>NC_092137.1:86269278-86894278 GCF_043159975.1 Macaca nemestrina | reverse complement strand
TCCCCTCCTACTTACCCACCTTTTCAAGTCTCCAAAGTCTATTAAGCCACTCTCTATGTCCATGTGTACACATTATTTAGCTCCTGTTTATAAGTGAGAACATGCAGTATTTGACTTTCTGTTTCTGAGTTATTCTACTTATGATAATGGACTCCAGTTCCATCGATATTGCTGCAAAAGACATGATTTTTTTTAATGGTTGAGTAGTATTCCATTGTGCATATATATATATACCCCAATTTCTTTATTCAGTCATCCATTGATAGACACTCGAGTTGTAGATTTATTTTTGCCTTCTTGTGAAGAATGTTGAGTGTTGTTCTAGCAGGCAGTTAAATTCAGGCAGATCACCTTGACCCTGTGGCAGCTAGACAAGTTTTGTTTGGACAGGTGTATTTCAATTTTGCTCTTAGTCATTTTTTTTTTTTTACTGTAATTTTTACTGCTAAGATGTGGTCCTCCAGGTGTTTCACTGGAAATTCCTAATGCTTACCAAACCCCTCTAACTTTGCATGACTTGAATTCCAAACTTTGTTTCCCCAACAGTGGTCAGAAGCTGAATCTCTGCTCAACTCTGAGCTTTTCAACTTTCCAGCTGTTTATATCTACATTTATATCTATATGTATTTATATCTATATTATTATACAGACTTCTTTGTTTGGAGTCTTAGCTGCTTCTGTGCATTTCAGGGACCTGCCAGGTTTTTGAAGGTAATTTATATGTAGATTTTTGGGGCTGCTCCTTTATGGCTTCCCTATTTCTGAGATTTTTCTCTGTCCAATTCCAGTATCTCTGGCAGTCTCAAACTCCACTCTCCATTTCTTTGGACAAATAAGACTGTGGATTTGTGCTCGAGTTCTGTCTGCCCCATGATGTGCAGTGTCCTCAGCCACACTGACCTGTACTAACCCAGTGTGCTTCCCGTACTCCAAAGCTTGAATCCCTTGCAATCTCTGTCTGCTTTTTATATTGCTCTCCAGTGCCTTCAAACAGTTGTTTTGAAATATTTTGTTTGGTGTTTATTATCATTATTAGTAGGAGCCTTAGTTCAATATAAGCTACCCTACTTTTGCCAGAAGCCAGGAGGAGTAGACTAAGGAATCTGGACTTGATTCTCCAGGCTGGGATATTTTAAATGGGGTGATAGTCTGATGAGTTTATACTTTCGGGAGAATAGTACAGGGGTGGCCTGGTATTAGAATGGGTTGCTGAGGGGAAGTCATGAAACAAGGGAAGTAGGAGTAGTTTAAGAGAGAGGGGAAAGAGGCCTTAGTTAGGGGAGAAAGGCAGTAGAAATTAAAAAGGATGGTCACATGGGAGAGATAAAAAGGAAGATCAGGATTCTTAGATTACTACTACACCATCCCAGAGAGTCTGGCCCAGTTACACTTCATTCCAGGGTGTGTTTGTGTGGAGGCCTAGAGCATTTTCTCCCCTGATGTTAGTTCTGAAAAATGACCTGACTGAATCCTGGGTCACTCTTGGTCTGCAGGTCTCCCTGGCTCACTTGTGGGCCATTTGACCTTCAGCCTGAGTCAGCTGTGGAACAGCCCATTTGCTTCCAGTTTCAAGATCTGGAGCAGAACTGGACATAAGCTGAGGAAGGATAAGGAGAAGGCTACAAATGCAGGCTGCATCACCTGGATGTGCCTCCGTATCTGCCACCAGGGCCTGTTCTTCCTGGTGTTGGGCAGCGTTTTTCCTAGACCTTTTCTACCAGCTGTGTTGCTTTCTGTTTCAACAGGTCAAATGGATGATGTACTGGATTATATTTGCACTTTTCACCACAGCAGAGACATTCACAGACATCTTCCTTTGTTGGTAAGTACTCCAGGAGTTGGGACGTTTCTAAGGATGATTTTGCTTAGTGTCAGTCAGGGGGAGGTGGGAAAGGGCTGAACCCAGCCTCAAACCTCACCTCAGGCCAGAGACACAAGTGCAGGGATGTTAACTGGAGCATTTTCAATAGATTAGTCTACAAAGTTGTTCTTCAAGTAAATATTTATTGAATGACCTTATAAAGAGCAGTTATTGTTCTAAGCCCTGGGAATATAGTCATGGACAGGACAGATACACGTCCTCAATTAATGGAGTTGGTAAAGATGCATTCGTATGTTAAAAAAGAAAAGGAGCGAAAGAAACAATACACAAAAATGTACAGGAAAAACTGAGTTTCCTTCTCACTCAATTCATTGTCAACGTAATCACTACTCAGAGTTGGGCATCCTCTTAAAAAACTAATATATGGCCTGGGCATTGTGGCTCATGCCTGTAATCCCAGCACTTTGGGAGGCCAAGGCAGGTGGATCACCTGAGGTCAGGATTTTGAGACCAGCTGGGCTAACATGGTGAAACCCCATCTCTACTAAAAAAAATACAAAAAAATAATTAGCCAGGCGTGGTGGTGCACGCCTGTAGTCTCAGCTACTTAGGAGGCTGAGGTGGGGGAATCACTTGAACCCAGAAGGTAGAGGTTGCAGTGAGCCAGGATTACATCATTGCACTCCAGCCTGGGTGACAAAGCAAGACTCTGTCTCAGAAAAAAAAAAAAAAAAAAAATTAATATGTGTGTGTGTGTGTATATACACACATTTTACACACACTTCTTTTTTTAAAAAAGCAATATTATAGTATACGTAAGAGTTCTCACTTTGCTTATTAAATTTATTTTGGAAATACTTTTATATGAGCATAAATACATCTACCTGTTATTTTAATGGCGACATAAAATTTCATGGCATAGATGGAGCATAATTTATTTAAGTCATCCTCTTTTGATGGCCATTTAAGTTGATACCCATTTTTTTCTCTTATAAGTAATGCAGCTATTTCCAGCAATGAAGCAATTAAAAACAAGCTATATCTTTGTATTGCTGTATTGTGCCTTCTTAGGCAAAAGAAGCTGTAAATAATATATCGATTTCTGTTTGTATTTAAAGAGTTGTGTGTGTATACATGTGAATGTGAATGTGTATTAAAAGTAGTGTGGAAAATATAGTTAACGAGGGTTATTTCTACGACTTGGGATCGTGGGGTTGGGTTTGTATTTGCTGTGTTGTACGAATGTTTTAACCATGGTCAAGTGTCATCAGAGAAAGTAATAAAGATATTTCCACTTTGGAGAAAACAGGTTCTTACCCAAAAAGGATCAGTATGAAATTACCCTCTGGGATGTCCTAGGCCAAGGAACAGACCTGAATAGCACTCTCTGAATCCTGTTTTGAGTCAATGGCCTTAATTATCTTAGTATGTACTTTTCCCCATAACATAGCTTTCACCTCCACTGAGAGAAATAGATGTCCCAGCCATTGTGGCCTCAAACTGTAGTGAAGGAGTCTGGATTTCCTAAATCAGTGTGCTTGTGCCTTCGTGCCCTGCACCACACACAGATAATGCAGCAGACTCTGGATGGAGCTGAGTCTCCTTAAGTGGAGACACGGCTCTCTGCTGAGCCATCCCTTGTCTCCCTGAGGCCTTAAGGTTGACACTGGAAGTCAGGCCATTTTGTACAGAGCTACATCAGGAAGACTCCTGTCTGATTCACAAAGATGAGAGTAGAGGCCAGCCCAGTCAAGACTGTGTAGTCAATTAAATAGCAGGTCCTGCCATCCAGCCTTTCCTCCTTAACAAGGCCTCTGTCTGGTGCTAGGGTCCTCTTCTGTCCTCCCGTGTTAGTCTCACAAGCTCATTCCTGGGGATATCAGCATTTCAGCCTCACTGCTTTTTGCTGGGTGGAAATCCTATCTGATGATGGCTGTGTTCCTCCTGGATAGCTGGAATATGCCCTTACCTGTGGCCCTGGAATTTCAGAGTTTCGTATCTAGTAAGTGCTCAAAAACTATTTCTGGAATTGATTTCATTTTGATTTTGGGAGTCATACTAGTTTTCTATTGCTGCCTTAACAAATTACCACAAATTTAACAGCTTAAAACAGTACAAATGTTTGATTCCACAGCTCCTATAAGTCAGAAGTACAGGTGGAATCATCCTCTGCTTATAATCTCACAAGACCAGAATCAAGGTGTGGGCCAGCCTGGTCTCTTATCTGAAGGCTCTGGAGAAGATTCCCCTTCCAGGCCCATTCAGATTGTTGGCAGAATTCAGTTCCTTATGATTGTGGGACTGAGGTCCCCATCTTCTTGACACATGCCACCACCTTCATCTTCAAGCCAGCGATGGCATGTTGAGTCCTGCCCATGCTTTGAATCTCTGTCTGCTTCTGCCACCAGTTAGGGAGGATCTTTGCTTTTGTTTTAAGGGCTCGTGTGATTAGATTAGACCTACCCCAATAGTCCCATATAATCTCCCTATTTTAAAGTCATCTGATCAGTAACCTTCATTACATCTGCAAAGTCCCATTTGCCATGTAAAGTAACGTATTCATGGGAGTTATACCAAGGAAGAAGAACTTGGCCAAAATTCTGCTGACCACAGGAGGACTTTTGATACCTGGTATATTTGGAGCAGGTATGGGTAGCATCCCCCTCTCTTCCTGACCCATGTGGAGGCCTCTTCTGTTCCCTCATTTGGTCTCTTAGCTGGGGGTGTCCAGGCAGTTTGTGGGTGGGAAACGAGGGTCCTTTGCTCTTCTGGTGGCCTGAGCTCTGCTTCTGCAGGAAAGAGGCTCCTTGGGAACTTTTCTGCCTGCTTTATCCCACAGCCTGATCATGCCCTCACCCTGCTTTCTCTTTTTCTCCCAACCTCCAGGTATCATAGATCCTAGTCTTCTTCTGGGAGGGTCCTCTGTCTCCCTCCTTCCTCTCACGCTGAGAACAGGCACAGGATGGGCCCATCAGGGAATGTAGGAATTTTGCTTCACTTCCAAGGACATGGGCACCATCTCCGCAGCTCTGAGCATTCTTTACTATTAAAAAAGGTTAAGGGGAGAGCTTCTGTCCTAAAATATGTCTTCTGTCTTCCTAGAAGCACCTTTAACTTCTGTTCTCTTCCAGAATTGGAGCCCCTTGTATGGACCCTCTCTTCCTCACTCTTCACTCACCCCCATTCCCTTCTTCCCACTTCTCCCCTAGCGCAGGTCCCTTTTCATGGTTCACTTTGTAAAACTTTCCATCTTGATGAAAACAGCAATTATTTATGGTCCCAGAATAGATAAGATGGTGGTTTGTTTCACAGGTTGTAGAGGTGATTTCATTTAGTTTTTTTTTTCTTAAATTATAAAATAATACAGTCTGGGCATGGTGGCTCACACCTGTAATCTCAGCACTTTGGGAGGCCGAGGCAAGTAGATCTCTTGAGGCCAGAAGTTCGAGACCAGCCTGGCAAACATGGTGAAACCCCGTTTCTACTAAAAAATACAAAAATTAGCCAGGCGTGGTGGTGCAGCACCTGTTGTCCCAGCTATTCAGGAGGCTAAGGCAGGAGAATCGCTTGAACCCGGGAGGCAGAGGTTGCAGTGAGCCAAGATTGCACTACTGCACTCCAGCCTGGCGACAGAGCGAAACTCTATCTCAAAAAAATAAAAATAAAATAAAATAATACATACATAAGGAAAAATGAAATAGAAACAACACACTGAAGAGTAAGTGTCTCTCCTCCCCCTCTCCTCCCCCAGACCCACAGTCTCCCTCCCTAGAAGTACCATTGGTTTGTTTGTTTTTTGTTTTTTTTGTTGTTGTTGTTGGAGACGGAGTGCAGTGGCGCAATCTTGGCTCACTGCAACCTCTGCCTCCCAGGTTCAAGCGATTCTCCTGCCTCAGCCTCCCGAGTAGCTGGGACTACAGGCATGTGCCACCATGCCTCACTAATTTTTTGTATTTTCACCATGTTAGCCAGGATGGTCTCTATCTCCTGACCTCGTGATCTGCCCACCTCAGCCTCCCAAAGTGCTGGGATTATAGGCGTGAGCCACCATGCCTGGCCAGTAACACCGTTAAAAGTTACTTGTGTTTTCTTTTCTTCCAGAAATGCTCTCTACACATTTATTGCATGTGTTTTGGACAGTTTCATCCCATGTCTAACCCTCTTAGAATACATCTGCCCCTCTAGAGTGTCTGGGTGTTATATGGGGAGAGTCGGGAGATGACAGCTGCCCTGTGCTCCCCAGTGCTGTGTATATGCCTTGGAAAAGATGGAGGAAATGTGGTGGGTGCATCTGGCCTTTTCAAATACATCCCAGAGGTCAGGGTTCTTCAAGGAGTTCTCATTACAAAATGAGTAGGGCCTTTGTCTGCCTCTCAAGGTAGGCTGGAAGAAGACTTGGTGGTGATTGTGTTGGTAGAGCCAAGGGACCCCAAGGCCTCTAGGAAGCACAAGGTCTGAGTGGATCAGCCTAGATTATCTTGTGATGCCTGTCAAGGACCTGGTTTTGTATGTGGTGATTCCAGAGGCAGCAGGACTGTTCCCCTCCAACCCATGCCCCCACACTTCAGTGACAGAGATTTTCAGGCTTTATGTGGGGAGGGCCTGGCTTTAAATCCGGAGTCAGCATACTTTTTTTTGTAAAGGGCCAGATAGTAAATGTTTTGAGCTTTCAGGCCATATGATCTTTATTGCAACTGCTCAACTCTGCTATGAGCATGAAATGAACCATAGACAATTAATAAATCATTGTGCATAACAGTGTTCCAATAAAACTTTATTTATAAAAACAGATGCCAGGCTGGATTTGGCCCATGGGCCATGGGTTATTGGGACCCCTGGATCCATTCTAGCAAGCAACAGAGACCCCTCTGACAAACTCAAGGAAAAGAAAATAAAACAATGACACTGTTGGTAGATGCTGAAGTAACTCACAGAATAAAAGGAAAAGCTGAAAAACTAAGACTCTGGAAAGGGAGGAGCCAGAGAGCCTCAGGAACCCTAGCACTGAAGCGCTGCCAGTTACTCCCCTCAGCACTGTTCACAAAGAGGTTCCCTTGTAGCTCGGCTGTAGTAGCTAAAGATCATAACCATAGTAAATATCCATTCATGGGGGCCTGAGCCAGTGCTCATACACTCATATACAGCCATTAAGATGAGTGAGATAGGCCGGGCACAGTGGCTCATGCTTGTAATCCCAGGCGGGCGGATCACCTGAGGTCAGGAGTTCAAGATCAGCCTGACCAACATGGTGAAAGCCCGTCTCTACTAAAAATACAAAAATTAGCTGGGCATTGTGATGCACACTTGTAATCCCAGCTACTTGGGAGGCCAAGACAGGAGAACTGGTTGAACCCAGAAGGTGGAGGTTGCAGTGAGCTGAGACCGTGCCGTTGCACTTGAACTAGGCATCAGAGTGAAACTCTGTCTCAAAAAAAAAAAAAAAAAAAAAAAGATGAGTGAGGTAGCTCTCCCTGTACGGGTATGAAATAGTCCCCAAGGCATACTGTTGATTGTGTGTATGTGCTGGAAGAAGCAAGATGTAGTAATGGGTGTATAGAATGCTTCTGTCTGTTGAGGGCAACTCAGGGAGTCATATATACCTACATGATGTATGCCTGGCCCTAGTCTATCTCTGGAAGGATATGCAAGTAACTGATAATGTTTTTGCTTTTAGAAAAGGGACTAGGGGTCAGGTGGGGGAAGGAGACTCTTTGTTGTATATGCTTTTGGACTTTTAGAATTTTTTTTAAACTATATGCATGCATGACCTATTTTTTAAAAAGACATATTATATGTAATAAATAAAAGAGCTGCAGTGCGACAGATTATGTGTGTGTCTTGTGTTGGTGTCTGAGCTTGTTGGATTCATTTCCTTTCCCTTTGGTGCTGGTGAATACTTGTTTTCAAAACAAAAGTTCCTCCATTATTAATCACCAGAGTGTTCAAATGTGGGAGAATCACACCTCTGTTCTTCAGTCTCTCTCTTTTCCGGCTGTGAAACATTAAACAATCTTGCCACGAAAGTGCCCACTAATTGCTGAGGGAATATTCAGGAAGCACCCACCAGAGGCAGAAGGCAGGGGGCCAGGAGACCTTGGTGAAGAAAGGAAGCATGGGTAGGGCTGCTAACTGGGGGATGGGGTGTCTGTGTGAGAGTTAAGGGTCCTTGAATGACTTGCTCTTTTTGATTTTCTGATCGCTTATCTGGGGAGGATGCCTGGAAATGACTTTCTGATCTTTAAGACTAGGACAGGTGACTGTCTCATCTCATAGCATCAGGTTTTAAGGATACCTGGGATTTGTTTTAAGCAAGTGTGGGTAAGACACAGACATGGAAATAATTATCGCGAAGGGAGAAGTTTCTTTACTCACAGATTGCTAGAAACAGGAGACACAGCACACCATGCAGAGCCACATTGGGGACCACTCAGGGTCCGTCAGGAGAAGAGGAAGGAACCGGGGTGAGGGCCGTTATCAGTTCCATGCTGAAGGAAGAAAAGGGCAAAGCAGGGTGGGCAGGGTTGGACTTGGCTGGTTTGAATAATCTCAGTGGGCTCTAGGGTATATGGGCTGTCTCTGGTTGTTTAGCCCTGGCCCTGGGGTGATTGGGGCAGGTGGATGGTGGCCTGGAATGTGAGAGTCCATTAGAGGCCGTGGCTGGAGCCTGGGCCCATGGATTGGTTGGTTTGCATATGAAAGATATGTTGCAGGTGAGTTCTTTACTATCTCTAGCAATTGGCTCACCTTGGGAGGGGCGGTTCCTCCAGAGTCAGCAAGGCCCCAAAGTACATCGGGATTCAGAAAATAAAAAATAAACCATAAACACATGGTTACTACACCTCTGGACTGCCAAATATGGTTGCTCAGGTTGTTCACAGTGCACGATATCTGACCAAGGTGAACGGGGCTGAAATCCAGACCAAGCTCTGTGGTTCATGTGGCCACAGAACTACTTCCAGTCGAAGAGGCCAGTTTTCTTCTAATACATTCAAAGGCACCATGTGGGCTAGCACTATGGCACTTGTCTCAGGTTTCTGTTCTATATTATTTGTGATTATTTTATAAATCATTTCATTTAGGTTTTTTTTTTTTTAAATTATAAAATAATACGGTCTGGGCATGTTTCCCTGACTGGACCCTTAGTTCCAAGGATGCCAGAATCTTGTCTGTGTTTCCCACTGGACGGGAAGATCCAAGAGGGCAGGAATCAGGTCTTTGCTCACGGTTGCCTCTCTGTACCTCCTTGTACCTGGTGCTCAGTACAAGCTTGCACGTACAGGGCCTGGGTGCCTGTGGGGGGACAAATCAATGAACAAGCTTGAGGGTATGCAGGACTGCAAACTCCAAAATTATGTGTTATCTGCACTGTGGACTCTTCTATTTCATGGCACTGAGAAGATCAAAATCTGTTTGCCTGCCATTGACTTGAGTAGGGTGAGTAGCATTCTCCTTCCTATCAAGAGCTAGGCTCTTGTCCCTGCCTCTATTTGGGCCAAGAATTCATTCTCAGTCTAGAGATTTTTTTGTCAGCTCCTCCCTGCTGTAATTCCTTCTGGTGTTTTTGCCTTCTTGGATGTGAGTGAAGAGTGAGCGACTGGGTGTACAGCACGGAAGAGATCCCCTGAGCCTGTAGGCTGTGGCCGGAGCCCCAGCTCCAATCTAAATGAGCACAGCCCAGCAGGAAGCTCCAGCCTGTGCCAGGCAGGGTCATGGGGGTGATTGCTGGAGAGAACCTGTGTTCCTGGTTTGCTTTGGTAACAAAAGAAAACACGAACTGGTTTTCAAAGAGAGGCGTTGGGGTTGTACTGTGTGTGTGTGCAAGTGTGTACCCTTGCCGTCATGGGTGGAGGACAGGAATCTGGGAAACTTGCAGCGGTATGTAAGCAGGAGAGGCGTCCTTGCCGCCCACCAGGTCTCCTTCAAAAGGGCAGTGTTGCTGAGAACCTAACAGAACTTGTGTTTTCCTCTGTCTCTCCAGGTTTCCATTCTATTATGAACTAAAAATAGCATTTGTAGCCTGGCTGCTGTCTCCCTACACAAAAGGCTCCAGCCTCCTTTACAGGAAGTTTGTACATCCCACTCTATCTTCAAAAGAAAAGGTAATATGTGCTGCCATGCCTTTCATTCTTTCTAGCAAGCGAGAAAATAAGTGATAAATAAAAAGGGATGATCTTATTGCAGGAGACTTCTCATTTGGCTCTCATTTGCCTCCAGCAAGTCATTCCTCCTAATCTTTTTTTTTTTAAGTGTATTTCTGGGATGTGTTTAGAAATAGTGGTGAAGTTCTCTAAAAGATGTTATTTGTCATTATTTACTGGAAAACATTTCCATAAATTGAAACAAAAGAAAGAAAAAAATTCACTCACAATTTAACCACGCAAACTGAATTTCCTTCCTTTTGTCATGCTTAGCCCCTGACCTTTTATAGATATGATTTTTACATAGTCTATTTTGAATCTTACCTGGAAGCCAGGTGCAGTGGTGCATGCCTGTAATCCCAGCTACTCAGGGGTATAAGGTGGGAGAATCACTTGATCCCAGAAGTTCAAAGCCAGCCTGGGCAACCTAGAGAGTCCTCATCTCTAAAAAAAACAGAAAGAAAGATTAAAATTTTATGTAGAATTTTTAAAATGAGTTTTAAAACTTAAAATACATAAAATATTTGTATCCTGAGATCTTTTTTTTTTTTTTTTTTTGAGACGGAGTCTCGCTCTGTTGCCCAGGCTGGAGTGCAGTGGCGCGATCTCAGCTCACTGCAAGCTCCGCCTCCTGGGTTTACGCCATTCTCCTGCCTCAGCCTCCCGAGTAGCTGGGACTACAGGCGCCCGCCACCTCGCCCGGCTAGTTTTTTGTATTTTTTAGTAGAGACGGGGTTTCACCATGTTAGCCAGGATGGTCTCGATCTTCTGACCTTGTGATCCACCCGTCTCGGCCTCCCAAAGTGCTGGGATTACAGGCTTGAGCCACCACGCCCGGCCTGTATCCTGAGATCTTAAATGTGTTTGCACACAAATCCATTTCTACTTGGTCTTCATAATACCCATGGTGATGGTCCCTTACTGCTAGATATTTAGATTGTCTCTACTTTTTCCTGATATAGATAGTTCTGCAGTGAGCACTACTATTCCTGGTGTTTAGTTGGTTCCTTTGATTGTCTTAGAATTAATTCCCAAGAGCAGGATGACTGAGTCAAATGATTCCAACATTGTATCATTGGTTAACTATATTACTTACTAAACTGATTGTGTAGTGGGGCTTCTTAAAATAGGAGCATCATAGGTGGCTTGATTAGATTAATGTCTGTTGTTTCTGAAAGTTGAATTCTTTGGACTAGAAAGCAGAAGGCTTTGGGAAATATGTCAGTTGGATGAGCAGGCTACTGTAGAAGTTTCTGAAAATCTCTTTAAGAACTAGGACAGCAGCACTTCCTGTCTCAGAAGGGTGGATTTTGAGGAATGGATCCCTGTCTTGACCTGGTTATCAAATCTCTACTCGTCCTACTTCCCTTTCCCCAAATGCTGGGCTTCCCCTGAAGCTGCCAGTGTAACTTGCATTCAAGTGAAGGTGACTGACTCTTAAGAGTTGCCAAGAATCACTTCCAAAGGGGTGGTGGTGGGGGCCAGGGGGGTCACAGTTAGAGGGCCTGCTGCTGTGACTTCCTGGGGAAGCCTTCCACAGGGAATCCAGCAGGAGGTTGCTGGCCTACTTGTACACCTCAAAGCAATGGAAATACACTAATGCGCAGAACTTGACTGAGGCCAAATGTCATTGTCTTACTGAACTCTGAATTTTTTTTTTTTTTTTTTTGAGACAGAGTCTCGCTCTGTTGCCCAGGCTGGAGTGCAGTGGCATAATCTTGGCCCACTGCAACCTCCACCTCCTGGGTTCCAGCAATTCTTCTGCCTAAGCCTCCCAGGTAGCTGGGACTATAGGCGCCCACCACCATGCCCAGCTCATTTTGTATTTTTAGTAGAGATGGGGTTTCACCGTGTTGGCCAGGCTGGTCTCAAACTCCTGACCTCAGGTGATACGCCCACCTTGGCCTTCCAAACTGCTGGGGTTACAGGTGTGAGCCACCACGCCTGGCCAACAAACAGCCATTTTCTTAAAACAGTGACAACAACAAAACACCCCCAAACAAACAAAAAGAATAAACCAAAGTTAATACAAACTTGAACTAAACCAATATTGTACTTGGCTTTGATCCCTGAAGAAGACCTCAATCCTGTTTTCCATCTCACCTTTACCTTGTTGCATGACACTGGATGACTTCTAATTTCTGATTTTATTTGAATACGGGTAAAACTATCTCCCTTATCCAGTAATAGTCATTTCTTTCAGCTTTGTAATCCCTCCCATCGATATACAAATGGGGTGATATTTGATTGTAGAATTAAATAACTATAGAATAACAGAATTTTAGAACTGCACGGGCTCAACCCTGTCAAGACAAGGAAGATGACTTGGTTATCATTTATTGAAACCAACCACTGTGTTAGATGTTTTACTGGAATTACCTCATTTAATCCTCACCATGCTCCGCGAATTGGGTATTGTCATTTTCCTTGTTTTTCAGAAGACTAAAACTGTGTGGAGAGAGGCTAAGTGCTTGCCAAGGTCTGACAGTCAGTTGGCGGCAGGTCTGAGGCTACAAGCTCAGTTCTGGGCATTCTCTCCACCCTGGGTGATTTCAGTGTCTGGTGAGTGGCTGTGTGTAGAATGGCAGGCAGGGCCGTCCACATCCAGAACTTCCTAGAGCCCCCTGGAAGGTTAGAGGGCTTTAGAAACAATCTCAGGGCATTGCTGGATCCATAAGTTGCAGTGTTTTTAGAGTTCTCTTTTCTACTCTTCTGTATCTCTGCTCTCCCCTCTGCGCGCACACCCTCAAAGTGCCTACAGCTTTTCAGGCCCAGCAAGAACAAGGATTGGGCAAGCTGCCAAGCCCAATGCTCAGAGGAAAGGAAAGAGAACCGAGAGGTATTTGAACCTTCCAACTCAGTGTGCCTCTGTTTTTCCTTTGACAGGAAATCGATGATTGTCTGGTCCAAGCAAAAGACCGAAGTTACGATGCCCTTGTGCACTTCGGGAAGCGGGGCTTGAACGTGGCCGCCACAGCGGCTGTGATGGCTGCTTCCAAGGTACTGTGCTGGAAGTACCACAACTACACGAGTCTCAGTCCCTCTAGTTTGCCCTGCTCATCACCTGTGCAACCACACAGAATAGGGCTAAGGACCAATCAGTGGTTTTCATCTTTTGGGGGTCCTTTTGAAAATCTGATGGAAAAAAAATGCTGAATCTTGCCCCAGAAAATTCTCACCCCCCCTCCACACACACATGCCCACACACTTGCAATATCAAAAGGTTCCCAGAGCCCCTGAAGCTCATCTGTGGGTCCCAGGTTAAGAATTTCTGACTTATCCAACCCCACTGGAAACAATAAAATAATAGAATTTCTAACTTACTTGGCATTTAGGCCTGGGAGAAACAGAAGAGGGCAGGGGAGAGAGGGAGAGAGTGCTCCTCTGCAGTTTTCTAGGGTGCACTGGGAGAGTCTCCTCAATGCAGTGGACAGGTGGAGAGACTACCTGAACAAGTGGGTAGACTCACTCACACTCATGTGGCCCAGCAGATCCAGGGGAAGGAACCCAGGTCCCAGAATAAGTTGAGTGGTCCAGACATGGAGGTCAGTAACATTCCAAGCCATAACAACTGAGGCAGAGGAGGTTTAAAATAAACACCAGTCTGTGGGACGTTGCGGTGTGAGCATTGCTTCTTCCTCTATTCTCTCCACCCCTTTTCAAAACTGTGTTTCTTGCTAGTATCTTCTCACATCACCCTCCTGTTGTTGTCGTCAATTTCTCATTATTTACGTAGACCCTAAGAGTTAAATTGGTCAGATATTTCCTCTCGTGTGAAATCAGCAGATCATCCTAGTGTTCGCCAGTGACAAGCCCTTCCCCAAAAACCATATGTGGAGTAGGGACCTACATTCAGCTGGTGGTGGAGGCAAGGCAGTTATGCTGATGTTTGGAAAGACACAGTGGTTGGGAGGTGAGTTGTATTAGCATAAGGAAGTTAGTCCCTTGTGGTGATGTGAGGGTTTTGGGAAAGGAGGCGAAGGGGCTGTAAAAGGTTTGCAAGAAGATGATTAGTACAGATCTTGGTGCTTTATGAGCTTTGTGCAGATGGCAGGATGGAGGGTGCTGAGAGCCAGTTTCAAAAGACTGAGCTGGGTTTTCCTTGCCCTGAACCAAAGAGAAGCACATTAGGATCATTTCTGGAAGAGACTCAGCACACTGGCTGGGTGGTTGCTTGAAAAGTACCTTTCAGAAAGCCAAGGAATTCTGCAGACAAAGCCTGGGCAAGAGGGAAGAGGAACCAAAAATGAATGACTCCCCTTTCAGACAAGACCAGCTCCGTCTATAACAGAATTGTAAGCAAGGCATCTCGCCACTCCATATGGCAGATCTCGGGGTTGGGGGTCTAGAGGGTCCAGGGGTCCCTGCCCCCTTGACTATAATAGCTGCTGGCAAAATGAGGGATCCCAATGAGTATTTTTGGAAGGGAAATTCTGCTTTGATTTCCCAAGATCAATCAGGATTTATGAACAGCAATAAATTCCAAGAACCTTCTATTTGAGATGCAACCATTTTATGCTTTAATCTTTAAGTTGAAACAAAAGAGAACTCAGAATTGCTAAATTCTGAATTCATCAGGCCCACCTGGCAACATAAAGCTACAGAAACCCTGTCTCAGCCTCTCTCCACCCCATCTGTTCTGCCTCTGAAGCCTAAGGAAAATTGGCTGCTGCTGCTCTTTCCTCCGTTCGTTCATGGAGTATGAACGTGCTATATCTGTCAGGGTGGTTCAGTGTGGGTCACCTGGCGGCACAGCTGCGTACGTGTAGATTTCATTCTGACAATAACTTCCGCGGGCCATCCTTTTCTGAGTCTGCCTCAAGATGGAGCCTCCGGAGTCTTCCTGTCATCCTGGCCAGTCACTGCCTGTCCCCTGACCACCCGGGAAGCCCGTAAGCCCAAGTCTTCTCCAGCCAGGCACCTTATAGCAGCTAAAACCTAAAAGAAGTGCCAGACAGTCTGAAAGTTGCCTCAGGAAATAACTGCTCATTAGTTCTTTCCAGCTGGACTAATGTAGTGAGGGACATCTGCTTTCTGTTGAATTTGGTTTCAGATGAGAAAATTTTCTGCCTTGTGGGGCTTTGCTTTTTCTCTCTAAATATAAATATCTGGAGAGAGAAAACACATATTCTCTTCTAAAAATAATGCCTTCTATTTTTGAACCAGATGTGTACTTAAAAAAAAATAAAAGAAGAAGTAAAATCCAAAAATCCAATCTAGCTGAGGTGTACATCAGTGGTTTCCATAGCAACAGTGGATCACTTCAGGCCTTAGTCAAAGGATGATGACTCACCAGTGGGTCCAAATCTGGCTTGCATGCCCAAGCCACCTGGAGAGCTTTGCTTTTTGTTTTTTTTTAAATAGATTCTCAGATGTGCTGAATCAGAATCTCAGGCAGTGGGCCCATGAATCTCTATTTTTAACAAGTTCCCCAGATGATTTTTAAACAACCAGCTCTGTACAAGTCACTGCCTGAGGCCCCATGCAGAACCGTAGGGGGCACAGGTGATTAGGGTTAAAGCAGTTAACTTCTGTAACATTCCTGGAATGCAGATTCACCTCCTTAGAAGCCTTAACCTTGAGGAAAGCAGTGGCGTGTGTGGGAACTGGCGGGGGCGGGGGTGAGGGGAGGCTGGTGTTTATTTCTCCAAAACTTACTGCCAATTGAGAAATACTATGATGGGACTACAAATTCTCCCACTTTTTGTTTTTTTCTTTTTTTGAGATGTAGTCTCACTCTGTCACCTAGGCTGGAGTGCAGTGGTGCAATCTCAACTCACTGCAACCTCCGCCTCCCGGGTTCAAGCAATTCTCCCTGCCTCAGCCTCCCAAGTAGCTGGGATTACAGGCAACTGCCACCATGCCTGTCTAATTTTTGCATTTTTAGTAGAAACTGGGTTTCACCATGTTGGCCAGGCTAGTCTCAAACTCCTGACCTCAGGTTACCCACCCACCTTGGCCTCCCAAAGTGCTGGAATTACAGGTATCCCACCTCTTTGATAGTGCTCCCAAGAGCCTAGCACCGTGCCTTGCACCTGGCTGAGCCCTTATCAACCTTGTTGATTGCCCAAGGGGAATAATTAGAGCAACTGCCTGAAAAAAAGACACCCTGCAAAGTCACCCATGGCTGGGGTGACTATATATTGTTCACACCAGGACACATCTGAGAATGTAAAGGATGCTTATAATAATTACTCTGAAGCAACAGGTCTAAACTAGGCCTGTTTGGCCAGACGTGGTGGCTCACACCTGTAATCCCAGCACTTTGGGAGGCCGAGGTGGGAGGACTGCTTGAGCTCAGGAGTTAGAGACCAGCCTGGGTAACATAGTGAGACCCTGTCTCTACAAAAAATTAAAAATTAGCCAGGCATGGTGGCATATGCCTATAGTCCCAGCTACCTAGGAGGCAGAGGCAGGAGGATCATTGCTTGAGCCCAGGAGGTAGAGACTGCAGTGAGCCATGATCATGCCACTGCACTCTAGCCTAGGTGACAGAGCAAGACCTTGTCTCAATAAATAAATACATACATAAAATTAATTAAATAAATAAATAAACTAGACCCGTCCCAAGGAAACCAGGATTTATGATCAGGTGACTCCTGGCTTCATTTAAAATTTCTTGGACCTGTCTGTCTGCTCCTCCCATGAAACACCCTCAACTTACACATCAGTTCTCACTCTCAGTATCTACTGCATTTGGTGAAAGGGATGCAAGAGAGAGTGTTGCATGTTGAGAAGACCCTTCCTTAGGATCATTCCTGGAAGAGACTCCGCACACTGGGCTGGAATTACAGGCTAGGAAACAGATTAGTTCTGACAGATTAAATGGAGGCTGGGATAGAATGATGGGATGAAAGAGTAATTCCTCCTTCCGTCTTCTTTTATCCATACTTCAGTGACTTCCTAGGAGTAAACTATGGAGCTTAAACTGAAGAATGAAAAATCTTTTGACTACACTTTTAGTTAATCCTTTCAAAAATAATGTTGAGCCCTGTGTCCTTTCTCTAATAAAAAATTAATGTTTGCAGGAGTGTTTTTTGTATCACCATGAAGTGTGAAAAAAAATTTGTAAACCACATGATTATATAAATAGAAGTCCTGGCCAGGCACAGTGGCTCATTCCTATAATCCCAGCACTTTGAGAGGTGAAGGCAGGCAGATTACTTGAAGCCAGGAGTTCAAGACTAGCCTGGGCAACATGATGAAACCCCATCTCTACTAAAAATACAAAATTAGCCGGGCATGGTGGCGGGCACCTGTAATCCCAGCTACTCGGGAGGCTGAAGCAGGAGAATCGCTTGAACCCAGGAGGCAGAGGTTGTGGTGAGCCAAGATCACGCCTCTGCACTCCAGTCTGGGCAACAAGAGTGAAACTCTGTCTCAAAAAAAAAAAAAAATAGTAAAGTAAAAGAAAAAGAAACCATAGTGAGACGAACCACTGAACAAAAGTTTTAAAACCATGGGGTCTCCAGGCTACCTTACTTCCCTTGCAGTTTGAACCACATACTAGGTTTTTTCTGCCTGCTGAATTCTCAGACATGGTAAAACAACATTGGTTTTTTGCTTGTCTCATAACTCGAAAAATAATGTTTTAGTTCCCCCTGGAAATCTCGTCTCCAGAACATTTCCAGTAGTACCAATACTATTACTATAGTCCACCTATTGAAGAAAGCTGCTCTAAGTAAAACCAGCATTCTGCAAATTAGGGATTCTTCTCTTGCAGTTTGTTTTCAGAGTTGTGTTTGTGTGTATACGGTTCCATCCTCCACCATCCCCAAATCTGGTATTGTAAGCTTCTTGAGATGAGGGGCTCTGGCTTCTTTTCCTTCGCTTCTTGCTTAGAAAATAAACAAAAACCGAACAATGCTTTGTTGTTTAGTGCTTTGCACTCATAGCTATTCATTAAACCTTGTTGATTGATTTGAAGTATGTACCTTTTTGATTCCTCCAAACCTGCCCTGTCTAATATGGGAGCCGCTTGTCACATGTAGCTGTTTAAATTTAAATTAATTAAATTGAGTATAGCGGCTGGGCACGACGACTCATGCCTGTAATCCCAGCACTTTGGGAGGCCAAAGCAGGTGGATCACGAGGTCAGGAGATCGAGACCATCCTGGCTAACATGGTGAAACCCCGTCTCTACTAAAAATACAAAAAATTAGCGGGGCATGGTGGCGGGTGCCTATAGTCCCAGCTACTCAGGAGGCTGAGGCAGGAGAATGGCGTGAACCAGGGAGGCGGAGCTTGCAGTGAGCCGAGATCGCGCCACCACACTCCAGCCTGGGCGACAGAGTCAGACTCTGTCTAAAAAAAAAAACATTGAGTATATGTTGGGGACCAACCTCAACACCACCCGTAGGGTACCTGAAGTCTGGTGGCGACAAAGGAATGAGAAGAGACAGGTTAAGAGTTCATAAAGGTGGGAGCCAGGGGGCCAGTTGCAAAATGGAGGCTGCAAAAGGCCCAGAGTGGCCGGGCGCGGTGGCTCAAGCCTGTAATCCCAGCACTTTGGGAGGCCGAGGCGGGTGGATCACGAGGTCAGGAGATCGAGACTATCCTGGCTAACATGGTGAAACCCCGTCTCTACTAAAAATACAAAAAACTAGCCGGGCGTGGTGGCGGGCGCCTGTAGTCTCAGCTACTTGGGAGGCTGAGGCGGGAGAATGGCGTGAACCCGGGAGGCGGAGCTTGCAGTGAGCCGAGATCACGCCACTGCACTCCAGCCTGGGAGACACAGCTAGACTCCGTCTCAAAAAAAAAAAAAAAAAAAAAAAAAAAAAAGGCCCAGAGTTCTGATCTCCACACTATTTATTGAGTACAATCACTTAGATCTAAGAAGCAAATATTCAGGGCGAAACAGTGAAAAGGAGACAGTACATCATAGGCATAATCTATAGCAATAGCGGTTTAAATGAATCTCCTTTGTGCTCAAACAGCATATCTTTAACTTATCAGAGAGTAGCTAGTGGGAGCGGGCTTAACTAGGAGTCTGCACATCTGTCCACATTCCAGTGTTTCAAAGGAATGTCTTTTTCCTTGAACACAGTGTTTACAGATAAGAGAGCAGGTCTCGCTCTGAGCATGGGAACATAATGGCAATTAGGAGGCTTTCCTCCTCAGAGGCCTCTTGTGGCTTTCCACAACTTATTGTCCCATATTTTTATGGCCAGTTTATACAGGCACCCCACAAGCCCTTTTCCCAACAGTATACCTAAAATTGAATTCCTCAGTCGTACTAGCCCCCCACCCCCCCCGTTTTTTTTTTGTTTTTGTTTTTGTTTTTTTTGAGACGGCATCTCACTCTGTTGCCCAGGCTGGAGTGGAGTGGCATGATCTCAGCTCACTGCACCCTCTGCCTCCCAGGTTCAAGCAGTTCTCCCTGCCTCAGCCTCCAGAGTGGCTGGGATTACAGGTGCCTGCCCCCATGCCTGGCTAATTTTTGTATTTTTTAGTAGAGACAGGGTTTCTCCATGTTGGCCAGGCTTGTCTTGAGCCCCTGACCTCAGGTGATCTGTCGGCCTCAGCCTCCCAAAGTGCTGGGATAACAGGCATGAGCCACCGTACCTGGCTGTACTAGCCCCATTTCAAGTCCTCATTCGCCAGTATGACTGATAGCACATTTCCATCACTGAAGAAAGTTATTTTGGACAGCACTGCCCCAAGCCCTCTGTTAACCCTCCAGGGTTCTCCTTTGCCTCTTTTTCACCCCTTTGCCCATAGTTGCTCTGGCTTCAACAGGACACCCACCCCTCCTTACCTACTCAGCTCCTTGAGGCCTCTTTATATAAGGTTCACCAGGAAAATAGAGAACTGGAAACAGCCTATAGCAGCACCCATGCTGTAGCTCTTATTTCTTCTTCCTTTTCACTGGTCTGGCCCTGCTTTCACACCATGACCTCTGCTTTCCTGACTTGCCCTCTAAAACTCAGGCACTTGGCCCGCAATTATAGTCAGCGGCCAACAGGGGATAGCCAAGTCTTGGTTATAGCCCTTAGCATCTGAACAGCCAGGAACAATCCACTGAGAGTTAAATTACTTTGTTTTTCCACTTAAAAAAAGAAAATTCCCACTCACTTTCTCCTTAAAAAGAAAAAGAAGCTCCACAAAACAGTTCAGCACAATAGAAAAGAAAAAAAAAAAAAACCCTCTCCCACATATCCTTATCTTTTATCCATCAGTGCTCTATCTAAATGTCTAGCTTGAATAAAACACTGCCTTTAAATCACCATGAAACTTTATTTTTGGAATCAAAAGCTCATTTGAGGAAGTTCATAAGCCCAGTGATTTGGGGTTTCTCACCTGACTGGAGTCAGTTGCCTTGCCTTTGTTTGCTTTCTAGCAAAAAAATTACCTGTTTACAATTAGTCAGAGGGCAGGCATTGATTTTCTTTTTATAAAACTTCCCTGTCTCAGCTCATACTTAGGAGATATTTCCAAGGACGGAGAAGAGATGACTGCTGTCCCCTACCCAGATCCATATGTTTCACCTCTCTGGCTTTAGTCTCTACCATATGTTGGATCAAAGAGGGTAAGGATTCCAGAAAGCCCGTGTTTGTCTCTTCATCCCTCAGAGAAGCATTTCCTGGCCACTGTGCTAGCTCACATCAAGTTAGCCTTCTTTCTTCGTTTTTTAGCCAAGTACTATGTGACATGAAATTAATATTTAGAATTCACCACGGCAACCATTTTTAAACACCAAGATTATCTAAACTGTTACGGACAAACTGCTGAAAAAGTTTGGAAGTATTCCCTACCCATCCAGTCTCCCAAAAATTAGTCAACTCATACCCAAGTTTCACTTTCAAAAAGTGTCAAAGCAGAACCAAGCAAGACTTTTTATCAGTGTGCTGGATTCCTGTTCTCCTAGTGTTTCTACCTGGAATGTTACCTCACCTCACACTGCTCCATGAATAGTGAAGTGGATTCAAATGAATGAAACACCCACATCACACTCAGCTGAGGAGGAAGGGCCAGGAATTCACATGGAGTTGGTGGTCCGACATTACTTACCTGCTCTGTTTTGTGGCTACCTGTGGAGACTGTGCAGCCTGATGCCTCAAGGGTCCAAGAGGAAAGAGGGAAGCCTGCCTGCCTGACCTCACAGGGCCCGGTGGAACCTAGAGGTCTGAGGAAACTGAGGATCATGCGTGAGCAGGAAGGGCTGTCTCTTGGCTGTGGTGACATGGCACTTCCTCGTTCTTCTCTCTGATTCCCCTCTCGTGTTTGCCTCCTCCCTCCTTTCTTCACTCCTCAGTGTTAGATGAATTTCTCTGGGCCCCACCTTTCTCTCCTCTCTCTCCCAGCACCATCTCATCCTGTCCCTCACCTTCAACTGTCACCTGATGCACCTGGTTCCCAGATGGGCTTCTCTGCCCAGGGCTCAATCCAAGTGTTCCTGGTTCTCTGCTGAACATCTCCCTTGTTTCTTTCGTACTTTAGTCGACAGTTCTATAACTCCAAATCTGCCCTTCCACGTGTCCCACCATTCTGATGATAATGAAATCACCATCCTGTCAGGCACCCAAGCTCCAAATCTCTGTCACCTTTGGTGCCCCACTTTCCCCCCACTTACTCTTCAAGTCCTAACCATTGGACATCCCTTCTCTGCTTTTGGGCCTTCCTCCACACCCTTCCTTCTAGCTTGGACTGTTGCAGTAGCTACCCAAATGGTCGACTGCTCCTCTCCCTACTGTTTAAGGCCTGTGCAGTCTGACCCTGATCCTAGCCTTCCAGTCTTGTCTCTCCTTACTTCTCTGGCTCTTGTGATACTGCATTCACAGCACTGCCTTCTGTACTGTTCTGGAAATAGCAACTCTGAGTGCTACTTCCAGAATTTTCTCTTTCTTGCTTCTGCTCATGTTGGTGCTTCATCTGCCTCTGTTTCTACCTCTTTGAAATCCTCCCCACCCTTCCAGGTTAATGCCATCTCCTCCATGAAGCCTCCTCTGATCCCAGGTAGAACTGGCCTCTCACTCCTGGGTCCTCTGCACCACTGTCGTCATTTATATTTGTGTCTTACCTGCATCTCCATAGGTGCTCGTTAAATGTTAAAGGAATGAAAGACTGTTGTACGTATTTTTAGCTGCCATGACCAACAGAGCAGTACTTAGCATTGATGATATCCAAAGTTGGGCTTTGGAGATAAGCAGGCCAGGTTTAAAAGTCTCAGCTCCCTACTTACTGCTGCACCTCTGTGAACCTCGCTTCTTCACCTGCAAACAGGGATGATCATAGTACCTGCCACAGGAGTTATGAGGCAGTGTAAAGACTTCACAGGATGCAGAGCTCATAATAAATGTTTAATAAAGGTTGCCTGTTATTTGCTCATATGTCATATGAGCTCATATGTTATTTGCTCAATTTGATCTCAGGCTGATTATGATCTTCTCTTTCTTCACTGTTGAACAGAATAAAAAAAAGACGTCGGGCCCTGGCGTTGGGACGTTATTTACAAGGCAGGCTCTTCTGCACAGGAGGCTGACTTTCCTGCCTTATCCTGGTCCACCTCGCATGTGCTCTGTCTTCCTGCGCAAGTCACACTCCCCTGAACTCAGGGTTCCCCACTGTTATGGGCCTGACTTTTCATAGGGGTGCTTCTTCCTCCTCTTCCACCCTGAGGTGTGTGGGCCCCTGAGGGGCAGCTTATGACACATGAGCACCTGTCACCCGCCAAGAGAGGAGGAAGGTCAAATGTGGGCTGCTGGAGCAGCTGGAACACTCACTTCAGGGAGGAAACCAAGTAGGAGGTTGAGTGACTTGCCCAAGGCCATGCAGCTGTTCGTTGTTGAGCCGTGATCAGCACCAGGGTCTCTAGTTCCTCCAGTGCCCTTGCATCACTCCAAGCACCCCCCACCCCAACACACACACCCTAAACTGACACTTCCTGGCCATTTTGTGCTTGGATTACACTACCAGGTCCTGGTGGCTGAGTACCTGAGAGGTGATTGTCCCTCACTGAGGATTTTAGAGTCTCTCACACCCCAGGTACTGCTCTTCTGATGATTGATCAGCTCTCTGTTGGCCTTGCGGCAAGGCTGGGGAACACTTAATGCAGGCTGAAAGAATGAGGATCACAAGTACGTGTCACCATAAGTCACAGTTTCTGTAAAGTTCGATCACGTGCCATAGCATGGGCATGTTTGCACACCAGTATAATTAGAGCTCACTTTGCCCCGGCAGCTGGGCAGATTTGTCCTGTGGGTTCCCCCTTCCCACGCTTAGTCCTTCCTCCCTTCTCATTATCCCTTTCCAGCAGGGCCTTTGCCTCTGAAGGAGGAAGCATGGACGAAGCAAAGCTTCCAGCTGAGACTTCCACGGGCAAGGCCAGGGGCAGCAGCTGTGTGTAGAGGGTCTCTCCTGGTGGCCCTGACTCCCCATCACCGGGCAAGGGCCTGGCTCAGATGGCCGGGCTTGGTCTGGCTATAGAGACCCGACTCACCGGAGCACAGTCATTGGTCAGCACAGGCCTGTCTCACCTCCCGGGCTCCCGCTCCTTACCTCCCATCCAGCCTGCTCCGAACCAGAAGCACCAAGCCCACCTCCTTCACCATTTAATGCTTGTTCTTGCATGCTGTCTCTCCTTAAGGGCACTTCCCAGAGAGGAGACTAGAAAATACAGTCTGTATTCCAGACAACCACGTGCCTGCTGCAAAGTGAGAGAAAAGGGGAGAACAGGTACTGGGGGCAAGTTCTTGGTGTGTGCCACATGGCATATCTAGGATGTTCTCATCATTCTAACATCCTGCCTCCTTCACGCTGCTCACCTCTCAGAAACCTTCAGTGGAGTGCTCAGTTTATTGTCAAAAACCAAGTGTAGGCAGCTGAAGCCCAGTTCTCCCAGGCTGGTCTCCTTTTACTCACTAGCACCAAAACCTCTTCTCCCCCGGTGAATTCACCCACCGTTTCCCAGATGTACCTTGGGTTTTCATCCACTCTCACGCCCTGGCCCAAAGCACTTCCCCACCAGCACGCACCTTCCCCCACCTGCTTCAGAGGATGCAGCCCTCACCTCACTCCTCTCTCGGGTTTCACCCCTTGTATGACAGGATGAGGCCTCTGCGCATGCTCAGCCACGGTGAAGGTGCTGTCCCTGCCCTGGACTCTTCCACGTTTGGTCATCTTTGTCACTTGTGCCCTTGTATACACTTTTGTGTCTTGATGCCCCAGCTAGACTGTGAGCTCCATGGGAGCAGGGACCGTACCATCCTTATCTTTGTTCCTCTGCAGTGCTTCACACAGAGCTTTGTGAACACTCCAGTAGCGTCTGTTGCGAGTGAGTGAATAAACGGGTGAGCGAGCGAGGGAGTGATGGGAGGAAAGAGGTGAGAACATGGCTCCCTTCAACCCCGTTTTGTTGTCTTGGTGCCCATGGCTTTTTTCTCCTTTTCCCCTTTATCAGGTGGCTCGACTCTTTCATTTTATCTTCTCTTTGGACCTGAGAGAAGGGCAGGTAACCCTGTTGAGAGGTGTGACTAACTCCAAACTGATCCAGTCGGGCAGCGAGGCCAGGCCGCCGGCTCTGCTCACCAGCACGTGGTCTGGATCAGAGGCAGGTGTCCCCGCTGCCTCAGCACCTGCGTGTGCGTGTGTGTTAATCCATGTGGGGCACACGGAGCTGGGCCCCGCTTCATCGTCTTTCCAGAGACTCTTATGGTGTGAATTTGGTAGCATCTAACATGTGATTAACTTACTTGGGTTTTTTTTTTTCTTTGTTTAATGCCTGGAGAATGGATTGAATTTGATGATGGATGCTATTGCAGTAGAAGTTATCCTTCTCTGTTTGGTTTGTTAATCCCGTTTCATGTCACAAACAAGGGCCTGGTCCTCATGCAGCATGTCATTGGGAGCCTGCTTGGCTTGGATGTGGTGCATGTATGGCTGTGGAGGCTCACTCCATCAGTGAGGCGGGCACCCCATGGGGTTTGGAAGGAAGTACTAACTCCTTCTGAATTACCGGTGGGAAATGCGATTGTGCTGGTGGCTTTGTTATCAATTTCCTGACTCACTAAAACCCTTTGTCTTTATTGTTGTCCTCAGTAGCAGGCATTAGATATTGCGTCAAGTGAGATGGGCTAAACTTTGTGCTTTGCTGGAGCCTTCCCTTGTGACTTGGTGTGTCCCTCTGGAAAAGAGGACCTCATTAAGGGCTCAAAACTCATTCAGTTTCTGGAGATACTGTAAACTCCTTCTTAGTTCTGTATTGCTGTTATTGCTGTTTTCATTACTCCTATGTCCTTTTTTTTTTTTTTTTTTTCTTTTTCGGTCTAGATGACATTGGTCTGCATCGTGCACACTGTATATTCACAAAATGAGGTCCTCAGGGTGACCTTGAGTGAGTGCTGTGGGCGTTAATGAAAATTAAATTGTACTGATTTTTTAAAGGTAATGCATGTTCTTGGTGCAGAATTCTAAAAGGACAAAAGAGAGTGTCCAGTGAAGAGTAAGTCTTCCTCTTACCCCTGCCTTCCACTGGCATGGCTGTTTACAAAGAAACCACGTAGTCTTTCTGCAGGCATTTCCGCTATTCGGAAACATCCTTGGCCATGAACAAGGTATAAGTGGACCCCCATCTCCTTAGCACACAAAACTGCAAAGACCTCACTTGGGGGTGGATTGAAGTGGCCACTGTCAGTGGTGATAAATACTAACACATACTCCTTCTTTTTCTACCTGGTCTCCATCTTCACCTACCCAAGTCCTCCACCCACCCAAGTTCAAGTGCAGTCTCCTCTGGTACGCCTTGCTTCTCCAGTGTGTGCCCTCTGCCCTGTGCACCCACAGCCCTCTGACACTGCTTATACACTCCTCACAGACACATCTCAAGGCTTGTTCAGCAGGAGGCTCTTTCAGGTCTGGGACCCTGGCTGACGCATCAGGCTGAGGTGGGGATCTTCCACTGTCATGCTTCACCCAGGCGGTAGGCAGCTCCACAAATGATCATACGTTCATTCATGCAACTCCTTAACCCCTAATGTGTATCAAGTAGAGTGGCAGGTGCCAAGGCTGCAATAGTGAATAAAACAGACAACAGCAATACTTAAATATCATTGTGTGGCATACAAGAGAGAAGTACAGCTCAAAAGCTGCAGTGACAGCATATTACAGGGAACTGGGATGAGTAGAGAAAGCTGCTCTGAGAAGTGCAATCGTGTTTCATTGAATCTAAAATGCTGTGGTTTCTGAGACACATCATTATCTTATGTTCCACTAAGAAGGAGAATATTGCCAATTAAATTAGGACACAATGTTTTTTCACTTAGAATGTTTATTTGTTTATTTATTTATTATTATTACTATTTTTGAGATGGAGTTTTGCTCTTGTTGCCCAGGCTGGAGTGCAATGGCATGATCTTGGCTCACCACAACCTCCGCTTCCCGGGTTCAAGCGATTCTCCTGCCTCAGCCTCCTGAGTAGCTGGGATTACAGGCATGCACCACCATGCCTGGCTAATTTTGTATTTTTAGTAGAGATGGAGTTTCTCCGTGTTGGTCAGGTTGGTCTCAAACTCCCGACCTCAGGTGATCCACTCGCCTCAGCCTTCCAAAGTGCTGCGATTACAGGCATGAGCCACTGTGCCCAGCCAGAATGTTTATTTCATCTTATTAAAAAGACTTTTAGACATCTTTTTTTGTCACTTTTATAAATACACTAAAAGGAACATAGCTGGGCATGGTGGCTCATGCCTGTAATTCCAGCACTTTGGGAGGCCGAGGTGAGTGGATCACCTGAGGTCAGGAGTTCGAGACCAGCCTGGCCAACATGGTGAAACCCTGTCTCTACTAAAATTACAAAAATTAGCTGGGCGTGGTGATGGGTGCCTGTAATCCCAGCTACTTGGGAGGCTGAGACAGGAGAATCGTTTGAACCTGGGAGGCAGAGGTTGCAGTGAGCCGAAATGGTGCCATTGCACTCCAGCCTGGCTGACAAGAGCGAAACTCCATCTAAAAAAAAAAAAAAAAAAAAGAAAGAAAGAAAGAAAGAAAGAGAAAGAAAGAAAGAAGAAAGAAAAAGGAACACATTAGCACAATAAGTGGTTAAGATCTCTCTAACCTCACTTTTTCACTTTTGGAGTCTCCTGAATCACTTTTCAACTCAGTGTGTCAGTATCCACTTATGACCATGCCATATCATTCTCTGTTCCTTCCAGTGTGTTGGGTGATGTCGAACTTTTGTTTCTGGGATTTTCATTCATGCCAGTTTTGATGCTGCCACTTTCTTGATCATACCAGAAAGTGTCAGTGAGATATGTGTTAGACAACTGAGATTCATATTCCTTTCTCAAGCAGTTCTTAAATGGTTTGTTAAACACTCAGGGGCTTCAGTTGTCCAGTTATGCCAGAGAGAATAACAACCAAGTATATCTATGTGTAGGCATTGACAGTGATGTCAGGGCAGCAGCAATTGTAAGATCGACCCCAATTTCAGAGACAAAAAATATGTCTTGAAATTGATAAAAATCATTTTCAAGAAGTCTAGGAGTAGGTGGGTGCTATCATTATTATTCTGGTGACTTAGTGATGTCTTTTTAAATTTTAAAAATAGAGACAGAGTCTACCTATGTTGCCCAGGCTGGTCTTGAACTCCTGGGCTCCAGCGATTCTCCCGCCTTATCCTCCAAAGTGCTGGGACTGCAGGCATGCGCCACCAGATGGGCCTTCTCAGAGCTTTTAGTATGATAATGTGGCTCATGGAATTATGTGGAATATGGTATTAACGCTTTCCAAATTTAGAGAATCCAAATTTATTTCCCCAAAGTAGGGAACCCAATTTTGTAGAATACCAATGAACAACTTGTGGTTCTTCCCAGAAGACAATGGTCTAGAATAACAAAGATTCTACAGAGCACAGCTGAACTGACAGTATGGAATGGGGTTTGTGGAAAGTGAATAGGAATGAGATTTTGTGTAGAGACTGAGAAGGGCTGAAAGGTTTACAAATGAGAGAGGCATATTGATTTTTTTTTTTTTGACATGAAGATTTTGCTCTTGTTGCCCAGGCTGGAGTGCAATGGCGCGATCTTGGCTCACTGCGACCTCCGCCTCCCGGGTTCAAGAGATTCTCCTGCCTCAGCCTCCCGAGTAGCTGGGATTACAGGCGTGCACCACCACACCTGGCTAATTTTGTATTTTTAGTAGAGACAGGGTTTCACCATGTTGGTCAGGCTGGTCTTAAACTCCTGACCTAAAGTGATCCATCCACCTTGGCCTCCCAAAGTGCTGGGATTACAGGCGTGAGCCACTGCACCCGGTCAGTCATATTGATTTTAACCATCTCAGAGTGTTTAGATGGGCAAGGACTAATTTGTTTTCAAGAGTCTTGTATCTATGCCACTATAATTTCCTCTGACACAGGCCTAGGTTGATACTGAGCTATTATTATCTCCCTCTCTTTCCTAACCTCTGCCACTGCCAGTGTGATATTGGAGCTAGACTGGCTGGCTTCTGGGAGTGGAATGGAGCACTTTGCTAAAATGAAGGTGTACGATGCCTGCTGTTGCTTTCTCTCACATATGTTGCCAAGCGACAATGAGCGAGAACTGGCAAACTATTGAGGGAATTCGTCCCTGGCCGTTTATTTGGGCTTGGGGTCCCAAATAAACGAAGCTCAGGAAGTGACCTTTTCCACCTCTGCTTTCAATAGCAACCTTTGTGTCTTAGGCAGCTTTCACTAGCTTTCAATAGCAACCTTTGTGTCTTAGGCAGCTTTCACTAGCTTTCAATAGCAACCTTTGTGTCTTAGGCAGTAGCTGCAGCATCAACATCATTATCATCATAGTTGACATTATTGAAGACTAAATATGCAATGGGCTATGTGATGGGTATCTTAAGGATGTAATCTCATTGAATCCGCACCAGCAGCTGGCCATTTGGATGCTCTTCCGCAAATGAAGGTCTTGAGGCGGTGAGAGGTTAAGATCACTCAGCTGTTGAATGATAGGGCTGGAATTTGAATCCAGGCCTGACTCAGGAACTACTGTTCTCAATCTTCACTTTCTGTAGCTTCTGTTAGGGCACTTCTGTGTTGTATCTGTATATTTGTCATTTTACACTTTCTCAGAAATCAAACTGTACTTTTGGTGTTTCATGTTAACACCTAGCACCATGTTCTTGCCCATAGAAAGTTCTTGGTAATTGTTGAACAAGTAAAGTAAATGAAGAAATGAGAGGATGAATGAGTGAGTCAGTGAATAGTTGGCTTGAACACTAACCTGAGTTACTGACTTATAATTGGCAGAATATTTTCTCACTCATTTCAGAGTCAAGTTTGGTTCCTTAGTCATCAAATTTCTTCTAAATTCTAGATGCCGCCTAGAATGTTTCTGAGTAAAATAATCATGGATCATTGGCTGTTATATTTGAAGGGGTTATATAATGGGTGTCTGGCTGGTCCAGCCTACGTTGGCAAAGACCACCCAGCTGTTCCTGCCAAGGACGTGAGGCCTTGGACCCTTGCCCACCATCACTCTAGAGCAGTGTCTGAGGCAACCAGGGTGATGTCTGTCTTTTTTCATGTAATAGCCTCCAAATACTTCTTGGCCTGGATTTACAATTCTAATTGTATTTATTTGATTATTTAAATAGTTTTCTTTGTGCTATTGTTGTTGGTTTCCTGGCGACATGGTTTTTATATCTTTGGTAGGTTGGGAACAGATCTGGTTCATATTTTAGTGCATCTTGGTTTTAGTCTGATACTTCTTTCTTTCTTTTTATTTCTTTGAGACAGGGCCTCACTCTGTTGCCCAGACTAGAGTGCAGTGGTATGATCCCAGCACACTGTAGGCTCTACCTCTTGGGCTCAGGCAGTCCTCCCACCTCAGTGTCCCGAGTAGCTGGAACTATAGACATATACCACCATGCCCAGCTAGTTTTTTAAATTTTTTGTAGATACATGGTCTCACTACGTTGCCCAGGCTGGTCTCGAACTCCTGGACTCAAGCAATCCTCCTGCCTCAGCCTCCCAAAGTACTGGGATTACAGGCATGAGCCATCAGGCCTGGTCTCTTCTGGCATTTCTTTTAAACCTGCGTGCAAGCCCCTTTTGTTTCCCTCTCCCCTTTAATGAACTCATTTTGCGTTTGCTCCTTGATCCCATCTGGATCTTTCACTTCAGCGAATTGCTGTGCTTTGTTGGTTCATTTTCATTATTTTTTACATTAAGTAAAATGAAAAAATCTTCCAAACCCTTCTCTCACCCCTGAAAACCTCTTACTCAACTGTTTTGGCCCTTGCTTGTTTCATCATTCCTACCAACAGCCCTCTTGTCAGCGGCTTGAATTGATTTTGTGCTGATCTGTTGGTTCTGTTATGTCTGTTGTGCAGTATTGTCCCCAAGTCCCCCGGATCTCTGGGAGCACTCTTTCCTTCATTATCCAAGTGGCATAGAATACCTCTCCCATGCCACTGTCGTGCCATGCACCCGAGGGAAGCCTGCATACCCTCCAGGCTTTCTTCTTTCTGAAGATGTCTGAGTTCATTCATTTGCCTGGTAGTTACTTGCCTGTCACTTCTTGCTCCAAATTTCCGCAGACTCCTCCCACTTTCAGGTTTCTGTAGCCTCTCTCTGCAGCCCCTGAGGCACACTTAAAGCAATGCCACCATCCCTTCACTGTGATCATTTTCACTCTGACACATTCTCTCATCCAGACAGTGAGGAGCTGCTCTTTCCTAAGTAAAATGCATTGATCTTGCTTTCTAAACAAAAGAACAATTCCCCTCCGAGACTAATTCTCTGTCTCCCTCAGAACATGAAATGGTTAGAGTCAGCAGGGGTTTTTTAAATCATTTTTTTCCTTCCTGATTCATTACCTTTTGGGTATTTTATGAGGCTGAAATGCACCAGCAGAAGTAAATGTGCCTTGCAGACAGTGATATGCTATACAAATAAAAGAAATTTCCGTTGTCAAACATTTAGAAAAATATTGTCTGTATTTTGTGTCCTTTGAAAATAGTAAGAACTAAGCACATTGAATATTAGGTTTTGATTGCCTGACCAGATTCTCATGTACTGAGAAAAACGTAGATACATGTGGATTTTTATTTATGCAAAGCAAGAGAAGCAGCAGGTGGCCTGGAGGGAGTAGGAGCTGCAGGCAGTAGTCACGCGCTTGGCCCTGGGTCTGTCTGAGGCTCCTGATCAGGATCATCATCGTATCATCGTGGGAGTGTCTGAGGGTAGGGAGGGAGCCTGGAGCCAAAGGAGCAATTGCTGAGCCCCAGAGGAGGCCCTGGAAAATTCCGGGATTTGACCCTCTCTGTGTTTCCAGCAGCTGTGTCTGGGCACCTGCGCCTCAGAGTTGATCCAGGTCTTGATTTCCGCCTTGCTGACCATCAGAGCTCCCTCTTGGCCTTTGTCGAGTCTGACCTGTGGAGCAGGACCTCTGACGTGTGCCCTTCCTGTGTTGTATCCAGGGACAGGGTGCCTTATCAGAGAGACTGCGGAGCTTCAGCATGCAGGACCTCACCACCATCAGGGGAGACGGCGCCCCTGCTCCCTCGGGCCCCCCACCACCGGGGCCTGGGCGGGCCAGCGGCAAACACGGCCAGCCTAAGATGTCCAGGAGTGCTTCTGAGAGCGCTAGCAGCTCAGGTAGGTGTTACTTTACTTCCCCTCTTTCCCACTCCTTGGGCCTCGCTTTCCTTAAGAGAGGCCCAGTCCACAGTGTGGCATGCAGCCTGGCCCTGGCCCCGTGGACCTGCCACCAACAGAGGTGTCCATCAGATCATGCCAGGTCAGCCAAGGGGCGGAGCACCCCTCAGGCCAGGCCAGGAAACCGGCCTGGTGACTCTGGTCAGGGACAGGGCTAGGTCACCTGCACCAGAGGGTCCCCCTTTCTCCATATGATTGTCTGGGGAACTGGGGATAGTTGGGGGATAGTGTCTAGGCAAAGCCTGGAGGCAGCAGGCACAACTGGACCTGGGCCCCAGGAGCCTTCTGTGTTGTCTTCTCAGACTCCGGGGAGGCGTACCTGTTGACACCTGAATGTTGTCTTCTCACCCGGGCTTACTGCTCTCACGGGCCCTCTTCCCTGCCTGAATATTGCCTGTCCTCTCTCTCATTCTGCTGTCTCCTTCTCATCTCTGACCTCTCATGTACCTCACACCATCCCCAGCCTCTGCATACCAAGGGCCATGCTAGCTCTGAGTTCTCGTTCCTGTGGTGACCGGGACCTTACAGTAACCACACCTCTGCCTCCAATGTCTGACTCTGGTGTCACACGCCCATCGTGGGATTGCCGGTATTGGGACTGACCTGGGGACCACGTTAAACATGCAAAGTCCTGGGCCCACCCACAGAGGCTTCACTAGGTCTGGGGTGAGACCCAGAAGTGTGATTTCATTGAGATGCAGCCATGTTTGGGAACCCCCTGGCATCGGATCCACCAGCGTGGGTTTCAGGCTCACGGAGGGTAGGGGCACAGGCTAGGGACACACAGTTTCCCAGGCTGCTCCTTGGGAGGATACCAGGGGCCTCGGCTCTCAGGGGCTGAGCACAGCAGCTGCTCAGGACTGATGGTGGGAGCATGCGGGACGGTTCTGGATCACCTCTTCTGCCTCCCTGTGGTGAGAGGGGTGGGAATCTATGTCCACAACGTATGTCTGGTGGCTGCCTGGCCCTTAAATCTACAAATAGAGATGCCTGGCCACCTGTGACTGACCATGTGCTATAAGGTGCAGCCTGCAGGGGACACCTTGGCCATAAGCCCCATGTCCTGACAGACCCCATCTGATGCTCGGGGGTCTTAGCCATCGACCGGAAGGCATGAGGCCTGTGGCTGCCTGGGAATGGCAACTCATGCTCAGAGCCAAGTGCAGCTCGGGGCTCTGTCCATTTCCTCCCTCTCAGCAGTGTCCCCTTGGTCCTTCGCAGGTCTTAAGACTGTGGCTTTTCTGTTGGGACATGTTTTAACCCTGTCACTGCTGGAAGCAGGACAGGGTTGGGGAGGTGGAGTCTCGGCTGTGGGGGTGATGGCCACCTCAGGGAGGGGTTCCCCACTGAGGGACCCCCCCGCCCTGCTGCAGGAATGGAATCCCAAAAGGCCAGGCAGGAAATGACCTCAGGGATCTTTCAGTTAAATCCAGTGATTTTACCGGTGAAGAGACAGAGGTCCAGGGAAGGGGACTGTGCAGGGTCACCCACGCTGGGCTGCAGTAGAGTGTGGCCTCCTGACTCCGGGGCCAGTGCCCTTGGTCACTCACTCATCAACCATCCAGGCTTTGTCAAGCATCTACAGCTTCTGATCTGCTGGACACTGCCCCAGAAATAGGGATACAAAACAGAGTTAGGTCTCATCTCCACACTGCATCAGCTCATCGTCTACCAAGCCTCAGATGAAAGCTGCCCCTTAGATGGAAAAGGGACCTCAATTCAGTGAAACCCAGAGGGCAGAGAGCAAGAACCAGTGGGGTACAGTTCCAAGGGAGTAGCCACTTGCTTGCTGCATGACCCAGGCAAGCTGTTTACCCTCTCTGCACCCCAGATTTCTTATCTATACAAGAAATGACACCCCTTTGTAGGGGTACTGTGAGGCTTCAAGTGAAACAAACCATGTAAAAGTGTTTATGGTCATGCCTGGCACCAGTGCATAGTAGCTGTTATCACTGTTCTTTTTTGTAATTTGTTTCACCTGAGAAGGCACATTGTCATGCTGAGTGTCCAGGAGCAAAATGGGCCATCTTGGGAGGTAGTGAGATCCCTGACATTGGAAGTATACAAGCCAAAGCTGGATGGTCAGGTTCAAGGGAGGGATTCCTGATTTGGCTAGGAAGCGGGCCTAGGTGGCCCTGGCATCCCTTTGCCTCTAAGAGTCTGTGTTGCCATTTTAGAGGTGAGCCCAGTGGAGGAAGCAGGCTCAGAGAGGTTGTGCAGTGGGCTGAGGCCCCCAGGCCCAGAATCCAGGCCTCCTGCCTAGACCTCCCCTGGTGAATTATTCCGGGCAGCCACAGAACTGGGAATGCAAGAAGCTGTCAGGGTCTGCAGGGAGATGGGAGTGTCTTCTGGGCTTGGAGCATCTTCCCAGCCCAGCACCAGGTAGAAAAACGTTTGAGATGACTGCTTTGGCACTGGCTCTGCCACTCTCCATGACCAGAGGGGATGACGTCCCCTGCCATTCCCCAGGGAGGCAGTGGGGAGTGTTCCGGCTGTCCTGGGCTGAGAGGACCAGCTGTGCTGCATCACGCCGCAGCCCTCCTCACTGCTGGCCCACTTGGCCTCAGCACCTATGACCACAGGGGGCAAAAAGGAAAGGTGCAACCCAGCAGGGAGGCCAGGAACAGTGTGGTGCTCTTTCCAGCTGTTCTGGAGCCTAAAATAAAAGCCATCTCAAAAAGGAAGACAGGAGCCAGGCGCAGTGATTCACGCCTGTAATCCCAGCACTTTGGGAGGCTGAGGCGGGTGGATCACTAGAGGTCGGGAGTTCAAGACCAGCCTTACCAACATGTAGAAACCCCGTCTCCACTAAAAATACAAAATTAGCCAGGCGTGGTGGCACATGCCTGTAATCCCAGCTATTCATGGAGTAGCTGAGGCAGGAGAATCGCTTGAACCCGGGATGCAGAGGTTGCGGTGAGCTGAGATTGTGCCATTGCACTCCAGTCTGGGCAACAAGAGCAAAACTCTGTCTCAAAAAAAAAAAAGGAAGACAGGTGAAAGATGGCCTGGGGCCTGGATATGGGGCAGAATTGCCTGGATCAGAGGCTCTTGGGCTATCATACCCTCAAGTAAGGTCAACGTGCCTTGGAGGAAGTCTGGCAGAGGAAGCCCATTTATACTGGGCTGGTGTAGCCTTCCCAACTCAGCCCCCAGTGTGGGCCTCAGATGCCAGGCCACATCAGGTAGCAGAAAGGGCCCCAGAAGAGGGGAAGACACTAGACTTCATCCTGGCTGGGTGATGCCGGGCCTGTGCAGACACAGCAAAGGCAGCACAGCAAGGCACGCTTGTTCCTGCTGAGCTTCAATTCAGCCTCAGAACTTCTCTCAGAACAACCCAGGCAGAAGCTACCATAGGATTTGACCTTGGCACAGAGGACAGACCTGATTCCCTTAGGCTTTCTTCTTTGTAAAACAAAATGCCCAATAATCCCTATTCAGCCTATGTCTTAGGGTTGTGAGGAGAGGAAACTAGAGAATTTGCAAACCCTGGACAGGTGGCAGGAGTTGAAGACAACCTGGAGAGAGGTGGGAGCTGTGCTTCGTGGAATTCTCTGCAGCCTCTGGAAGCAACAGATTAAATGTGCACACAATGGAACTTGAAAGCATGATGCCAGCTGAAGAAAAGTGCAGAACAGAATGAGATTTTATCTAACAATTTATGTAAAATAAAAAGCTACGCCTATCATGCAAAGTAACAATACAGAGTTTATATGAAGAACATGTTCAAACAAAAAGTTGCATATTAAAATATTAGAAATGACACTCCTTGAGGAGGAAGGAGAATGTGAGTTCGGTGTGGGAATAAAAGTCATGTAAAGGCACATAAAAAGGGTTGCCAGGCGCAATGGCTCACACCTGTAATCCCAGCACTTTGGGAAGCCAAGGCAGGCGGATCACCTGAGGTTGAGAGTTTGAGACCAGCCTGACCAACATAGAGAAACCACATCTCTACTAAAAATACAAAATTAGCCAGGCGTGGAGGCGGGCACCTGTAATCCCAGCTACTCAGGAGGCTGAGGCAGGAGAATCGCTTGAACCTGGGAGGCAGAGGTTGCGGTAAGCTGAGATCACGCCATTGCACTCTAGCCTGGTCAACAAGAGTGAAACTCTGTCTCATTTAAAAAAAAAAAAAAGGCCGGGCGCGGTGGCTCAAGCCTGTAATCCCAGCACTTTGGGAGGCCGAGACGGGCGGATCACAAGGAGATCGAGACCATCCTGGCTAGCACGGTGAAACCCCATCTCTACTAAAAAATACAAAAAACTAGCCGGGCGAGGTGGCGGGCGCCTGTAGTCCCAGCTACTCGGGAGGCTGAGGCAGGAGAATGGCATAAACCTGGGAGGCGGAGCTTGCAGTGAGCTGAGATCCGGCCACTGCACTCCAGCCTGGGCGACAGAGCGAGACTCCATCTCAAAAAAAAAAAAAAAAAAAAAAAAAAAAGTGAGGGGGGTCCCATGAACCAGTATGGACCATTCGCTGTGAGCCGAGAAGGGATATCCACGTGACCTCTTGCATCTTGAGTAAAGGAAGGAAGATGCACACAAACAAGGAAGAGAGGAAGGGGCACAAAGACTGTCCCTGCACGGTCACTCAGCGCTGCAAGCTCCTGGCAGGCAGACAAGGGTTCTGTGCTTCCCTCTGTAAATGCCTACCCAACATACCCACCACATGCCTGGCACACAGAGACCTCTGCATGTGCTCTGAGGACACAGGGTCTAGGCGTTGGAGAAGGGGAAGGAGAGTTCTTTCCTGCTGCTTTCAGCACCCAGAATGGGGCTGGGCAGTGTACTTGGCCTGACCCTCTCTCTTGCCTGGAATTTTCCTCTTTGCTTAAAGGGTCAGGGCAGGCAGGGATTGACGGGGCCCTCCCTGCAGAATGAGCTGGGAGGTGTGTCGTCAGATACCATATGCTGAATGCCTAGCACTGGACACCAGGAAGTGTACAAGAAATGTTGAAAGAATGACCCTGCCCTTCCATGGACTTGGAGTCACTCTGTGAGCATGTATTTAGTGAGCACCTACTCTATGCCAAGGCCCAGATGCGCACCAAGACCAAAGGCGTGTACCAGGCAGCAGCCAGTTAGGCCTTTGCAAATGCCCAGATATGAAGCACTTTGGGGTTCAGAGGTAAGTCTGAGGAGGTTTCCTGGAGGACATTCTGAACTGGAAAGCGAAGAGAGGAGGCTCTGGGCAGGGGTGCTTGGAGTTATTTCCCAGAGGGAACTTTGACTGTCGCCTGCCTTGCCTAGGGCTGCAGGGTGCAAGGACTGACTTGTGTGCCAGGTGAGGGTATCTTCTGCACCTGAGTGGAAACTGAATCTGAGATGACTCTTTCCCCACTTTGGTGTCTCTACAGAGACCCACATTCCTGGGATCCCTGTATTGTACACACTGGGGTCCCCATACCTCTCCGAGGCCTCCCTGTTTGCCCGGGGCTGGTTCCTGTCCAGTGGGGGATGTCACTGATGGTGCCCCCACCCCATTCCCACAGTGTGTACCTGCTGCTCCACCTGCAGGACCTGGAAAGGTGAGTAAGCAGCCAGCCTCTCTGCAGCGTGCTGGACTCTCACTTGGGAAGAGCTTCTAACCAGGAGTGGGCACCTGACCTTGGGGCTCCCTTTCGGCTGCATGGTCATAGGGAGGGGTCAGGAGGTAACCCTTTATAACAGCAAACACAGTAGCTTACAGTTTCTGTGGGCTAGAAACTGGGAGCAACTTACCTGGGTGGTTCTGGCTCAGGGTCTCTCAAGAGGCTGCAGTCAAGATGTCAGCCCGGGCTGAGCCATCAGAGGGCTTGACAAAACTGGAGGGTCCACTTTCAAGATGGCACTCTTATGGCTGTTGACTGGAGGCTCCTTACCTCATGGGCCTCTCCGAGGCTGCTTAAGAGTCCTTACAACATGGCAGGTGGCCTGGCCTAGAGTGAACCATTCAAGAGAGAGAGGGCAGGCAGGAAGCCAGGGTACCTTTCCTGTCCTAGGTTTTGAAGTCACACTCATCACTTCTGCCTTATTCTATTTGTCGGAAGCATGTCATTAAGCCCAGTCCACATTCAAGGGGAGGAGAATTAATCTCTACCTCTTGAAGGGAGGAGCATCAAAGAATGTGTGGAGATATCTTAAAACCACCACAGGGTCACTGGGCGCGGTAGCTCATGCCTGTAATCCCAGAACTTGGGAGGCAGAAGTGGGAGGATTTCTTGAGCCCAGGAGTTCGAGACCAACCTGGGCAACATAGCAATAATGAATCTCTACAATTAAAAAAAAAAAAAAAGACCAGGCACGGTGGTGTGCAACTGTAGTCTCAACTACTCGAGAGGCTGAGGCAGGAGAATTGCTTGAGCCTGGGAAGTCAAGGTTGCAATGAGCCATGATCGTGCCATTGCACTTAAGCTGGGTGACACAGCAAGACCCCATCTCAAAAAAAAAAAAAAAAAGGCCACAACAGGGTCATACTTCTTTGTGCTCCAGGTAAGGACACAGGAACTTCAGAGGACTAAGGTCCTCTGAAATGATGAAGTCCTGAAGTTCCAGGGGTTTCTGGTCCTAGGGCAGCCAAGGGAGCCCTGGTCCTGCTTTGCCACTTACTAGCTGTACAACTGCATGAATCACCTAACCGCTGTGAGCTTCAGTTCCTCCTCTTAAAACGGAGATGAGATCCTGCTTCCTGGCATCACTGTGCTGTTGTGAAAATGGCTGTGAAAGGGCCATAATAATCCTGGGAAGGATGATGATGATGGTGATGATGGTGGTGATGGTGATGATGGTGGTGATGGTGATGGTGGTGGTGGTGATAGCCTGGAGCAGCCAGGAGACCCCCCGGGAGAGTGGAGGTCTCCCAGTTCTGGACAGGGACTCCTGCTGCTGCCTTCCCAGTGTGTGAGTGATGGCTTGTTGGAGCCATGGCCACCTGGTGGTTGCTGTGACCTGCTTCTCCAGTTGCCTAATCTTAACTAGATACATTAGGGACTAGTGAGGGTGCTGGACTAATCCAGTGCCCCTTTCATGCTGCCTGGCTCCCCATGGAGAAGCTGCCTTAGGCTCAGAAGGCAACAGGGGCGATGCCTGGCCTGCAGCCTGCTGGCTACTGTCAGGGGAGGAAGGCAGGCATGCAAGGTGCCTAATACAGCTTTTGCTCCAGCCCTGGTGCCGTGAAGGCGTGACATGCCCCTCCCACATCGGCAGTGAGCAAGACAGGAAACTGCATTATGTGACGTGTCCTGTTTTCCCTGCATTGCTTTATTTTTAAGGCTCTCAGTGTTCAGTTTTTAAGTCTTTTATAGAAGAGTTGTGGATTAGGCCAGGCACGGTGGCTCACGCCTGTAATCCCAGCCCTTTGGGAGGCCGAGGCGGGTGGATCACCTGAGGTTGGGAGTTTGAGACCAGCCTGACCAACATGGAGAAACCCTGTCTCTACTAAAAATATAAAATTAGCAAGACGAGGTGGCGCACGCCTATAATCTCAGCTACTCGAGAGGTTGAGGCAGGACAATCGCTTGAACCCTGGAGGCGGAGGTTGCGGTGAGCTGATATGGCACCATTGCACTCCAGCCTGGGCAACAAGAGTGAAACTCCATCAAAAAAAAAAAAAAAGCTGGTGATTTTGGAGGCCGTAAGGCCAAACTGAGCTGACAGACGAGTCTGAGCAGGGCTGCAGGTGGAGACAAGTGTCCTAGCCCAGCTCTGACTCTAACCCTGTGTCTCTGTGGGGCCTCCTGGTCCAAGTTGGAAATGAAGGGGCTGCGTTCAGCTGTTTCCAGCTCCGGGCACGAGACGCTGGCCTGGTGGACACACTAGTTCATGGGAAATGACCCTGTGGTGCCAGTGGCTCCAGGCAACTGTAGGGATTTCTGTCTTTTCACACTGTAGTTTTGAGTCTGCAAATTCTGTGAGTAATTCCAAAAGCCTCTAATTCTGGGAGACTGGCACTTGGTCGGGGAGAGTGGCTGTCCTCTCCTCCATTCTTCCCCTGGCACTGCTCTGTGCTGCTCTCAGAAGCCCTTTCCTGCCATGACACCTGGTGGTTTCATGATCAGACAGAGCGTTTCCAGTGCATTTCAATAGAGCTGTGGTTGATTGTAGGAACTGAATAGTTCTGGAAGGCTGCACATGCATAAGAGTGTGTCCAGGATTCAGTGTCCAAGTTCTGGTTCCTCATCCCCGAGCAAGTTGGGAGCTGCTGGGATGGGGGTTGCTGGACAGTGGGAAGCAGGTGAGGCCTGGTGGCGGCCTCAAGACCTGGAAGCCGTTGCCCCAGCCCTTCCTTTCTTTGGCCTTTGTCTCTCCAAGGGCCTCTTAATACCTGTGTCCTGGCTCTCAGGTCTGCATGCAAGGAACCCTTTGATGATTGGCCTACACCATTCCCTCTGAGGCCTTGGGAAAACCCATGCACTCTGCAGGCCTCGGTCTCCCCCTCCATTAGGTGTCCCTTGGTCCTCCCAGCTGTGACAGTCTACTGGGTTGTGCAGTGGTGGCAGATGGTGTTGGGGGAGGTCTGTCTTGCACCTGGGGCTATAGGCTGACTCTTAAGCGGTAAGAGGATTTCACAGGTGTCGGGGACACTTTCCTCCTGGTCCACTGAAATGTCACAGGGGGCGCTCACTCAGGCCAAAGCCTGGGAAGATTCAAATTACTTCTGGGGCCATGCAGAGCCCCAGGATCCCTCAGCAGACAGGAACATTTTCTAGGAGTTGTAAATTCAGGTCTTAATTTATGATGGGGGCAGGGGAAAGGAGGCCTTTCAGAGGCTGCTAAGTGCCTTTTAGGGCAGTGACAGAGCTTGGAGGCCCCAGAGGGCAGCAGCCTCTATTCTAAGCTGCACATCTCAGATGCCAGAACATTCTCTTCCCATCTTTGCTGTGTTCCTGCCCCATTTGTCAACTGATTCCCTATTGTTTTCTGCATGTCTTTGTCTCTCTTTTTCTGTGTCTATTATTATCTCTCTCTCTCCTTTTTTCTCTGCCTACCTCTATGTAATATAGAGCTGAACTCTGGATTACTGCCTGTGTGGTTAGTCATAGAGGTGCCCCTCCCCGCTTTTTAAAATCAAGCATGTAGGACAAAATTTTTAAAAGCAGTCATCCTTTTTGTCCTCTGAGAGAGAGAGAGAGAGAATTGCATTTTGAGTGTGGCCTCTGGGCAGTGTCCTGATTACAGCAGGAGGAGCTGCCTGAGGTTTAGAGCATGGGAAGTGAGTGAGCATGTGTGTGTTTACATGTGTGCATGTGAGTGTGTATGTGTGTGTGGATGGGCATGCGTGCATGGTGCACACGTGTGTGAGTTTCAGTGCCAAAGACCCTTCTCTAACAGAATGTTCTTTTCTCTCTCCTCGGTGCTGTTGGGGACGTGGATGTAAGTGTTCCAGACAGGCGTGCTCTTCTGCAGACATTTGCTGCCTTCTATTAATGCTCCCGCTAATGTGTGCTGTGTGGGATGTTTTTGCTAACCTAGGGGAGGTTCTACTGCACTGCAGGGGTGGGGCGGCCCTAGGCCCAGTGCAGGCTACATAGGCCTTTAAAGGGCTGAGAGGCTCTGCCAGTTTCTCCCTCCCTGCCTTCCCCACAGAGAGAAGAGGTGGAGCCTGCAGCCCTGGCTGCTGTAACCCTGCTGACACGTTTGCTAATACAGAAACATCAGCCAAGGCCACACACCCATTCCCCTGCTGTGGAAGACAGCAGAGACCCTGCCCTTTCCTAGAAGCAACCCAGCTTTGGGCATCATAGTGGCAGCTCTGCAGGCTCAAGGCCGTGGCCACCATCACCTGAGGTTTGCAAGGTGTTATGGCCATGAACTTGGGTGGGAGACCCTCCTTCCATACACGTTGTCTCTGGGAGCCAATTAGAGTCCTAAGATATGGATAGCAATACTCTTTCAGGCCTGTTGCCAGGGGTAAGGACCTATTGGGTCACCAATCTTTAGATCTTCAGGGACAAGAACACGGAGGAGGCAGAGCATGGGATTTTCTACCCAGCTACTCACTCTCATGCTCCTCCTGGTGCCTTTCTTTTGGGACTGTATTCTGTGGGGTTCATTTCTCCATGTATATTCCTTCCTGATAGAAAAAGGAGTTAGGTCTACTTGTGGAAATATATCTAAAGTAGCAAATCAAAGTAAGAAAATTGAAGCATGGGGAAAAGGGAGTGGGCAAGTAAGATGGAATCAGTGGGGAGAAGAACATTTTAAATGCATGCCATCAAGGTGTAGACTGTCGAGACACCTGGCTTCCTTGAAACCACTGCAAAGAGGGAAATACAATTAGTTAAGAGATTCATGTCCACTGTGCAACAGCCAGCCAGAGGCGTGGAAGCTTGTCTTATTTAGAATGTTTATTCTCACTGGTTCTGAGAGGAAGGCAAATATTATAGACAACACTCTTGGCAGAAATGCTCAGCGGACACAGTGACCTCCTAGGAGAGGTCTTCTCTTTTTAGGAGGTTCTCTCTGTAGCTTCTTCCTGAGGCTACTTCTGGCTCCCTTACTACCCACACTGACCTTTTTTGCTCCCAGCCTCTGCTGAGCTGAGCACTTGTTTCTAATCCTGCTTGGATATCTGGGTTGTCCTTGAACCATCACTCTTACTGGGCTGGAGGATCATTTCTTTTCTACCCTGCAATCCTTGCAGTGGAGAACATGCACAAAGCCTGAGATTATAGTGATGATGGTGATTTTGGTAATGTGTGAGTTCATTGCTCAGCCTCAGACTGGATGACTGGCCTGGGTTTTTAGTGAATCCAGACTGGATGACTGGCCTGGGTTGTTAGATGCCTGAGGATCTCACGGTGACTTTGGGCCACCTTCTGACACCCACAGCCATCAGTACAGGGAAAGTCCTGGACCTGGATGTGGAGGTTACAGCATATGCAGAGGCACAGACTCGAACGGGCACCAACCCCACTTCCACGTCATGGAGTTTGCTGCTGGGGTGGAGCTGGCCAGGCTGCTTCTGCAGTTTTTGCCTTGGTCTGAGGGTTTTTGGTCTTTTTTCCCTCCTGCCAGGCAGGAGGTATCTGTGTCCAGAAGGAATTTCCTGGTTTGGTTAATGGGAGTATCAAGCTCTGACTTGGGACGAGAGCTGAGCTCTACTGAGATGACTTCAGGATTCTACTTAGTTTAGTTGATGAGTGGCCACTGTGTGCCCAGCCTTGGGTCAGGTGCTTAGAGGGACTGAGGGAGGATCAGCCATGGTCCCCCAACCTCAGGATGCCTTCTGTTGGCTAAGGCAATGAGACTGACATGAGGACCAGGGCACCCAACACAAGCTGTGTGGCACAGCCTCCAAGCACTGTCGGGTCTCAGAGTGGGGAGGCCAGGGAGGGTCAGAGTATTCAGCGAGGGCTCCCTGGAGTCACTGGTCTTTGTGCTCAACAGGATGCAGCTGATTAGGACAGAGGAAGGGAGCAGAGGACAAACTAAACCCAGAGTAAATAAGCTGAGGGAAGTGCAGAGTAGAAATAAAAAATAATAATAATAATAAAAAAATCAAAGGAACATCAATGATCTCAGGACTTTACTTACTAAGGCCCAGCCTGAACCAATCACACCCCAGCCTAAAATTCAGCTTTCGGTGCTGTGCTGCCTCCTGCTGGCTGTTGGGGAGCACAGCAGTGGTAGCTGGTAAAGCTGCCCAAGATGAGGGTTCAGTTGTCTGTTTTACTCCACGCCTGGTGGTGGAATAGTCTAGCAAGTCCACTGTTGATGGAGAGAGAGCACATTCGGTGGCCGAATATGTTCTTAGGAGCAGGGTGTCCCAGGAAGAGCTCTGGTTTCTATTTGGAAGCCTCATGGTGATTGGACCAGATGGCTTGAGATCTCCTTAGTTCTGCATTCTGTGATTCTAGGTAAAAACAATAGATGAAGCATAGAAAGATGTGCGTGTATGATATCAGATAAGCTGGGTAGGGGCAGAAGATATTTTACATCTCAGCTAAGAACCGCCTAGCCAGATGACATGGAGTATGTATTAGCATTTAACATTTTAAAAATACTGTGGGTTCAATGAGATGAATTAATTCTGAAGCTTTTCCTACAGATGTACTCAAGGCAGACTAAAACAGGAATCTTGGTTTTTTTTTTTTTTTTTTTTTTTTTTTGGTCAGAGGCTTCTGTCAGATTCTCCTTTCTTAGGTTTCTCTGCTTCTCTAGGACTGGGCCTTTGGGGAAAAAAAAAAAAAACTATATAGCTTTGTTTAAAGTTATCCCTTAAGGCCTCCTGGCATTTTACATCCTGTCTCTTACAGAATGCTTGGAGTTGAATATGCAAGTATAATATACACTGTCAACGTGGCTTGTATGTATAACATAGAAACTGCTTCCCCACCCCACCCCACATCACTGCTGCCATCTTCTCTAGAGGAGATTCTTTCCCTAAGCATTCACCTGGTGTGGGATCACAGGACTGAGCTGCAGGGATTGATGTGTCTCAGTTAAGGCCGCTTCTTTCTTCACCCAGGGAAGTGGTGCCGCCTTGGTAGCTTTTCAGTAGATTCTGAGTCTGTGGTTGTTTCTGTGCACAGTGCCTGGAGATTCATACAGCTTCATTTTCACAATCCCAGACCCCCTGCAAGGAGGCCCCCAAAACATCAGTGCTTCCTCAGACCCAGGGGCCTCAGCTGTCCTCACAGGCCTGGCTTGCTGTGCTGTGTGCCTAACCTTGCCCTTCCCTGCTCCCTGCACTGATGCCTCCTTGCTATACTTTGTCTCCTCTGTGTAGATTGTAAATGGACATTAAGTGGTTGAGGGAGATGTGAATGAGGGTGGTGTGAAGGCATGGGAGCCTCACCAGGTCCAAAACCCATTGGCGTTTTCTGACGAGGAGGAGGAAGACCTGCTGGATTTCATGTACAAGTATAAAGCACCTCGAAGGACGGAATTGCCCCTGGAGGTACACAGTGTCTGGGGCTGTGGGTTGGAGTGTGTTTTCCAAAGGCTGTGCCCTGGAGATTGGGGGTCCTGGGAGCGTCGTCTCTTGGGGCACCAACATCTCCTCAATACCTGGGGTGGAATGACCTTCCATCAGACAAGCAGAACCAGCCACTGGGTAGCATGCAGCTACTTGCCAAAGAGAGGAAATCCTATTAATTTCATTTAGAAATAGGAGTGTGAGCTGGGTGCAGTGGCTCACGCCTGTAATCCCAACACTTTGGGAGGCTGAGGCAGGTGGATCACCTGAGGTCAGTAGTTCGAGACCAGCCTGGCCAACGTGGCAAAACCCCTTATCTACTGCAAATACAAAAATTAGCCAGGCGTAGTGGCGTCCACTTATAATCCCATCTACTTGGTAAGCTGAGGCAGGAGAATCGCTTGAACCCGGGAGGAGGAGGTTGCAGTGGGACTGCACTGCTGCACTCCAGCCTGGATGACACAGCGAGATTCCTTTTCAAAAAAAAAAAGAAAGAAAGAAAGAAAGTAATAGGAGAGTGGTAAAGTATCTAGGTCTTTATTGTTTTGTTTTGTTTTTTCCAGGTATTAACTACTACTACTCTAAGTTGACGTACAAGTGAAAAGCAACCTAAATGAGTGTTTTGAGGGAAGAAAACTCAGAATGTGTTATTTGAAAAGTTTTCATAAGAACAAAGCTTGTTCATCGCTGTATCTCCAAGAGACAGCATAGTGCCTGGTACAAAGTAGCTATTCATGAAATGTTACTGAAGGGGTACAGCCCTTTAGAGTTACCAGAACCAATACCCTTGACATACATGCTATTGTCAGTTGTAGGATGTGGATGGAGTTCTGGCAGCAGGAGGGCTGAGCCTGGAGCCTCCTGGGCCTTGCTCTGTGACGTGGGTAGGGAGTCACCAGTTATAAGCACAGGTGCGGGGACCCCAGTCTTTCTCTCTGCTTCCTAAGGTCTCCTCTCTTATTCCCCATCTGCTGAGTATCACGACCTGAGAGGCCATCTGAAGCAAACAGGAAGTCTCTGTACAGACCCTTGTGAGACTTACATGGGGAGATGCCTTGAAATATTCCCTTCCACAGACACTGAGCAGCCTAGCATTCTTATTCATTAGGACTGTAATTATGACCACCTCTATGTGCAGTTAATCAGGTTCCTTTCCAAGGTGAGGCGCACATGCATCCCTTTTAAAGTTCAAGGGTTTGGGAAAGGATGTTCTGGGCTTGGACACTGCTGGAGGAGTCCGGCCTGGGCAATCTGGCCTGGGGAGCCTCCTGATGGGGAGAGGAGCCCAGCCTAAAGAATTCTAGGGCCCAAGGGTTTGTGCTGTTTTGCTTTTGTTTATTAAAGCTGCACAAAATGCTTTACTGTTTACTGTTCACCAGCCTGCCAAGAGGCAGATTACTGTAAAGGTGGGTTCCGTTGTTTCTGTTTTCAGTCTCTTTCCAGAGGTGGCTGGTAAGCATCTCGTAGTGGTAAGGCTGTAGCATGAGGATTCTATGAGAGGGCCTGAGTCTTGTTCTGTAGCTCATTCACTTCTTCCCTTCTACATGCCTGCCCAGCACCGAGTCACTCACCAGGAAATGGTGGTGAATGTGACATGGGCCTGCCCTCAGGAAGTCCCCAGTCTGGTGGGGAGTGAGCAGGGCCCCCACACACCGCCTTCTCACTGGGTGCAAAGTCCTCTGCTGTGGGACATGTACAAAACATGAGAGAACACAGGAGGTGACAATGCCTGGTTGTATGTGGCTAGGCAGTGGCAAGAGGGGCTCCGGGAAACCTTTGCAGAAGTGACCGTTGAGCTGGGTCCCCAGGAGGCCTAGAAATATGCAAGACAGAGGAGGGAGGGAAGGGCTTCCAGTCAGAAGGAAGACAGGTATGAACGGGCACAGTGTAGAGAAAGTTCTATGTGTATACAGAGAAGTGGACAGATATGGGGGCTGAGGGTAGGTCGGGGCCAGTTGTGCGAACCCCTTCGAGTGCTGTGCCAGAAAAAGTCCCCTTCACTTTCATTGAAATAGGAACTCCTCCTGTGATCTGTGTATCCTATGGAAAGAGGGGTCCCTTGAGAGTCATTTGTGGGAGAGATGAGGTGGAGCCCTTTATATAAGTTGAGCATCCCTAACCGAAAAATCTGAAATTCTTTGCGGACATGATGCACAAAGGTCATGCTCCAAGGAAGTGCTCTTAGGAGCATTCTGAATCTCAGATTTTCCGATTGCAGTGCTCAATTGGAATGTACATGCAAATATTCCAAAATCTGAAAGAAAAATCTAAAATCCAAAACACTTCTGACCCTAAGCATTTCCGGATAAGGGATATTCAACCTGAACTGCAACCTGGTGCTTGCCTTTGTGGTGTGGTGTGCTGTACATTAAGAGGTTTCACATCCAGAAAGGGGACTGGAAATTTGGTGATGAAAATTTGAGGCAAGTGCCAAAAAACATTAGGCTGGTTCCCAAAGGAAGTAACAAAAGCAAAGGAAGCGATGGGGAGATGTCTTCTTCTGCTGAATCATTTAAGATCATTTTGCTCCTCAGGCGGAAACAAGAAAGATGTGTCATTCTGCACAACCGTTCCCTTGGGAGATCGAGGAGCATAATTTAAGAGGGAGGCATCAGCCGCTCAAAGGGTCAGCTTCATGCGATATGTGGGATGAGACTCTGATGATTGCTTCCTGTTGTGGAGATTCAGGGAGACCCCAGCCCTAGCCAGCATTGGCCAAAGGAGCTGGAAGTCTCAACACAATGCCTTCCAGGTGCTGACCTCAAGATTCCACATTTACACCAAACTGAGGGACACCTTTCTGTTTTCTCTACCAGGCACCGCCTAGAATCCTTCGATCTCGCTTCAGGAAGAAAAGTACCTCATCCTCAGCCACCGAAACCACGTGAGTGAGATGAGCCAACAGCACTGGATCCACAGAATGTTTCTTCTCTGCCTTAAAGAGCTATTCACTAATAACATAGAAATCCGCAAGCTGGGTGTGCTTTGAGTGTGCAGCCTCACAAACATGGCCTTTTCTCTCTCCCCTTCCACTTTTAAGGATTTCTTTTTTTCCCCCTTTTCTTTATTTTGCTGGGGAGAGGCTAAAGGGAAAGGTAGTAGGGGCGGGGGTAGTGACCTTTAAGTCTTCTGAGGTTGGTAATTTTCCACAATTGGATTGTCATTATAGACAGCAGTGTGTTAATTAGAAAGATAAGAGAATCACCCCTATGCCGCTGAGATGTACATTTGTAATTTATCTGTTGCATACTTAGTTTTTAGTCCTGTAAATGCAAACAAAGCATTTTTTAAAACTTTCTTTGTTCTTGGTACTAATACTTTGAACTATGATGTACATATTTATGGCTTTTGGCTTTTAATATAATGGACTTGCAAGGGCTGCCAGAGGTTCTGACATGTAAGAAAACTGCAAAAAACAAATATAGAAAAATATTTTGATTCTAGAGAACGTCTCAGATGTGCTTATAAAGCTTCCAAATACAACTCCAGTAAGACATCCCTTTCCCTGCAGGAATGTGGTCTATATTCTTTAGATAGTTGTTTAGTTAAAAGACCAGACAAGTTACAAACTAAGAGAAACAATATTTCACAACACAGTAAAGTGTGATGAGAGGTCAGGGGAACATCGTAGGATAAGAGAAAAGTCACAGGAAGCTCATCTCCTCCCCGGATTCTGAATTAGGAGCTTCTGAATCTTTTCCAGGGATAGGCAGGTAGCTCACCCTTGGCGCAATTTCTTGAGGATGGGAACGTGTAGAGCTGTTGGAAGGAGTAATTCTGTGCTTGACAAAGGACGATTTCTCCTTTATCGTGACCAGTGCTGCTGATTTCCCCAGACAGAGGAGCTTGAACTCTGAGCACCTTGTTTTAGCGAACTCTAGTGACACTTGTTTAGCTTAGCAAAAACAAACACACAAAAAACTGAGAACTGTGCTGTTTCAGATACGCCATAACAAACATCTGAAACACATGTGTAACCATCAAATGGTGGGCTCTAGAATGGTTTTCAAGCTTGAGATCTTTATGGGTTACACTTGCTGGTCAGACCCAGGAGCACCTGTGGCTCACACCTTCTGTTCCCCTCCTGGCCTGTGCAGAATAGAAACAGCAGACTCACACTCAATGGGCACTACAGGCCTTATCAGATGTTTTATACAAGCCTGGATTGCTTAGTAGGGGAATAAGGCACTCTCTGAGGGGGCTTTCCACTTAGATTGAGAATTTTATTTGAAAAGAATCTGGTTTAAATGGCACTGTGGTCCGAGGTAGCTGCTCTCCCCGCTGAGAGCTGAGCCGAAATGTAAGAATAATATATTTGTGCTTCGAGTTGGTGTTTTCTTTCAGTGTAATGCATGCAGTGGTCACAACCCAGTTACTCATAATATTTGGATTGTATTTGTTCGTGGATATGCCCAGAAGACTAGATAATTAGTGTTATATACCATATAGAACTGTCAATCAACTATAAACAGGCCCAATTAAAAACTGTTCCATTACTACGCAAACACATTAGAGGCCTTTGCTGATGATACATTAGCTGGACCTTAGCCACCCCAGAAAGGGTTTAATTTGAAGCTGATTGTTGCCAGATACGCATATTGGAATCCCGTCTACCCATAGTTCCTCTGAAGGTGATTTTGTAATTTGCAAGAGTATAGGAAAATATACCTAAAAGCGAATTTGTGGCTGAGAGGATAAGCAGAGGCTGTTTGCTCATTTTCTGTGCCCCACACCCACCGATACCTAAATCTGTTAAGGAAGACAGAAAATGTTTTCTTTGTGCTCATTGAGTAGTTCCAGACGGAAGAATAATACAGTCTTTAAAATATATTTACCTGTTAGTCGGAAGTACCCAGAATTATCAGAAACAAGAGCAAAAAAAAAAAAAAGCTTACACAGCTTCTTAGCAATTTTTTTTTTTTTGCCATAACAATAAATTGCCTGTAGCAGCAGTTTAAAATCCTATTGTGAACAAGCTATATTTTCACCAATTTACAATGGAAAGTTGTGACAAGTACAGGTTATCAAGTTTGCACTTAACTATGCCAAAAAAAGTTTGAAGCGCTCTATTCTCAGACATGCTGTATTACTTCTCATTCAAGATTGAAAAATATGAAGGTAGCCAAACTGCTGTCTTAATGTAAATGTAACTATTTTTCCTTCAAGTGTTGACTAGGGAGTCGGTTTCTCTCTTAAAGACACTCACTGTACAACTGAGAGCAGCTGTCATATTTCTGGCAAAATGTGTTTACGTATCTGACAAGCTGTACATTTGTGTATGAACTGATATAAAATGTGAAAGCCTGTAAGTGTACATGTAGTGGTGTGGTGTTCTGTCTAGAGGATACAACTGAATGTTTTTAATTTGCTGACTTACAGACACAGGCTGTTTACAAAATGCTAGCTGGAAAGTCTGTAATGTTCATGTCATAACTTTTAGTTAATTGCCATTGAGCACCTGTTCTGAGGAGGTGAGATGTGGACTTGTGCTTATGAACTGGAGAGTTTACTCACAATCCCTCCTGGCTTTGTGTGAATAGCTTGCTCACTTTGCTGGCCTTTGAAATGTGTTCTCTATGATAAGCTGTCCGTGTGTTTGTGATAAGAGTGCTTGTCAACCATGACCATCTTTGAGCCTTCCTAGTCTTTCACCTGGCACAGTATTTGAAATGGCAAAGGATGTGCTTCATCCTCTAACAGTGTACACTCCCAGAGCTGATATTCTGGATTGTGACTGTGCACATTTCCTCTAGTTCATTTCTGTAGTCCCTATAGAACGATCTGTAATAAAATAGTATACTGGACTGTGCATCAAAGGGATGTAAAATTACAGTATTCCAAAGGTTGAAGTTCTGCTGTTTTGTTATAATGCCTGATACACATCTTGAATAAAGTCTTAACATTTTTCTTTTAAAAACTATCTTTGTAATGTTGGGCTTAAAAGGAAAAAGGAAATACTTTTTTTCAAATATGGGAGGTAGCAAGGATTAGAAGCTGAGTGCTCAGCCATGGACTGGCCTGGTGACTTGGCCCCATGCCTGCTGCATAGGATGTTGAGAGGGCAAGAAAATCAGATGATATAAGTGTTTTGAAAACCAGTTCATCACACAACTACAAACCTGAAAGTATCACTTTTATTTTACATTTAAAAAAATCATCAGCAGAAACTAGGTAGCTGTGAAAACAGAATAGTCCACTGGTAGAGTTTCAATTGTGCAAACAGACCTTTGGTCCATCATTTTTCTTCTCTGAACATTTCTTCATCTGCAAATGGGGGAGTGCCTGTGCAGGTGACAACAGGGTGGTGAAGGGCCACTGTGGGTGGAAGGGATACCCTAAAACCTGCTGCAGCCCTTACCTTTCACATCTGAACAGGCAGACTCAAACTTCATTGGGTGGCCACAAAGACTTGGAAGCTCAAAATTTGAAACATCAAAATTAAACACAGACCCAATTTCCTTGCATTTTTAGTCCTGTATTCTAGGTTTGACAAAACCACTGTAAAATAAAGCAGCAGTAAGCAAAGCAGCAGATTCAGAGGACTAAAAGCAGGAAGAGATGGGAAAAAAAGCCTGGAAATCCATTCATTTGTTTATTTACTGAGCCTGGTCCAATGTTGACAGAACTGGGATTATCCAGGTTAAGAGTTGGCAAAGGACAAGAAAGCAAAGTAATAAAGTTTAAAAGCCGAACTGGTACAGTGTTATGAAGAAGTGTGTATTTAGTATTTATAGTACCAGATTACCGTCACTTGTTGATTTAGATATGAATTTTCTTATGTTGTTAGAAGACTCAGGGAAATACACAGGATCCCAGGGAGTGAGACTGAGATTCTGGGTCTTATTAGCTGTACTTTGGGTAATTTATTTAACCCTCTCTCAGCTTCAGTTTCCTCAAATATAAATTAGGGCTTAACTAATCATTATGTCCTTTGTAAGACTGGAAATATGGATTAGCAGTTAGATAGATATGTATGTACCCAGTTTTGTAGATATGCTGGGACATAGTAGGTGTTCAATAAATTATACATATACTCGAATAAACAAACTATGCATATGTTATAAATTATACATATAATCGAACATCATTTAGGTAAACTCTTTAATGAAAGACATTTATTGTCTTTCATTTATTGTCAGATTATAAAATCAGTGTTGATGATAAGCCCTCCTACCCACAAAACAAAAATTGTACGTATGAAATTCCCTTTCCCCTAAGTTATGTGCCTGTCAGCCGTCCCACTTCAGACCATCTTTGGATGCTGAGGCTCTGGTTGCCAGCCCTTATCTCTATCCTCCTGTCCCTGGTCTAGAGGAGAAACGAAGGTGCTCTGAGGCCCCTGTAACAGAGACCCTTGTCATCCATATTTGGGTTAAAGAAGTCATGGAGGCTGTGCAAAAGTCTCCTTCTCCCCAACTTCTGCAGACACCATTTCCATCCTATTACCCAGAGGTACATCAGAGGGCAGGAGCCAGGCAGGTGACAAAGATGTGGAAGCCTTCTAAGTGGTTGGCTTTGCCATCTCAGAAGTGCGAAGAAATGAAAATCCATCAAAACAGAATGCCATCCCATGTTTCAGGCTTTTACCTTACCTCAAATCAAATGTCTGTTCTTTATTTATTGGTCCCATAAATAGACACACACTTGGACTTCTGGTTGTAGAACATTCTGTTGTTATCCTTTCTCCTTTTAATAAACACACACTACTTTCTTTTTTTTTTCTTTTTTGAGACGGAGTCTTGCTCTGTCGACCGGGCTGGAGTGCAGTGGCCGAATCTCAGCTCACTGCAAGCTCCGCCTCCCAGGTTTACGCCATTCTCCTGCCTCAGCCTCCCCAGTACCTGGGACTACAGGCGCCCGCCACCTCGCCCAGCTAGTTTTTTGTATTTTTTAGTAGAGACGGGGTTTCACTGTGTTAGCCAGGATGGTCTCGATCTCCTGACCTCGTGATCCGCCCGTCTCGGCCTCCCAAAGTGCTGGGATTACAGGCTTGAGCCACCGCGCCCGGCCTACACACACTACTTTCAAGGAATCCCCAATAATCCTGGCCTGACATGCTGCAGAACTTCAATTTCATAATTTTACTAACAGAGGAATTTCATCTTATTATCACCAACTACTACATTAAAGTTTCTGAAACAGTAATTCATGCATAATTCTATTTAATAATGGTTTTCAAAGTACTTTGCTATTTGAAAATGCTTCCCAGATGATTCTGATGGGAGAGTTGGGAACCACTGCCCCTAAACTGTAACCACTCAATTGAAGAGATGCTTCCCTGCCCACTTCAAGTAAATAATGCTTAACTCTTTCATCATTTCTAAAACAACTGAGATTACTTTCTCCCCTTAGTTTCTACAATGATTGTTGAAAATTTGTGGGAAAAGTTTATCCTTACAAATGAAAACATGAAATCTGAAATGGATAAACTAACTTTTAAGAAATACATATCCTTACCTGAGAAGCTGAGGCAGGAGGACCACCTGAGCCCAGGAGTGCGAGGCTTCAATGAGCTATGATTGCACCACTGCACTCCAGCCTGGGCAACAGAGCAAAACTCCTGTCTCAAAAAAAAAAAAAATACCTATCTTTCAAAACTTGCATAAGAAGCCCTTGTCTTCACTTGTACAGCCTCTTCTGTTTCATGAATGAGCATGCTGAAGGGCTCCTCTCCTCTCTATGAAAAAGTGTTGTTAAAATAAATGAGAAGTGTTATGAACACAATGAACCTGGTGTGTTAGACATTAAGTGTGCTGCCACCCCATGTGAACCTCCAAGTGAAATTGCTCACATAACTCTTTTTCTGCTGCATGCAAACTTGCTAATACAAAGCGGGCTAGGGTGGACTCCTGACTTAAGAACAGCCAATCCCTACTCTAGACAATGACCCAACCAGACCTAGTATAAAAAGGTAGTCTGACCCAGTTAAATTTCCTTGGCAACTGGACACTAGAGACAGGAGCTGAAGGTCACGATGTAGAAAAGAACCTCAAAGGTGCAAGTTAAAGTTATTCCAAAGGAACAGAAACTGTAAGTATGCAAAAGCTGTGTAGAGAAGTTGGTGAACACAAGAGAATGGAGTTAACAATGTAAAAAGAAGCAAGTCACATGCATGGCAGAGCCTAAGCCTAAACATCCACCTGCCCCTGCTGAGGAGCACCACCCAATTTCTGCTCTTCCTGAGGCTGGGGGGTGATTTCTGGGTGGGAGATGGGTTTGGTGAGGTGGTTCCTGAATTCCCAGGCACATATCCTTAAAATAATGAGCTAACTTGTGGCTTTTGAGTCTTCTTATGTTTGTCCCACTTGAGATTCCTTGCAACTAAAAGAGCCTAACTGAAACAACTAGTTAAGCCAATACCATTTGTTAAAAATAATGCACCATTCTAAATTTCTGTTTCTCTAACCAAATCTGGCAAAGTCGGATCCATTAAGTTTTACACTTTTATAAGTTTAATGTTGTCACTGTATGTTTACATATTCATTGGTACAATTTACATCAAGTTTTGTACTTATCCATTTTTGCAAAGATATCATGTACACAAAGATACATATCCAATAACTGAGAAACAAGTGAAACTTCTATACTTTCAGGTTTGTTCGATCATGATACTTCTGATAAGGATCATCGACATACCAGTTTCGCCTCTTCCAGAAGGACGTCGTCATCTTATCTAAGAGTTTACTCTGGGTTTTATTGCAGAACACAAATTCCCTCAATCGCTTTTTTCTTGCAGGTGTCTTTTTCCATAATTTTTTCTTATAGCCAGCCTGTCAGATATTACAAAGAAATGTAAAGCATCATATTATGTATGAAACAACAGGTATCTTCACAACTCAAGGTTTATAGACCCAATAAGAACAAAAACCACACTTCCATAGGGGCTGGAATATTTCTTGGAAAGATGCGATTCTTTACTGGGCGGGGGCAGGATGGAGAAAGCATGTGTAGTTTGAAAAGAAATAGTAATAAATAATATTTTAGAAAAAAATGTTACTTAAACTCACAGAAAATAAAACTAAATGTGTGTGGCTGGGAAAGTACAAGATAATGACATAGAATTATAATCACTAACTTAACAGGTATGATCTTACTATCTCTTCAGCAATCTTTAACAACGTACTATTATTCTTATTTTACATCTTTAAAAAAAGAAACCATTGATTAGAGAAGTAGCAGACAGAGGTCTGAGGGCCAATAAGAGTTCTTTTTTTGTTTTGTTTTGAGACAGGGTCTCACGCCGTCATCCAGGCTGGAGTGCAGTGGCGTGATCACAGTCACTGCAGCCTCTACCTCCTGGGTTCAAGTGATCCTCCTGCTTCAGCCTCTCATATAGCTGGGACCACAAGTGTACACCACCATACCCAGCTAATTTTTTAAATTTTGTAGAGATGAGGTCTCGCCATCTTGCCCAGGCTAATAAGAGTTCTTAACCACTGTCTTTCCTAATGTAGAGGAGGATGCAGTGCTGGCTAGGTAACAACATTAATATTTCTTAAGCTGAGTATTACAAGAGCTGAGAAGCACAGTTCTCAAATACATTGCTTCATTTATTCTTTTCACACACAAGGGACCAATTTTTATAGGAAATACTTTTCTAAGGAATTATGAATATGGTAAGACTATTATTAGGAGTGGTGAAGGAATGGTTAACCCACATATTCAACCCAGAACTTTCATATACACCCATATAGGTATTATTAATTTTGAATAATTAATTTTTAAAGACAGGAAAGGAAAATTAGATTGAATATAAAAATTATAATCATAGTCTGTTTAAAGTAGAAGGGATCTTAGGTGCCACCCAGCTTAACATCTGGCTAAAACCACACAGTGAGCCCTTGGGTCCTTTCAGGCCAAGGGTTCTTTATGGCACAATACCAACTGAACAAAACCATGGCTCTTTGCTGAGAATGTGCCTTGGGTTTCTGACATGTCTTAGTATCATCACTGTGACCATCAACTTCTATAAGGACAGTGATGAAATTAGGAAAGGTTATTTAATAGTTCTGGTTTTAAAATGCTAGAAGTTAGATTTTTGCTACTCACTGCTTACAATTTTAAATGCAAACATTCAAAGCCAAATCTCCACATCTGTGTAATAATTTTATAGTTTGCAGGCCAAACTGGGTTACTATGGATCTCTGACGTACAAACACTTAATTTGCTGCCCTGCCCATTACCACCAGTATCCTTTAAAGATTATTCACGGAATGGAACCACTGTGAAAATGCTTGAATTTTTTTACACAGTCTCTAGATTCAAAAATGGAAGGAGGTAATAAACAATAAATATCAAGGACTGCTGGATGAAACCGTGTCACGGAAGATACTTTGTTTTACACATTAGTATGAATTAATCTACCCAGATTTTTTGTTTTTCTCTAAAAATTAGATTTTGAAGAGGCAGGACATTCTATACCGGGTATACTTTCGGGAGCCCTGAACTGAAGCTAGGTACTATGATTGGAGAGTATGATCGGGTCCTTTACAGTAACATGAGGGCTCCAGAGCCCAGTGAGAGGGATATGGAAAGGAAGGCAAGGAAACCCACCCATTTCATTTTACCTAGGGCTAGAAGAGGACCTGGAAATAATTGGTATAAAAACAAAGTGGGGGCTAGGCGCCATGGCTCATGCCTGTAATCCCAGCACTTTGGGAGGCTGAGGCACGTGGATCACTTAAGGTCAGGAGTTCAAGACTAGCCTGGCCAATATGGTGAAAACCCGTCTCTACTAAACATACAAAAATTAGCCTGGCATGGTGGTGCATGCCTGTAATCCCAGCTACTCGGAAGGCTGAGGCAGGAGAACGGCTTGAGCCCGTGAGGCAGAGGTCACAGTGAGCCAAGATTGTGCCACTGCACTCCAGCCTGGGCAACAGAGTGACACTCTGTCTCAAAAAAAAAGAAAAAAAAAAAAAAAACCACACACACACACACAAAAGGGAAGAATGTTTCCAGTGGTCTCAAATTCACAAAACTCAGAACATTAGACCTTTAGTTTAGCTGCTTATGGATTATATGAGCTTCTGCTGACTGGTGTAGGAAACTACCCACCAGTGTTTCAACAGAGATAAGAGCTGAGAGTTCCAATCAACCCATTTATCTACAAATTTAGGACTGTTTATAAAACAGGGGAGAATCCTTTCAACCTTTCAAACATCAAGAAAGTTCTACCAACTATTTTATTTTTACAGGGAACCAAATTTTGATTTTTAAAGATTTAATTTCCAAGTAATAAAAGGGAATTACGATTTGGGCAGTTACTGTATCTCAAAAATGGTTTTGCAAAACTGGTTGGTCTTTCTTTTTTTTTGAGATGAAGTCTCACTCTGTCACCTAGGCTAGAGTGCAGGGGCGTGATCTTGGCTCACTGCAACCTCCGCCTTCCAGGTTCGAGCGATTCTCCTGCCTCAACCTCCCAAGCAGCTGGGATTACAGGCACCTGCCACAACGCCTGGCTAATTTTTCTATTTTTAGTAGAGATGGGGTTTCACCATTTTGGCCAGGCTGGTCTCGAACTCCTGACCTCAAGTGCCTTGGCCTCCCAAAGTGCTGGGATTACAGGCGTGAATACAGTGCCTGACTGAATTCTGTTTCATTTTAATCTGCTCACGCTCCTTTTTTGTTCGAGATGGAGTCTCGCTCTGTCGCCCAGGCTGGAATGCAGTGGTTTGATCTCGACTCACAACAACCTCCACCTCCTGGGTTCAAGCAATTCTCTGCCTCAGCCTCCTGAGTAGATGGGATTACAAGTGCCTGCCACCACGTCTGACTAATTTTTGTATTTTTAGTAGAGACGGGGTTTCACCATGTTGGCTAGGCTGGTCTTGAACTCCTGACCTCGTGATCCACCTGCCTTGGCCTCCCAAAGTGCTGGGATTATAGATGTGAGCCACCACGCCCGGCCTCGCACTCCTTTTTCAATTTAGTGACAGTGTGAAGACTCACCTTTCTCCTCACCCATAGGCCACAATGAAGTCGAAGAAACCTATGGATGACAGCTTTCACAGTCTTTCTCTTGCCTTTTCTTGTACTGAAGTATGTTAGAGATCTGACTGGTAGCTTCAGGACACTTGGAAGCACGGGGGCCAATCTAAAAATATATTTAAAAATTTTTAGTATATAATCAGACTGATTACAGGATTAAAATTCATATCTCCACTGAGAAATGAGTAAAGCTGCTCCAATGGGATGGAACTAACTTTTCATACACAATATTACTTCCAATGACCCATGACATTAAGCATAAATTAGAATAGCAACCATCACCAACTTGCAAGTCTTCTAAAACCTATCCCCTCAATTCCTGTAAAATAATTCATTCTATTATCATCGCTTGATTTCTTATCCATCTTCTCATCAGATTGCAAACTCCTTGAGGACTTCAATTTGTTTACCTTTGTGTCCTTTTTGCCAACTACAGTGCTAGGCACTCAGGGGTGTTTAACTGGATATTTGCTTACTGAATGACCAACACATGCAGCCCATCCTTACAAGCTGAGCATCTTGTGCACCCTCCACTTTGGATGACAGCTTCCACGCAGGAAAGCACACATACAACATCAGAAGCGTGCTGTATTTGGCATTTTCCTGCCGCAGGCGCCTAGATACATGGATGTCAGTCAGGGTCTCCCACTCAATCAAGCAGAATTCTACATAATTAACTGCAGGTAGGCAAAGAATACCACCTACTTCTAGGATACCTTTGCAGGCATGAATATCTTGGAAAGTTTGTCTAAGCATCATGTTTATTGAAATATACTCTACCAATCAGGCACAGTGGCTCACACCTGTAATCCCAGAACTTTCCAGCTACTCAGGAGGCTGAGGCAGGAGAATATATACCCACAAAGAAATATACTCTACCTATTAAGGATCTCTGAAGTATGCCCACATGTCAGGTTCCTCTCAGATGTGGTAAGTCTGGGAGTGGAAGAAACAACTGGTGTCTGAATATGACTAAAGCGTCCAGTGGACAATGCAGAAATAAGAGAGGCATTCTTGACACAGCTGCGATAGGTTGAAGATGCCAAAATATTCAGGGGCCGTAGGATTCCTGTAAAGATAGGAGCGTATATACTTAATATAATACTCCAAAATATGCATCCAGATATTAAAAATTAAGAGATGTATCAATGCCACCAAGTATTAAATACAATTAACGTGCCCTGAGCATCAGATTCATCTGTGAAGCTTTTACCACTTTACTAAGGTAGAACCATAAAATAATTACCGATTTTATGTATACAATTCAACAATTTTTGGAAAATTTAGAGAGCTGCACAATCATCGTCACAATCCAGTCAGATGTTTGCTAGCTCTATGTCCAGTACTAGGAGAAAAAGATGTGTGTAACATTTATTCCCACCTCCCAGATCTTACACTCTGGTGAGACAGAACTCCCACACACAGTACAATGGCAGGTCAGGGATGCACTCGACAAGAGTAGCGAGAGAAAGATTCTCAAAGGAAAGAGAAGAGGCACTTGAGTTCTCTAGAAAGTGAAAGTGCTCTAGAAAGTGAAAGTGCTCTAGAAAGTGAACAGGCCCTGTAGTCCCAGCTACTGGAAGGCTGAGGCAGGAAAATGGCGTGAACCCGGGAGTCGGAGGTTGCAGTGAGCCAAGATCGCGCCACTGCACTCCAGCCTGAGCAACAGAGACTCTGTCTCAAAAAAAAGAAAATGAACAGAACCTTAGAAGAGGAGGAACACATTTCAGGCAGGACGAACAACATAAGCAAAGGCATGGGGACTGAAACAAATACAGGTGACCCTTGAACAGCATGGATTTTAACTGCACAGAGCCACTTACACACAGATTTTCTTCAAAAAAAGTTGTACCTAGTGTGCCTGCCTTTCCAGTCTCCCCTTCTACCTCCTCCACCTCTTCTTTCTCTGCAATCGTTTTTTTTTTTTTGCGCAGAGACAGCAAAACCAACTCCTCCTCGGCCTAATCAATGTAAAGATGATGAAGACCTTTATGATGATCCACTTTCACTTAATGAACAGTACCCTATTTCTCTTTCTTATGACTTTCTTTTCTCTAGCTTGTTTCATTGTAAGAATACAGTATATAATACATATAACATGAAGGATATATGTTTTTAAAATTCTTTTTTTGAGGCAGGGTCTTACTCTGTGGCCCAGGCTGGAGTGCAGTGGCACAATCATAGCTCACTGCAGCTTTGACCTCCTGGGCTCAATCCATCCTCCCACTTTAGCTTCCCAAGTAGCTGGGACTACAGCACGTGCCACCATGCCTGACTAATTTTTGTAGAGACAGAATTTTGCCATGTTGCCCAGTCCAATCGTGAACACCTAGGCTCAAGTGATCCACCTGCCTCAGCCTCCCAAAGTGTTAGGATTACAGGTGTGAGCCACCATGCCCGGCCTCAGAATGTTAATCAATGGTTTATGTTATTGGTAAGGCTTCTGGCCAACAGTAGGCTATTAGTAATTAAGTTTTGGAGGAGCCAAAAGTTATACTCAATTTTCAACTGCTTGGGGGTTGACACCCTACCTGCTGTGTTGTTCCAGGGTCAACTGTACATGTATGGGTTGAGGACCAGACCTGCCTCAGAGGCTGAGACTGCTCGCCTGACTATCAGAGACGCCTTGGGAGAAGTAGTGGGCAGTGGGGTGGAACAGGTCAGAAGGCAGATTTCAGACAGCCTAGATGTGTGGTGTGAATGAAGTCCTCTTATCAGTCCTTCCAACTATGGCCAGACTAATAGTTCATGGCTGCAAATCAGAATCACTTGTGGAGCTCTGACTCCACCCATAAATTCTGACTGAAGTCTAGTGTGGGACTCAAAATTGTGCATTAAACAAGTTCCACAGGATGATGAAAATGTCCTCAGAACTTAAAGTATAAAAAAAAAATGCACTAATACAAAACTAAAAAAAAAAAAAAAAAAAAAAAAGTCCTACAGCTGGAATGTGGTAATGGTTGTACAGCTTGCTAAATTAATAAAAAAATCATAAAACTGTACACATAAAATGGGTAATTTTATGGCATGTAAATTCTACCTCAATAAAGTTGGTTAACAAAAATACTCCAGCCAGGCGAGGTGGCTCATGCCTGTAATCCCAGCACTTTGGGAGGCTGAGGCAGGCGGATCACCCAAGATCAGGAGTTCGAGACCAGCCTGACCAAAATGGAGCAACTCCGTCTCTACTGAAAATACAAAATTAGCCGGGCGTGGTAGTGTGTGCCTATAATTCCAGCTACTCGGGAGGGTGAGGCAGGAGGATCACTTGAACCTGGGAGGAAGAGGTTGTAGTGAGCTGAGACCGCACCACTGCACTCCAGCCTGGCCAACAAGAGTGAAACTCCATCTCAAAAAAAAAAAAAGAAGAGAGAAAAATACTCCACCTGAGTCTGATGCTCAGCTGGGACTTAGAACTACTCTCCTATTTTCTACTGCACTGATTTCAGATAATAAATGAGGGGCTATGTTGATACAGAAGTGCTAGGATTTGAATCAGATGATTTGGGCTCATATTCTAGCTCTATGACTTCCTTGCTATGTAACCAGGGGCAAGTTACTTAACCTCTCTGTGCCCCAGTTTCCTCAAATTTAAATGAAGTTAATTACAGAGAGATAATGAGACTTGAATGAGATGAAGCATGTAAAGTGCCTGGAGGAGTAGCACAGAGAAAACATTTAACAAATGCTAATGGCAGATAATAAAGAAGAGGGATACTTAGCAAAGATGATACAGGTTGAATATTATCTGAAACGCCTGTGACCAGAAGTATTTTAGATTTTTTAAAATTTTGCATAAAGGAGATATCTTGGAGATGGGACTCAAGTCCAAACATGAAATTCATTTGTTTCATATACATCTTACACATATAGCCTGAAGTTAATTTTATACAATGTTTTAAATAATTTTGTGCATGAAACAAAGTTTTGGCTGCCACCCATCACATGAGGTCAGGTAAAGAATTTTCCACTTGTGGGCCGGGCATGGTGGTTCACGCCTGTAATCCCAGCACTTTGGGAGGCCGAGGCAGGCAGATCACGAGGTCAGGAGATCGAGACCATCCTGGCTAACACAGTGAAACCCCGTCTCTACTAAAAATTCAAAAAAAAAATTAGCTGGGCGTGGTGTGGCGGGTGCCTGTAGTCCCAGATACTCGGGAGGCTGAGGCAGGAGAATGGCGTGAACCCGGGAGGCGGAGCTTGCAGTGAGCTGAGATTGTGCCACTGCACTCCAGCCTGGGCGATAGAGTGCGACTCCGTCTCAAAAATAATAATAATAATAATAATAATAATAATTTTCCACTTGTGGTGTCATGTTGGTACTCAAAAAATTTCAGATTAGAGATGCCTAACCTGTATATTAATATGTGGCCATCAGTGATAACAGGGCCAGGTGTAGTGGCTCACCCCTGTAATCCCAACACTTTGGGAGGCCGAGGCGGGTGGATGACCTGAGGTCAGGAGCTCGAGACCAGCTTGGCCAACATGTGAAACCCCGTTTCTACTAAAAATAGAAATATTAGCTGGGCAGAGTGGCACGCATCTGTAGTCCCAGCTACTCGGAGGCTGAGGTAGGAGAATTGCTTGAACTTAGGAGGCAGAGGTTGCAGTGAGCTGAGATCATGCCACTGCACTCCAGCCTGGGTGACAGAACTAGACTCTGTCTCCAAAAAAGAAAAAGTGACAATTTGCAACTGAAAAGGGTAGTATAAACATTGGTGCAGAAAACTGATGAGACAGCCCTTACATAGGGTCTTGGAAATCAAATAAATAAGTTAAAGAACTGAAAAGATGTGCAGATGTAATAAGGCAAGAGGTAATCTTTGGAAGATTAAGTGCATTGGAGGACTGTAGACAAGAAAATGTTCCAATTTTCATAGGTCATCAGATTTTGGTATCACTTAGTTAAAAAATTTTTTTTAAAAACTAAGAAATTCTTTTGTTCTCAATTTCTATGAAGATCCTGAGGCTGCATAAGACATATTTATCAATTTTCGCAAAAAACAAGCTGGGAACGATGGCTTGTTAACGTATTTGTGAAGAGACAGAGTATCAGAACTCCAAGTGATCTCAGTAAGAGAGAAAAACAGATAAAAACCAACAAGATGAAATCAGGAATAAATACACTGAAGTTAGAGAAAATGGTTACGGGAACAACAGGAACTGGGAACTTGGTTGAGAGCAGTTCCTGGGAAAGTATGTAGGGAGGCTCTATCTACTGCACCTTCTGGTGGACCAATCATGTGATTAAGCCTGTGAGGGAAACCTAACAGACTAGCTTTGTTAACAAAAGTGCAGTACATCAAGGGAAATAACTAATTTCCTTCAGTCCTCTGCCCCTGTCTGGGCATTTTCATACAGACTAATCTACTCTAAACACACTCTTGTATAGAGAACACAGATGTTTTCACCAAAGAGGTAACACAAAACCAGAGCTTTGAAAGAGTAAGAAGAGACAGAGGGAATAGGATGTACAAAGGTGATGATGTACATTTGGGGAATCACATTGGCCCTATGTGGCATGAATCAAAGGAATGAATGGGGGACATGAACTGCACTGGATGGGAGTGGAGCAGAGTGTGACAGTATCGAAACCAGGAGTCTTCAAGATTTTTGATCCCATGTTTCCTAAAAGAATTTTGAAAAACTGGCCGGGCGCGGTGGCTCACGCCTATAATCCCAGCACTTTGGGAGGCCGAGGCGGGCGGATCATAAGGTCAGGAGATCGAGACCATCCTGGCTAACATGGTGAAACTCTGTCTCTACTAAAAATACAAAACAAAATTAGCCAGGCATGGTGGCAGGTGCCTGTAGTGGGAGGCTGAGGCAGGAGAATGGCATGAACCCGGGAGGTGGAGCTTGCAGTGAGCCAAGATCGCACCACTGCACTCCAGCCTGGGTGACAGAGCAAGACTCCATCTCAACAACAACAACAAAAAAGAATTTTGAAAAACTACCCTTTCACAAATTCTTAATATCTAAAATATCAAATAGTTTAAATTGTTAAAAAGCCTATAATTTCCAGCATATTTAAAATACTGACATTTAAAAATAAGCTGTCACTTCACTCTTTAAATTGTTTTCAGTAGAATCTAAATCAATACTAAGTTGATAACTACCTACATCATCTATTTAAAAATTACAAGAACTATAAATTCAAGTAGATGAAAAATAACTTTTCATCAAAGGGCACTCCAAAATAATGTAAAAGACAAGCCTGAGTGGGAGAAGATAAAGGACACACACAAACGAAAAACAAAAACTAAATAAGAAAATCCAATAGGAAAATGGGCAAAATATTTAAGTGGATATTTCACAAAGAAAATTCAAAAGGCCAATAAACATGTGTAAACACACTACAGCTTGTTACTAATCAGAGAAATGCTTATTTAAATCTCAGTGAGATACCATTGCAAAGCCACCAGATTAACAAAAATTTGTAGGTCTGACAATATCAGGTATTGGTGAGGATGTGGAGCCCCAACAGTTTGGCAATATCAGGCAATGCTGAATATATACATATTCTCTGACCAGGCAGTTTCACAGGGAGTTTCACACACTCTCACATCCTTAGAAACAATTAGACTCATGCGCCAGGACAAGATCAATCAGCTTTGTACATAATTGCCCCAAACTGGAAATGGAGAATTGTGGAACAGTCATACAATATTATATAGCAGGCTGGGGCGTGGATCGCCTGAGGTCAGGAGTTCGAGACCAGCCTGACCAACATGGAGAAACCCCATCTCTACTAAAAATACAAAATTAGCTGGACGTGGTTGCGCATGCCCGTAATCCCAGCTACTCCAGGGGAATAACTTAAATCTGGGAGGCGGAGGTTGCAGTGAGCCAAGATCGTGCCACTGAACTCCAGTTTGGGCAACGAGAGAAACTCCATCCCTCCCCAAAAAAAATAAATAAAAATAAAAATTATATATCAATGAGAAAGCATTACAACTACGCAAAATGAATGAATCTCACAATGTAAAAGGCACTAAAGAGTATATACTGTATGAATTAATTCATGTGAAGTTCAAAACCAGACAAAACTATGTTTTTGAGAGATGCATATATAGATGCTAAAACCTACTATAGGAAAAATAGGCAATCTAATAGTAACTATAAAAATGAGAACAGTGTTTATATCTGGGGGGGAGTAGAGAATTTTGATATACAGGGGAGAGAGGTGGTGCACTGTTTTGACCTGAGTGTTAAACAGGTGTTTGCTTTAGAATTGTTAAACCATTCATGCATACTATATAAAATTTTCTTCGTATGTATTATATTTTGCGAACACAAAAAATACTTCACATAAAAAAAGCTTTTCTCTAACGGGAAAATTTACATCGTTGCTTTTTCTTGACTGATCTCGTATATTCTCCCACAAAATGTTATCCTAACTTAATATATTTTGTGTGAAAGTAACTTACTAAGCATCTTATGGTATTTAGATGATTTTTAACTTTGTGCAACAAGTACTTAACGTGACGGCAACTTAATTTAGTCGCCTTTACTTCTGCTGTCTCTCAGTCAAGAAGTTCTCATGCCAGCCCTTGTGCCGGGGGCTGTAGTTAAAAATTAAATTGGAGCCGGGCGCGGTGGCTCAAGCCTGTAATCCCAGCACTTTGGGAGGCCGAGGCGGGCGGATCACAAGGTCAGGAGATCGAGACCACGGTGAAACCCCGTCTCTACTAAAAATACAAAAAATTAGCCGGGCGCGGTTGTGGGCGCCTGTAGTCCCAGCTACTCGGGAGGCTGAGGCAGGAGAATGGCATGAACCCGGGAGGCGGAGCTTGCAGTGAGCCGAGATCGCGCCACTGCACTCCAGCCTGGGCGACAGAGCGAGACTCCGTCTCAAAAAAAAAAAAAAAAAAAAAAATTAAATTGGCCTTCAAGCTTACCATGTGTCAGGCACTGCCCAAGACGCTTTACGTGCATTATCTCATTTAATCCCCAGGTAGGTGGTATGACCCCCATTGTAAAGGTATATAATCTGAAGTTAGGAGAAATTAATTCTCAAGGTTAAAGGTCCAGAATGGCGGGTCCTAGCCTCCAAATCAGAAAGTTAGGTGAGACTTTTTGGTCTCCCTCGCCCCCTCCGTTCCAGTTTCTCTGGCTTGTTTTCTAGGGAAGAAAAAGCTGGTAAGGAAGTGGAAAATGCGGGACACACAGGCCCGCGTGAGTCCGAGTCAAGGAACCTGGTACAGGCTGCCGGTCACACCGCCCCAGAGAAAATTGGGCTTAACCCTCTTATCTTAAATAATGACCCTTTTTGCTTGTTAACCTCCCTCTAAACGCCCATTCTATCCCGCACCAGTTCCCCCTCCTGTGAAGGCATGCATGGAGTATGTCGCTCTCCACTGACCTGAAGCTGCTCTCACTGCACCAGCAAAGACAAAGGAAGCCATCTTGCCACCCTCGCCTACGGCGGCCGCTTTGGGTTTAAAAGCACAACCGCAAAGGGAATGAAGGGAAAGCAAGGAGGCGGAGTCAAGGAAGAGGAAAATAACAAAGGAGTTGTCCACTCAACCTTTATTCAATGTGATCTGCCGGGTTCCGCTCTTCGCCGCTGTAAAGAGTGCCTATAGAAGGTTCCACAAAATTTATTATTTAAAAAAATTCTTGGGGCCGGGCACGGTGGCTCACGCCTGTAATCCCAGCACTTTGGGAGGCCCAGGCAGGCGGATCACGAGGTCAGAAGTTCGAGACCAGCCTGGCCAACATGATGAAACCCCCGTCTCTACTAAAAATACAAAAAGCAGCCGGGCGCGGTGGCAAGCGCCTGTAATCTCAGCTACTCGGGAGGCTGAGGCAGGAGAATCGCTTGAAACCGGAAGGCGGAGGTTGCAGTGAGTCGAGATCGCGCCACTGAAATCCAGTCTGGGCGAAAGAGCGAAACTCCGTCTCAAAAAAAAAAAAAAAAAAAGAAAGAAAGAAAAAAAAGAAAAAACAAAAATTCTTGCCGGGCGCGGTGGCTCACGCCTGTAATCGCGGCACTTTGGGCGGCCCAGGCGGGCAGATCACGAGGTCAGCACATTGAGACCATCCTGGCTAACACGGTGAAACCCCGTCTCTACTAAGGGGTACAAAAAATTAGCCGGGCGTGGTGGCACGCGCCTGTAGTCCCAGCTATTCGGGAGGCTGAGGCAGGAGAATCGCTTGAACCCGGGAGGCAGATGTTGCAGTGAGCCGAGATCGAGACACCGCACTCCAGCCTGGGGTACAGAGCGAGATATAGGGGGTGTTACCTTGGAACACTATTGTTGCCAACTTGATCTCCCACCTATGGTGGCCACTTTGAGTCCAAAAATAGGCACATACGCTAGACAAGTATATTGAGACATTCATAAAAGTTCTTTGAATTGGCAATGGGAGTCATTGCACACTTTTTTTTTTTTTTTTTTTTTTTGAGACGAGGTCTTGGTCTGTTGCTCAGGCTTGAGCGCAGTGGCTGCAGCGATCACAGCTCACTGCAGCCTCGACCTCCTAGGCTCAAGCAATCCTCCCACCTAAGCCTCCTGAGTAGCTGAGACTACAGGCACACACCACCACACCTGGATAATTTTTAATTTTTTTGTAGAGACCTAGCTCTCACTATGTGAGCCCAGGGTGGTCTCAATTGTTTGGTCCTGGAATCAAACATTTCTCCCACCTCGGCCTCCCAAAGTGCTAGGATTACAGGTGTGAGCCACTGAGCCTGGCCTCACTGCACATTTTTGAACAAGTGAGTGATTTGATTTAAATTTTGCTTTTTAGAGACAGGGTCTGAGTGCAGAGGTGCAATCACTGCAGCCTGTAATTCCTGGGCTCAAGGGATCCTCCCACCACAGCCTTCCAAGTAGCTGGCACCATAGGTATGCACAATCATCCCCTGCTAATTTAAAATAAAATTGTTTGTAGAGATGAGGCCTCGCTTTTTTTTTTTTTTTTTTTTTTTTTTCTTTTTTTTGGAGACAGTCTCGCTCTGTTGCCCAGGCTGGAGCGCAGTGGCACAATCTCGGCTCACTGCAAGCTCCGCCTCCCAGGTTCATGCCATTCTCCTGCCTCAGCCTCCCGAGTAGCTGGGACTACAGGTGCCTGCCACCACGCCCGGCTAATTTTTTGTATTTTTTTTTTTTTTCAGTAGCGACGGGGTTTCACCGTGTTAGCCAGGATGGTCTCGACCTCCTGACCTCGTGATCCACCCCCCTCGCCCTCCCAAAGTGCTGGAAGAGGTCTCGCTCTTTTGCTCAGGCAGGTCTCAAACTCCTGGGCTCAAGTGATCTTGCCACCTCAGTCTGCCAAAATGCCGGGATATGAACCAACACACCCAGCCCCTGATAACTTTTTTTTTTTTTTCTGAGACGGAGTTTCGCTCTGTGCCCCAGTCTAGAGTGCAGTGGTGTGATCTCTGCTCACTACAACCTCTGCCTCCTGGGTTCAAGCGATTCTCCTGCTTCAGCTTCCCAAGTAGCTGGGATTACAGGCGCGCACCACCAAGCCCAGCTAATTTTTGTATTTTTAGTAGAGACGGGTTTCACCATGTTGGCCAGGTTGGTCTCAAATTCCCGACCTCTGGTGATCCGCCCGCCTCGGCCTCCCAAAGTGCTGGGATTACAGGTGTGAGCCACAGCGCCCAGCTTCCCTGATAACATTTTAAAGCAAAAATATTGACAACTTGCATGTGGAGAGTGAGGACTCTCCACATAGGTTATGAGGGGTTGGGAGACTAATTTTGAGGTTTGAGATCTTGAAGCTAGAGAGGTTGCTAATGATGTTCAGGTGCAAGTTGTGGCTGTGATGTACATGACTGAAGCAGGATGAAAGCGTTCACTGGCATTGAGAAGTTCAAAGCCAAGGGTGTTAGAAAAGTCATCACACCGGCACCATTGGGCATGACAGCAGTGGGCAGGGAGGCAGCAATTCAATCTAAAGAAAACGGGAGACTGCTCTGGAAGCTAAGTGAAAGAGATACGAAACTGAGTATATGTAATTACTGTAGTCCCCTAAAAACCATAGAAGATATACAAACATAACCCTTTGATTTTAGATAATTTTCAAGTCTCTCTCTCCATGTTACAAGTCATAGCGCAGCCTACCTCTACAGAGAATACATACTGTAATAAATTACCCAGTTAAGACTTGGAATACTTTGCAAACTCAGTAGAAGATAGAAAAGTTAGTTTCCACGATATTGCAATAAGATGTTAATAATATTAATACTAACATATTAATTCTGGAGCATACATGGAGTATTAATACCATGCTTAATATTTAACGTTTTATTTTGATTATCGAATCAATGGAATACTTTTTTTTTTTTTGAGACGGAGCTTAGCTCTTGTTGCCTAGGCTGGAGTGCAATGGCGTGATCTCAGCTCACTGCAACCTCCGCCCCCGCCCCGCCCCGGGCTCAAGCAATTCTCCTGCCTCAGCCTCCCGAGTAGCTGGGATTACAGGCACCCGCCAGCATGCCCAGCTAAATTTCTGTATTTTTTAGTAAAGACGGGGTTTCACTATTTTGGCCAGGCTGGTCTCGAATTCCTGACCTCAGGCGACCCGCTCGCCTCGGCCTCCCAAAGTGCTGGTATTACAGGGGTGAGCCACCGTGCCCGGCCCAGTGGAATACTTTTAACGGTGCTTCTGCGCTGACTTCCCATCTTCCAACCCATCCACAAATTGCAGCCAAAATGATATTACTACAGTAAAAACTTGGAGAACGCAGTGTGGTTTAATCTGGAAGAGGAGAAGCTGTGGAGTCCAAAGGACCCGTGTTCCTATCCTTGTTGTGCCACTTGACACGTTCCACACAAGGGTCCCTACAGTGTTCGTTCACCGTTTCCAGCAATCAGGATGACTCCCTGAAGGGCCGTCAGACGAAACAAACGCGCAACCTGTGACAACTGCATTGTTTACGTAACTTTCGCCAAATAGGCTCCTTCCTACGAAATATCTAGCTCACAGAGCCAGGTGAGATTCTTTTTTGCTTTAATTCTCTGAAGAGCCACAGATGTACATTTTCCACGTGAGTCTGAAGACTGGATTTCAGAACGCTCTCCTTCCAGCCGCGTTCACCTAGTAACCCCAGCTCAAGGCTAAGGACCTGCAGCCCGAGCGAGACCCGGAAAAGGAATCCGCCCTTTTCGCCTCCTGCGCACCAATCGCCCGGCGTTGGCGTTTCCGCAGCCGGGACAGAGCCCACCCTCTAAGAGCCGCCGAGTTGCTGCGGGCAGAAGGGGCCGCGCGTGCGCAGTGGCATCGGCTGCGCTTCCGGTGCGCCGGGCGCGGACGCGGGTACGCACACACGCAAGCACGCCTCCACTTAACTCGCGCCGCCTTGGCAGCTCCTGAGTCCAGCAGCAGTGCCGTCCGCTCGACCGAGATGCTGCGGGCCTGTCAGTTATCGGGTGTGACCGCTGCCGCCCAGGTGAGCACTGGGGCTCCCGAGGGCGTGTGAGGAGGCTGACCTAGGACCGCCAGCGAAAAACAGGGGAGCCTTGGGCCCTGCCTAGCCTCCAGGACAAAGGCGAGTCTCTGGGCTACCCTCGTCGGGAGAGGCCCGGGCTGGCAACGAGGCAGCCACCAGGGAGTTCGCCAGACTGGGATGACTTGAGATTATTGCAGCAGCGGGGTGAGGTGTGGAGAGTAGCGGGAGGCGCGGCTTCGAGGGCGTGCAGTCCAATCAGCGCCGCGCTGCCCCCGTCCAGGACCAATCCTGACTGCTGGCGTCTGGGTCGCCGGTTGGGCGCGCGATAGGTTTTTAGTGCTGAAGGTCGACGGGGGAGAACTACAGTTCCCGGCAGGACGAGCGGAGCCGCGGCTTGTTGCATCCTTAATAAGGAGGTGCCTGGACTTCTAGCGAGTGTCCACATTTTAGGGGTCAAGGTTGTAATTATCTGTGAGGGACTGCCTTTCTTTTCGCAGCTGAGAACACTTAGGCACTATTCTTAATCCAAACAAAAGCGAAAGATTTTCCTTTGTGGAGTTGAAACTCCTGGTCTTCAAGGAAAGACAGGAGTCATGACCTTGTGGCTCACTTCTGAGATTAGGACAGGGATGTGTGTCTCCAGGCGCTGGGACTACTTTGACATTCAAGAAGCCTAAATACCCAGTTACTTTTAGTTTTGCGTAATTGCCAAAGTTACTTTCTAAAATTGAAAATAAAAAAGCCTGTTTCCATTGCTCACGATTATCAGAAAGTTGATATTTTGGCAAAATGTTGTAGATAGCAAAACAAGTACTGTGACTAAAGCAGTAAGTGAACAGAATCCCTAGGAAGAGTGAGTTAGAGATCATAAAAGTCAAGCTTTGTTTTTTCAAGTTCGCTTCTCTTCCTATTTGCTGCTAGGTAACAGAAGCAACCCCTTCCATAGGAAAGTGGAACGAACCTACGTTAGTTTTCTATTGCTACGTAACAACCACAAATTTAGCAGAACCTTACGGGTTCTGTAGGATAGAAGCCTGGTCATGGATGATGTTCTCCCCTCCAGGTCACACAAGGCTGCAAAGTATTAGCCATGCTGTGGTTCTCATTTGGAGATCTGGGTCCTCTTCCAGTCTAATGCAGTTTGTGGGCAGAATTCAGTCCGTTGCAGTTACATGACTGAAGTCCCTTTTTTCTTGCTGCCTCTTGTCAGCCACTGCTCCCAGCTTCTACAGCCTACCCACAGTTCCTTGCCTCAAGGCTTCCAGAGGCCATTCATAACATGGATGGCTGCTTTCGTGCAGGCTACCAGGATCTTGCCTCTCTAACTTCCAAATTTCTTTTATTTCGGTCTTTCCTCTCTAGACCCTGATTTAAAAGGCTTGTGTGATTAGACCAGGCCCACCTGGATGACCTCCTTTTCAGTTAATGCCGAGTCAAGTTTTTGGGATCCCATTTGGGAAATAAGAAAACTAATTAAAACTTTGTAATAAAAAATGAACCCTTTTATAGCTCTGAATCCAGATGTCTAAACTTCCTGAAATTGCTATCTTGTAAAATTCTTTGGTTTATTCTCACCATCTCCTCAATCATTCTGTAGCATTTGACATCTGCTTTATGAGGCTCTTTGCACTTTTGGCTTCTCTCAAGTAATATTTTGGGTCCCATCTAGTTTTCCCTCACTGAGTCTGCTGCTTCTTCGTACCTCGAAATATACACCTTCTCATCTCTCCCTGTCTCTATAGACTCTCCAATTTGAGATTACATCAACTGTCAGAACTTTAATCCCCAAGCAGATGACTCTCGAGCCTTATCGTATTTGATTGTGCCAACTTATCCAGAATATCTCACGTGTCAAGATCCTTTCCACTTTATTAAACCCCATCTTTCTTTCTTTTTTTTTTTTTTTTTTTTTGGATACGGAGTGTCACTTTGTCACCCAGGCTGGAGTGCAGTGGCGCAATCATGGCTCACTGCAGCCTTGACCTCCCGAGCGCAAGCAGTCCTCTTACCTCAGCCTCCTGAGTAGCTGGGACCACAGGCATGTGCCGCCATCCCTGGCTAATTTTTTAAAAAATTTTTGTAGAGACAGAGTCTCTCTGTGTTGCCCAGGCTGTTCTCAATCTCCTGAGCTCAAATGATCCTCCCACTTCTGCCTCCCAAAATGCTGGGAATATAGGTGTGAGCCACTGTGCCCAGCCAACCCCATCTTCTTAAATGTCTTACTGCTTTTACTGTTGCCTCCTAGAGTCCATTCTTTAGGAGGGAATAGTAAAAGCAGTAAGACATATAGTAAAAGGCTTTATAAAAGGCAAACATGCAAACATGAGGTCATGCTCTTTAGAGACATCCCATCACATTCATAATAAAATCTAAACTGCTTACCATGGGCCCTTGATCTGATTCTTCTCGTATTTCGTTTTTCTACTGCCTCACTCATATTCTCCTGGTAATCTCCAGCATGTGCCTCACTGCCTTTTCATCAGTTGTTTCTTTTGCCCTGAACTCTTCTCACACATGTTTGCTTAGCTTATTCCTTTCAGGTGTTTTTTCAAATGTCACCTTCCCTTCAGAGAGGGCATCCTGATCCAAAATAAAATTCTCACTACTCTGGCCTTCCTTGCATCACTGTATCTTTACCCCATCCTACTTTGTTATACTTTGTAGCTCCTAGCACTACCTGATGTTATAATGTGTACTTATTACACAGTTTCCACCTTTAAAAAGTAAGCTCCACAATGGAACTGTGTCCATATTGTTTACTGCTGTATTTCCAGTGTTGACAATAGTCCCTAGCTCCAAGTAGATGCTCAGTGAATGTTTATGACATATAAATGAAAGAATGAATGTGTTCATAAATTTTTTTTTTTCTTTTTTTTTGAGACGGAGTCTCGCTCTGTCGCCCAGGCTGGAGTGCCGTGGCCGTATCTCAGCTCACTGCAAGCTCTGCCTCCCGGGTTCATGCCATTCTCCTGCCTCAGCCTCCCGAGTAGCTGGGACTACAGGCGCCTGCCACCTCGCCTGGCTAGTTTTTTGTATTTTTTAGTAGAGACGGGGTTTCACCGTGTTCGTCAGGATGGTCTCGATCTCCTGACCTCGTGATCCACCCATCTCGGCCTCCCAAAGTGCTGGGATTACAGGCTTGAGCCACCGCGCCCGGTCAAAAATTTTTTAGAGATGGGGTCTCATTGTGTTTCCCAGGCTGGTCTTCAACTCCTGGGCTCAAGTGATATGCCCACCTCGGCCTCCCAAAGTGGAATTTTTCTTAAATCTGCGTAAGTGGATGTGACCTCCCTTTAAACATCCCATATATTTTCAAACCTCTGATTATGTATTAAGGTTCTCCAGAGAAACAGAAACAATAGGGGTGTGTGTGTGTGTGGTGGGTGTGTGTGTGTGCACGCGTGTGTTGAGATAGGGTCTCATTCTGTTGCCCAGGCTGGAGTATAGCAGCGTGATCAGTTAACTGCGTATAACTCAGTGCAGTCTCAATCTCCTGGGCTTAAGCGATCCTCCCACCTCACCTCCTGAGCAGCTGGGACTACAGGCTTAGGCTGCCATGCCCAGCCAATGTTTTGGACTTTTAGTAGAGATGGGGTCTCGCAATGTTGTTCCAGCTCATCTTGAACTTCTGGGCTCAAGCAGTCTCCCGACCCTGTCCTCCCCAAAGTGCTGGGATTACAGGCATGAGTCATAGTGCTCAGCCTAGGAAGATTTATTTATTTATTTATTTATTTATTTATTTTTGAGATGGAGTCTTGCTCTGTCACCCAGGCTGGGTTTGGCTTACTGCAAGCTTCGTCTCCCGGGTTCACGCCATTCTCCTGCCTTAGCCTCCCGAGTAGCTGGGACTACAGGTGCCTGCCACCAAGCCCAGCTAATTTTTTTTTTTTTTTTTTGTATTTTTAGTAGAGATGGGGTTTCACTGTATTAGCCAGGATGGTCTTGATCTCCTGACCTCGTGATCCACCCACCTCGGCCTCCCAAAGTGCTGGTATTACAGGCGTGAGCCACCACACCCGACTGGAAGATGCATCATAAGAACTCTACTCACACCGTTATGGAGGCTAGCAAGTCCAGAATCTGCTGTGTGGGTTGGCAGGCTGGAGACCTAGGAGAGCCAATATTGCAGTTTCAGTCCACTGGCTAGCAGCCTGGAGACCCAGGAGAGTGGATCATGCAGTTTCAGTCTGGAGGCAGTCTGCTAGAGAACTGCCTCTTGCTTTTTGTTGTGTTTGAGCCTTCAACTGATTGAATGAAGCCCACCCATGTTATAGGGCAATTTTTTTTTTTTTTTTTTTTTGAGACAGGATCTTGCTCTGTCACCCAGGCTGGAGTGCATTGGTGCAATCTCAGCTGACTGCAACCTCCATCCACCAGGCTCAAGCCATTCTCCCACCTCAGCCTCCTGAGTAGCTAGGACTGCAGGCATGCACCACCACACCCAGCTAATTTGTATTTTTGTTTTTTCTGTAGAGACAGGGTTTTGCTGTATTACCCAGGCTGGTCTGAAACTCCTGGGCTCAAGCAATCCACCCGTCTTTGCCTCCCAAAGTGCTGGGATTATAGGAGTGAGCCACCATGCCTGACCACTAGTTCACCAATTAAAATGTTAATCTCATCCAAAAACACAATCCAAGTTGACACACAAAATGAACCATCACAGATAATATCTACCTTATTCTTTGTTGTTGTTGTTGTTGTTGTTGAAATGGAGTCTTGCTCTGTTGCCCAGGCTGGAATGCAGTGGTGCAATCTCGGCTCACTGCAACCTCCGCCTCCCGGATTCAAGCAATTCTCCTGCCTCAGTCTCTCAAGTGACTGGGACTGCAGGTGCGTGCCACCATGCCCAGCTAATATTTTTAGTAGAGACAGGGTTTCACCGTATTAGCCAGGATGGTCTTGATCTTCTGACCTTGTGATCCGCCCGCCTTGGCCTCACAAAGTGCTGGGATTACAGGCATAAGCCACTGCGCCCGGCCCAGTATCTACCTTATTCTTTATGTTTGGGCTTATCATCCTTGCATGCCTTAGATGTGGGTATTCAGTAAATGTGCTTTAGAACTCTGGTCCTTCCTGTTTTTGTTTTTTTTTTCTCAGACCTAACACCATCTTTCTTCTGTTAGTCCCTGTGTTGCATTGCCAGGCCCAGCCTTTTTGAAGTGGTCATTGAGTTGGAGGACATGGGCTTTCCACCTAGCCTAGCCCTCTCTCAAACTACAAAGTGATCATTTATATATGGAGTAGTCTTTCCTGCTTATAACTCGAAAGAAGAAGAAACATTATTCTGGAGGATCAACCACGCCAGCTTATTTAAGACCAAGTTTGATAACCCAGCTAGTTTAGGATTGAACTTGTGTGGGGACATGAGCTATCATCTTCTAGAATTCCTTCTTTCTGTTAGGATTATGAAACATTATGTTGCTCAGTGATAGAGATAGGCAGCCAACCGCACGTGCTAGAAAGTAGTTTAGTAGATCATGTGGCCAGGTGTTTGCTTCTACCCTTGCTAGAATCCTCTTTATTATTCCTTTTTTCATATCTGTAGACCAGTAGCCTTCAAACCATTTTGAAATATATCTTACGCCTTAACTTACTACACCCAAGTGATAACGTATAAAATATATTCACATATATGCAGGGAAAGGTAAAGTATCAAGTTCCTGCTTTTGTCATATTGATAAGTATCTGCCATTTCTATAATTAAAGAGCATGTTTTTCTCCTAGAATAGAATATGTTTATACTGAAGTGTAATGCTACTTCATTGTAAAACTGTAATGTAAAATGTAGAATTTCATGTAATGAAATTTAGTGTAATGTAAAATTTCAGTGTAAAAACTTACTCGATTTTTTGTGGGATATACTTTTTAATCTTAATGCATGATTCATATAAACTATTTTAAATTAACAGCAGGAAAAGTTAATTTGTTACATATCAATCTATATTTCAAATGTAGAACTGCCCATTAACTTATGGGTGCCTTTTTCATTTGTGTGGCAGGAGTCCTTATGACAAAATCCACAAAAATGTTATCAGTTGACAGCAACCAGCAGTCTGTGGAGGAAACCTGGAACCTCTAATTAGAGTTCACACAAGGCAGCTCATACTGCAGGCTCCATCTCCAGGTTGTCATGCTAGATTGTGGTTTCTTTATGTCTTCACTTTAGTTTGGTAGAGCTAAGGAACAGATGGTCTGTGTAACAACATTAATCATGGGGCGGGTCACTTGAGGTCAGGAGTTCAAGACCAGCCTGGCCAATGTGGTGAAACCCCCACCTCTACTAAAAATAGAAAAATTAGCCAGGTGTGGTGGCAGGTGCCTGTAATCCCAGCTGCTCGGGAGGCTGAGGCAGGAGAGTCTCTTGAACCCAGGAGGTGGAGGTTGCAGTGAGCCGAGATCACGCCATTGCACTCCAACCTGGGTGTCACAGCAAGACTCTATCTCAAAAAAAAAAAAATTACGTGGGAATTGTATGTTTCCTTTTTTTTTTTTTAATATCACGTTTCTACAGGTTAGAAGCAGCAAGGCTAACCTTATAACATATGTCTAGACAGATTGCTTTGAAACAGTGTTGTCCCTTCTATGTCATAGGTCCTTATTAATAAAAAGGAATTCCAGGGCAAAAAAGTAGCCAATATTTTGTGTGTTAATGTAGGATATTTAGTTTATATTGATAGTTTAGTACTTAAGAGAGCTCTGGAGACAGACCTTATGTTTGGCAATGGTTTTTAGCTGTGACACCAAAAGCACAAGCAACAAAAGAAACTAAAGATAAATTGGACTACATTAAATCTTAAATTTTTGTGCATCAAAGGGATAGTTGAGAGTGAAAAGAATAAAAGTATTTTAATGGATACTAGATATTTTGGATACTAGACCCTCATCATATCTGATGAGGTGTTCCTTTTTGGGTAAGGAACTCCTGCAACTCAGTAACAAAAAAGACTAGCCAAATAAAAAAATAGGCAAAGGGCCCAGGCTCTGTGGCTGATGCCTGTCATCCCAGCACTTTGGGAGGCTGAGGCAGGCAGAATGCTTGAGCACAGGAGTTCAAGACTAGCCCGGACAACATGGCAAAACTCTGTCTCTACAAAAAATACAAACATAAGCTGGGTGTGGTGGCATGCATCTGTAGTCTTAGCTACTCAGGAGGCTGAGAAGTGGGAGGATTGCTTGAGCCTGCGAGGTCGAGGCGGCAGTGAACCATGATGGTGCCACAGCACTCCAGCCTGGGTGACAGAGTGAGACCCTGTCTCCAAATATATACATATATGTGTGTGTGTGTGTGTGTGTATGTGTATGCGCAAAGTACTTGAATAGCCATTCATCCAAAGCAGATATACAGATGGCCAAGAAGCACATGGAAAGATGCTCAACATCCTTTGACACTACGGAAATGCAAATTAAAACCATGAGATACTCAGTTCACAACCACTAAGATGGTTATAATAAAAATGGAAAATAACAAATTAGCTGGGCGTGGTGGTACATGCCTGTAATCCCAGCTACTTGGGAGGCTGAGGCAGGAGAATCACTGGAACTTGGGAGGCGGAGGTTGCAGGGAGCCGAGATTGCTCCATTGTACTGCAGCCTGGGTGACAAGAGCAAAACTCCGTCTCAAAAACAAAAACAAATGTTGGGGAGGGTATAGAGAAATTGGAACCCTTGTACATTGCTAGTGGGAATGTAAAATGGTACAGCTGCTATGAAAAAGTAGTTTAGTGGTGCCTCAATAATTATTAGTAGTAGTAGTAGTAGTATTTTGGAGACAGAGTTTTGTTCTTGTTGCCCAGACTGGAGTGCAATGACGCAATCTCGGCTCATCGCAACCTCTGCCTCCTGGGTTCAAGGGATTCTGCTTCAGCCTTCTGAGTAGCTGGGATTACAGGCATGCGCCACCACACCCAGCTAATTTTGTATTTTTACTAGAGATGGGGTTTCTCCATGTCCTGGGTTCAAGGGATTCTCCTGCTTCAGCCTCCCGAGTAGCTGGGATTACAGGCATGCGCCACCATGCCCAGCTAGTTGTGTATTTTTACTAGAGACGGGGTTTCTCCATGTCCTAGGTTCAAGGGATTCTCCTGCTTCAGCCTCCCGAGTAGCCGGGATTACATGCATGCGCCACCGCACCCAGCTAATTTTGTATTTTTACTAGAGATGGGATTTCTCCATGTTGGTCTGGCTGGTCTCGAATTCCCATCCTCAGGTGATCTGCCTGCCTGGCCTCCCAAAGTGCTGGGATTACAGGCGTGAGCCACCGAGCCTGGCCGTGTCTCAGTAATTTAAACATAGAATTAAACATGACCCTGAAGTTCCCTGCCAAAAGAATAAAAAACTGGTGTTCAAACAAAAACTTTTAGATGAATATTCATAGCAACATTATTCACAATTCACAGCCAAAAGGTGAGGCAACCCAAATGTCCATTAACTGATGACTGGATAAACAAAATATGATATGTTTATGTGATAAAATATTAGATTCAGCCATAAAAAGGAATGAAGTACAAGCTGCATATATGATACATGTTACAATGTGGATGAATCTTGAAAACATTATACCAAGTGAAAAGCTGGGCAAAAAGATGTACATTGTGTGATTCATTGATACAAAATATCTCAAATAGGCAGATTCATAGAAACAGAAAGTACATGGTGGTCGCCAGGGTCTAGAGAGAGAGGAAAAGGGGATGACTGCTTAATGGATGTAGGATTTCCTTTTGGGGTGATGAAAATGTTCTAAGATTAGATAGTGGTGATGGTTGTTGTACAACATCGTGGATGTACTAAATACCATGGAATTGTGCATTTTAAAATGGTTAGAATGGTGAATTTTATGTTACGGGAATTTTGTCACATAGAGGAAAAAAAAAATAACACCTGCCACCAGGTATTTGCAGATGGCCTGAAGTATAGAGGCAGAGCTAGATACACACATACACACCCTAAACTTGAAGAGGCTTCCAGTGGCCCAAGATAGGAAAATTTGATTAAATAGACAGTAATTGCAAATGGTTGAAATCCATCTTAAGTGTTTAAATCCATGAATTTAAAAAGGTCTGTTCTTATCAGTTATAGCTGCATAACAAGCCAACTTGAGCTTGGTAAAATAACAATATTTATTGGCTTACTCAGTTCTGGAAAATTTTTGCCCAGAGACCCTCATGAAGTTGCAGTCAGATAGTTACTAGGTCTACAGTCATCCGCAAGTCGTCTTTACTCTCATGTGTGGCAGTAAATAGTGGCTGCAGCTGACACCTCAGCAGGGACTGTTGGCTGGATCACCCATCTGTGGCATCTTTAAGTGTCTGGACTTCCATACACTTTGGTGGCTGGGTTCCAAGAGCAAGTGTGTAACAAGAGACAGAGCCAGGTAGAAGCTGTATCCTTTTTATGTGTTAGTCTCAGAAGTTACAGAGCATCACTTTCACTGCCTTTTATTAGTGAATTAGTAACAAAGGCCTGCCCTATGGGAAGTGTACATAAAACTTATTGTTGGGAGAGGGGCACGTTTCTGGAACAGCATGTGGTACAGGAAGTATTGTTGCAGTCAATTCTGGATATTATCCTCAGCCTTCTGGATGCAACTGACATCCCTCCCACATGCAAATACACTCACAACCTTCTCCAAGACCCTCCAGAGTCTAATGCCATCAAAGCGTCAGCATTAGGAATAAGATCTTGTTATCTGAATCAGATCTTACTATGGATAAGGCATCTTGAATGTGGTCCCTAGGGTATAGCTTCTTAAACACTTTTCTTGGTGATCTAAAGCCCTGTAAACTAAAGAGACAAATTATCTGCTCCCCATACACTCAGCATATGGTAGTATGACAGGCACAGGATAATCACTCTAGACACTCCTATTCAAAAAGGCAGAAACTAAGAGGCACACAGCAGTCACCATTCAATAACAAGTGTAAAATTCAGCTGGTGCTCTGTTTCTAATTCCTTGATTAAGCTCAATCCTACTGCTTGGGAATGATTCTCTTCAGCTCTTGGTTCTACCCTTTGGACTCCTGGTTTTACACTTGAATTATTCGTCTGTTTCCAGAATACGTAGCCTGTTGCAGCTGAATTGTTTCACAGCCTACTTTCTGTCTGTAGAAGTTTAAGAGTCCAAAAGCTTCTTTTCATTTTGTCCTCTTTTTGACTTTAAATATAAGCTAGGATGTTTTTTATTAATACAATTAACAAGTTTATGGGTTTCCTGTGAATCTTAATGGGATTTTCTTCATTAAACATGTGATACTCACACATCTTATCAAGATAAGCCCTTCTCCATTTTGGGCTTCCTGTGAGGCTGCTGTAGGTAACACCTTTAATGTTCTGAGTAACCTTATTGTTTTAATAGAATCTGGGAAACACATCCTTATGATTCTTAGAGGACCTTTTCTCAAGGTAAAAAGACTTTATGAGGGACACCTCCTTAGATCTTTCTGAGATCTCAAAGTATCTTTTGGTCACACACTGGATTTGATCTTTGGCTTGAAACCCTTCTCTATTTGAGAATCTATTTGAAAACAAGAAGCAGTTTTATTTTTGAACCCACCAAATCCTGACTCTTTTATGTTTCCTTTAAATTTTGCTTGAAAGCTAAACAGGTTGTTTTGTTTTGTTTTTTAATGCTCATCTCTGTCCTTATCATACTCAGCTAAAAGAAATCAGTTAGCACTTGTGAACACTGTACTTGGAACTCTTCGGCAAAATACATCAGTTCATTAGGTATAGCTATAGCTATGCTTAATTTTCTATTTTCCATGTCTGTCATTACAGATGACAGTTTTGATAAACTTCTGTCAGTACATAACAAGAATATCTTTTCCTTCAGGTTCCAAAAACTTTTTTTTCTTTTTTTTTTGCTTTTCTTTAAGCGCTCACCAACAGGCTCTGTGAAGGCCATTAGGCTTCTGCTAAAAGTCTCTTCAAGGTTCTTCCAGCTTCTGCCACCCCCACACCAGTCCCAGAGTCATGACCTCGTGTTTATATTTTGTTGCAGTAGCACCCCTCTTCTAGGTATAAACATATGTTTGGTTATCTGTAGCCGTGTAACAGACCACCCTAAACTTAATGGTATTAAACAGCAGTGTAATTATAATTGTTATCTTATATTAACAATAATAAACGTATTAATATATAAATTATGTAAGTAAAAATTACTCAGTGCTTTGAGAGGCCGAGGTAGGATTGCTTGAGGCCAGGAGTTCAGAACCAGCTTGGGTAACATAGCAGACCTGGCTCTATAAAAAACAAGAACAAAAATATTAGCTAGGTATGGTGGGCATGTGCCTGTAGTCCCAGCTACTCAGGGGGCTGAGGCTGGAGGATCACTTGAGCCCAGGAGTTCGAGGTTACAGTGAGCTATGATAATGCCACTGCATTCCAACCTTGGCAACAGAGCGAGACTCAGTCTCTTAAAAAAAATATATATATATGCTTGAAACACTATTTCTATATTTTCACCCCTGAGATTGTCAATGATTGAAAAAATACAATACAGTGTGTTGGAGAAAAAGTGGGAAAACATACTTGCATATTACTAGAGGGCAGTTTGGCTAATTTGGCAATATTGACATGCAAATTTTACTTTTAAGAATAGACCCAAAATTGTGTATACAGTGTTACTCAGGTAGCATTATTTATTTTAACAGTAATTTAGAAAAAACCTCAGTGTCCCTCAATAGGGGCTGGTTAACAATTAAACATTAAGTAACAATGGAATGCCAAATCATAAAATCCCATGGGAAGCTTTTCATGTATTGATATATAGTGATTTAAAATATATATCCTTGAACTTTAATAGAGAGCTGTATGTATATTATGGTATCATTTGTGTAAAGGTGGGGAAAGTCAGGAGAATATGCATATTTGAATAAATATACATAAAATGTCTCTGGATAAATAAGAAACTGACTGTCGGTTGCCTATGGCAAGCATGGGGTGGCTGGGGAAAGAAGTATGAGGGAGATTTCACTCTATGTATATTTAAACTTTTAAAATTATTATTTAAAATCAGATTTTAAATTTATTTAGTATTAGGAAGTTTTAACTTATAGTCAAAATACATTCTGTCAAAGGGAGGATGGAGAGTCAAGATAAAAGAAAATAGAAGGTAGATAAAGAAACATTTAAAAATACTGATGCTGGGCATGATTGTTCATGCCTGTAATTCCAACACTTTGGGAGGCCGCAGCAGGAGAATAGGTTGAGGCCAGGAGTTTGAGACCAGCCTGGTCAACATAGCAAGACTCGGTCTTTACAAACAAGCAAGCAAAAATATTATTCAAAGAAAAACTGATGTGACTTTGGGTAGTCTCAAACTCTAGTGTTAAATTTGTCCCTGATTTCCTGGAGTCGGTTATCCATTATGCTTGCTGCTTGATACTCCAGTTAGCTGCTTATCCACTGTTAACAGTGCCTTAACTTTTGACCTGAATACCTATTTATACCTAGACAGATTAAAAAATGCAACCTTAAATATAATACAACTTCAGTGGCCTCTTAATATTTTCTCCCTAAGTCACAAAAATGGAGTTGTTGACATACAAAAATAGATGCATTTCTGTTTACAATTTCATACCACCTGCTTTACAGAATAGAAGGAAAACACCCTTTTCTATTAAAAATGGTTTTAAAATGTTGGGAATTCTACAGGATAGGTAATAATTGAAATACTGGGGGGGGGGTTTTGTTGTTATTTTTTGTTTTCATTTTTTGGGGGGAGTGGAGGGGACAGGGTCTCATTCTATTGCCCAGACTGGACTGGAGTGACACAGTCTTGGCTCACTACAACCTCCACCTCCCGGGCTCAAGTGATTCTCATTCCTCAGCCTCCCAAGTAGCTGGGACTATAGGTGCATGCCACCAAACTGGCTAGTTTTTTTTTATTTTTAGTAGAGATGGAGTTTTGCCATGTTGCCAAGGCTGGTTTTGACGTCCTGGGCTCAAGCAATCCCCCTGCCCACCCCCGCCAGCCTCTCAAAGTGCTGGGATTACAGGCATGAGCCACCATGCCAATAAATAAAATACTTTTAAATACCAGTTGTATCTGCTTTACATATTTTAAAACATCTGATTTTTTTTTTGTTTTGTTTTCAAAATGTATTACTGCATTAGTTAGCTGTTTATCTCTAGGCTTTGGCAGGTAGAGTGTAAATTATAACTGTAGAGTAATTTCATGTGTCCTCTGATCATGTGATATATTTTCCTAAAACTATAGATACTTTTAAAAGGAAGTTTATGTTATTCTGATATTCCTTAAATACAATTTCAGTAAAGAACCTAGAGAAAGCATTTTTCCCCTTGTTGCAGCTTGATTTTTCTTTGTATTTTAAAAGAAGATACTTTTATGGATTTGATAAGTATAAATTTTCAAATTGATAGGTATGAATGGTTTAAAGTTTATGAAAACCTTCCCCAACAGTATTTAGATGCTTGTTCATTTGCTTGATTTAGGGGATCCACATATTATTAAGAAATTTTAAGGTATATTTTACTCTCATTAAAACCAATCACAAACCGTATAGCCCTAATCATTTGTTTTATGTAAGAATAGACTAGTTATATGGGGACAAGTGTACTTGAGCATTTGCAACATTAATTAAAATGTTTTTCTTAAAATGGTTGGCTTTTAAACTAACAGTATGCTAAGATAAACCAAAAATCAGCTTTTAAATGAATGCCTCTAGGAGTTGACCAGCTACATAGTTAGTTCAGAGATGGAAAACCTGGTTTTCTGGATCAGTTAGCTGAGGTTAGATCTGTCCCTTGAGTGTGTATCCTATAATGCCATGTTTTTGGCTAGACTTTGTGATGATTTTTCAGATGTCTAAACTAAGCTTATAAAGTAAAAATAGAATTTTTTTTGCCAATTAAGAAAACATATAGCCAATACCAATTGTATTCAAGAAATAGCATACTTAAGACTTATTTAAAGGTGCTAATTGATCATAGTCCGATAATTCTTTTTAATATTAAAAGTAATTTTATGTGAGCCTTGGGGTGTAAGAAGCATCACTGCTTTTAGGAATCTATAAATATGGGATAAATTGACTTCTGAAAAAAAATAATTTTTTGTTTAATGAAGACATTTTTAATAAAAGTATTTTATCTATATTACCAACCCAAAAAGCTTACCAGTTTCCTTTAACTGTATTGGTTGTGATGTGTTTTCCTTCTTTAGAGTTGTCTCTGTGGGAAGTTTGTCCTCCGTCCATTGCGACCATGCCGCAGATACTCAACTTCAGGCAGCTCTGGGTATGTAGTATGTCTCCCTATAACCAGGCTTTTCACTGTGTGCTGCTAAGGGAGTATGTGTGTGTTTTCCTTGAATATGGGAATAGCTGTCTAAACCTTTTTTTTTAAGGGGTACATACACCGAAGCTTTGCTATAACATTGTTGGGCTACCTTCTGAAGCACTGTTTGTAGGTAATAATTTGTTAATAATGCACCTTTTGGCTCTTTGGTAATTGGATGGCATCTGAGGCAGAGCCTTCCTTGCATGTGCAGTCTTCCATTCTACGGCAAATAGATTTATATCCAGAACTCAGCATGCTGTAACTTAAATAAGTGTTAAATTTATTTGGCATTTTATTATCTTTTCATGTTGTGACTTAAACAAGTGTTAAATTTATTTGGCATTTTATTATATTTTTTTTTCTTTTTTTTTTAAGACAGAGTCTTGCTCTGTTGCCCAGGCTGGAGTGCAGTGGCTCGATCTTGGCTCACTGCAACCTCCGCTTCCCAGGTTCAAGCGATTTTTCTGCCTCTGCCTCAGCCTCCCCCATATCTGGGACTACAGGTGCGTGTCACCATGCCCAGGTAATTTTTGTATTTTTAGTAGAGATGGGGTTTTGCAATGTTGGCCAGGCTGGTCTCGAACTCCTGACCTCAGGTGATGCATCCGCCTCGGCCTGTCAAAGTGCTGGCATTACAGGTGTGAACCACCATGCCTGGCTGGTATTTTATTATCTTTTGTAAAGAGTTTATTGTGTTTAGGCCAGGCGCAGTGGCTCACGCTTATAATCCCAGCACTTCGGGAGGCCGAGGCGGGTGGATCACCTGAGGTCAGGAGTTTGAGACCAGCCTGGCCATCATGGTGAAATCCCATCTCTACTAAAAATACAAAAATTAGCCGGGCGTGGTGGCACATGCCTGTAATCCCAGCTACTTGGGAGGCTGAGGCAGGAGAATCACCTGAACCCGGGAGGCGAAGGTTGCAGCAAGCCAAGATCATGCCATCGCACTCCAGCCTGAGGGACAAGAGGAAGACTTTGTCTCAAGAAAAAAAAAAAAAAAGTTTATAGTGTTTATAGAAATGTTTGATTGAGGAAGAGGAGCCTTGAAAGTTAGTGATAGTTCTTGTTTGGATTCAGAGAGAATATCATGATTGTGAACATGTTGAATTAAATGTTAAAGGGTGGATTCCTAGATATTGTAATTATTTTTAGTTACTCATACTTTTTTCTATTTCTTTTTTTTTTTTTTTTTTTTTTGAGACAAGGTCTTGTTCTGTTACTCCAGGCTGGAGTGCAGTCGCATGATCACGGTTCACTGCAGCCTTGATCTCCCAGGCTTGAGCATTCCTCCTACCTCGGCCTCCTGAGTAGCTGGGGCACCTGCTACTATGCTTGGCTAAATTTTTTTGGCAGGGGGCGGCGGGTAGAGATGGGATCTTACTATGGTGCCTAGGGTGGTTTTGAACTCCTGGGCTCAAGCAACCCTTTAATCTAGGCCTCCTAAAATGAATAAATATTATTTTTGGTGGCAACATGTTAGAAACAAATCAGGAAAAGGTGATGTGCAGATGTGGTGGTAAACTTGGCTGCTATGATCTGAATTTGTGGTAGATAAGTAGAGGCTAGAGGTCTTTGAGATGGTTACGTTGGTATAGGAAAATAGGTGTAGGAGAGCCAATAAGTATAAATGTATTTCCTATTTCTTTCACTTAGGTTGACCACTGGCAAAATTGCTGGAGCTGGCCTTTTGTTTGTTGGGGGAGGTATTGGTGGCACTATCCTATATGCCAAATGGGATTCCCATTTCCGGGAAAGTGTAGAGAAAACCATACCTTACTCAGACAAACTCTTCGAGATGGTTCTTGGTCCTGCAGTTTATAATGTTCCATTGCCAAAGAAATCGGTAAGAGTTAAACAATATTTCAATTTATCCAATGAAATACTTTAAAAGCAAGTTGTTTTCATGTTGAAAATACAGTTGTCTTTCAATATTCTTGAAGGAGTGGTTCAGGACTTCCCGTGGATACAAAAATCCCATGGATACTCAAGTCTCAGATATAAAATATTACAGTATTTGCATATAACCTATGTACACCCTCCCATATACTTTAAATCATCTCTAGATTAGATGTAATATCTAATACAGTGTAAATGCTGTCTAAATTTTCATTATACTTTGTTATTTAGGGAATGATGACAAGAAAAAAAGTGTCCATGTTCAGTACAGGTGCAGTTTTTTTCTTTTATTGTTTTTTTTGTTTGTTCGTTTGTTTTTGGTTTTTTTTTTTGAGATGGAGTTTCACTCTTGTTAACCAGGCTGGAGTGTAGTGGTATGATCTTGGCTCGCTGCAACCTCCGCCTCCTGGGTTCAAGCGATTCTCCTGCCTCAGCCTCCCGAGTAGCTGGGATTACAGGCACCTGCCACCATGCCCGGCTAATTGCTTGTATTTTTAGTAGAGATGGGGTTCACCATGTTGGCCAGACTGGTCTCGAACTCCTGACCTCAGGTGATCCACCCGCCTCAACCTCCCAAAGTGCTGAAATTACAGGTGTGAGCCATGGTGCCTGGCCAGTTTTCTTTAAATTGAACTAATAGTAGCTAGTACAGATGGATAATTATGCTTTTGGAGTCCCATAAGTGCTCTCAGTACATACCACATAGAAAATAACTGTGCTGCACACAAGGGTAAATGGAGGAGATACCTTGGGCAGAGGTAACCATGGTTGCCCTGTGGACTGAGGGGGACGTCTATATGTTATCCCATGCTGTTGCAGCTATCAAGCTCTTACTTAGAACACTATAAAAACAAGTGCAGAGTTGTCATGACATAAAACCATGTATTATGGTTAGTAGTGGTTCCTTTTAGACCATAACACAAAGTCACAGAATTTTCAGCTAGATGCTGATTAGTTGACAGGATATCTTCTATTTCTGTAACTTTGTGTGTATTCCTTTTTTTCTCACCAGCCTAAAAAAAATTTTTTTTTTTTTTTTTTTTTTGAAACAGAGTCTTGCTCTGTCACCTAGGCTCGAGTACAGTGGTGTGATCTCAGCTCACTGCAAATTCCGCCTCCTGGGTTCCAGCAATTCTCCTGCTTCAGCCTCCCAAGTAGCTGGGACTACAGGCGTGTGCCACCATGCCCAGTTAATTTTTGCATTTTTTTATTAGAGATGGGGTTTCACCATGTTGGCCAGGCTGGTCTCAAACTGCTGACCTCAGGTGATCTGCCCACCTTGGCCTCCCAAAATGCTGGGATTACAGGCGTGAGCCACCACGCCCATCCTAAAAATTTTTTTAAACTCTAATCTTAAATGTTTCGTCATTCACACACAGCTTCTTGTAAAAAACAAAAATTCTGTAAAAGAGCATGGATTTTTGACTCTTTGGTATTGGGCATTTCTTTATGCTATGAGGCTGGACATGGCTGATCAGTTTATTCTTAGAAACTGGGTGGACTTACTCTCTAGTATCTAACATGATCTAGAGACCCATCCTATAGCAAAGGTAACGTTTGGAAAAAGAACTGTCATCTAACTTCCTCCCTGTAACCCACCCCAACCATACTTTTTCAACATGTTTTTGACTAGTCTTCTACATCATTTATTCTTCTATACGGACTTTAAAATGACCATACTGACTGAGAGAGAGAATTTGGCAGCTTCATAAGTCAAGGAGCAGAACCCTGTGGATTTATTCTAAAATCTTGAATCTATTTTAAGCTTCATGACCCAGGAGAAATAGCTGGAAGCTGTTCCAGGAGCATGGAGTATGGTTGAAAAATTCAGAGCAGTGTTCTTTTCTCAGTTGACGTGACTTCAGATGTCATTCTTTGTAGATGAATCCTTTATCCCTCCAAATAGCCTTGGCCTCTCCTCACTCCACTTTAGCTACCTTGGAGAACATTTCTACTTAATAACTCAGCATGTTTGTACTACACCACCTCCACACTTATACTACTCCTTATTTGCTTTTTTGTATTAAAGATAGTATACCAAGTTGTCAGGTGTAGCTAGGCCAGAATTCGTAGATTCTTCACAGGTTGCCCATATTTCATTAGCTATCCTATCTTGTTTAATCTTCTTGCATTACCACTATCTGTACTCCTATTCTGACCTTTATCACTTCATATCCAAATTATCTTCTTAACTAGACCTGTTGCTCTCCATGTGCACACAGTCTTTCCTGTCTTCCTCCCAGTCTCTACCCACCTAGATCTCTCCTAACAGAATCTGGGTCATCCTTATATCAATACCAGAGAATCTTCTAAAAGAAGTGCTGTGATATTTTCATGATAACACCTCTTAATGTACTTCTAGATATTTCGTGTTGTTTAAAAGAAGACCACAGGATGTAATGTTTAAAAGAAGACCATAGGATGTAAAAACTAGAGAAATCTTAGAGTCTGTCTCACTTTCTGAATAAGTATGAAGCCAATAGTGCTTAAATGTCAACCTAGGAACTGGCCATTGGGCTTCTTTATTTCTGTAGTTTGTGGTCTTTGCTAACTTTTAAGTTGACATTCAATACCCTTGGCAATCTGGCACTTGTTTACCTTTGCAGCCTTATCTCTGGGTCCTGCACATAAGCCCTTAGCTCTGCACCAGTTGCCCTTCATTACAAATATGTCTTTGCTTTCCTCATTTTATTCCACCAATGTTAATCAAGTGATTATTATGTTGCAGGCAGTGTTCCAAGGGCCATGCTTAAAGAGAGAACTCATCTAAGATCCCTTCCATTTGTCCAGCTTTTTTCAGGATGGTTTTCTAACCAGAATGACTTCCTTTCCTTTGCCCATTAATGTTCTCTTCAAGGGCTGCATCCTTCACTGCATAGACTTAATTTTCTCTCCTCTGAATTACAATAGCAGTTAGTGTTTCTGTTTTTTACCATTTATTCAGGCACTCTCTACTGTTAAACATTGTGTCAATTTGTTGCTGTGCATTATATTTCATGGTAACCTTTTTAGTGGCAACATGATTTGTTGTAACATTGTCTCTATATTTACTGTCCATGCATAAAATCTTTTTGATGGACATGGAATAACACCTGCCTAAATGGTTACAACTGTTACATTCCTGGATAGAACTTCATATCATAAAAATGTCATTTCTCTCAAATATATATGTATGTCATTAAAGATAGTGCCAAGATAGTACCAAATATATATTGAGATAGTACCATATTACATTGAGATAGTACCAAATTACATTAAGATGGTACTAAATATATATGACATACATATATGCTTGAGAGAAATGTATATGTATATATTAGAGAGAAATGATGTTTTTATGGTATGTCTATTCACACAAATCTAGTAAGAATTTGAATGAATTTTTCTAGATGGTGAGGAACCAGATAATACAGTTTTAACATTCATATGGAGGAATTAATGATGTACATGACTACTCAAGAACATTTTGAAAAAGGCATGAGGAGGGGTGCTTTTCTAGGTAGACTTTTTTATACTGCTACTTTAATAAAATAAGGTTGTGACACAGGAAAAGAAATTAGAGGAATAGGGCAACTGAATTTGGAAATAGATCACACACACACTTTAATTGTGAGAATGTAAATCACTAGAATCTTAAGTGAAAGTGATCTGTTAACATCTGTTAAAAATATACAACCCCTTTGACCCAGCAATTCCTCTTCTGAAAACTATCCCATAGATATCACACTATGGTGCTTTTCAGTTAAACGGACAGGGATGGATGTTCATTGCTTTGTTTGTAGCAGCAAAGCAAAACAAAACAGGGAACAACTTGAATGACTATAGAGGAGAAGTTGACCAAATTATGGGAAATCGTTATATGAGGATGTTATGCAACTAAAAAGAATTTCTTGACCTGAAAGAGAATGTCCATGATATAGTGTTAAATGAAAAAAAAAAGAGCAAGTTACAAGGTAATTTGTATAATATAACCCTGTATATACTTGAGCTTTTGCTCAGGAGTAGAAGGATAGATTCCAGGCTATTAGCAGTGGCTACATTAGAGAGTGGAAAGGGAAAGGAGCAGTGAAGAGGCAAGTTAAAGCCACTGGTATATCTTGGTATTGTTTTGCTTGTAACAGTAATCATTCTTCATCATTCAAAGATAATATTTTAATGAAAATGGAAATAATTCTAGTTTCTGGTAATGACTAAGTTCAGAACCATCTCTGTTGTGTTTAAGTAGTCATGTTAGGGATATCTGAGTCCTACTGCCAAGTTAGGGCAAAAAGTGGAATAACATAAGTGGAAATAAAAATAAAAGTAATTTTCCCTGGCACATATCTGGCAGCCCTCTTAAGTGAACAGTGTCTTAAACTTAAGGCAGGCAATAATTGGGAAAGAGGAAGGCAAGCCTTGCTTACAAATTGATATCATATATCTTATTGTGCAATTACATGAATCCTGGCAATCAAAGAAACAAAATTCATGTATATTTTTACTCAGAGCCTTTAATAATCATTTGCTTCTAACTGAATGTGTACAGAAGACATCATAATTTGATTTAGAAAGGAAATTATAATAGTCTTCTTAATACTGTATAAGTACAAGGAATGGTGTTTAATGAGAAGATCATGTGTCATGGACCTTATTGGTCACCCTAATAGAAACCTTTGTTACTATTAAAACATGGGCTGGTCATTTGGAATGAAATTTCTGGACTGTACTTTTCTAGTAATGGTGGTTTCTCTCAACTGTGTTTAATAAAATATATATGTTATAGAGTGTTGATAACTTTACGTTAAAAGCCTGAAAGGCTTGACATTTGAAATACTGCAAATTACTGTACCTTTTAAAAAAATAGTAGTAGATCTGAAATGTTAAATAAATGTTTTTTATTTCCAAGATTCAGTCTGGTCCACTAAAAATCTCTAGTGTATCAGAAGTAATGAAAGAATCTAAACAGCCTGCCTCACAACTCCAGAAACAAAAGGGAGATACTCCAGCTTCATCAACAGGTACTTATATTTTGAACCATCTTTTTAAAATTCTAGGTAAATCTCTTCACCATGTATTATTATTATTATTATTATTATTATTATTATTATTATTTTTCTTGAGACAGAGTTTCGCTCTTGTTGCCCAGGCTGGAGTGCAGTGGCGTTGATCGCGGCTCACCGCAGCCTCCACCTCCTGGGTTCAAGCGATTCTCCTGCCTCAGACTCCCGAGTAGCTAGGATTACATGCATGTGCCAGCACACTCCACTAATTTTCTATTTTTACTAGAGGCGGAGTTTCTCCGTGCTGGTCAGGCTGGTCTCAAACTCCCGCCCTCAGGTGATCCGCCCGCCTCGGCCTCCCAAAGTGCTGCGATTACAGGCGTGAGCCACCATGCCCAGCCTCTTCACCAATTCTCTATTCTCTCTTCTTTCTTAGTGATGAAAGTGTCTTGCTGTAGTCCCTGCAGATATTTTTTGACTTCAGAAACTACCAGTCACCCCACTCTAATTTACAGCACTTGCCTGTTGAACTCTAACCTGTTCAATATACATTTGAACTTATGTTTCTCCTTTGTTGCATCTGTTCTTGATTAAATCACCCGACTTTAATTCAGCAGATATTTACTGGCTTTTCTGTGCTAGACATTCTTGTAAGCCCTGGGGAAATAGCCATGAACAAAACAGTTAAAAAAAAATTCCAGCTAATATTTCTTGATTAGATAAGGAGAGGGAATAAACAAGTACAATGTATAGGATGTCAGACATTGTGGGAGGGAATACTGCAGTTTTAAATGGAGTGTTTAAGGAATACCTTACCTGGAAGGGGTTGTCTGAGCAAAGATTAGAAAGACATAAGGGGGGTAAGTCATGTAAAAGGGTGGTGGAGAAAAGCATCCCAAGCAGCAGGATTAGCTGGTGTAAAGGCTTGACATATTCAAGCAAAGGGCAGATGAGGCTAGAGTGAATTGAGTAAGGGGAGAACAGGAGCAAATGAGGTCAGAGAGGGAGCAAAAAGTTTATTGTGGCAGTCCTTGGAAGCCATTGTAATAATTTTATTTTAGGCCAGGTGCAGGGGCTCATGTCTGTAATCCCGGCACTTTGGGAAGCCAAGGTGGGAGGATCACCTAAGCCCAGGAGTTTGAAAGCAGGCTGGGCAACATAGCAAGATCCTGTTTCTATAAAAAATTAAAAATTAGCTGGGGATGGTGGTGCATGCCTGTAGTCCCAGCACTTGGGAGGGAGGACCACTTGAGCCCAGGAGGTTGAGGCTGCAGTGAGCTGTGATTGCACCTCTACACTCCAGCCTGGGTGACAGGGCAAGACTCTGTCTCAAACAAACAAAAGAAAATGTTTCATGTTCTGGGTGGGATGGGAAGAGAATGCTGAGCCAGGGGATTGATAACTGACTGCTATTTGGTTTAAAACCAAGGCTGGGCACAGTGGCTCACACCTGTAATCCCGGCACTTTGGGAGGCCGAGGAGGGAGGATCACTTGAGCCTAGGAGTTTGAGACCAGCCTGGGCAAGAGAGGCAGACCCTCTATCTACAAAAAAATTTTAAAATTAGCGAAGTGTGATGGTACACACCTGTAGTCCCAGCTATGTGCCAGAGGCTGAGGTGGGGGTATTGCTTGTTCCTGGGAGGTCGAGGTTGCAGTGAGCCATGATAGTGCCACTATACTCCAGCCTGGGCAACAGAGTGAGACCTTGTCTCAAAAATAAAAATCAATCAATATATAAAATACTACACAAAAGATTGATTGATTGATAGAGATGGGGTCTTGCTATGTTGGCCAGGTTGGTCTTGGCCTCAAGCAGTCCTTCCACCTTGGCCTCCCAAAGTGTGCAAAAAAAAAAAAAAAAATCTATATATGTATATGTATATGTATATTTTAACTCAGTTCTGTTCTTGATCACTGTGACCTTTCATCTTTGTGTTTAAAACTGTAATCTTTTTCCTGCTCACACGTCTTCCACCAGTCTTCAAAGCAATTAAAAAATATTCTTTGTTTAGTTGCTTTCTTTTGTCTGTCTTCATCATTAACAGACTTTTTCCTATGTTACTGTTTTTCCATGTTGTGTAAATGTCCACTTCTTGTGTGTTAATATTTAATATTATTACTAGAAGGCTTGCCTGGAATAATGGTGGTTAAAATGTGGGTGGATGCAGACAAGACTTCTTTTCTTTTGTTCTTTCCCAACCATTGTCCATTTTGTGTGAGTTTAGATATGCAGTGGACAGTGCTCCTGTTTGTGTGTTATTCGAACATGTGGCAGTACAAATATTTGTGTCTTTAAGGAGTCAGATGTGAAGTGGGTGGTGGTCATAGTAAATTCCTGTCTGTTTCTCTGTTAACCTAGGCAAGTATAGATACCATGAGTAACATATATTTATAGCACCCACAGAAGCAGCTCAAATTATTTCTGCAGCAGGTGATACCCTGTCAGTCCCAGCCCCTGCAGTTCAGCCTGAGGAATCTTTAAAAACTGATTACCCTGAAATTGGTGAAGGAAAACCCACACCTGCGCTTTCAGGTAATTTAATTATTTCTATTTGTTCTTTTATGAATGATATGCCCATCAGAACTATTTAATGCCTAGGCAACACGTAGGCACTATGTATACATTTACACTAGGTTCGGGTCTTCAGACTTTCTTAGGAAATTTTAAAAATTTAAATGTCCAAATACATCTTTTTAAACAAGGAGATTAAAGACTGATTCCTATTTCTTCATTTCGGAATCATTAAGAGTAATGATAATGGTTTTAGAATTCTTACCACAAAAATGCCCTGTGTTGATACAACTGGCCAGTACAAATGATGCTGGTTTTTATATCCCTGTTAGCTATTAAAATTCTGTGCTGAAATTTGATTTCCTCTTATTTACTTTTGCTGCAAGAAGAAGCATCTTCATCTTCTATAAGGGAGCGACCACCTGAAGAAGTTGCAGCTCGCCTTGCACAACAGGAAAAACAAGAACAAGTTAAAATTGAGTGTATGTAAACCAGACAGCTTCTTAAGGATTTTGGGTCATCTCCCAGTTGCTCTCTTCTTAAACTATCAGCACAAGTTTGTCATCTGTCAGCTAGTTGTGGTTTCTTTTGTTGCTATTGTTGTTTTTTAGTGGCATTGCTTTATTCACTACCTTCATTTCATCTAAACTTCTTTTACCCAAGTGACAAAGGCTATTCTTAGTGTATAGTTGGTGAAAACTCCAAATAATACTAAAGATTATGTTAGCACTAAAGATTATTTATACTCTGGGTAACAGAAATTGATTATTTATGTTTTAACAGCTTGCCTAAAAGTCCTTTATTTATTTTTTTGAGACAGGCTCTTTTTCTGTCACCCAGGCTGGAGTGCGGTGGCACTGTCATGGCTCACTGCAGCCTCAGCCTCCCAGGCCGAAGCTATCGTCCCACCTCAGCCTCCTCTGTAGCTGGGACTACAGGTGCGCGTACCACCATACCCAGCTAATTTTTAAAAAAATTTTTATAGACACAGGCATCTCACTATGTTGCCTAGACTGATCTCGTACTCCTGGGCTCAAGTGATCCTCCCACCTTGGACTCCCAAAGTGCTGGGATTACAGGCGTGAGCCCCTGTACCCAGCCCTAAGAGTCTTTTATTAATAATTGTCAATTTATAATTGTAAATAACTGTTTGTTAATAATTGTAAATTTATTTGTTGGAGTCAGAATGGCTTACACTGCCTTATCATCTAGCCTCTGGACTCGCTAGTAGTGCTGTCATCTGACACTGGTGGGGCATGAAATGTTCTACACATTGCTGGTTTCCAGCTTACAAGCATATTCCTTTTTAAGTTTCAATTTTATGGTTTTTTTGTTTGTTTGTTTTTAAGAGATGGGCTCTTGCTATGTTGGTCAGGGTAGTGTTGGACTCTTGGCCTCACGAAGTCCTCCCACCTTGGCCTCCCAAAGTGCTGGGATTACAGGCATGAGCTGTCACGCCTGGCCAAGTTTTTTATTATTTTTTTTGCTGTCCTTGGTAGGTCAGGATTCTTAAATTTTTCGATGGTTTAAAAAAGGTAATAGATACTTATAAATTTATTTTTCTGTCTTAAAGCACATGTAACATAATTTTTTGTACTGTGCTATAATATGTTGATGTCTCTGGAGGTCGTGGGATATAGCTTTTTGCTGGACAGAGTTGTTTAAGTACTCATGGCAGCTGTTTATAGTTTTTTGATCTCCTCCTCATTTGTTTTGTTCCTGTTTCCCTTGTAATGTGCTGGTTCTACCCTACCCTGAGGAACCAAGTTTCTTAGAATAGCATAGGTGTCATTCTGTGCCTATGGCATTAGTTTTGCTACTTGGATTTGGATTTTTGTTTTTCATTTTTTGTATTCTTCTGATTGTGTTACAAATATTTTAGAATATTTAATAAATGGCTTCTAAGTGAAATGTTTTTTTTTTTTCTACTCCTTTTTTCTTTTAGTCCTATTTTTTCTTCACTTTTCACTTTTCTCTCTTTATCACTTGGGCACCTTGAAATTAAGTTATAAATGTAAGATGGAGATGTCTGCTGTTTTCAGCTGTTCTTTTCCTTGCCTGGTTCCTCTCATCTTTCATTTTGGGCAAAGTGAAAATTTTCAGAATTTTATCTGTCACCTCTTAATTCTCCCTCAAACTTGACTTTAAAAATATACATGCATGCATTTGCATGTGAAATATTTATCAAGGATCAAAGGGCAGTGACTAGACCTCTGAAGAGGGCTGGAAGCAGCAGGTGCCTCCCAGCAGCCCACTTTCTGTGGCCTCCATAAAGTAGTTCACAACTACCTGTACTTGATGTCCACTGTTCACTCACGCATGTCATGGGATCCAGATACCACGGTTTCTCTCCCTTGCCCCTTTCTCTCTTTGTATCCCCTGCTCTTGTTTTACTTCTATCACTTCTGTCAATTTCTTTTAATTTTCTCCTTATTAGTTTTCCTCTTTTATCTTGCAGAGGTACCATTTGTAGTTCATGAGGTTCCATTTGTTCATTGCTAGTTTATGCTTCTTTTGCTCAAAATCATCTTTTTTTCTCACTTGTCAAATATATTTTTTTATTTTTTGCCATGTGATATCATTTATTTATTTATTCATTCATTCATTCATTCATTCATTCATTCATTTAGAGACAGAGTCTCACTCTGTCACCCAGGCTGGAGTGCAGTGGTGCAGTCTCAGCTCACTGCAACCTCTGACTCCCAGGTTCACGCGATTCTCCCACCTCAGCCTCCCAAGTAGCTGGGACTATAGGCACCCACCACCATGCCTGGATAATTTTTGTATTTTTAGTAGAGATGGGGTTTCACAGTGTTGGCCAGCCTGATCTCGAACTCGACCTCAGGTGATCTGCCTGCCTCAGCCTTCCAAGGTGCTGGGATTACAGGCGTGAGCCACTGCACCGGCCCATTTATTATTAAATTAGTATTCTTACTAGCCTTCTTTCTTCAAATGACTTTTTTTTTTTTTTTTTTTTTTTTTGCATTTTAGTAAATTATCTAAAATGGTTGTTTGCTTTACTTTTTGGTATTCCTGAGACAGCATATAGAAATGTGATCTTAACCAGGTGCCTCTTGAACATTGGTGTCTGCTATTTCTTGAGTCCTTTTGTGGAAGAACACTGTCCATTTCAAGTTGCCTTTGGGTTTTGTTTTGGGTTTTTTTGGCCTGTTTTTTTATTTGTCTTTTTCTTTCTCCTGTCTGTTTTCTTATGTCTTGTCAATATAAGTGTTTTGCTATGAGTATTCCTTCTTGCTAAGGGGATGAAAATGGGCACTTCTTTTTCCCTTTGGGTCTGTACGATTGTTGTTTAAAATGAAGAAAGCTGATGGATTTGTTGAGTTTATAGCTACAAATATGTAAAAGGGGCTATATTGTCCTAAACCTTGTTTCTCCCATTTGAAATACATTACCCTTCTTTAAATAATTTTGAGAAAAAAAAAACACTTTTTATTTTGAAAATGTTTAGATATACAGAAAAGAAAAAGTAGGCTGGGCACGGTGGCTCATGTCTGTAATCCCAGCACTTTGAGAGGCTGAGGTGGGCAGATCATGAGGTCAGGAGATCAAGACCATCCTGGCTCACACGGTTAAACCCCGTCTCTACTAAAAATACAAAAAAATTAGCCAAGCGTGGTGGCAGGCGCCTGTAGTCCCAGCTACTCAGGAGGCTGAGGCAGGAGAATCACATGAACCCGGGAGGCAGAGGTTGCAGTGAACTGAGATCACGCCACTGCACTCCAGCCTGGGCGATAGAGTGAGACTCCATCTCCAAAAAAAAAAAAAAAAAAAAAAAAAAAAACAGGCACAGTGGCTCACGCCTGTAATCCCAACAGTTTGGGAGGCCGAGGCAGGCAGATCAGGAGGTCAGGAGATCAAGACCATCCTGGCTAACACGGTGAAACCCCGTGTCTACTAAAATATACAAAAAAATTAGCCGGGCATGGTGGCAGGCGCCTGTAGTCCCAGCTACTCGGGAGGCTGAGGCAGGAGAATCACATGAACCCAGGAGGTGGAGTTCACAGTGAGCCGAGATCGTGCCGTTGCACTCCAGCCTGGGTGACAGAGCGAGACTCCGTCTCAAAGAAAAAAAAGATATGGTAAAATACTGATAATTTAGTCTGGATGATAAATCTATGAAGCTTTATTACTTCTTTTTTTTTTTTGAGATGGAGTCTTGCTCTGTCGCCCAGGCTGGAGTGCAGTGGCGCGATCTCGGCTCACTGCAACCTCCACCTCCCGGGTTCAAGCTGTTCTCCTGCCTCAGCCTCCCGAGTAGCTGGGACTACAGGCACCCGCCACCATGCCCAGCTAATTTTTGTATTTTTAGTAGAAATGAGGTTTCACCACATTGGTCAGGCTGGTCTCAAACTCCTGACCTTGTGATCCACCCAGCTCGACCTCCCAAAGTGCTGGGATTATAGGCATGAGCCACCGCACCCACCCTTTACCATACTGTTAAGTGAAACTTTGATTCCCTAAATTTGAGTCTCGTGTATTTTGTTGTTCCTTTTTAAATTTTTTGGGAAATGCAATGGAAGACTAGGAGAACAGCAAAAGTTTAGTCATTTATGGGGTAGGGATTTGTTTTTTAACTGTTCTTTTTTTTTTTTTTTTTTTTTTTTTTTTTTTTTAAGCTCTAGCCAAGAGCTTAGAAGATGCTCTGAGGCAAACTGCAAGTGTCACTCTGCAGGCTATTGCAGCTCAGAATGCTGCGGTCCAGGCTGTCAATGCACACTCCAACATATTGAAAGCCGCCATGGACAATTCTGAGGTGAGCCCAGTGAATGATTAGAAGGTTTTTAGCTGTTATGACTTGGGGGTCAAAAAGAAAAATCGGGGGTGGAGAGAAGTGTAATATTTAATAGACTGCTTTCTTCCTTGTGATATGGGCTTTCTCTCACTAGGGGAAGATACCTTTTTTTGTTATTGTTTCGAGACGGAGTCTTGCTCTGTCGCCTGGGCTGGAGTCCAGTGGTGCAATCTCGGCTCACTGCAACCTCCACCTACCAGGTTCAAGTGATTCTCCTGCCTCAGCTTCCCGAGTAGCTGGGATTACAGGCACCCGCCACCATACTCGGCTAATTTTTGTACTTTTAGTAGATACAGGGTTTGCCATTTTGGCCAAGCTGGACTGGAACTCTTGACCTCAAGTGATCTGCCTGCCTCGGCCTCCCAAAATGTTGGGATTGCAGGCGTGAGCCACTGTGCTTGGCCTTAGAGTAATTATCTTTAAAAAACAAAATGAAAAAAGCCTTTAAATTTTTTAGAATGAATTTTATACATTGGGCTTTATTTTATCTTACAACACTGATGCAGTAATTAGTTCAGATTTGCTTTCATATTTTAATAGTGCTTAAATGTTTTTGTTGTTTGCTTTAAAATTACTATTTCCATAGATAAACTTTTAAAGATACTTTTCAAACTTGACCTGCAGTTTTAAGAAATAATACAGAGAGATCCCATGTTCCCTGAAACACCTGCTATTTTAAATGTTTATGATTATTTAATTTATGCTAAACACTTCAAAGAATGAAGTAATAACATTGATTTTTCAAAATTTAATACTGGGACCCAATAAATTATTTTATAATTACATTAAGTTACTTACTATGTATAAATGTATCTCTATTCCAGGTCATTTAAGGAGTAAATTAAAGTAAAATACATAAATTTTTAATCTTAAAGATCAGGATCATACATGGTCAGTAAAGTTACTGTGCCATCATAACTGTAGTTTTTTAAAAAAATTTACACACGCTTTACATTGTTTCAGTCCTATGTACTTATATTACAAAAGAATTTAATTAGACCTCTGATATTAGTAGCAAGAAACTATAACCTTTGAAAACTTAAGGAAAATTCCATTTTAGTCAAAGTCCAAGAAAAGTACTTAAATATCAGAGTTCAGTCAGCAAAGTGGAAACCACTCAGGAAATTTAATTTGCTCGCTACAGATATGGGAAGGCTAGAAGTTGCATGATGTCAGGGTATTGGGTTCAGACCCAAGTAGACCAGTGTCCCTCAGAAGGACACAGATTAGAAGCTTTAAATGCCATGTTACTACTTGGGTATAAGGGTACACAGGGTGGTATTTCATCTTCCCAGTGCACATAATGTGTAGCACATGGTGATTAGACAGTGTAAAATCTATTGCAGTCAAGATTTTACAACCTAACGGTAGCAGTTAACAGATTAGAGTATTAGCTAATGTACAAAATAATTAGAAAAATGTATGAACACGTTTTGAAATGTTAAGAATGAATTCCAGCTTTCGTTTTTTCTAGTAGAAGCTACAGGTGCACATGTAATTTCTAGTATATGCTGATTAACTTTCACAAAGCAGTGTTTATGAAGAATTGGATTTGGTAATAGTGGGATTTAGTTTGATTGTGGGGGAATCTGTGTCTTTTACAGAGTAGGTTTTCCTTGGACCTCTGTAAGCAGGAGTACCTTCAACAAGGGTGATATATGTTGGCCCCCAGATATGTCATTGACATTTACATGCTTTGTGATTCTATTTAGGTTGGTTCATGTGGCCCAAATCAGCGTCCATTCTTTTTTTTTTTTTTTTTTTTTTTTTTGAGACAGTCTCGCTCTGTCACCAGGCTGGAGTGCAGTGGCGTGATCTCTGCTCACTGCAGCCTCCACCTCCCAGGTTCAAGCAGTTCTCCTGCCTTAGCCTCCCAAGTAGCTGAAATTACAGGTGCCCACCACCACACCTGGCTAATTTTTGTATGTTTAGTAGAGAGAGGGTTTCACTATGTTGGCCAGGCTGGTCTCGAACTCCTGACCTCAAGTAATCCACCTGCCTCCCCCTCCCAAAGTGCTGGGATTATAGGCACAAGCTGCCATGCTTGGCACCAAATCAGTATCCATTCTTGATATATTTTATTTTCAAGATGACTAAAGTGGGCCAGGCACAGTGGCTCCTGCCTGTAATCCCAGCACTGTGGGAGGCTGAGGTAGGCAGATCATTTGAGGTCAGGAATTCAAGACCAGCCTGACCAACATGGAGAAACCCCATTTCTACTAAAAATATATAATTAGCTGGGCATAGTGGCCCATGCCTGTAATCCCAGCTACTCGGGAGACTGACACAAGAGAATCACTTGAACCTGGGAGGCAGAGGTTGTGGTGAGCCAAGATCGAGCCATTATTGCACTCTAGCCTGGGCAACAAGAGTGAAACTCCATCTCAAAAAAAAAAAAAAAGAAGGCCGGGCGCGGTAGCTCACGCCTGTAATCCCAGCACTTTGGGAGGCCGAGGCGGGCGGATCACGAGGTCAGGAGATCGAGACCATCGTGGCTAACATGGTGAAACCCCGTCTCTACTAAAAATACAAAAAGCTAGCCGGGCGAGGTGGCCGGCGCCTGCAGTCCCAGCTACTCGGGAGGCTGAGGCAAGAGAATGGCGTGAACCCAGGAGGCGGAGCTTGCAGTGAGCCAAGATTGTGCCACTGCACTCCAGCCTGGGTGACAGAGCCAGACTCCGTCTCAAAAAAAAAGAAAAAAAGACTAAAGTGGGAAGTCACTGAAACATCAACTTTATTTTTCACATCATAAGATACACTTTGCAAAATTTTACATAGAACATTCTTTTTTTTTTTTTTTTTTTTTTTTGAGATGCAGTATTGCTCTGTCGCCCAGTCTGAGTGCAGTAGCATGATCTCAGCTCACTGCAACCTCTGCCTCCCAGGTTCAAGCGATTCTCCTGCATCAGCCTCCCAAATAGCTGGGATTACAGGCGCCCGTCACCACACCCATCTTAGTAGAGATGGGGTTTCACCATATTGGCCAGGCTGGTCTCAAACTCCTGACCTCAGGTGATCTGCTCACCTCAGACTCCCAAAGTGCTGGGATTACAGTTGTGAGCCACTGCACCCGGCTACATAGAACATTTAAAAAGCAATACACGAAGAAAAATACAAATATTTCTTCTAAATGTGTGGGCTCTTAACCTAGAGTTGAGTCTGTAGATAGAATTCAGGTGCTCATTGAACTTGAAGGAGGGAAACATCTTTATTTTCCCGAGCCTCAAATTGAAATTTAAAACCATTTTCTTCAACTATGAATACTGGCAGCAAACCACAGTAGTGTTAGCAGTACTGTGACCATGTCACCAATAGAAAGCACAGATGTTTTCAGATCACATTATAGTACTTGCAGATCTCTTGAATATTATGTATGCTCATCAGTAGTTCTAAATAGGGTATTTATTAGTTCTACCACTAGATCTTGTTTATTATTTCACATTTTTTTTTGTTTTTGAGACAGGGTCTTGCTCTGTCACCCAGGCTGGAGTGTGGTGGTGTGATTACGGCTCAGTGTGGCCTCATCCCGGGCTCAAATGATCCTCCCACATCAGCTCCTCAAGTAGCTAGCACCACAGGCATGAGCCACTACGCCTGGCTGTTTTTTTTATTTTGTTGAAATGGGGTCTCCCTATATTGTTCAGGCTGGTCTCAAACAACTGGGCTTAAGTGATTCTGCTAGAGTGCTGGGATTACAGGCATAAGCCACTGAACCACGTCTAGGCCCTAAGTGTTCTGGGTACCTTGCACCCCCTCATAATGTGAGCCTCTTGCTGCACTTAGTGGTATTAGTGTTAGAGGGTTTTCTTCCTAATATATTCCCTAAATATGAGCCAGCTCTGCTTAAAAAAGTAGCAATCAGTTCCATAGCTGGAGAAAAACGTGTTGGATCTGCCTAAGATTTTCAACGAAAACTTTTTTTTTTGAGAAGGAGTCTTGCTCTGTCACCAGGCTGGAGTGCAGTGGCGTGATCTCAGCTCACTGCAACCTCCGCCTCCTGGGTTCAAGTGATTCTCCTGCCTCATCCTCCCGAGTAGCTGGGATTACAGGCGCCCACCACCACACCCAGCTAATTTTTGTATTTTTAGTAGAGGCGGGTTTCACCATGTTGGCCAGGATGGTCTCGATCTCTTGACCTCGTGATCTGCCCATCTCAGCCTCCCGATGTGCTAGGATTATAGGCGTGAGCCACTGCGCCTGGCCAAAATTTTTTTTTTTGAGAGGGAGTCTCGCTCTGTGGCCCAGGCTGGGGTGCAGTGGCCAGATCTCAGCTCAATGCAAGCTCCGCCTCCCAGGTTTACGCCATTCTGCTGCCTCAGCCTCCCGAGTAGCTGGGACTACAGGCGCCCGCCACCTCGCCTGGCTAGTTTTTTGTATTTTTTGTAGAGACGGGTTTTGACTGCGTTAGCCAGGATGGTCTCGATCTCCTGACCTCGTGATCCACCCATCTCGGCCTCCCAAAGTGCTGGGATTACAGGCTTGAGCCACCGTGCCCAGCCGTCTTTTTTTTTTTAAATACACAATTCATATACCAAAAGAGTCACCACAAGGGGGGTTTTTGACAATAGTTGACTTATATGTAACTAATTAGGAAGAGTGATTCTTTAGAGTAACATTTAGGAGGAATAAGGATCATACAAATATGTAAACCTGCTATTTATCCTTAAACTCTGATTTTGGTTTGTATATCCTTTTGAGACTCTTAAAAAAAAAAAAACTCCCCTTAGAAAATGCTTATATGGCCGGGCAGTGGCTCATGCTTGTAATCCCAGCACTTTGAGAGGCTGATGTGGGCAGATCATAAGCCTTAAATTAAGAACATAAGCCTTAAATTAAGAGTTCTTACTCTGCAGAAATATTGTATACAAATTTTTACCTTTGACTTTAATGTCACATGTTTCTGTGTTTAATCTTGTTGGCCTATCATATGACAATAATAGCAATTATTTATTATATAATTAAAATGTTTTGTTTAGATTGCAGGTGAGAAGAAATCTGCTCAGTGGCGCACAGTAGAGGGTGCATTGAAGGAACGCAGAAAGGCAGTAGATGAAGCTGCCGATGCCCTTCTCAAAGCCAAGTAATTACTCATGGACTTTAACAAGTAATTAGGGCCTCCTGGTGGCTTTCTTTGGGCTGGGTTTTTTGGTATTGTCTGTATAGAATAAAGAGGAGGTAGAGAAACCCTTCCTTCCCTTTTCCACCTGTGCTTGTTCTGAATTGGCATTAGGAACTCGTACAAAGGTGTAAAAAGAGAGAAGGAATAAAATATAATTAGTCCAGGCTGGGTACAGTGGCTCACACCTGTAATCTCAGTACTTTGGGAGGCCTAGGAGACAGATCTCCTGAGACCAAGAGTTTGAGCCATCCTAGCCAGCATGGTGAGACCCTGTCTCTACTAAAAATGCAAATATCAGCCAGGCGTGGTGGTGTGCGCCTTGTAGTCCCCGCTACTCGGGAGGCTGAGGTAGGAGAATCACTTGAACCCAGGAGGCAGAGGTTGCAGTGAGCTAAGATTGTGCCACTGCACTCCAGCCTAGGCAACAGAGCGAGACTCCGTCTCAAAATGTATATGTATAAAATTAGGCCAGAATAAATTTGGCAGAAACTTATATGAAGGATTTTTTTTTTTTTAATTCATGGTCTTGCTCTGTCGCCCATGCAGGAGTACAGGGGCATGATCAGGGCTCACTGCAGCTTCAGCCTCCCGGGCTCAAGCCATCCTCCTGCCTCAGCCCCCTGAGTAGCTGGGACTGGCGTGAGCCACCATACCCAGACATATAGAGGATCTTATATAAAAGTCAGTTTTGCTTTGGATTATTGCTTAGATGATGTGTCTCTTCAGATGTACTGAGATTCTGCTGTAGTTTTTACTGGGGACAGTTTTTTTTACTGGGACAGTTTTTACTGGGACAGTTTGGGCAGTTTTTCAGAATGTAGAAAGTATGTCACAATCTGTTTGCCTTAACAACCAAAATAGTGAGTATGTAATAGGTATGCCACCTTGACCTTGATTCCTGGACGTTGGCTAAAACTAGCATTGAACAAGCATACCCAGATATAAGATCAACCTCTGTTGGTGGAAACCTATATTTGACTAAAGATCCTCATCAGCAGTATGGAATAGTTATTTGTCACTCAAAATTTTGCTGTCTTTCTTAAGAAAATATTTATTCTTAGTAGAGAAAGAAGTCTTTGATAAAACTAGCATATCTTTTAGGAGATTTAAGGCATTATGCTCATATCACTTTGAGTTCTGTGTTTTATGGTGGGTAGACCACAGTCTGTCTGACTTACGAAACATTCTGAGTCGTGAGGGCTCCCTGAGTCCCAGTTAAGTGTTTGCTCAGTGAGGTTTTTGGCCTTCTCCTGTGCCTTTGCCTTCCTTAGCTCTCTCTCACTGGTTGGTGAGTCAGGTTGATCCTTGCAAGAGCTGCTGTTTATTGCGTGCTCATGATTCGGCCAGGCACTAAGTACTTCTCGTGAATTCTCTTCCTTACACGAAAGCGTGTAGGAAATGAAAGGCTGATATGGGAGCTGAATCTGGGGATCTTATTCTAAAGTCTGGGTCACTCCATATACCATATTCCCTCTCTGGTTCACTCTAGTAAATCTAGCTTCTAACCAAAATGTTTTCAGTTGTTGATGAGAAAAGCCTCTCGTTTATTGACTACAAAAAAGCACGGATGCTCGTCCAAAGGTAGTGAGTTAGCTCAGTTGATTGTTCACAGTCAGTTATGGATGGAACTCTCTCGCTCTAGTCTTTCCTCTCTTCTTACTATTGTACTTGACTAGTCTTTAAAAAAAAGAAAAAGCAGTTACATTTCTTTCATTGACTTTTCTTTTCGTTTTTTAAAATAAAATAGAGACATGGTTTCCCTATGTTGCCCAGGCTGGTCTTGAACTCCTGGACTCAAGTGATCCTCCTGCCTTGGCCTCCCAAAGTGCTGGGATTACAGGCATCAGCCAGTTCTCCTGGCCTCTTTCATAGACTTAACAATTGTATACTGTACTGACATTAAAACTCTTTAATACAGTTGACAAGAAGTTATATTCAATCTTTGTTTTGTTGGTTTCCAGAGAAGAGTTAGAGAAGATGAAAAGTGTGATTGAAAATGCAAAGAAAAAAGAGGTTCCTGGGGCCAAGCCTCATATATCTGCTGCAGAGGGTAAACTTCACAACATGATAGTTGATCTGGATAATGTGGTCAAAAAGGTATGTTTCCTACCTTATAATATTTTATATTTTAAAATATAATCTCTTAAAGGATTTTAAGGATTTAGGAAAACAGTAAATTCCTACCATCTCCCCCTCTTTTCTCCTGCAAAGTATATTAGTTGTTACTGTTTTAAAAAATTTGCCTTGGCTGGGTGTGGTGGTTCACACCTGTAATCCCAGCATTTTGGCAGGCTGAGGTGGGCCGATCACTTGAGCCCAGGAGTTTGAGACCAGCCTGGGCAACATGGTGTGAAACTCTGTTTCTACAAAAAATACAAAAAATTAAGTGGGCGTGTTGGTGTGCGCCTGTAGTCCTAGCTGCTCAGGAGACCGAGGTGAGAGGATGGCTTGGGCCTGGGAGGTTGAGGCTGAAGTGAGCTGAGATGGTGCCACTGCACTCCATCCTGGGTGACAGAGTGAGACCCTGTCAAAAAAAAAAAAAATTTTGCCTTGGATACCAACCAAGTGGATTGTTCTGTATTGTTGATACTTTCTATAATAGGTAACATTTTTGGTTATGATTATTGTCACTTATGAAAATGTCCATTTTGTAGCAGATCTTCTGGCTGCATTTATGTGATGTGTATGGAGGGAGGGGGCCTAATAAGATGGGAAAGGGCCTGTCCATGGTATTTGAATAGGAATTATAAGGAAACAAATAAGGCTTATGTTTCGTTTCTGAGCTTCAGATTTCCTTACACATTTCCAACAAAATGTAAACAAAAGAAGGAATACCACTTCTGTTTCTTGGAATGTTTGTGGTACTTTTTGTTCAATTTATCATATACCCTTTGTATTTGCTCAGGTCCAAGCAGCTCAGTCTGAGGCTAAGGTTGTATCTCAGTATCATGAACTGGTGGTCCAAGCTCGGGACGACTTTAAACGAGAGCTGGACAGTATTACTCCAGAAGTCCTTCCTGGGTGGAAAGGAATGAGTAAGTACAACTGAAGTAATGTTTTTTTTCCGATGTTTTAACAACTAATCAACGAATCTAAACTTGCTTCATCTCCATCTTAGTCCAAATCCCTCTGACATGCATGCATATCTCTTTTTGTGTACAGTACACTCTTTCAGCATTTTTTTTTTTTTTTTTTTGAGACGGAGTCTCGCTCTGTCGCCCAGGCTGGAGTGCAGTGGCCGGATCTCAGCTCACTGCAAGCTCCGCCTCCCGGGTTCACGCCATTCTCCTGCCTCAGCCTCCCGAGTAGCTGGGACTACAGGCGCCCACAACCGCGCCTGGCTAATTTTTTGTATTTTTAGTAGAGACGGGGTTTCACTGTGGTCTCGATCTCCTGACCTTGTGATCTGCCTGCCTCGGCCTCCCAAAGCGCTGGGATTACAGGCGTGAGCCACCGCGCCCGGCCCTCTTTCAGCATTTTATTTTAACCACAATCATTACAGTTGACACAGCCGCGACAGTACTCTTGTAGTTTTAGCCGTGATGAACGTGAGTTTCAGCTAGTGTTTAATTTCATAATCCGTGATTGGTTCTGTTCTGATCTTTGCTGCTCAAAAAAAAAAAAGTTTGGAATTCAAGTGAACACAAGTGACATTATAACCTTGATGCTACTGAAGTGTTACTGTATATGTATAAGTATTTTAAAAAACTTTGTTACTTTAAAAGTATTTGTAGTGAATTATTTAAAGCACACTTTGTCTGGTCTGTGACAAAACAACACTTTGTTGAAAATGTACCTAGGGACCCTGCACTGAGAAAGGAACGAGCTGTCTGGCTATCCACTTCCTCAGGCTGAGACTACAGAGAACTTTGATGCTGAAGTCGTTTCATGGTGTAACTATAGTCACATTTCCCTGAAGTTCTGTGATAGTACTGAGAATCACAGACATCACCCATCTCAGCAAAATTAAAATACTGTTTATTTTTATTTCTTTATTTTTCGTTGTTGCCCAGGCTGCAGTACAGTCCTCCACCTCCCGGGTCAAGCGTTCCTCCTGCCTCAGCTTCCCAAATAGCTGGGATTGCAAGCGTGCGACACTACACCAGGCTAATTTTTTGTACCTTTTTTTTTTTTTTTTTTTTTTGAGACGGAGTTTTACTCTTGTTGCCTAGGCTGCAGTGCAGTGGCGCGATCTTGGCTCACTGCAACCTCCGCCTCCCAGGTTCAAGCAGTTCTCCTCCCTAAGCCTCCCAAGTAGCTGAGATTACAGGTGTGAGCCACTGCGCCCTACCAGTTTTTTGTGCTTTTAGTATAGACAGGGTTTTGCCATTTTGGCCAGGCTGGTCTTGAACTCCTGACCTAAAGTGATCTGCTCACCTTGGCCTCCCAAAGTGCTGGGATTACAAGTGTGAGCCACCACACCTGGCTTAAAATACTGTTCAAATGCTAGCATTTGTTAGAAAGACTTCTCATGTCGTAGGCCTCTCCGGGCTGAAGGTATCAGGGTTGCCTCAAAGAACCATGGCTGGTCTAAGGAGTGAAGTGAAACACCAGTGCAAGGATTTATAAACATTCTGCATCATGGCCATCCAGGGAGACTAAATGTCAAGAAGTGGAGTTAAGGCTGTCAAAAGATAACTCAGACATTTAGCTCTTTGAATGCAGTTGACTCAGGAGACAAATATCAGTTAGACTGTTGTCAAGTAAAAAAGTGACAGTACGATTTATGAGAGAGAATAATGTGGAGAAATACAAAGTTCAGTCTGAGACCAGTGACTCTTGTTTAGACACTGGATAGCTACCATCTAGCAAAGAGGGCATTGTGGACAGTTTGTCCTTGAGAAGGAGAAACTTGAGCCACATTGACGCTGCTTCCCTCATCAGAATTTCTCAAGGGGTTGTCTGTGTTTCATTGAGGTTACAGTGGAAGCAGATGCGAGCACCTCAGAGACCTTCCCTGATTATATTCCTCCACAAACCACTGTACCGTATTACCTTATTTTATCTTCTTGAAATTCTTATTTATTGGCTTGCTTGTTGTCTCTTTGCATTAGATATATGTTAGCTCCTTGGCACAAACTTGACATTGGTAGTAGTAGGGAGTCTCCAGTGGCTCAAATAAAATGAAATTAGGTTGACAGGGCAGGACAGGTTTTATTTGTGGAGAGTTAGATACGAGCATCAACCCTAAGAATTTGCATTCTGTCTTTGATCTTCCCAGTAGACTAAATCCTACTAATTTTCCCAAGCCAGCTCTGACGTTTTTAACTTTTTTCTTTTTTTCTGCTTTTGAAAGTGCCTATCACAGATCTTTTTTTTTTTTTTTTTTAAGATGGAGTCTTGCTGTGTCAACCCAGGCTGGAGTGCAGTGGTGGGATCTTGGCTCACTGCAACCTCCGCCTCATGGGTTCAAGCGATTCTCCTGCCTCAGTCTCCCGAGTAGCTGGGATTACAGGCATGCGCCACAACATCCAGCTAATTTTTTTGTATTTTTAGTAGAGACTGGGTTTCACCATGTTGGTCAGGCTGGTCTCAAACTCCTGACCTCAAATTATCCATCTACCTCAGCCTTCCAAAGTGCTGGGATTATAGGCGTGAGACACCATGCCTGGCTGCCTATCGTAAAACATGAAAATGTTAAACAGTGGTTCTCAACCGAGGGCATTTTGTTCCTCACAAGACATTTGGCAGCACTGGGAGACATTTTTGTTTGCCACAACTGGAGGGAGCAACTGGAGGGAGCTACTAGCATGTAGTGGGTGGAGGCCAGACGTGCTGCTAAACATCCTGTAGTACACAGAATAGCCCCTTACAGCAGAGAACTGTCTGGACCGGAAGGTCAGTAGCACCAAGGTTGAGAAACCTGTGCTAAAGAAGGGTGCCGTGTAGAAAGTGAAAGTCCCTTGTGAAGCAATCTCTGAGTTGTTTCTCCATTTAAATCTTTATTAATTTATTAAATGGAGTATATATTCACAATACAAAATTTGAAAGGTACAAATGGCATTTGAAGTTTCCCTCTCACACGGTGTTCCTTCTCAGGGACAACTGGTATTACTGATTTCCTGTGTATTTCTAGAGACAGTAATTACTCCATGATTACCCTAGCCCTCAGTGGATGTCCTCAACTCTGAAATCAGAATGCACTAAGACCTAAACCAAATTTGTTAGTACTGGTTTGTGTTATGAGGCATTTTGCTCTTATTATCATTTTTTTTTATTATACTTTAAGTTCTGGGATTGGTCTTATTATTATTTCCCTAAACAACAAATGTCCTGATGATGTTCACTACGTCCAGTACTCTTTCTGTGTTATCTGTAGCTGAGCAAGGTTCCAAACATAATAATAGCTAGTGGTATTGGGCATTATTTTGTACTAGGCACTGAGTTCTAAGTGTGTCACATATATTAACTTATTTGAAATTCATAACAGCCTTATAAGGCAAATTTTTTTATTATCCCAATTACATAGATGAGAAAACTGAGACAGAAAAGTAATTTGCGCAAGGTTGGGGTAGAGCCGGGATTTCATTCTCCCTCACTAGCCTCACTATTCTCTGCCAGAATGATTTGTATCAGCAGCATGGGACTCTCTTTTAGTGTTTTGAGAAGAAGAATGATGTAACCATAATAAGGAGGAAAATTTATTTTTGTGAGATTGACGGTGTAGGAGGGAGTGATGAACATCAGTTGATGTTCAGAGCCCCTTGGATGAAAAATACCAGTCTTTGGACGTGTTGAATACAAAGGTTATTAAGAAAGTCAGGACTGGCCAGGTACAGTGGCTTATACCTATAATCCTAGCACTTTGGGAGGCTGAGGCGGGTGGATTGCCTGAGGTTAGGAGATCAAGACCAGCCTGGCCGATATGGTGAAACCCCATCTCTACTAAAAATACAAAAATTAGTTGAGCATGGTGGCGTGCGCCTGTGGTCCCAGCTACTTGGGAGGCTGAGGCAGGAGAATCACTTGAACCCGGTAGGTGGCGGTTACAGTGAGCCAAGATCGTGCTGCTACACTCCAGCCTGGGCGACAGGGGAGACTCCGACAAAAAAAAAAAAAAAAAAAAAAGACGGTCAGGACATTCATACCAGGATGTTCAGCAGCTCATTCTGAGAGGCAGTAGCTGCGACTGGCTGCACTCCCCTCTCCTGTCACGTGTTCACACTGGGTGCTTGGGATACCTGTGATGGTGGTGGGGGACATCATTCCAGCTATACGGAATGCCATTTTTCCTTTACTCTCAAATCAGGCCACTGTAGTTCTTTGTTTAATTTGCACAGGTTAAATTAAAATTTAGTATGAATTCATTATTTTAAAAATTTCAAAGAAAAACTGAATTTATTAAGTATTTGAAATGTTAAGAGAGGCCTGGTACTGAGAACAGGGAGTCAAAACTGTGATTTAGTAAAATACTTTATGAACTAATAAAAATGTGAGGGATAAAAGAAAATTATAGTTTCTATGAAATGCTTAAGTTGAGGCTGGGCATGGTGGCTCATGCCTGTAATCCCAGCACTTTAGGAGGCTGAGGCAGGCAGATCATTTGAGGTCAGGAGTTCGAGACTAGCCTGGCCAACATAGTGAAACCCTGTCTCTACTAAAAATACAAAAATTAGCCAGGCGTGGTGGCACACACACGTAGTCCCAGCTGCTCGGGAGGCTGAGGCAGGAGAATTGCTTGAGCCCAAGAGGCGGGGGTTTGCAGTGAGCTGAAATTGCGCCAGTGCACTCCAGCCTGGGTAACAGAACAAGACTCTGTCTCAAAACAAAATTAAAAAAAAAAATGTTTAGGTTGCTGGGCACAGTGGCTCATGCCTGTAATCCCAGCACTTTGGGAGGCTGAGGCAGGCAAATCGCTTGAGCCCAGGAGTTCGAGACCAGCCTGGGCAACATGGCAAAACCCCATCTCTACAAAAAAATACAAAAATTAGCTGGGTATGGTGGCACACACCTCTAGTCCAAGTTACTTGGGAGGCTGAGGTGGGAGGATTGCTTGAGCCCAGCACTTGGAGGTTTCAGTGACCTGTGATTGCACCACTGCACTCCAGGCTAGGCAACAGAGGAAGACTGTGTCTCAAAACAAAAAAACAAACAATTTAAGTTGATTACTGTGAAACAAAGATAAGTCCTTTAAAACCAAAACCACAATATCAATGATTCTTTTATTTTCTAAAATGTTATTTACCTTGATTTTGTCTTGTTTTACAGTTTAAATTTTAGAAAATAGCTGTATCATTTCACTTTCCAGTATTCAAATAGCTTTTCCTGGTACTAGTCTCCGATTCCTTCTTGTTTCCTTTTAGATATTTCTGTTTAATGATCAATAACTAAAGTATGTGCATTCTTTCTTTTTTTTTTTCAAACTGTTCTATTTTTTCCTTTGTAGGTATTTCAGACTTAGGTGAGTGTATATTTCACGTTTAAAGTCTTTTGTTTTGGATATTAAAAGACTAAAGTCTTTTTGTTGTGCCTATGATTTCTTACACAAAGCCATCTAAATAGATATAAAGTAGAATTATGTCACATGATAAATCTGAATTGGATATTTTTGGTATCCGAATGCTCTCAAGAACGAAAATGTTTCATCAAGTGATTGGAATCTTATAGATGTGAAGTGTGTGTGCATGTGTGTGTGTGCACGTGCGCATGTGTAATATGGATTGTAACTGATTACTTTGGAGAATTTCAAACATTAAAAAGTAAGAAGAAAACTAAAGAACTTCCAGGACCCATCACTCAGTTTTGTAGCCATCAGCATACGACCAGTTTTGTCTCATCTATTCCCACTCCTCCTCAGCTTATATAGAAGCAGACTCAAATATCATACTCTTTCACTTGTAAATACTGTGAGTATGTTTCAAAAACATCACCATACTATTATCACACCTAAAACTTCTTAACAATTCCCTAGTCACCAAATGTCCAGTGTTGGTATATCCACTATTGTTTCATAGAATGAGTTTTTACAGTTTTTTATTCGAATTGATACCCATAAGATGTTCCACGTGTTGAGTTTAGTCAGTATATCTCTTGCCCCTTTTTGTTTTTTGCTTTTCAATGTATTTATTAAGAAATTGAGTCATTAGTCATATAGATTTTCCTACATTCTATATTTTGCTGTTGGAGCCATAATTCTTCACTTCATCTTAGCCAAAAGACTAAGAAGAGATGGAGTCATGATTCTTTTTTTTTTTCTTTTTTTTTTTGAGACAAGGTCTTGCTCTGTCACCAGGCTGGAGTGCAGTGGCACAATTTCAGTTCACTGCAATCTCTGCCTCCTGGGTTCAAGCAATTCTTGTGCCTCAGCCTCCTGAGTAGCTGTGATTACAGGCATGTGCCCCCACGCCTGGCTAATTTTTGTATTTTTAGTAGAGTCAGGGTTTTACCATGTTGGCCAGGCTGGTCTCAAACTCTTGGCCTAAAGTGATCCAGCCATCTCGGCCTCTTAAAGTGCTGGGATTATCGGCATCAGCCACTGCATGTGGCCAGTGGAGCCATAATTCTCTCCTTCTTTTTTTTTTTTTTTTTTTTTTGAGATGGAATCTTGCTGTTTCCCAGGCTAGAGTACACTGGCGTGATTTTGGCTTGCTGCAACCTCTGTCTCCTAGGTTCGAGCAATTCTCCTACCTCAGCCTCCTGAGTAGCTGGGATTACAGGTGCCCGCCATCACGCCCAGCTAAGTGTTGCATCTTTAGTAGAGACGGGGTTTCACCAGGTTGGCCTGGCTGGTCTCGAACTCCTGACCTCAGGTCATCTGCCCACCTCAGCCTCCCAAAGTGCTGGGATTACGGGCATGAGCCACCGTGCCTGGCTGGAGCCATAATTCTTAATCTGTGTATATGTTGGTACATTTTTGGATTGAGATTTAAAAGAAACACAAACATTGGTTTAAGCCTGGATAGAAATCTTTGGGCATATTTTAAAAAGCTTTGCAGTGATTCTGATGGACAGCTCTGGTTGCTGTGTTGGGGTTTAATCTATATCATATGCGTTTAAGAAAAGTAAAAAAAACTTAAGGAAAAGTCTGAGAGAATTTGAATTTGATTTTTAGTTTTAGCAGAAAAGAATCTTCAATTGGATGCCTGTTGTAACTAATCATAGTTACGCCTGAAAGAAAATATAGAAGTGATTGTATATGTAAGTTTTGTCTTTAAAGACAAAGTTACAGTAAAGTAGAAAGTCTATTTATAATTAGTTCAGATTAAAAGAGGGTTCCTGGAAAACAACTGATTATCTGAAGGGTACCTGAATTTTGCCAGGGGCTGAAAATATCTTATTGGGCACTAGCTAATTTCTGATTGAACTGGGGAATCTAAATCTCTTTTCGTGTTAGCTAAGTTTTACGTTTGTTTACTGCTCTTAAATTACAGTCAGTTGATGCAGATTACCTTGTAATGAGGTATAATTTCAGTGACATCATTAGAATTTTAACATGTTCTTTTGCTTAGCTGACAAGCTCTCTACTGATGATCTGAACTCCCTGATTGCTCATGCACATCGTCGAATCGATCAGCTGAACAGAGAGCTGGCAGAACAGAAGGCCACTGAAAAGCAGCACATCACGTTAGCCTTGGAGAAACAAAAGCTGGAAGAAAAGCGGGCATTTGACTCTGCAGTAGCAAAAGCATTAGAACATCACAGAAGTGAAATACAGGCTGAACAGGACAGAAAGGTAAAAGAAATGAGAATTGTTGCCTAACATTTTAAAGTGACTCTAACTTGATTGTTTACTTCTAGAAATAATACTGGCTCAGCCGGGTGCAGTGGTTCATGCCTGTAATCCCAGCACTTTGGGAGGCCGAGGTGGGTGGATCACTTGTGGTCAGGAGTTTGAGACTGGCCTGGCCAATATGGTGAAACCCCTGTCTCTTCTAAAAATAGAAAAATTAGCCAGGTGTGGTGGCTCGCACCTGTAATCCCAGCAACTCGAAAATCTGAGGCAGGAGAACCATTTGAACTAGGGAGGTGGAGGTTGCAGTGAGCTGAGATTGTGCCACTCCAGCTTGGGCAATGGAGCAAGATTGTCTCAAAAAAAAAAAGAAAGAAAAAAAATACTGACAGTCATTGGCTTTAGGATATTGAATATAAGTCATGCTAACTGACCTTTAGAGTGGAGCTTAGGTCCTCATTCTCCTCATGAGAACTTCTAGGAAAGGAGTGATCAAGCAGAGTTCCTTTATGTTGAGCAGATACAGAAGTGTAAGAAGGTAATAAGCTACTGGTATCCAGGATTATCTAGCTCATCTTTCCAGTGGAGCTGGGCCTCTGTCCCTTAAAGCAGTGCTGAATGAATCTTTGTTGGAGTCTGAGTATATTTTTCCCTGCAAGTATTATTAAGTGGTTGGTGGTTAAAAACCAGGTGAAATACCTTCTTTAGCCCTCTATCTGGGCACACCATTTATTAAATAGGTGTCCACAGGCTGATTTGGGAACCTAACTACTCATCCCACCTTTGTGTCTTCTTAGCAGTACTGTTGGCCACTCCCTCCTTCTTGAAACTATTTCTTCCCTAGGCTCCCTGACACCATACTCTTCTGGCCTTTCTCCTACCTTGCTGGCCACTCCTTAACCTCCTATTCTGCTCAGCCTCTCAAATAGTGGCATGCCTGGCATTAGTTCTGAAACCTTTTCTTCATCTAAACTGTCTCTAAGTGTTCTTGTTGAGTCCCGTGGCTTGGAAGTTTAAATACCATCTATACCTGATAAATTTCTATCTCCAGCTCTGACCTCTGCCTTGGCTTCAGGTTCCTATCCAGCAGCCTACCTGGTATCTCCAGTTGGATTTTCAGTAGTCATTTAATGCTTATCGTGTTCCAAACAGATTTCTTTATTCTCTCCAAATTGTCTTCCAGCCCCTCAGCTTTTTTCTCTCTAAATAAACTGAGTTGAACAAACTACTCAGTTATTCAAGCCCAAATCATGCTTCGTTGTTCCTCCATCAATTCATATTCAGTCGCCCCACAGATCCTACCAGTTCTGCATCCAGCATAAATCCCAAATCTGTCCACTCTATTACTACCACCTTAGCCCAAACTGTCATCTTAATAGCTTCCACTATTTTTTCTTTCTTTTTTTTTTTGGAGACAGACTCTGTCTTTGTGGCCCAGGGTAGAGTGCAGTAGTGCAATCTTGGCTCATTGCGACTTCTGTCTCTCAGGTTCAAGCGATTCTCATGCCTCTCAGACTCCTGAGTAGCTAGACTTACAGACGCATGCCACCACACGTGGCTAATTTTTGTATTTTTAGTAGAGACAGGGTTTTGCCATGTTGGCCAGGCTGGCCTCGAACTCCTGACCTCAAGTGATCCACCTGCCTCGGCCTCCCATGGCACCAGGATTACAGACATGAGGCACCATGCACGGCCTACCCCAAGGAATTTAAACACCAAAGTGCTGGGATTACAGGTGTGAGCCACCACGCCCAGCCAATTTCCCCTTTCTTCATACCCTTCTTTCTGTGTCTGTTTACGCAGGCAAATAAAACATAGTCGAATCAGACACTAACTACACTGCTGGAAATCCTTCATGGACTACCCATTTCATTTAATATAATTCCAAATTCTTAACCAATACCCAAAAGGCTTCTTGAACGCTGCATGCCATGAGCCATTTCACTGCTCCAGGCACCCTGGTATTTTTTGTCTGTATCTTGACTATATCTTTCATCTTGGGACCTTTATGTTTTCTCTGCCTGGTACATTGTTTTGTCTCCTCTGTTTAAACCTTGAGCTCTAAGCTTAAGTTTTAAGCCTAAATGTCACCTTCTTAGCAAGACTGAGATTTCCTATCCCTTCAGTCCAAAGTAGAGCCTTTGTATTACTTTCTGTTATGTTGCCCTGTTTATTTTAAATGTAAGGTGGGGGAAAAGGAGGTTGAAGGGGTGTTGATGCTTCACAACAGGTCCTTGCCTGCTCAAAGTTATACGTAGAAATATGTGTCACAATCTGAGATGTCTGTTTTGTTTACTTGTTTACTGTCTGCTGCCTCCATTGAGGTACACACTGTGTGAGAGCAAGAAGTTCGTCTGCCCTAAGCACCATTGGATCCATACAGATAGTAGGCACTGCCTGGAACACAGGGCTGGCACTTCATAAATACTTACGCACTGACTGAATGGATTCGTTGATTTATTATATTGTTTCTGAGAAAAAATAAGTTCTGAATTTCAGGTAATCAGTGTTAAGTAATTGTAAAGTGACTTACGGCTATTTGTTAGGCAAGGTATATTTTTTGTTTTATTTGGCCCATGTTGAATTTAAATTCCTTTAAAAATAAACAGTTTTCTTTGTTTAGAAGAAACTGTGTTCAATAACTCCCAGATACTTACTAATTTTCTTAATGATTCTTCCAAGTAGGTATTATTACTCACAGATGAGAAAGCGGAGATTTGAAAAGATAAATCGTTTCCCCAAGGTCACACAGATGATTGTAGTAAAGCTACATTTGATCCCAAGTGTATAGCTACTTTTTTTCATATCCTGGATTTAGTTATTTCTCAGAGGAGCATGTGATTCAGGAAATGAGTGTTTTATATGAGAGGCAGCCTGGTGACGTGGAAAAAACCACAAATTTGGGGGTGATAGAGACCTTTGTTTGAAATCTGGTTTTTGCCACAGCTGTGTGATCTTGTTTGAGTCACCTTCCAGGGTTTAGCTTTCTGTTTCATATAAGAAGTAGAAGTGTACACATGCCCAGCACATTAGAGGGGTTCAGGATATGAAAGCCGCTCTTGTCATGGTTGATAGTGGGCTTTCTGTTTTCCTAAAAGTATATGTGGAGAATTGAAAACTAATAATTATTATGTTTGGTTTCACAGATAGAGGAAGTCAGAGATGCCATGGAGAATGAAATGAGAACCCAGCTTCGCCGACAGGCAGCTGCCCACACTGATCACTTGCGAGATGTCCTTAGGGTACAAGAACAGGAACTGAAGTCTGAATTTGAGCAGGTGAGGACCTGGACTCCCTTCAGCCACTCCCCGCTTCCTGACAGGATTAACAGACTCTCCTTTTAATGTACTCTGAGGATGTCGAAGAATTGGAAATCTCCTTGTATGTCTACAAAACTGCTTCTTTTTACATAATGGTGTACCTGTGTGTTCATGATCAGATGTGTTTTTAAAATATATATTCTAGTCATTTGGAATCTTCAGAGCTTTAAGGAGAGGTGGTAAAGGGGATTTCAGGAATGCAGACGGTAATATTTGACATGTGCATCTTCCTCCTATAGATGGCGTGGTAGTGCTTAGATTTTTGTAACTGAGGTAATTTCCCAGAGAAGTTAGGTTTTGAAATCCCAGTAAATTATCAGGATGCCCATAATTATAATTTCTGTTCAAGAAATCATTTACAGTAATATTAACTTGTTACTTTGTCTTGCAAGAAGATATTGAGGTTTTCTAAGTAAAATCTTCCAGAGAATTGCAATGTATGTCAATATGAAAAGGTATTTTAAATTCTATTTGATGGATATTTTTCTGAGAAAAATTAATGGATAAGCTCTTAAATACATGTTATTGGAATAGAATTTAATTACTACGTTTAGGTTTGCAGTACAGCTACTTTACTTTCTAAGGCTGACAATTTGTGGCTGAGCACAGTGGCTCACACCTATAATCCCAGCAATTTGGGAGGCTGAGGTGGGTGGGTCACTTGAGGCCAAGAGTTCGAGACCAGCCTGACCAACATGGCGAAACCCTGTCTCTATTAAAAATACAAAAATTAGCTGGGCATGGTGGTGCATGCCTGTAATCCCAGCTGCTCTGGAGGCTGAGGCATGAGAATCGTTTGAATCTGGGAGGTGGAGGTTGCAGTGAGCTGAGGTTGTGCCACTGTACTCCAGCCTGGGTGACAGAGCAAGATTGTGTCTCAAAAATAAAATACAGTTGGCAGTTTGTTTCTTACTTTAACAGCCTTCTCTCTTCTCTTGGTATGCTTCCTCTAATATTAGGTTCCGGCCGGGCGCGGTGGCTCAAGCCTGTAATCCCAGCACTTTGGGAGGCCGAGACGGGCGGATCACGAGGTCAGGAGATCGAGACCATCATGGCTAACACGGCGAAACCCCGTCTCTACTAAAAAATACAAAAAATTAGCCGGGCGCGGTGGTGGGTGCCTGTAGTCCCAGCTACTCGGGAGGCTGAGGCAGGAGAAGGGCATAAACCCGGGAGGCGGAGCTTGCAGTGAGCTGAGATCCAGCCACTGCACTCCAGCCTGGGCGACAGAGCAAGACTCCGTCTCAAAAAAAAAATTAAAAATAAATATTAGGTTCCATCAGTAAATTTGTAAAGAATTATGTACATCATCAGCCGGGCATGGTGGCTCACGCCTGTAATCCCAACTTTTTGGTAGGCCGAGGCAGGCGGATCACGAAGTCAAGAGATCGAGACCATCCTGGCCAACATGGTGAAAACCGTCTCTACTAAAAATACAAAAATTAGCTGGGCATGGTGGCACGTGCCTGTAATCCCAGCTACTTGGAAGGCTGAGGCAGGAGAATCACTTGAACCCCGGAGGCGGAGGTTGCAGTGAGTCGAGATTGCACCACTGCACTCCAGCCTGGCAATAGAGCAAGATTCCATCTAAAAAAAAATATATATATATATATATATGAGTCAGACATTTTTGAAACTTTCTTTACACAAAATGTAGGAATTTCGTGACAACCGTAAGGCCCTCTTTGCTTCAGCAAGTAATTGCTGGAAGATTACACAGTTACATGACATGCATTGAGTATCACTTTTTTCTGGAACTATTTTTATTTCAGAACCTGTCTGAGAAACTCTCTGAACAAGAATTACAGTTTCGTCGTCTCAGTCAAGAGCAAGTTGACAGCTTTACTCTGGATATAAACACTGCCTATGCCAGACTCAGAGGAATCGAACAGGCTGTTCAGAGTAAGCATAAGCTATGTTATCTTACAGATAATTTCTCTCAGCATAATTTATTAAAATAATTTTATAGCGAAAATGGGGTACATGTATTGACATCAGGACATAAAAATACTAATCACTCTACTTAATTGCAGTTTTTGCCATTAAAAGTAATGACAAAATCTATATAACTAGAAATTTTATACCTTGTATGACAAACACAAAATCACCATTTATAAGGCTATTTACCCAGTACCCTTTGGCTATGTCTCATGTGCCTGGGTGGTAAGGGCTAGGGGTCAGTGTGGTCCCATGCTTGCCTTCTGCAGGCTTGGTGGGTTATCTGGAGGAAGTGATTTGCCAAGTCCAACTACCAAATGGACAGTATTTATGCTGAGGCCTCCATGTGCCACATTGAAAGAAATGTCCTGACAATGAGGGTGTTAATAACTGTTTTTAGGTTTTTTAGGATGTTGTGGAATCTTTTTTTGTCACATAACAATAAAAATAAATTCAATACTCATGGAATTTCAAGATCCAGTAGTCTGTTAAGTTCATTTGAAGTCTCCCATTTCTTTTTTTTTTTGAGACAGAGTCTTGCTCTGTTGCCCAGGGTAGAGTGCAGTGGTGTGATCTCGACTCACTGCAGCCTCTGCCTCCTGGGTTCAAGCGATTCTCCTGCCTCAGCCTCCTGAGTAGCTGGGGATACAGGTGCGTGCCACCACGCCTGGCAAGGTTTTGTACTTTTTTTTTTTTTTTTTTTTTGAGACGGAATCTCGCTCTATCGCCCAGGCTGGAGTGCAGTGGCCAGATCTCGGTTCACTGCAAGCTCCGCCTCCCGGGTTTACGCCGTTCTCCTGCCTCAGCCTCCCGAGTAGCTGGGACTACAGGCGCCCGCCACCTCGCCCAGCTAATTTTTTGTATTTTTAGTAGAGACGGGGTTTCACCGTGTTAGCCAGGATGGTCTCGATCTCCTGACCTCGTGATCCGCCCGTCTCGGCCTCCCAAAATGTTGGGATTACAGGCTTGAGCCACCGCGCCCGGCCAGGTTTTGTGTTTTTAGTAGACACAGGGTTTCACCATCTTGGCCAGGCTAGTCCTGAACTCCTGACCACAAGTGATCCACCCACCTTGGCTCCCAAAGTGCTGGGATTACAGGCGTGAGCCGTTGTGCCTGGCCCTGAAGTCTCTCATTTTTTTTTTGCAGAAGATTTCTGATGGCCTTAGCGTAAGTCTTAGCCTAATTTAAATAGTATGTTTCTTTCTCAACTATTAAAGGTAAAAATATGTGGATTAGATAGCATGCACATGTGAATGACTTCTGTGTACTCTTTGACCTAGCATTGTCCTGGGTGTCACAGGAAGAGGCAAGGGAGACTTAGTTGTGCTTGTGCCTGTATATCCTCCCTGTTTTCTCCATGACTTTAGTGAAAACAAGTCCCCATAAAATCATGTCATGCCTTACTGCCTGATTGATATGAAGAGGCCAGCGAGGAAAAGACACCAGAAATAAGTGGTGGGGGTGGGGTGGTAAGAAACTCTTTCTGGCCTCATCTTCCACATGTGTAGATGTAGCTTGTTGAATGTGCATCAGTTCTGTGGATGTATGTCATCAGATGGAGAGAAAAATGTTTGGCTTTGCCTTTTTTTCTTTGTAGGTCACGCAGTTGCCGAAGAGGAAGCTAGAAAAGCCCACCAACTCTGGCTTTCAGTGGAGGCATTAAAGTACAGCATGAAGACCTCATCTGCAGAAACACCTACTGTCCCGCTGGGTAGTGCAGTTGAGGCCATCAAAGCCAACTGTTCTGATAACGAATTTACCCAAGCTTTAACCGCAGCTATCCCTCCAGAGTCCCTGACCCGTGGGGTGTACAGTGAAGAGACCCTTAGAGCCCGTTTCTATGCTGTTCAAAAACTGGCCCGAAGGGTAGCAATGATTGATGAAACCAGAAATAGCTTGTACCAGTACTTCCTCTCCTACCTACAGTCCCTGCTCCTATTCCCGCCTCAGCAACTGAAGCCGCCCCCGGAGCTCTGCCCTGAGGATATAAACACATTTAAATTACTGTCATATGCTTCCTATTGCATTGAGCATGGTGATCTGGAGCTAGCAGCAAAGTTTGTCAATCAGCTGAAGGGGGAATCCAGACGAGTGGCACAGGACTGGCTGAAGGAAGCCCGAATGACCCTAGAAACGAAACAGATAGTGGAAATCCTGACAGCGTATGCCAGCGCCGTAGGAATAGGAACCACTCAAGTGCAGCCAGAGTAAGGTCTAGGAAGATTTTCGTAAAGTCGTATTTCATGTCAAAGGAAATCAGCAGTGATAGATGAAGGGTTCGCAACAAGGGTCCCAGAATTGTCTAGAAATGAGCAGGTTTACAAGTACTGTTCTAAATGTTAACACCTGTTGCACTTATATTCTTTCCATTTGCTATCATGTCAGTGAACTCCAGGAGTGCTTTCTTTGCAACTTGTGTAACATTTTTCTGTTTTTTCAGGTTTTACTGATGAGGCTTGTGAGGCCAATCAAAATAATGTTTGTGATCTCTACTACTGTTGATTTTGCCCTTGGAGCAAACTGAATAAAGCAACAAGATGAAAACTGAGTATCTTATCCGTTTTCAAAATGTACATTTCTGGCCGGGTGCAGTGGCTCACACCTGTAATCCCAGCACTTTGGGAGGCTAAGGCGGGTGGATCACCTGAGGTTGGGAGTTCGAGACCAGCCTGACCAACATGGAGAAACCCGTCTCTACTAAAAATACACAATTAAGCCGGGTGTGGTGGCGCATGCCTGTTGTAATCCCAGCTACTTGGGAGGCTGAGGCAGAAGAATCACTTGAACGGAGGTGGAGGTTGCAGTGAGTCAAGATTGCGCCATCACACTCCAGCCTGGGCAACAAGAGCAAAACTCTCTCTCAAAAAAAAAAATTCTAGTTTGTTGTACGTACAGAAAATTTCCTGGAGAAACAACAACAGCAGAAGTAGGAACTTCTGGCGCACAGAGTTTCCAGGCTGTGAATTGCGTCACCAGAAGTCCACAGCCTGCTTTTTGGCTTTGAAGGTTTTGGTGAATTGATTCCTGCTGCTCAGTCTAAGAGTAATATACAAGCCAAAGTGCTAGTGTATCTGTAATTGGGGATATATCGTTCTAGTGACTTATTAAAATGTTGGTCTGCCCACAAGTTAATTCAGCGGCCCTGTATGGGTCACAGCTCCCAGTTCTAAAACACTGGTAACGGAGCTCAGTTCTTCCTAGTACCCAGGCTCTGAATCCCTTCAAAGTGGGGATGGGGAGCCTGAAATCTTAATGAAGAGATTAAATGGTTTTGTTGTGTATTTGATGTAGATTGCTGTAAAACCCAGAGAACTTTCTCAGTTCACCTTTCTAAAGATTAGTACAGTTGTCATATTGCATAAGCACTAATTATTTTACTCCATGAAGACCACCATCTCTACATAAAAATATTGTCAACTTTCTCCAGAGTTACAGCTTTTTGTTGGGCATTGTGTGTTCACAAAGAAATTGAGGCGGCACTTTTTTCTGAGCAACACACCTGCAATCACAAAGGGGACAGGGTCTGCATCTGTAGGTGTATGCCAGCCCCTGCATTTGGGTAATTACATTCTAGTGTCTGTATGGCACTGGCCTTGTCCTTTGCTTTGGGGATATATTGGTCCACCTTTGGCTTGTGTTAATGTTGTCAATAGTCCTTGTATTCCCTCCTAAGTGGATTTATTTAATTCAGCAAAATACATCTAGTTTCTGATTGGAACACATGCCTTGTATTCCTTCCTGAGATTAATGCCCTTAATCTCAAAGGCAGAGGCACTCTGTGCACACCTACCTGGGGGATACTAAGTTTTTATTAGGAGATAATAGGACTGTTCTAAATTCAGTCTTTCCTTTTGGAATGGCACAAAATTGCAAAATACATTACTTGTAAAGCTAAACTTCCCTATTTGTCATACTAGAAATGCTTATAATTTCTATTTTACTTGTATGAGATAATGTAAAATATTATAGATTATAAGAAAATCTAAGTTTATCTTGGAACCCCGAAGTAACTTCCTTCAGATGTGATTATCTGTTTGAACTTAGAAGCAGCAATACTGAGTGGTTTATTTTTTATTATTATTTTTTGAGACAAGAGTCTCGCACTGTCACCTGGGCTGGAGTGCAGTGGCACAATCTCTGCTCACTGCAACCTCTGCCTCCCAGGTTCAAGCAATTCTCCTGCCTCAGCCTCCCGAGCAGCTGGGATTACAGTTGCCCACCACCACACCCAGCTAATTTTTTTGTGCTTTTAGTAGAGATGGGGTTTCACTGTGTTGGCCAGGCTGGTCTCGAACTCCCAACTTCATGATCTGCCCACCCCAGTCTCCCAAAGTGCTGGGATTACAGGTGTGAGCCACCGCGCCCAGCCGAGTGGTTTATTTTAACCTGTAAATCAAAATAATGAAGACTACAGGCTTCTGAATCTTAGTAGTTCCTTTACCAGCCAACACACCCACCTCCTTGATTGCTTATTAGGAACCAAGATGATACTGAAAAGGGGACCCTGCTTGGCCAGGCCTTTATTTTCCTTCCTCATGCTTAAAAATCTTCCTGAGATATAACTATGTGCAAAAAGCAGCGGAGCCTCTTGGGTTCTCAGTGCTACTTCAAGGGATGGAGTTCCAAGGGCCAGGGTTATCTGGGAGGTGGATATAGCCCTGAGCCATTTAGGGCAGGTCGGCTTCACTTCAGCCTTTCATTTATACTGCAAGTGAAAAGTCACGTGACTGCCACTGCCACAGCAAAAATCATAAAAAGCCAAATCATCACTTCTGTCTTGGTTTAATCCTCAATCTGTTTTAGTCTGAAATGACCTTGCCTCCCTCCTCACTGATGTAGGACAGTGTTCAACATTTTAAAACTCATGCATCCTGATTGAACATTTTCATGTTGTTTAATATTTCAAAATTAATAATGTAACAAACTAACACCTAATTTTAGACAGTCTTTAAGACACACTACCTTCATATTCCTTTGTATTAATTTAAATCCCCTGCTCTCTTAACAGATTCTGGATAAAAGCAGTCTCCAAGTCCCAAATGAGTTGTGCCACCAGTTTTAAAGTAACTTGCTTGGCTCAGTGCAGAACAGATCATTTGATTCAACACAGAAGGGAAATAAAAAGGCTTATTAAATGTCAGGCAGATTCTCTTCATCAGGTCCAGTGGTCACCACACCCATTATACTGTAGGTCTATTCTTCCCTGGCTTCCTTCCCATTGATGTATCCATGGGCCCTGAGATTGGCGGGGAGCTTGAGGAAGCAAAGGATGGGGGCAGGAAGGAGGGTCACCTGCCCACTGCAACTCTTACCCATGTGAGGAGTAGGTTTCACTAGTCTTATCAGTTTTGTTGAAGGGCTTCTGCAGGGGTTGTGAGGCAAGAGCTTGTGAAGGGGCCATTGTTGTGGGAACAGACACCACAGGTACTTGTGCAGAACTTAGATTGTCCTGGGAGTAAATTCTGTCATGACCTTTATTCCTCTTGGACACTTACTTTTCAAGCATCTTAGAGCTCTGAAAAACGTTCTTGGGCTTGATCCCCAGCAGTACTGAATCCTGAAAGTCCACAGCTGGACATTTTCTTTCTTTTGAGATGGGTTCTCACTATGTTGCTCAGGCTGGTCTTGAACTCAAGCGATCCTCCAGCCCCACCCTCCCGAAGTGCTGGGATTACAGGCATGAGCCACTGTGCCTGGCCTGGACAGCATTTTTTAATAGGCTATTTTCTGGGCCAGGATGAAGACTTGTTCACTGCCTACATTTTGTGTAATCTGATTATCCCATGTCCTAGCAAATTGCCTTACAGCACCCAAACCAAATACGCCCATTTTTTTAGTAAAATGCCACTCTGCCATTAATGTTGAATCTAAACGGTTCTATAAAACCTGCCTTACACACCCATGCTCCTAGTGACTCAATTTCATAGCATATCTTTTTGACCATGACCAGCAGTAAAAAATTTACATCACAATTTGCTACACTTAATGCATATATCTATGCACAGATCTATATTGCAATGCACTTTGAAAGACAAAGGCTACCCTATCTTAGAGACTATAGGTACGTAGCCAGTGACAGTACAATCTGACATCTTTTCCTCTATGCCTAGTGCTTGGCATAATGTTTATACAGCAGCTCACTAGGGGGCTTTTTTGTTTTTTTTTTTTGCTTTGAGGTTGCTGAAAGGGGAGGGTCTGCTTTACTGTGGTTATGTAAGGACTTCTCGAAGTTCTGCTTCTTAAGAGGTCATATGCCCTACTTGTAGTAGCAACGTGACTAAGGTCTCAAAATCAACGAATGAATACTTTGCAGAGTTGGTGGCATTCATTAAGCATTTACTAAGACCTAGGTGCTAGATTTGAGTTTGATTCTAGACATGTAGAATCTTCGAGTGCCATCCAACCTCTTGAATACTTTGATGGCTATAATTTTAAGACAATCCTCAAATCCTCAAATGTTTGAACCAAACTAGAAGTCCAATTTCTGACTTCTACACATTGGTAATGTAACTCTGTGGCAACAACACTGAGCAAGTTTATTCCACATATATTAAGACTCCCTTTCCCCTCCCCATTCCATGAGAGTCCTTAATCCCATTTGTTTTTTTTTTTTTTTTTTTCTTGGAGACAAGGGTCGCTCCGTCAACCAGGCTGGAATGCAGTGGTGCAATCATGGCTACTGCATCCTCAGCCTCCCAGGCTCAAACAATCCCCCCACCTCAGTCTCCAGAGAGCTGGGATTACAGGCATGCACCACTACGCCCAACTGTTAAAATCTTTTGTAGGGAGGGGGGTCTCACTGTTACCCAGGCTGGTCTCAAACTCCTGGGCTCAGGCGATCCACATTGGCACATGAAGTGCTGGGATTACAGGCATGAGCCCTGCACTTGGCCCTATTTGCTCTTCCAAAATTCTGGTTTCTCTAAGACAGGGGCTTGCTCTGTTGCCCAGGCTGGAGTGCAGTGGTACGATCACGGTTCACTGCAACCTCCCTCTCCTAGGCTCAAACAATCCTCCCATCTCACCCTCCCAATTAGCTGGGACACAGGTGCATACTGCCAGTCTGGCTTTTTTTTTGTAGAGCTGGTGTCTCACTATATTGCCCAGGCTGGTCTCAAACTCCTGGACCTAAGTGATCCTCCTGCCTCTGCCTCCCAAAGTGCTGATTACAGGTGTGAGTCACCATACCCAGAGAGAACATTTTACTGATAGTAGAGGCTAAAGACTATGATAAAATAAGCATTTACAGAGAATGGAGACTTATCCTGTGAGGCCTTAATTTTTCTCTGAGTTCAAGGCAGTTAATTGCTCAGAGTGTGGGTTTGGAGTATCTGTACCACAAATTTAAAAGTACCAAGCTAACAAATCACTCATTTTGAAAAGTCCACTACAAATTCATGGGCCATCTTCCCAGATGGATTTTCTCCTATCAACTCTAGCTGCAGAGCAACATGGTGATTCAGAATTGGCACCTGGATAGGGAGACGCATACCATGAATCTAAGGACTGTATTGAATAGTAAGGCTAACAAGAGTCAGGCATCTGCAGGTGCTGATGAACCAGAGACAGGAAGGGACTGAGTTAACCTTTCAGGTGGCCAGGTTCTCCTTGGAAGCTGTAAACCAAGACTGGAGGCTAATTTCCTCTCTGTCCTGCAAATCTGCTTTGATACGGAGCAATACCCATGGATGCTTAAGTAGCTAGTTACTATATCAGCTTTTTTTTGCGGGGGTTGGGGGGGGATTCCTTCAATTAAATGCCCTAAGACCTGACATCCTAAGAGAAAGCACAAACCATACTTTGGTTTCTAAGGATGTGTGACTGGGTCCTGGCCTTCAGAGGATGGCAGACAGATGGGAACACAAGTATTAGTAGACTAGAGCATCTCATAATTGTCAACTCTGGCAAGGTAAAGATGAAGCTCTCATGTGGACAACTCACGGGCTACCTAAGTAAATCTAGGAGCCAGGTATGTGCAAAGTGGCTGGTGGGGGAAGCCCTCATGAAGGCAGGAATGCTGCAAACCTCCACTTACTGCCTTCCAGGACCATTTAAGTCACAGTGGTAAGAGCTGCTAGAAGTAGTCGTTACCAACTTGATTACCAGCAATACACAATGACGTCAAGAATACATTCCGCATCCTTCTGTCACCACTAGCTCTCATTTCAACCACTAAAATAGGTACCAGCTATAGCAGCTATAGACAAAAAGAAAGGGAGACATGAAACATTCATGGCTGGTCAAGTTAGAAAACTATGGCAATGGCTATATTAACAAAAATGCAAACGTGTACATTAATTACAACATTTATTTATAGTCATTTTACCAGTTGTGCAGCCTAAACTGCCATTATCTTGTTTTAGTCATTCCTAAGAGGCTTATTTCTGACATCGAAATATCCTGAAATTGGGAAACTACTGACCCAACCCCAACTGTGATAGAACTGCATGAACACCTTTCTAAGATGAAGGACCAGCATCACAGCAGCACATCAGGCCAACAAAGGCAGAAGTCCAGCAGCAGGGAGACGCCAATCGCACGAGGACGGCAGCATGAGGTCAGCTCACCGACACTGTAGGTGTGCAGACTTATCCTGATGACAAGAGCCATGGACCTCACCATGTGTCTGAAAACCGCAATGTTGCTACTTAAATGCTAAACCTTTAACAGTGCATTAATAGATGGTTATTAAGTAGCAAATTAGGAGCTTAAATCTACAGAACTGGGCTGTGTACTGACTGTGCCTCACAGTAACAAATTCACCAAATCTTTATCTTGTCTTCTTTGTAACAGTGTTAAATATTAGCATATCTTAGTTCTCAGGTGTGATTCCAGCAGCTACGGTGAGGCCATTGCTGCTCCTGAATCTCCACTTTCATTTGCCTTCACTGGTGTCACTGTCGCTGTCACTGCTGCTGTCAGTATCACTGTCACTGGTCAGTGCAGTTAGGTTACCTAGGGCTTCCCTGTTAAGAAAAGAAAATGGAGGATTACACTGCAATTCAATTAGGTGCTGGGGTTCTTGGTGTCTCTGACACTCACCTATAGCCTATCAGTTTTGAAAGCAGAAAAAGGGACCCTGCAGCTGCATTAAAGTATATTAGGAACAAAAAGACTCTAACAGTCAAATCTAGAGGCCTTCCTGACTTGCATGACAAATGAAATCATCATTAAATTACTACATTCTGACCTTCTGCAAGGAAATACAGGGGATAGAAAGCTATGAACATTTCGAATGGGCAGATGGACGAAAGGTCTGCACCATTTTACAAACTTTCCTTCGTGGTGACCCACTTACTTTTGTTGCAGGTTGATTGCAAAATCAGTCATTACTCTCTGAGTGAGGCCCTCACAACTAGGTAAGCTGAAGGCACTTGCCAGCTTTACTACTTCAATGGCCTGGGAAGGGCTGTTAGATGCTTTTGCATGGTCCATAAACTCATTCAGCAACTCATTTCTGTAAAAGAAAGGCAAAGTGTGAACTTTCTCCAGCCTCTTTAGTAAAACATTTATAGGCAAGATCCAGTATCAGTTCAGTAATAGATTCCCAACAGTACTTCTGGAGACAAAATTAGATGAAGTCTAACATTTATTTTGTTTCCAGTGAGGCTGGAAAGTCTAAAGGGCCAAAGGGATTTTCAATATGACTTCATGATGATCTATTCTGTGTAGCTCATGGTGACCCGTGAGCACAGATAAAAAACTGCTTGCCTCAGGACGCCCTGGATAGTAGGGAGTTGACGGTATGCTTGCCTAACAGAAGAGTGCCCAAATGTGGTGGCTAAGGCTGGTGAAGAAATTCCAAATGTGGCTACTTCTAGGCCGTACTCAAAGACAGCTGACTGATTTCAACTTACCTAGGGATCTTATTATGCTTCCTGAAAAGCCCCAACATTTTCCTGTTCAAGATAGGAAAAAAATTATGAATACTATTAGAAAAACAAGGCAATCAGATACTATAGCTGTCATCCCTCTGTAATCACAGACTAAATGCCCTTTTCTTAACTACACTGTAAGCTCCCAAAGACACACATCTGTGGGCTCTACTAGCTCCCAGCCCTGCGTATACATGAGAATCACCACAGGTGCTTAAACTCCCCAAATGAATCTATACTGCAATTTTCACAGGTAAATCTGATACGCTGCCAATGTCAAGATTTGCTGGTATAGTTTGAATATTCCTGATCCAAAAATGCTCCAAAATCTAAAACCCCATACACTTCTGGTCTCAAGCATTTTGGAAAAGGGATACTCCAACTGTATTTGTCCTCTTGTAGAGGATCACCACTGTCCTAGGGAGGGAATCCATCCTGTGCACAGCTGGAAAAGAGGCAAACAGAACAATGCTGTTTCCCTCTCTTAAAATACGGCAGGGGTTCAGTCTGTCTTAGAATTCTGTTATGAAGAGCAGGCTCAGATTGAGGCAACAGTCTCATGTAAGTGCTCCCCATTAGCCTGCCACACGCAGGACAAAAGAGAAACACATACATTCAGCTCCCATGACTCAGCTGAGGTCCGTACCCCTGCGCCAATCATCACAGCCTGGTCGTATCAAGTGTGTGCCAAACTGCCTGAGCTAACAACCAAATGCCAATGTCATACGTCTCTGTCACTAGCAGCATAGTTGCTAGAGGAGCATGTGTGAGCCGCACCTCAAAGACAAGCCTTCATCATCTTTTCCTGGAGATAGGTGACTGGCAATCGGATGTTCAAATAGTTACTTTCTTGTACAAGGAGCCATGCACAAGCACCTCCCACTCGTGACTCTTAGAACACACATTTATATACAAAACAAAATACAGGAAAACCACCTGTCACTATCCCTACAAAAGATCCTTTTGCTCATTTTTGGAAACATGAATATGGCTAAGGTTCCCATTCACAAACACAAAAATTAGTATGTGAATGAAATGCTGATAAAAACATAACCAGAACACAGCGGCACCAACCAAGGATGGGTTGTAGTCAAGGCCAAGTTTAGTTAATGTGCATAAATGCCAGCTTCCAGATGTCTAAGTACACAGCCCACATTTTAAGCTGGAGAGCGGGATGGGAGAAGCATCCAAAAATACTTCAATAACCCAAATGACCAAAACATTTTCAAAACTATGTTTCCTTGATCATGTTTCTTTGATCTTTAGTCCATTTAAGTGGAGTAATGGGGTTAAGTGACTTACTTGTCCATAGACACAGAAAGTAGAAAGGGAAAGATAATTAATTCTCAGCCTATGGTTTGAGAGAACCAGGCCTTATCTCAAATACATCATGCATATTGTCTTCTTCCAAAAGTTTCCTTTTTAGTTGGTATTTGCAAGTTCCCGAATCAAATACTTGTTACATGGCCAAATGAGAGAATGGCCAAATCAGAGAACTTCTACCAGCGTGGGTCAATGTTTTAGATCCAAATACAAAAGCTTCTAAAGTGTAAACTTGTGGTACTGTACTCACCAGGCTTCCTGAGTTCTCCCAGCCCTTAAAAAGAGGACAGCTATACAGTTGAGAGGGATGACTGGCCAATCCTGAGCAGTCTGTCTGATGGGTTGGCTTTCATATGTAGATTTGATATCAGCAGCACAGTCAGCAAATGCCACCTGAAGCTGAGAAGCTTTAGGAGTCAGCAGAACTGCCTAACTGATTTTGTGAGAATTTCAGTTCAGAATTACAGGATCCTTAAATTCTGAGAAATGCATTTTACCATTTGAATATATTATGTGTATAGCACACGAGTAATTAAAAAAGGACCCTGTCCTAAGTATTTTGATTAGCCACAAACTTTCACATTCAGCTATGCATTTCCTTTATAGACGGAGATTTTTTAAAAAGCAAGCTGAAGACAGAAGCTAATTTCATGTTGCCTGTTTTGGACTACAGGAAAGAGGGTAACTTTAAGGACAGATTTCTGCTAAAGGCAAGATATGTTTAGATGTATCATCACTCAAATATGGGTTTGGGTGGCAGAACTCTCCAAAATGGCAGATGAAACTGGGGAAGCTAGCCTTAAGACCTCAGTATGGGAGGATATACTGGCTGGAGAGTTTCAGGCCTACCTCTGGTGGGTGTTTGTCCCTTGCCATGAGCATCAGGATCTCTTCTCTCAGGTCGTTGCGGAACTTGAAACCATATTCTTTACTATCTTGAGACAAGAAAGGAACAAGGAGTGATCATTGTTATGTAAAACCAACACTCTCTTGTTCACTGTCAACCTATTTTTTGCTCGGTAAAAATAAGTTGCTGTTATTTATTCTAGGCTTATCCCAGGATTCCAGAAACCCACCAGGATTCAAGGTGGAACAAATGTAAAAGCCAATGCCTGGGCCTTGTTCCAGTGAAGTGTTTGTTCATCACAGCACGTGCACTACATGGGAGCGGTCACCAGCTCCACGTGGTAAGACACTGTTTTATAGCACTTGGGAATTTTTGATATACTTTTATTACTCATTACAGCAGTCTTGTGAAGCAGGAGGGCAGGACTAGAGCCTACTTACTTATAATACAGTAGTCACCTAGTGGAAGATACAGAGTATCTATCTCATTTTGCAGTCAAGTTATACACGTAAGACAGACCAGTACACACACCCGTGATGCGTGACGCTCATGGCTATTACTTGGAATCATAATCATCACTGACTGGTTAGCAAAGTGAGGCCACACTGGCACAGAGGAATTGCACAGGCTCTCGGATCCAAGGCCTTCATTCAGATTTAGGGTCTGCTACGTCATCAGCACTTACTTTCTTTGGGTCATATCACACAACAGGTGCACAAAACTCAGCTCATTCCTATGTCACCAAGGGATTGACTTAAGTCATTTTCAACAAATTTTTCTCCTGATAGTCAACATGCAACATGACCACGTGACCTTGAAGTAGCTCTCAACTAACACATTCAGTTCAGTCAAAATGGAAGTTTTCATCCCTAACAGTAATGTTAACACATTCATTATCAAAACAGAAGATACTGAGGTGACATGCACCTGGACACATACAAAGTAAAACGGACCTTTCCAAATTTGAGGAATCATTTCTAGCCGATTGGCCACATCCAGTGCTTGGAGAAGATGTATCAATGTTTGGGAGTGGGGAAAGCAGACCTGATTAAGAGAAACACATTTTTAAAGCATTAATCTACAGAAACCCAATTCATCTAGAATGATAAATAACAAGTAATGAACCATCTTACTGAAGGTATCAGGTCCTCATACCACTTCAAGGTGACATCAATTTGCTCCATTAGACAAATCAAATCAAATAACTTGGAACTGTGATGAAGGCAAAAAGTATGTTTAGTCTAAAGTCCTTATGTCTAACAACAGGGGAAATAATGAGTGAAATTACAGCATATTATATGTTACAAAGAATTTCAAAATACTGACAATTTCAAGTTAAACGAGCCAATACTTGGTTTAAGAGCTGCCAGTATATGCTGACTTCCCAACTAAACACCTTACCCTCACCGGGTCATTTCTAACTGTTTCCTCTGTCTACTCTTAGGTCATGGTGAATAGATACTGAACTTCAAATTCATTTTAGAAACATTCAATGTGAAACAAGGATTTGGATACACAGAAAACGATTCTCACACATCTGTTAACAGGCTGCCTTCTTAAATTCATGTTCTTATCTGCCTAAAAGCAAACCCATTTAGGGAGTATCTCTGGGTTCCAGTATCTTGATCTTTGAATACAAAAGCAAGGCAGGTGAGAGGAAATCTTCAGGGCTCACCCTGCTATGACAATTTGAAAATGTAAAATGAGAGGGGGTAGAGGAAAAAGATATGTAGATTTTAATCTGTTGCCAAAAAAAAAAAAAAAAAAAAAAAAAAAACCAAACTCAAAGGACACAAACTAGTACAGTCTTTCAAATCTGGCAGTTTTACCACTGCTTTAATTCCTAAGTGCTCAATTAACATGTCCTATTAGATTACCGGCATGCTGCCTGAAACCAGAGGTGAGGTATGAAGGGACATCAACAGCCTCCCACTTGCAGAATATGGTAACTCATGCAAAAGGATACATTTCCAACACACTTACTAATAGAAATTACGCTGATGATCAAGTCCAATGAATTTCCGGTTGTCTCCAGTATTTAAAAGGTCATGTATTTGGTAGGCAAGTTCTAGATCTCTGAGAGATGAGCACTGAAAATTTGCAAGTAGTAAGTATCACTCTGATACCCTGTCAGCCACGTGGTTCACAAATGAATAAAAACAGTAGAGCGTCTTGTGAAAATACTTAATGTTGATTAAATGTATTATTGGTTGACAGCAAATAAGTTACAAGAAATGGGGGGAGACAAATCCCAAGTCCTGTGAAATTTATTACTATATTATTTTAATTTAGCAATTATACCATTAGAAATTAATCCTATAACAACATCTGGTCAAGCGCACAAAAGACACCTGCAGTGCAGAGTCTGGACTAGTAAAAATCTCCATGAAGTAATCCCAAAATCTACCCACAGGAAAGTTAAGTTATAGTTCTTACTATGAAATACTGATTGCTGTCAATAAATAAAACACCCTGAAAGTATGCCTGGATATACATACACTTGAGTACCCAGAGTAAATACCTTGGTAGGATCCACACTAAATATTAGGTTGGTGCAAAAGTAATTGTGGTCTTTGCCATTGAAAGTAGCGGCTTTTATAATTGCGGTTTTTGCCACTGAAAGTAATGGCAAAAGCCACAATTACTTTTGCACCAATCTAATAGTAAAGCAATTAAATTACCCTTAGGGAACAGGGTTCATCTTAAAACTGCTTGAAATTTTTCCTACGATAAGCACGATTAAATAAACTAATATAAAAACCATTATCAATTTTAACTTACTAATAGGCAAATCCGAAATATTATGGAAGCTTATCTGTTCGAGGGCATGAAAAACATCAACGTAAACAATAAACAAAGGGTAGGGACAGTATGTGATTGAAAAGTACAGATTTTAGGCCAGCTGTGTTGGTTCACGCCTGTAATCCCAGCACTTTGGGAAGTAGTCAGGAGTTCAAGACCAGCCTGGTCAACATGGTGAAACTCCATCTCTACCAAAAAAAAATACAAAAATTAGCCAGGTGTGGTGGCGCACACCTGCAGTCCCAGCTATTCAAGAGGCTGAGGCAGGAGAATCGCTTGAACCCAGGAGGCAGAGGTTGTGGTGAGCCACTGCACTCCAGCGTGGGTGACACAGTGAACCTCTATCTCTAAGAGAAAAAAAAAATTATAGATTTTAGAGAAAGAAGAAAAAACAGAAGCAAAGACATGACTGAAGAGTTAGAAAATGAAAGGAACCAGGAAGAACCCTCCAGCTACAGATAAATTTAGGAAATGGATAGTGAATTAATAAAGAAATGATACTTACTACACTCATGGCTGACTGAAAAAACTTATCTGAAAATCAAAGTTCACAAGAGCTTTGGTTACAATGGATAAAATATATTTTCAAGTCAGTAACATTAACAAAAATCCCGCCAACAAAACTGGTAACATGTAAAATAAAGCTACGAACGTAAAAACTTAAGAGAGGCAGGAACGTGCCACACACATTTTGGCTTTCTCAGAAAGATCATGGCAAATATTACTAAGCTATATACACCTACTATGTACTCAAATTTATTTAAAAAATAGAAAAAAAAATACTACTAAGCTATATAGGGATCACGAGGCCTCTAACTGGCACTCAGGGAAACCAGCCCTCTGTCTTTGGAGGAGGAAAACACAAGTGATTTCTGTACATACCATCATCCGGGTCCTTTGCAGAAAATCTCTTTCCCATTAATTCATTCATTATATCATAAATGATGAAAGATGATCTATTTGAAGGGTTTCCTGCAGAACAAGAAAGCAAATGTGTTTAATCCACTTCCTTTACCACCACCAACTTCACAGTACCTAGTACAAAGGGACACATTTCTCCTTCCTTCACCTCCAGCCTAAGTCCTCGCATAGAGCTGGGTGGAGGCCAATGCTTGCTAAAGGAACCACTACACCCTGCAGAGAGCAATTCTCTGTAAAATCTGGAATAATCACAGGTCTCTATTCATGTGCTCCACTGAGACTTCCCCTTTCTTTAGGCTCTTCACATGAAGCCTGACTTACTGGAGTAGGAGGCAGACAGTAACACACACTCCCTCACCAAACCAGCATACTTAGAAAAACTTTTTTTTTTTTTTTTTTGAGATGGAGTGATGCACTGTTGCCCTGGCTGGAGTGCAATGGCACAATCTCAGCTCACTGCAACCTCTGCTTTCCGGGTTCAACCGAGTCTCCTGCCTCAGCCTCCCGAGCAGCTGGGACTACAGGCCTCTGCCACCACGCCTGGCTAATTTTTTGTAATTTTAGTAGAGACGGGGTTTCCCCATGTTGGTCAGCCTGGTCTTGAACTCCTGATCTCATGATCTGCCCGCCTCAGCCTCCCAAAGTGCTGGGACTACAGGCACGAGCCACTGCGCCCAACCAAAAATGTTTTTTGCTAGTAATCATTTGTGTTCCCTTTAAATATAATCAGAATGAGGTCAAGAAAAAGTAAACTAGAATGGACAGGGCAGTGCTTAAAAATAATGTGAGCTGAGCACTAATAGGTCAGAAAATCATCTGCAATATTCCCAGTCAAATATTTCTCTACACTCTGTTCCCTACCTGTTCTGTGTGTTCGTGGTAGCAGAGTTGTAATGACAGTGCAGATAGTTTCACAATTTGCTCAAGCATGTTTCCCTTTGCTAACATTCTTAATTTTATCAGTTACATAATATTCTCTTTTCAATGTATTGTTTCTTGGCTAATTTAGGCTTTCTTTTGGGTAAATTCCTAGAAATTATTATTATTATTGAGACAGGGTCTTGCTCTATCACCTAGGCTGGAGTGCAGTGGGACAAATGCAGCTTACTACAGTTTCCACCTCCTGGCCACAAGCAATCCTCCCGCCTCACACTCCTGAGTAGCTGGGACTACAGGGGTGCGCCACCATGTCCAGCTACTTTTTTCATGTTTAGTAGACAGGCAGGTCTCTCTGTGTTGTCCAGGTTGTTTTCAAACTCCTGGGCTCAAGCAATCCTCCTGTCTCGGCTTCCTAAATTGCTGGGATTACAGGCGTAAGCCAAAATTATTATTGCAGACAGGCAATTTATATACATAAGACAAACCAACACAGCTCCCCCAGATTCCCCATCCCCCAGTCCTGGCTGTTACTTAGGAAATGTAAGTACATCTGACTTTGATTAGCAATTGAACCAGTGATGAGAGTTACAGAGGAAAGGAATATACTTTGGGGTCAGAAATACTAGCTCCATCACAATCTCACCAAGGTTGAGTAAAATTTTAGGGGACACAATTATGGAAACTTTATCTGTTTCCAAGGTACAGTCAATTAACTGTTTGGTTCCTTTTCCTAAAGATAAAATTTGCCTATACAGGTGATGATATGGATTTTACAAAATTAGTCCTCCAAACCAGAGAGAATCAAGTTCTCTTCTGTAATTTTTATAGTCTATCACGAGAAAGAATGACTAGAACTGTCAATTCTGAACTCAAGGGTTATTTCTTAGGCTGGGGATAAATGGATAAGAACTAAAAGATTCTGAGTGTCTCATATGTGCCTTCCAAACACAGTAGCAGACACGGTGTGGAACTCATTTAACTACCACACCCTGCTGCTATTCCTCAGGTAGGTATCCAGTCACTTTGACATAGCTGGTAAATAAATGATAGAGCCGACATCTCAGTTCAGGTGTGTCTCTCTCCAAAGTCCATCTACAGAGCAGAGCTCCCACTGGAACTGACCTAAAAGTGGACAACGAATGGAGCCTTGAGGTCCTCCCAAAAGGCTTCACAGTAAGTTTACCTTTCCTCTGAAGCAGCAACGTCCACAAACTTTTGGCAAAGATGGAAATGTTCTGAACCTGCATCACTGAACATGGTAGCCACTAGACACATGGCTACTGAGCACTAACGTGACAAAATAATTTATTATTTTACTTAATTTTAATTAACTGGCCACATGTGGCTAGTGGCTACGGTATTAAATAGCATAGCTCCAGAGAACAAAAGGGACTTCAGCCAAAATACATTCTAACCATTCCTGTTTGTACAACATCACTGACAGTACATTCCATAACCCTCTCCCCTCCAGCTCAAGTTTCATACCATAAACAAAGATTGCTAACCTCAAGAATAATTTTAGGTAGTAAGACCCTGCCCAATAAAAAAAATCAGCTGGGCATGCTGGTAGGCATCTGTAATCCCAACTACTCAGGAGGCTAAGGAGGGAGGACTGCTTGAGCCCAGGAGTTCAAGGCTGCAATGAGCAAGATCCTATCTCTAAAAAAAAAGCCACAACTTTCGGCTCAGGCTGTACAGGTTAATTTACAAATTATCTTTTCTTAATTCATATGCAGAGAAGATAACCTGCAACAATTAATCACATAAATTCAAGAAAGCTGGTCAATTTTCTATATAAATTAACACAGTTTAAGGCCATACATACCAGGCTGATAAAACAGCTGAATAATATGGTGATATGTTGCAAGCGAGGGTTCTCGAATTACCAGGTGAATAGAAAAAATAAACAATGAGGTAAACACACAGCAATCCAAAATATAGTTTACTGAGACACACTGAATTTAAAACATATTAATGTTAATATTTAAGCAATAGATGCATTTCTATTCCTTTGAACAAAGATATTTTCCAACTCATTAATGTAAAGGTGAAAAACTATCATAAAGACTTAATCACTTTTTGAAAGTCCAAATACTTATTAGTCACATTCTTCACTGAGAACAGTAAAATATATTTAAGTGAATTGATTCCCAAAGCAACTTTCAATAAAGTAACTAATGAAAAATATACAATACACTAGCACACACTTAGGTTCAAATACCTCATTATGCTGGAAAAATGTCATGAATTTAAAACTAGCTAACTCAAAGCAATCACTTCTCCTCAGATTCAACAGAACCATAAACAAAGTACCTAAAATACTAATGAACACTAAGATGATAAAGACACTCCCACCATAAGTACAGTACATTTAATTTAATGTGCCAAACATGGAAACAAAATTTCCAGCATATTATGTAAGCAGAAGAAGAATTTAAAGGTCTTTGCTTATGTTGACCTGAAACCTCTGGCTGGCACAGTCTCTGTCTTCAGAGGAATCAAGGGCGCATCCTCACCTATTCCAATGGCTTTCATTTCACGTAAAAGCTGTAAGGCTGGCAATCTTGCAATCACATGAAATCTTCGGAGACATTTCAGAATGGTATTAAAAGTCTGCAGATTTGGTTTCACGTTCTGTGCAACCATGTGTCTTAGCAGCTCCTAGTTGAATAAAAATCAAGTATCTTTCATGCCTGGGTAATCTGTCCAATAATCTGTTTCATACAAAATAAAGAATTCAGCGTTCTTGCTTATGTTTAAAGCAGGTTAGTAACTATATCCCTATTTTAAGAACTGTTTATTAATTAGCAGGTTCCATGATTCTGCCTTTTAAAGAAGCCTGCTAATTCAAACACCCACCCCACTTGATCAAGGTGGTCAACTGTCTTCAGTCTTCTACCAAGGAGAGTTTTCCAAGAAAAGACTCAAAAGTAATAGACCAGTATGATATAAAAAAGTAGTTTTTTTGGTTGTTTTTGTTTTTTTTTTTTTTTGAGACGGAGTTTCGCTCTTGTTGCCCTGGCTGGAGTGCAGGGGCGCAATCTTGAGTTGAGGGGATTCTCCTGCCTCAGTCTCCTGAGTAGCTGGGACTATAGGCGTGCACCACTAGGGCTGGCTAATTTTTGTATTTTTAGTAGAGACGGGGTTTCACCATGTTAGTCAGGCTGGTCACAAACTCCTGACCTAAGGTAACCCACCCACCTCAGCCTCAAAGTGCTGGGATTATAGGCATGAGCCACCGTGCCCAGCCGTTTCTGTTCTTAAGTTACTAGGCAAGAATCAATCCAGTGATTTCAACTTTTTGAACTTACACCTGATAGGAATTTGACAGCAAATATGCGTTACTTTGTAACAGAAAAACTATTATGAAAAATAAATGAATAAAATGGTCCAGAATTCTAGCTGTATACTCTGGGTCAAGTAACCTTTTCTTCTCATGTGCCAGACAGAGCTGAGTTCCAGGGCTGCGGAAAGGGTAGTGAACAGTTAACTGCTACACAGTGACTGCCATGCACATGCTCATAAATGCTATCTCCAGCCCATATACTTTTTTCTTTTTTTTTTTTTTTTGAGAAGGAGTCTTGCTCTGTTGCCAAAGCTGGAGTGCAGTGGCACAATCTCTGCTCACAGCAACCTCTACCTCCCGGGTTCAATCGATTCTCTTGCCTCAGCCTCCCAAGTAGCTGGGATTACAGGCATGCACCACCACGCCCGGCTTTGTTTGTACTTTTAGTAGAGACGGGTTTCACCATGTTGGCCAGGCTGGTCTCGAACTCCTGGCCTCAGGTGATCTGCCCGCCTCGGCCTCCCAAAGTGCTGGTATCACAGGTTTGAGCCACCACACCTGGCCAGCATATCTATTTCTGGCAAAGAGTATTTAAGCCCTATTAAAAAATAAACTGAGGATTCCTCCTTACCAGTATATCACTCCATTTTGCCTCAAATTTCTCATTTATCACGAATACTGTTGCTTCAATCACTGCATTAAATGTGTACACATCAGCTGTAAAATAAAAAAATGATAAAATTTGGGGTTGAAGATGAATCCCTAAATGGCTGAGTTTAAGGCAAAGCAGTCATTCCTATGTGTCCCTTGGCTAATCACATGCCCACAAAACTGGAAAACCACTCTCCTTTCTGGATCTCTACTCTTGCTTCAATCACCTATGCCTCAGGAAAAGACAAAGTATAGGCCAATGACTGAGGCAAGATCCAAAGCCTTCACACAGACAATTAAGAGAAAGAAGGAAATGGAGAAAGGGATGGAGGGGAGTTCTCAAACTCACCATGGAGTCTGTTGTTTAGTAACTCAGTGTACAAGTTTAACGCCTGCTCACAAGCTCGGTGCTGGAAAAGGAAAAGGAAAAATTAAGCATCATCAAATTCATTTACTTAAGAAGTCCTTGCACATTTCTGTCTTAGAGTTTGGTAACATAGCTCAGGCTCAATAGATCAGGCTCCTGTTCTCATGAAGCTCATACTCTAGTGCAGTGGTTTTCTATCTACTGGTAATGCCTGAACATATTTTTATTTGTCACAACTGAAAGTGGGGGAGGAGTGTACTACTCGCATCCAGTGGGTAGAACCCAGAGAGCTACTAACATCCTACACAGGACAGACCCCACAACAAATTATCTGACCCAAAATGTTAGTGGTTCTGAGGCTGAAACACCCTGATTGGTGGAAATTAAAGATAAAAATAAATAAAACAAATGTACCTTCACCATTCCTCGGATCATTGTGCAATAGGAATGTGCATTTTTCTCTGGCATTAGAGAAAAGATTCTCTCAGCATTGTTTTTTGCTCTAGACACAAAAGAGTAAATGTGAACCCGGGCAACAGGAAATACCAATCAGAGCTACCACCATTTACTGACGGTTTATTATGTTCCAGGCAATGTGCCAAGTACTTTACATGCATTATCTCAATTCTTACAGGGCGTTATGGTTATCATCATTTTGAAAATGGGGAAAATCAAGACTTAACAATCTTAATGCGTTGTCGGGGCTTTGCAGGTTAAGTGGCAGAATTAGAATTGAAAATGAAAAGTTTATAAACAAGTATATAAATATCTATGCATTAAAAACAAGAAGCAACTGTATGACAAGGTCCCTAGTAAAGATTCCTCATCCTTCTTCAATCTTCAGCTGCTACTTCCCAGAGGCAAAATGGTTTCTTTTGGAGGATCCTTCTGGTCATATTCTAGCATATGTACTTTCATCTCTTCTCCCATTCCATAACCTCGGCCTCCCGGGTTTAAGTGATTCTCCCGCCTCCACCTCCGGAGTAGCTGGAATTACAGGCACATGCCACCACCCCTAACTAATTGTTGTATTTTTAGTAGAGATGGGGTTTCACCATGTTAGTCAGGCTGGTCTCAAAACTCCTGACCTCAAGTGATCCACTCACCTCGGCCTCCCACGGTGCCAGGATTACAGGCGTGAGGCATCGCGTCCAGCCTACCCCAAGGAATTTAACCTTTCATCCTATCAAATTCATCACTTCAATAACGATTTTAGATAATCATGGTAGCTTTCCCTTTCCAGACATTCACATGAAATATATCCTCCTTTTAGACACCCAGCTAACTTAAATTCTCCAGCATAATTATTATCTTTCATTTAAACTGCTGTGTACGTCTACATGTTGGTCAGTGGTCTTAATTTAGCAGTACACTCTAGTGTCCATGATACTTTTAGTAAACAAAAGTATTAAATCTTTCAGAATTAGAGGTATATATTCCAAGGTAGCACTGTTAATGAAACTACCAAAGGAACCATACCATATGAAAGTTATGCAGAGTTAAACAGATGAGGGGAAAAAAAAAGGGTCAACCTCTCAACAGATTCTTGTGTTGCTGAATGGAGATAAAGACCCTACTGAAAAATGGTCTAAATGTATAGGAATACAAATAGTGAAATTTATATTGCACAATAAAAATCAATTATTTAAGAACATCACAAGAAAACATCTTCACGGGGTGATGGGGCATATTCCATGTACTGTAAGACACTGTAATTCAAGGTTCTAATTACGTGTGACATACCGCCATGTAACTCCAAACTGATGACCAGCTTGCCTCCTAGATTTATTGTTATTTTCCTCTTCCTGAAATGAATAATCATCAAGAGAAATAAAAGTTAAGGTGATGGAATGCATTTCCCAGACTACTCAAAATCAGAAAGGCAAAGGGAACTCAGAAAAATAAAGGAAACACAGATCCAGCAGATGGCAAAGAGGAAGTCCAATAACGCTTACACCTATACATTTAATTTCTTAAGTGCAAATCAGATGAAAAGCCAAGTTGACCCTCAAAGCAACAAGTGACAGCGTGGAGACAAGATGAAGCCATTTCCCTGTATGGCCTGGTCCTCAGATAGAAAGAGGAAAACCAACCAACACATCCTATTTGCTCAGGGACTACATCTGGCTCGATCCATACAGATAAACTGTCATAATTAGGGTGAAACCAAGATAAACAACATATACTTAATGTCTAACACTCACCCAAGCAAACTAAGACTTCTATTTTTGTTTTTTTCCTGAAACAGTCTCGCTCTGTCACCCAGGATGCAGTGCAGTGGCATGGTCTCGGCTCACTGCAACTTCCACCTCCTGGGTTCAAGCAATTCTCCTGCCTCAGCCTCCTGAGTAGCTGTGACTACAGGCGCCTACCACCATGCCTAGATAATTTTTTGTATTTTTTTTTTAAGTAAAGACGGGGTTTCACCATGTTAGCCAGGATGGTCTTGATCTCCTGACCTCATGATCCACCCACCTTGGCGTCCCAAACTGTTGGGATTACAAGTGTGAGCCACTGCACCCAGCAAGACTTCTTACAAGACTAAATCTTGTCTTTATTTATAAACCAAGGTCTGGGATGAGGCTGACATAGAGCAATACAGGCTTGGTTGGCATTGCAGAGGTCAGTGCTGGCTCTGTAGCCTGCTGCCTCAAGAGGTGGGGCTGGAGAGGTAGAGGGCCAACCAGAGCAGGGCTTCAGGAAGTGATGCTCTGGAAAGTGAAGTGTAACTGCAACCTACTGCCTATGCACTTTTTAAAATGTAAGGTTCTCTACATAAACAATCCACATTTGGCCAGGTGCAGTGGTCAGTAATCCCAAAACTTTGGGAGGCTTGAAGGATTGCTTGAGTCCCAGCGTTGAAGACACCATCCTGGGCAATACAGCAAGACCCTATGTCTACCCGCCCTCCCCACCCAAAAAAAAACTAACCAGGCGTGGTGGCCCACACTTGTGGTCCCAGTTACTTGGGAGAATAAGGAGGAACACTTGAGCCTAGGAGTTAAAGGCTGCAGTAAGCTATGACAGCATCACTGCACTCCACCCTAGGTGACAAGAGTGAGACCCTGTCTCTGGGGGAAAAAAGAAATCCACATTTAGTTGGGCAAAGAGTAGGAAAGATAGAAAAGAAGAAAAACACCAATAATCCCATCACCCAGAAACACTTTTTAAATGATTTTTTTCTTATGCATTTGTAAAAACATTTTTCCAAAAATGGAATATATACTGCTGATAGCCTGTTTCCCACTTATTGGATGAATCTTTCCATACCCAAACACATCTACTCTAATGTGCTCAATGGCCACACAACTTTTATCATAATTTGATCATCTACTGTTGGACATCTAGATTGTTTTCAACATTTTTACAAGTATAAACACCTCCTTATGAAAAATGTCACATGAGCATCTCTATTTGACTGATCCAAAGGATTTCTTGAGACCTAGTTCTAGAAGTAAAATTCACGAGTTGAGAGAGAGGCTATGACTCAACTTACAGGCAGCCCTCCGCACACTACTGTTCTGTCTCCAGCCTAGTGTGTTCTCGCCTCTAAGTCCATGTATGAATTTTTGAGGGGGCCCAGGCCATGGAGTCTTTACCTGGCCAGAATACATCATGTTATTACTCTAAGTGACACAGGCCAGCCCAAACATTTCAGATCAACGCTTTGCCTTAATATGAGGTAGGAGAGGACAACATATTGTTAAAAAGTAAACTAGGACAGAAGTAACTGTTTAAAATCTCTCTTCTTCCTGTACCACTTTTTAATCAAGGCTATCGTACCACACATCTCAGTACAAATCTCTTACTACTACCCTGACACATGGCAAAAGAACCCATCTTATTTTTAAAAGCGATTTCTTCAAAAAGAAGCTTAAGAAAAAAAAAAAAAATCAAGGCCAACAGTTGTTACCAATTCTTCTGACTGCTCAGTTTGTTGAAAATGATAATCAGTTGAGGGCTCCTGGTCACCATAGTAACACAATAAATCCAAGAGACTATTTGTTGTTTCAAGAGACACAGTGGTTCCTGTGGGTAGAAACAGAAAGGGAAAGAAACCTTGAACAATGAAGAACTAAAGCCTGTTAGGTGAAAATGCTTCATTTTTTAATATTGGCTGTGGTCTTCATGGCTACATACTTAATGTTGTCCACTACTTTATGCACTCAACGTCAACTTAAACACCTGGAGTGACATAGACAGGGACATAACCCCTGTTAACCATGTAATTTGATGTAAAAGATTGGAACACAAGATGAAGTTTGGGCCTGTGCTCACTTATTTTATGTACTCATTTTTCTCAAGCTAGTTCATGGTTTTAATTATCATCTCCAAACTGAACACACTGCAAACTATCCCCACTTACTTCCCCCAGCCCAGGTCCATTTGAACAAATGCAAGTAGCATTACTCCATTTGGATCCAGATACTCACTAAAAACTTGCTTAGAAACACTAGCTGAATTGTCTAACTATAGTAGTCTCTTAAAAATTGTTCAAAACATTATGTCCCCATCTTGACACTCATTAAAAGCGCTAAAAAGGGAACAGGAGGAAGAGAAGTATGAGATATAATCTGCTATTTTAGAAGAAAAGCAAATATATCTTTTTGTTTGTTTTGAGATAGGGTCTCATTCTGTCGCCCAAGCCGGAGTGCAAGGACATCATAGCTTACTACAACCTTGAACTCCTGGGCTCAAGTGATCTTCCCACCTCAGCGTCCCAAGCAGCTGTGACTACAGGTATGTGCCACTGCGCCTGGCTAATTTTTAAATTTTTTGCAAAGATGAGGTCTCACTATGTTGCCCAGGCTGGTCTTGAACTCCTGGGCTCAAGCAATCCTCCTGTTTTGGCCTCCCAAAGTTCTGGGATTACAGGTGCGAGTCACCATGCCCAGCCAATAAATTTTCTTTCTAAACAAAATACATTGATAAATTTAAAATGAGTATTAGGAAATGTAAAAGTCCAGAAGAGAAAGCAGGGCAGAGCAAAGAGGGTACAGGCTATGGAGAAGCAACTGGTTCACACCATCTCAAAGCTATGAGACCCTGGAAAAATTACCTAATAATTACCTTCATAAGATTACTATAAAACACACCAATGAGGGCCAGGCGTGGTGGCTCACACCTGTAATCCCAGCACTTTGGGAGGCTGAGGCGGGTGGATCACCTGAGGTCGGGAGTTTGACACCAGCCTGATCAATGTGGGGAAACCCCATCTCTACTAAAAATACAAAAAATTAGCCAGGCATGGTGGTGCATGCCTGTAATCCCAGCTACTTGGGAGACTAAGGCAGGAGAATTGCTTGAACCCAGGAGGCAGAGGTTGCAGTGAACCCAGATCGCGCCACTGCACTCCAGCCCGGGCAACAAGAGCAAAACTCGTCTCAAAAAAAACAAAACAAAAAAATAAAAAACACACCAATGAATAAAGTATTGTAGAATTAAGTATGTGAAATGACTAGCACAGTGTTTTGCACTTATTAGGGGCCTGATAATGAAATGTTCTAGGATCCTTTCCCTGGTATACTTAGTTACTGAGCTATGGGTCTGACACCTGTCTTTACTGAAGGACTGCACACACCTACCCAATAAAGGGGGTAAAACTAAAAAAAGACAAGCCTTAGCACTAAGAACTTTAATAGACTCACATCAGTTGCCGATCATATTAACAAGCAGAGGGAAGCGCCTCACTAAATTATAATCTACTGCCATCACTTATCCATACATCTGATGCTGTACCAAGCCACACACCAAAATTCTCAAACATAGCTTTCTGCAAATGTTTCCTGGGTTCAAGTGTATAATGATTCAGTCCAGTTTCTACCACTTCCATGTTTATTCTAAATCACCAAATAGCACTCTAGATTCTAAACACATAATGCCAGCTGCTTCTGATGTTGCTATATGTACATTTTCATGGTGACTTACCAGCTGTGCTATTTACATGTGTAGCTCCGAAAGTTTACATCCAGCTCCAATTCAGAGAACCACACAATTTCAGAGCTAGAAGCTCTGAGAAATTAAGTAACTTTTTGAATGCTAAGAACAACTAGTGACACAGATGGCACCAGCATCAAAGTCCCGATCCTACTGAGTGTGCTTTCCTTTTTACGTATTTCCTTCTTATGTGTTGTGGCCCAATCTTCCAAACATCCTTAAAAAGTACAGGAAACCTGGTCACAGTGGCTCACACCTGCAATCCCAGCACTTAGGGAGGCCGAGGTGGGTGGATCACCAGGTCAGGAGATCAAGACCATCCTAGCTAACATGGTGAAACTCCGTCTCGGCCAGGCATGGTGGATCACACCTGTAATCCCAGCACTTTCGGAGGCCAAGGCAGGTGGATCACAAGGTCAGGAGATCGAGACCATCCTGGCTAACACGGTGAAACCCCGTCTCTACTACAAATACAAAAAAACTAGCTGGACGTGGCGGTAGGTGCCTGTAGTCCCAGCTACTTGGGAAGCTAAGGCAGGAGAATGGCGTGAACCTGGGAGGCGGAGCTTGCAGTAAGCCGAGACTGCGCCACTGCACTCCAGCCTGGGCAACAGAGCGGGACTCCGTCTCAAAAGAAAAAAAAAAATAAGAGAAAAAAGAGTACAGGAAATCTGGGAGCACTGCGTACCTACCTAACGTTAAAAACAGAAGCTAAGGTAGAAGGGTGATACAATTTCTCTACCAGTGCTACAATAAAGCAACAAAGCTGCAATTCTACTTCACCTATAGTTCTTAAATAACACTAAAGCTAAAAATGAAATAAACTATTAAAAATATAAAGCACGCAGCCATAAAAGCAAAGTAAGTATAGCAGGCCCTGTAACTTTTACTCAAAATATCTGAATCATGTAACTGGGGCCCACTTCAAAGCCCATGTTATTAGAGGGGCTTTAATCGAACTCAGGTCACCTGCTTGCAAAAGCTGATCAAACATGTCCACAGAGGTTTTGACTTTTCTGAGCTTGATTCGTTCCTTCAGGGCGGCTTCACTTATGTCTTCGATCTGAGGTTCAAAGTACTCAGGCATTAAACACTAGGAAAACAAGATGACTAAAGTTACTACAAACAGGTAAAGGTGAGGAAAGGATAACTGAGTAGGACAAAATTTTTATCACCAACATACCAAAGTAAAACTTCACTGCTCCAATTCATGTTTCCTGCACCAGACACCGTTTATCACTTTAACATGATTGTCTTCACAGGGAATTGAACTAAACCTTTCATCTCTAATGCTGTGTATCCTCTAAACATTTAATACTACTCAAGGTATGCTGATTTTACCTCATTCACTAACTTATTCAAATACTTTCTGAATGCCTACTACTTGATCCCAGACGTTAAGCTCGGCACAGGGGATACAGAGAAGAAAGGCATTCTCTACCTTCAGGGTGCTCAATCTAATGGAGAAAGCAGATAACCAACAAATGATTATTCCACCACTGCCACTGTCTTAGTTCAGGATTTTAGTATTTTGACTTACACAATCACACTGGCTTCCTCATCTACCGACAAGTTATACTATGAAAACAAGAAGTGTGTATTTCCCTGTGAGCTTTGGGAAGCAGAGAGATGGGGGGGGGGGGGGGGACGGGAGTAGTTTAGATATGATGAGTCTGAGATTAGTACTTCCACCAACAAACTCAGGAGGGCAGAGTCACATCCGTTTTGCTCACCACTGTATGGACAAGCACTAAGCACAATACCCACCACACTCCATAAATCCTCGCTCCAAACTACAGAACAAAGAGGGAGCTGGAAATACAACGTGGAGTTCAAAGTAAAGGGATCTAGGCTAGATATACAAGAGTGCCAAATGGATTATAACAGTCACTGAAACAGAAGAGTGTACACAATAAAAAAAGAAAATGAGCACAAGAATCTAAGAAAGACACCCGTACTTAAGAAGTGGATCAAGGTCGGACACGGTAGCTCACACCTGTAATCCCAGGACTTTGGAAGACCAAGCAGGTGGATCACGAGGTCAGGAGTTCAAGACCAGCCCGGCCAAGATGGTAAAACCCCATCTCTACTAAAACTACAAAAAGTAGCCAGGTGCAGTGGCAGGCACCTGTAATCCCAGCTACTCAGGAGGCTGAGGCAGACTTGCTTGAACCCGGGCAGCAGAGGTTGCAGTGAGCCAAGATTGCACCACTGCACTCCAGCCTGGACAACAGAGTGAGACTCCATCTCAAACAAAAACAAAAAAAGAAGCGGATCAAGGGCAAGCAGCAGTGGCCTACACCTGCAATCCCAGAGATTTCAGAGGCCGCGGAGGGATGTTTGCTTGAGCCCAGAAACTGGAGACCAGCCTGGGCAATGCAGTGAGACAAGACCCAGTTCTCTACAAAAACTAAAAATTAGAAAACATTGGCCAGGCATGGTGGCACACTCCTGTAGTCCAAGCTACTTGTCAGGCTGAGGCAAGAGGATCACTTGAGCACAAGGGTTCCAGGCTGCAGTGAGCTATGACTGCACCATTGCACTCCAGCCTGGGTGACAGCATGATGCGCTGTTTCAAAAAAATCGAAGAGGAAGATGTGAATAGAGAGGTAGTGAAGGAAACTTTAGTCACAGAAGTAAAGATCTAAGAGCATGGTGTCACAAAAAATCGAATGGGGAAAATATTAAGATGAAGAGCAAATAAATACAGAAAGAATTTTAAAAGGTTAGTGTTGTGATCAAAGCTAACTCCACACTTTAAAAGGCTTATCATCCAAATATGGAGGGTATTCAAATGGCTACTTAAATATTAGCTATGAAAGCCTGGTTTAATTTACATTTAAAATAGTATTATGTAAATAATGTAACTACCTGTCCTTACCGGTATATGAGGTTCAGCTATGTCCTTCTGAAAATATTTGGGGTATGAATTAACAATAAACTTGGCTGCATTCTCCCCAGATTTCTTTGCCAGTAAAAATGAATGCTACATAAAGAAAAAGATTTAAATACATGTAATTTAGACTCAAGCAAGATTACAGTTACACTTTCAGCAATAATTTCTCCCCCCTTACAAAAAAAAATGCAACGACAAACAGAATCCCAATTAGAAATTATAGAATATCCCACCTTTTCTACTGTGATACAATTTCAGTTAGCATCTTACACACAGATTGAAATATATAAAAAGCAAGTCATTTAAACTGAGTGGGTCACTCCAGTGTGAAAAAGCCCTAAGTATTAGAAACCAAAACCAAAAATCCTCTCCCCATTGACGATATGTACATCTTTTTGAAAAAAGTAGTAAAGGATTCACAAAGTCTATCAATTTCTCAGCATTTGTAAACCTTTCCCAGGTTCTTACAACTAAATTATTTATGTACTGTTGTGTGCAAACCAGAGAGACAAAAGACTAGAAAATTATATGAAAATACTCACAGATTCCAAAGCGGATGTTGGTATAAGGTAAGGATCATCTTGAAATGCATAAGGCATAGCTGTGGTATCCTGTGGAAAAGACATAATACAATTTCTGTATTTATTTTGAAGACAGCTCACTGTAACTTTTAGCTCCTGGGCTCAAGGGATTCTCCTGCCTCAGCCTCCCAAGTAGCCTGGGCTACAGGTGTGTGCCACCACAGCTGGCTATTTTAAAAATTTTTTTGTAGAGAGGGTGTCTTGCTGTGTCACCCAAGCTGGTCTCAAACTCCTGGTCTCAAGCAGTTCTCTCACCTCTGCCTTACAAATGGCTCGGATTATAGATGTGAGCCACTGCATCCAGCCCACAAGTCTTTTCAGCTACACTTTTAAGAGGATCTTGTGAGTTTTGAGTAACAAAAATTCTGTAAGTTTTAATTATGTATGTAACCTACATGCGCAAATGTATGAGGGCATATATACATGTGTATATAGAGAAAAAAGACAAACACCTGCACTGTACTCCCAGCTCTACAAGACTTGCCTTTAATTACGCAAAGCAAACAATGGCTTAAGCTGTACCCCCCCCTCACCATGGCTGATTTTAATATTTAAGTTTGCTATCACTGGGGACTATTTCTGTTTTAAACTCTAGGTAAGAATCATCTGAATTAACTAGTCCTAACAGCAGAATCCCAGAATAGGATTTCCTCCAAAGCAAGGTCACTATCTACCCACGGTCATCTTTACCAAGAGTCCCTCCTCCAAATGGAAGATACCACCGCACCCCCTCAGGAGTGAACAGCGGCAGCTTCTCCCACGTCCTGTTGCCCATTAAAATTGCTCCCTAAACCTGAGCATAATCAACTCTCCAATACCACCAGGGGCCCCACTGAGAAATGCCCCAGAATTGCTTTCTCTATTCTTCTCTTCTGTGTCTGAGTGCCTTACTTGGGCCTTTATTACAAACAAAAACTTATCCTATATCCTTAACCCTGTCTTACTGACCTGGACTCCTTGGGGAGGGGGCACGGAAGCTTCCCTACAGCTCTCAAGGGAAAGCTGCTCATACCTGGAGCCTGGAGGGAGTATGTTATTTTGGACCTAGCTTTCTGCTACCCCTTTCAAAAACCCCTTTCCCTTGAGCCTCACCTTAGCAGCCCTGTGGTGAACTTCAGTTTTTAATTATACTAACGGAAAGCCAATGTTGAATTCTTAAGAGTGATATGATCCAGAGTCACTACAGCTGCTGAACTGAGACCAGTTGTACGGAGTTGAAGTGGGAGACGATAGAGACTGTTGCAATTAATCCAGACTTGTAAGACAACAATCACCAAGGTGATCGGTGGTGATATCAAGCATCTAAAATTTTGATATTGTGCAGAAAAGAGTTAACAGGCCTGAAACCACTATCCTTAGAAAGGTCTGCTTCCAAGGCTGGCCCTTGGCTGCCATCTGGGAACCTGGATATTGGAAGGGTTCCCACCATTCCCAAACTGCTAACAATGGTTCACTGTGCCTAACCTGTTTGTACAATGTGTTTTGTGCCAAATATCTGCTTTCCTGGTCTACATGGCCAGCCTCCCCTAAAAACTCTGGCACTGGGTCTCCAATGAGCTTTGGTAGACACTTCGCATGTGTTGTCACAAGTCATTGATGGAGGAATTAAGCATGTCCTGTGTTGAATCTTCTGGAGACGTCTTTTGGAAGCTTGTCACTGATTTCTTTTGGTCTTTATCCCATGAGCCTTTTCTCTTTGCTGACTTTGCTTTGTATCTTCTTGCTGTCTTAACTCTTAGTTGGGAGTGGTCACGGAGACCTCACACATCTTTTGAAGGGATAAACAAAGGCTTTGCTAACATGATTCCCAGGATTTTGGCCTGAGCAGCTATTAAGAATGGAGTTGCCATTAATGAGATGGCAAAGAAATGTATGAGGAATGTTTGGAGGGAAAGGGGTTTGGTTTTGGATATGTTAAGATCTTTATCACACTTTCAAGTGGAAAGGTTTCCCATTCTCCACATTGCTGTCTTTTCTAAAATGTCTGCTTAGAATTCCTTTCCCCCCATCCTGGCTAACACAGTGAAACTCCGTCTCTACTAAAAATACAAAAATTAGCCGGGCGTTGATGGTGGGCGCCTGTAGTCCCAGCTACTCAGGAGGCTGAGGCAGGAGAATGACGTGAACCTCGGAGGCAGAGCTTGCAGTGAGCCGAGAACGCGCCACTGCACTCCAGCCTTGGTGACAGAGGGAGACTCCATCTCTTAAAAAAAAAAAAGAATTCCATTCCCAGTCTCAGCGAAGTAACCCCTTCTCAGTGCTACCTCAGTCTTCCCCTCTAGAACTACACAATAACTGTGTCTAATTCTATATCCAGCACAGTGCTTGATAAGCATCATAAGGGCACAATATATGGTTGCTGAATGAATGGATAAACGAATAACTCTTGGATTTCAAGGGCCAGGTAAGTCACAATTCTACACATAACTTCTATAACTTCTTTGACTTGAAGGTGGCCCTGGACCATCCTCATTAAAATGCTGAGAATATCTCAGAGGTCCATTTCTGTGTTTACATTTCAGGTGCCTATTTATGGATAAGTGAGCTACTGAAAACCTCAAAGCTTTGCAAGTAGGGAGATGTAGTACTTTTTCAGAAACTGGTAGAGTATACTAACGCACATTAGCCCCGACACTATCTTTACTAGCTCCATCTTTATTTTATATTTTATTTTTTGTGGGGGCAAGACAGGGTCTCACTTTGTGGAGTACAGTGGTGCGATCCCGGCTCACCGCAACTTCCACCTCCACCTCCCAGGATCAAGTAAGCCTCACCTCAGCCTCCCAAGTAGCTGGGACTACAGGCCCATACTACCATGCTCAGCTAATTTTTGTGTTTTTTGTAGAGACAGGGTTTAACCACATTGCCCAAGCTCACAGGATCCACCCGCTTTGACCTCCCAAACTGCTGGGATTACAGGCATGAGCTACTATGCCCTGCCTAGTAGTTCCATTTTTAGATGGAGTTTAACATCTACAATAGAAGAACAATTCTGTGTGCTTGTAATAATCAACCTAAGGAGGATCAATATCCATACAGATACTGTGGCAGAAAAAAAGACTTAGTTATTTTAGACTTTTCCCCACAGATGAAATTAAAAGTTTTCGGTTAATAAAAACTACAACCAAGCAGAACGTTCCATTTCTGATGCATTTACCAAAGTTTCAGTGTATCTACCAGACTACAAACTATATTCTTGAGTTGCCAACAGAACAAACTTCATGTCAGTGAAATCAACAATATAGTAGCAGTAACAAAATACCATGTACCAAGCATTTCCTTTGTCCCAGACTCTGTCCTAAATCTTCTTATATTTATTAATTCATTTGTTAATAATTCCCATTGCAACCTTGAGGTTTGGTGTTATAATAAACCCCCATTTTATAAGTTAGGAAACAGAAGTTATCAAGAGGTAAAGTAACTTGCCTAAGATCATAAAGCTAGTTGCTTGGCTATTAAACCAGTAGGCTCCAGGACCCAGATTATTAATCACTGCATGATTGTCAGCATGACAGGCACATTATTTCTCCAAGTTGGTATACTACAGCCAAATCATCTCCTAAGAACATATATTTCAACAAGCCCTTCCAGGGATTAAAGATCACTGGTATGGTAGAAAAACACTGCATTTCAAGGTAAAAGATGTGTAATTAAGCCTTTAATTAAGGCTTTAACATCGTAACCAGTCACTGGCCACTTTCAAAACCTTAGCTTCCTCATTTGCCAAATGAAGGGATTTGATAATTTTAATTTTTCTTTTTTTTTTTGAGACAGAGTCTCACTAACTCACCCAGGCTGGACTGTAGTGATACGACCTTGGCTCACTGCAACCTCTGCCTCTGGGGTTCAAGAGATTCTCTTGCCTCAGCCTCCTGAGAAGGTAGGACTACAGGCGCCACCATGCCTCATAATTTTTGTTTTTGTTGTTTTGGTAGAGACAGGGTTTCACCATGTTCACTGAGCTGGTCTCCAACTCCTGACCTCAAGCAATCCACCTGCCTTGGTCTCCCAAAGTGATGGGATTAGTGATGGGATTACAGGTGTGAGCCACAGCACCCAGCCAATAATTTCACTCTTAAAAAAAAAAGAAAAAGAAAAAATTGGGCACGGTGGCTCACACCTGTAATCCCAGCACTTTGGGAGGCGAAAGCAGGTGGATCACCTGAGGTCTGGAGTTCGAGACCAGTCTGACCAACATGGAGAAACCCCGTCTCTACTAAAAATACAAAATTAGCTGGGCGTGGTGGCACATGCCTGTAATCCCAGCTACTCAGGAGGCTGAGACAGAAGAATCGCTTGAACCCGGGAGGTGGAGGATGCGGTGAGCTGAGATCATGCCATTGCACTCCAGCATGGGCAACAAGAGCGAAACTGTCTCAAAACAAACAAACACACGAACAAAAAACAGATGGGGGTCTTGCTATGCTGCCCAAACTGGTTTTGAACTCCTGATGTCAAGTGATCTTCCTGTTTTCGCCTCCAAAAGTGTTGGGATTACATTCATGAGCCACCTGGCTCAGCTGGATTAGATAATTTTAAAGAAACTTTCTAGATCCACAACAGTTTAATTCTGAATAATGAACAGGTATGAGTATTAAATGTGTTATTAGCCAAGTTAAAAAGTATGTTATTAGCCAAGTTTTAGGTTAAAAAAAACTAAAATCCTACTTACCCTGTTTACTGTGGATGCAAGTGCCTGAAGAACAGCTACTTTATCCCTAAGAATAAGAACCACAAGTTAATCCTCATCAGGGCTCTTCACAGCCACAAACTGAACAAGTGATTCTACTCTCAGTGTATTGGCCAGTAACAAAGTGCACATCTCATCTGAAGCTGGTTCGTATGTCACAAGGTCACTAGAATAAATTAGAAATGAAGAAAACTGCCAGTTCTTTTCCCTAGTTGGTACATGTTCTCTCTTTGCTATGCCTGTCCTCTCTGGCCTGGAGGATAATGCCATAACCCAGGGCTAGTGATTTCCATCCTCCCCTCATAAAACTATCTGGCCTACTTCCTCTATCAACTTTCCTATGGATTCTTATTGCGGCTTTCAGGACTACTGTTGCCTTTACTAACTTAACTGGTAGCTCTTGATTCAGTTATACAAGAATAAACCATAGGCTTCATTCTGGACCTATTGCATCAAAGCCTCCCAAGATCCACGGAGGACTGTCACACACATTCTTACTGAATTCCCAGATAATTCTGATGCACCCTCCTGGTTTAGAACCTCTCAACCACATATAACCTTATGGTAAGAATTGCAGGCCAGCTGTCCACTGCACCTCTGAATAGAGACCTTCACTGAACTATTAGAAAAGGCTTCACTGGAATAAATGACAGACAAGATAATTCAATCTCAAATGTATTTTTGCTCCTATGTTAGATTTTATGTGTTTCCTTTCCAAAAGGGAATTATACCAAGAGTATTTTTCTAAATAAAGTTTAACATAACATTCTTAAGACTATAAGTCATCTGAGAAAAACAAAAGTACAGGAAATTTTATATTTCATCAAAACTAATTCCCTGATGTATATAATATCCACAAGGTTTTCTTTCCACATTTAGAAGTCACATTTATGTCACTTCAGCAAGTGTGATGACACATTCTCTCATCTCTCAGCATTCCGTCAGATCTTTCATTAGCCTATTTAAGTCTTAGCAAGTTAGCATACTTTCCTAACACATTGAACAAATGGCAGTGAAAAAATGATGGCAGATTACTCACTAATTCGCTTTCTTAAAAGGGTTACTTAAAAAAGTTATCATATATTATTTTAAAAAAATAAACTAGAACATGACAGGTTAACCTAAACTGTCTGGTGTCATCTTGTGACCCCTCTCCACGATGAATTTGGTATTTGTATTTCCAGAACTTTTAAAGTATTTTTACATATACATCTCCCTAAAAAATGTATACACACTGTCATTCTGCATGTGTCTACGTAAGTTTGACTGCATTATCCATGTTATTAAATATAGAGCTAACTAATTCCTTTCAATGTAAAAAGTTATTGTATGATAACCTTTTAAAATTATCCATTCACTTTTCAATGGGCATTCAGGCTATTTCAACCTGTTACTATTCCCAAGTAATAAACAGTCTTGTCCATGTATATATGCAAATGTTCCTCCAGAGTGGCTAACCAGTAAGGTATGCACATTTCCAATTCTGATTCTGCCAAATTTCCTGCCAAAGAGCTGTTCCAATTTACTGTCCCACAAACAAACGTATTTCTCCAAATCCTCTCTCTGCCAATCCGGTAAGTTTTAATTTGCACTTCTTTTATGATCCCAGTTACCTATGCATTGACATAACTGGGCTCCCTGGCTCCCTAAAATAATCACACAATTCAGATTAATAAAGTTTTTTAAAAAGGCTTTTTAATGAACCCGAGTCTTTAGGTCACATAATTTTAAGACCTAGCTTTTTAAGGGGCCATTAAATGTGTTCAATAGTACTACACTGTAACAAGCACTTTTGTGAAGTTTTAGTTCCTACATATTCAACAAATGTTGAATAAATGAGATGAGGCAATTTGTTCAAGGATACATCCACTGAATAAAAAAGCCAAATTTTGCTGTCCACACCATTTACTTTATTTTACCACATTAGAGATAATAAAGACAGTAATTTTGTCTGCTCTTCCAACCAAGTGAGAGAACTTCCTTTAAAAAAATTATAATGATGTTCATGTATAACCATGTATTATTAACCACGTAAATACTAACCCACACTAATTCAAAATATCTTTCAATTGTTCTTTTAAGTAAATCTCATTGCTCATTCACTCACTATTCTCCACCTTTCTATTTTTTGTCCTTTAAACTCCTAGCTTCTCCCCACTCAGCTACTCTCTCTTCAAGAATGCTCTCCTATTGCTCTTCCCGTCACTGTCTCCTTACTTAACCCTTATGTTTCTCTCATAGTAAGCACTCAACCATTTGCTGAATGAACACTGATAGAATACTTACCAAGTTTTCTTTTTTGGAATTACTACTTCTTCAATCCCTAATGTAAAAAATAAAACATGATTCAGTTTCCTAGTACTACAATGGAATCCAACGTGTTGATATAAAAATAGAATTCAACATATTTTAAAATATACCTGTTATATCAGTTCCTTCAACCTTTGAGAGGGTTGCACTGCCAGAATAAAATCTGCAAAAAAACAAAAGCCTTAAAGCTAATAGTCCTTAATGAAGTACCCAGCTCACCTCCACCTGTGTGTACTTTGAGCCCAAATTCTCCAATTATCACAGATTAAACTGGATAACTCATGTCAATGAATGCTGAGAAGACAGTCTGTACAGCATGTTCAGTATCATTAACGAATGGATATAAGATATAGACAAGACTGTCAAAACTGGTTTTTTTTTTAGAGACAGGGTCTTGTTCCATTGCCCAGCCTTTAGTGCAGTGGTGCAATTATAGCTCACTGAACCCTTAAACTCCTGGGCTCAAGTGACCCTCCTGCTTCAGCCTCCTGAGTAACTAGGACTACCGGCATATGCCACCATGCCCATCTAGTCAAAATTTTTGGAAGCAAGCAATCTCATTACATAAATGGCAGAGGGGGAGGAAAGTTTTTAATGGCCCTTGAACAATCTGGTTTGAAATGCAAGAATTTCAACTTCAGGAACCAAAACACTATGACATTAAAAAGAACAATTTAGTGAGCTCTTGCTTCTATATAGTTACTGCCCTCATCAGAAAGGACCACCTCACTTAAAGCAATTACAACATAGGGAAGATCACCCATGGCTTTTCATTCCACTTCCTTCAACAATCAAGAACGTATCAAATACATAAAGCCTGATTCAGACTTGGAATTGCTAATATTTTCTATTTTCAGAGGTTCAATATGAAATTTTTGGCACCGGTAACATTCGGAAAGTTGTCAAGATGTGATTGCATAGAAAGATACTTCCTCCAGTAAGTATCTGGTTTCAGATATCATTTTAAAACAAGAATAACCCTCTAAGCTAAGGACATTTCAGAAAGAGATCAACTCTTTCAAGTCACGCTATTTGTTTCTCATGACCTTAAAACAGAGATCATGGTTATTTTGAGAACGGATGCTGAGGGAGAGATTCTGCTTCAAGCAAAGAAAACGAGTAGAAAAATGCTAACGAGGGCTACCAGGAAAAGAAGGACTGACATTGAATGGCAGCACAAAGGCTTCTGCAGTATCAGATGGAGTGGTTTCTCTTTCTTGAGGGGAACTAAGGGAGAGTACATATAAAAAAAAAATTGTAAATTACATATCTCACTTATACCTCACAAACTTTTCGGATGGTTATTACCAACTCCAGTCTGCAGATGAGGAAATCTGTCTATCATCCAATTAAGTGAATGGCAAACACTAAATCTAAAATTAGGCTTTCAGCAAGTTTTCACTACAAATTACTGCCTCTCATATTCCCACAATGCCACTGTGTGTACTGAGTGAAAAGAATATTACATAAATAGGTCATACAGGTTCCAAGCTATAGCTAATCACAGATCAAAAGGGCATGGTGAGATCTTTTAGACTTTTCTGCTTTTATGAAAACCTGATAACTTCTTTAGCCAAAGACCCCACCGTGGCGACCAGAGATCGCCTTTTACGTGGGAAGATTTTTTTTTTTTTTTTTTTTTTGAGGCGGAGTCTCGCTCTGTCGCCCGGGCTGGAGTGCAGTGGCCGGATCTCAGCTCACTGAAAGCTCCGCCTCCCGGGTTTACGCCATTCTCCTGCCTCAGCCTCCCAAGTAACTGGGACTACAGGCGCCCGCCATCTCGCCCGGCTAGTTTTTTGTATTTTTTAGTAGAGACGGGGTTTCACCGTGTTCGCCAGGATGGTCTCGATCTCCTGACCTCGTGATCCACCCGTCTCGGCCTCCCAAAGTGCTGGGATTACAGGCTTGAGCCACCGCGCCCGGCCTTACGTGGGAAGATTTTGTACTCTCTCCTCGCTCCTCCTGATTGGGTTAAAATAAGTAATGGCGGATAATTTTTAATTTGGGGTAGTGTTGCTAATAGCCACACTCACTGGAACGTAAGCTTCATGAGGGCAGGGACCCAGCTTTGCGGGTGGTAACTACAGAATACTGCAAGCAAACAAAAAGTATTTCTCTAATGAAAAAATGCGTTGCGAACCCTATTTCAAAGGGCCATCTCCGCGTACCTAGCCTTAAGGGCACGCGGCCCCAAGGGCGCGCATGAGCAAACCACTTCATCGTGCCTACGCCCACAGCAAGCTGGGAAACATAGGACTAAGGTGACTCTGCAGTCGTCTTCGCGGATACCCCTAAGCGTCTCTTACCTGCAGCTGCGTGCCTGTTCACACAGACCCGCCCGCCGACCTGTCAGCGGCTGGCCAAGCCTGCTGCGGAGGCCCAGCCAGCGAACAGCAGCTACAGCCGCCATCTTTAACTTCTCTGCAGAGCAGGTTGGGAAAACCCGCCTCGACCTTCAGGAAGGTGGGGCGAAGTGGGCGGGGAGCAGGGAACAGCTCCGCTATTGGCTGAAGCGGAAGAAGACGAAAGCAAACATAAAATGGGAGGTTGCAAGCTCATGGTTTGAAAGACTTTGTCACGGAAGCTAAAAGCTCTATACACCTCATTTGCCTCGGAGGAATTTTCTTAAATAATTATTTTGATGTCTTATATATCTTTTATTGTTTTCAAAATAAATGAGCGAGCAGAGAGTCGTACAACTATTTGTTCCCCCCCATGTAGAAGTGATCTCATCCAAGTAAATGTCGTTCCTGCGACCTCTTCCGCGCGCAAGCGCACTTTGAATCACGTGGTGCCTCCGAGCTTGAGGCTGAATTAAGAATAGTCAGGTGGTGAGTGGAACGTCTCTCTGGGTGTTGGAATTCAAAACGGACCTGGAGGATGTTGATCTCCAAGAACATGCCCTGGCGGCGGCTGCAGGGCATTTCCTTCGGGATGTATTCGGCTGAAGAGCTCAAGTAAGGAGTTGGTCGGGTAGCTTGCCCAGCCTGGCTCTTGAGGTCGGCGCCCTAAACTACGATTCCCAGAAGCCCTTGCGCCCAGTCAATCCTCTGAGTCCTGGCTTGTCTGGCGCTTGTCCTGCTGGGAGTCGTAGTTCTGGGAACGTTCCTGGGCCGGCGTGGACTGCCTAGAGTCTGGTGGGGCTGGGGGAAAGAGTTTGCGCTGGGAGTGGGGGAGTGTAAGGGTGGGGAGGTTCCGGGTCTGCAGCGTTATCGTCTGCCAGTCTTCTCGTTAACAAGCGTTTGTAGAATTAACCATAATGTACCTGACATGGTTAATTAGGCACGTAGTAAGTTTCCTCTTGTTTATAAAATGTTTGTCCTTCAAGTTAACTTCTCTTTGCTAGGACCCCGTTATATTCTCTGTCTGGTTGTTAAATCAAGGGAACTCTCTTTAGTCTTCATTTTGATCACGGTAGCATTTGACATTCTCCAATGCACTCTATTGAAACTTTCCTTTCTTCCAGAACCTTATTTGTCTTCAAGTTCTCCTATTTTTATGACAAATACTTCTACCTCCCTCTCTTCCTCTATCAGTCTTATAACCCCACAAACATTTATTAAGCATCCAGTTGTTTCCAGGCACCAAGCTAAGCGTTAATGACACATTGGAGAGCAAAGTCTGTACTTCGTTTTACTCCTTAAATGTTGATGTTCTTCAAGATTCTGTTCTGGTAATGTTGTTTTCCTCATGGTAAATATTGCCCCTTGACAGTCTCACCACTTTCATGATTTGTAGTCTCAAATTTAAATCCCCAACGCAAATTTCTTTCCCTGATTTTCAGACCCATTTGTTCAGCTGTCTGGACATCTTTACTTAAATTTCACACAGAGATCTTAAATGCGTATCAAAAACTCAACATGGCCGGGCGCGGTGGCTCACGCCTGTAATCCCAGCACTTTGGGAGGCTGAAGCCGGCGGATCACGAGATCGGGAGATCGAGACCATCCTGGCCAACATGGTGAAACCTCGTCTCGACTAAAAATACAAAAATTAGCTGGGCGCGGTGGCGGGCACCTGTAGTCCCAGCTACTTGAGAGGCTGAGGCAGGAGAATCGCTTGAACCCAGGAGGTGGAGGTTGCAGTGAGCCGAGATTGCGCCACTGCACTCCAGCCTGGCGACAGAGCAAGACTGTCTCAAAAAACAAAAACAAAAAGCAAAACAAAACAAAAAAAAACTCAACATGCACCCCTCTTCAAAGGGAGGGGTAACTTACCCCTCCAAAATGGTGTACCTAGTGCAAGACGGTCACTAGAAACTGGAAAATAATTCTAGATCTCTCTTGACATCTAACTTATTTATTGGGCTCTTACTTTGTGTCACCTACATGTCTATTTGTTCTTTACTCTCCTTTTTCTCCCAATTGCTACTGTGTTCCCTCTGGTCCTTATCTCATGTTTGAATTGTCTTTTCCTTCCACCTTCCCCTTACACCTCTCAAGTGCATACTCCACACTGCTGTCAAAATTATTCTTGCAAAGTGCAAATGTAGTCATGCTACTGTCACCCTTAAAACCCTCCAAAGGTTCTCCATTTCCCTCAGATAAAGGACGTTTTCTTAGCATAGCCTGCAAAGTCTCCCATGATCAGTCCAATGCTGATTTTAGCTATAACATCATCCCTTCTCCAGCCCTATTAAACTACTTGCATATTCCAGAAACTGCCATTCATATTTCAACATCTGGGTCTTTTTTTAAGCTATTCCCTCTGCCTGCAGTGTCCTTTTAGCCAAAAGGAGGTACTTCCCTCTGTCCCCTACCCAACACACACACACCTGAAAGCTCAGTTCACCTCCCTCATTTTCTGAGGTCATTTTGCACATGTTACAGTGTGTCTGTCATGGTGCTTTAGTCACTTTTTGTGCTTACGTATATTTGTCTTCCTCCACTACTCTTGAGCTTCTTATATATGCCACTCTTGTCTTTTATCCTCAAGTCTGAATAAATGGATGAATAAACTCCTGAGCTCTGGTGTCATTGGTAACAGTGTGCTAGCCCAGAAATTCCAGTTATATCATCACCGCCATAAGTGGATACGATTTCATCCAAAAGCAAAAGTGTTTTAAGTTTCCTGAATTTTTAAAAAGATAACTGTGGAGTTTTCAAACTGGTTTAGGGTTGAGTTAAAAATGGCCTGCAGGGGCCATTTCAGTCTCCTGTTACCTCTCTGATCTCACCTCTTCTGGCTACCTTGACCTCCTTGTTGCATCCAGAGCACCACGGGCACATATCCACCTCAGGACCGTTGCACTCCCTGCTTCTTCCTCCTTTAAAACCCTCTGCCCAGGTGACTGTATGGCCTGCTCCCTCAACTCCTTCAGCCTTTGCCCAAGTACCTCCTTAGTGGGCTTCTAGGACCACTTGACTACTCCGCTCTTCCCTTTCCCTGTATTATTTTTCGTCATAGCATTTCCTGCCATGTAACAGACTATACATTTATTTTGTGTCTGTTCCTCTTCCTCCAATAGAATGTAAGGCCCTTAAGCATAGCGGTTCTTGTCTGTGTCCTTGGCACTTTATGCTATCTGGCACATAGTAAGCACTCAGTGGGTATTTGTTGAGTGTATGAATAGATGGATGGAGGAGCTAGCTGCTCAGTGCTTGGCACTTTCAGTCCTTAACGACACCCATTCTCAGTTCTTAACAACACCCATTTGTGGTGGCACCTCTAGTAAAAAATTCAGGCCCAGAGAACAAAATGTCTCTCTAGGAAGTGGCAAAAGTCTTCTTCAAACCTAAGTCTATTGATCTCAAACTCTGCTCTCTCCGGTGGAATCCTTGCTGGTTGCCCCTACTCTTCATCCCACTCCTGTAGTGGTGGGAGGGACTTTCTCCTCTACCCAACAAAGAGAGAGGAACTTTGTTCCAGACACTGTATTTTCTATATGTTATCTTCTAATCGTCCTCATAGAGCTGCTGCGATGCCCAGACTTCAGGTGAGAAAAAAATTAGGTAGTTATCAAAGGACATAGTCAACAGAGTGAAAGGGCAACCCATGGAATGGGAGAAAATACTTGTAAATTATGTACCTGATGAGAGATTGTTATCTAGAACGTAAAAGGAACTCCTACCACTCAACAACAACAATAACAAATTCAATTTTAAAATGGACAAAGGACTTAAATAGACATTTTTCCAAAGAAAACATACAGATGGCCAGTGAGCATGTGAAAAGATGTTGAACATCACCAATTATTAGGGAAACGCAAATAAAAAGCTCCTCCAATCCAGTAGGGTGCTACTATCAAAAAAACAAAGTAGTGTGTGTTGACAAGGGTGTGGAGAAAGTGGAACCTTTTTGTACACCATTAGTGGGAATGTAAAATGGTGCAACCACTATGGAAAACAGTAGGGTGGATTCTCAAAATATTAAAGACAAAATTACCATGTGATCCAGCAATTCTACCTCTGGATACATATCCAAAGAATTGAAAGTAGGGTCTCAGAGATATTTGTATACCTATGTTCATAGCAGCGTTATTCACAATAGTGAAAAAGTGGATACTACCCTAGTGTCTTATCAATGGATGGGTTGATAGACAAAATGTGGTATGTACATGCAATGGGATATTGTTCAGCCATAAAAAAAGGAAAAAAGTTCTGACACATCCTATAACATGGATGAACCTTGAGGGCATTGTGCTAGGTGAAATAAGCCAGTCACAAAAGGACAAGTACAGTGTGATTCCACTTAATATAAGGTACTTAGAGCAGTCAGATTAATCAAAACAGAAAGTAAAATGATGGTAGCAGAGGAGATGAAGAATTATTGTATAACGGGTACAGGGTTTCAGTTTTACAACATGAAAAAGGGTTCTGCAGCTGGAGAATGGTAATGGTAGCATAATGCAAATGTACTTAATACCACTGAACTGTACTAATTGAAACAGTTGAGATGATGAATACATATATATATTTTATTACAGTTTCAAAAGTTAAGATTAAAGAACAAAAGGTAAGTAATTTGTTCAATGTTACCCAGTTCAAGGTTGCAGGTGGACTCTAGGTTTGTGGGTAGAGACCACACACACAACTTTTGAGTTAGATCAATTTTCTCATGAAATTAGCTTACTGGCAGCAAGGTGACCATATAGACAACAGCCACAACAGCAGATCTGCCTCCATGTCGCCTTGACCCTTAGAGTGACACTGGCCATGCCACGTAGAATCTTCTAGATCTGAGCAGCTTAATTCCTGATAGACTAACATCGTTTTACACTCAGAACGTGTCACCACTCATGAAAACTTGACACTATTTTTGTGCTTTATTAAAGGGAGTGTTTACATCATTAGGGGACTCTCCTTTCAACCTTCAGATTTCCTCTAGCCTGTGAGATTGGGATGGTTTCTTTGTCTTTATTTTCTAAATCAGAAAGGAGAAAGTTGTAAAAGCAAAGTTAGCTTACTAAACAGAGTTGTGTCCTATGGGAGCACCTTTCAAACCAAACATAAAATGTGATGAAACCTTTTTTAAGGTTTGCTTATATGTGTTTAATGTTGTCAAATTTACTATTTCTGCATACAGGGATTGTCGCATCACATTCCCTTCACTGAACTACGTAGGCTTTGGAGTTAAGTCTATTCCATATCCTGCCTCCCCCACATTCTGTTTGTGTCACCTGGATTCGATCACCTAAATTCCCTGAGCCTTGGTTTCGTCCCCTGAAAAGTACATGTAGTGATGACCATTTCAGAGGATTAAGATCAAACTAAATAATGCGGCCAGGCATGGTGGCTCACTGCTGTAATCCCAGCACTGTGGGAGGCTGAGGCAGGCGGATCTGTAGAGCTCAGGAATTGAAGACCAGCCCGGGTAACATGGCGAAATCCTGTCTCTACAAAAAAAATATTAATCGAAAAATTAGTTGGGCATAGTGGCACTTGTCTGTGGTCCCAGCTACTCGGGAGGCTGAGGTGGGAGGATCACTGGAGCCCAGGAGTTCGAGGCTGCAGTGAGTCAAGGTTGCACCAGTGCACTCCAGCCTGGGCAACAAGAGTGAGACCTTGTTTGAAAAAAAAAAAAAGACGAAATAATGCTGCCTGTGAAGCAGTCAGTGTATAGTAGATGCTTAACTCGTTTTTATAAACAGTTTATCAATATACTTAGTGCAAGTTTTGTTCTAAATCTGTTTTTAAGATGTTACCACTCATTCATTTAGCACATATGTGTTGGGTACCAACTCTGCACTTAGTGTTGGGGTCCACTGGTGAGCAAGGCAGACAGAGATTGTGCCCTCCAGAGCGATCAAGCAGGCATTAAATCATCACTTAACTATAGTTTTGTGCTGGAAAGGAAATATCAGAGAGGTTGGTAACCTTAGCTTTCCTCTTGGTCTTTTTTTATCCCCTTAGGAAATTAAGTGTTAAATCCATTACGAACCCTCGGTACCTGGACAGCCTGGGGAACCCATCGGCAAATGGCCTGTACGATTTAGCTTTGGGTCCTGCAGATTCCAAAGAGGTGTGCTCCACCTGCGTGCAGGACTTCAACAACTGCTCCGGGCACCTGGGCCACATTGAGCTCCCACTCACGGTGTATAACCCTCTCCTCTTCGATGTAAGTGCTGCCTCAGTTGTGTGAGTCTCAGGGCTGCTGGTGGGATTTATGAGTTCTGCCTCTCTCCCACAAGAGTGGTCTAAGGACGTTAAGCCCCAGACACTCCAATGAAAGCATTCTGTAGAATGAGATTTTGAAGCTTTGAGCCAAATACAATAACTTCAACTTACCCTGTGGCCCTACTAAATAAATGAGTATCAGTTTGCTTCCAGTTGAGTAGAGCCACAGCCTGATTCCATTCACGTGGAGGGCCAGGGAGGGTTCAGATTCATTCCCTACACCTTTTGTTTCAGGGGCTTTGTGCTCTTCAGAAATCTCAGTGGCACCTGCCTGGTAATAGAGCGAGCTTCAGTGTTCTCAAGGCCTCCCTGAGCCTTTCAGGTGTCTCTATAGGCTCTTGGGTGGTGGCAGGAGAAGCAAAGCCCCAGAAAGCCCAACAGTGAGGTCAGAATTAAGCTTCTGTGTAGAGTCATGCTTGTACATTTTCAGCTTTTTATTTCAGCGAACCTCACTTGCAGGACTTTTTTTTTTTTAAGCTACACATATGTTGGTATACCTGGACATGATTTTTGTCTGTTAATCATGTTAAAGAGAAGTGTCTTTTTTTGTTTTTGTTTTTAAGACAGTGTTTCATTCTGTCTCCCAGGCTGGAGTGCAGTGGCACGGTCTTGGCTCATTGTAACCCCTGCCTCCTGGATTCAAGTGATTCTTGTGCCTCAGCCTCCCAAGTAGCTGGGATTACAGGCACGTGCCACCATGCCCAGCTAATTTTTGTATTTTTACAAAAATTACAAGAGACAGGTTCACCACGTTGGCCAGGCTGGTCTCAAACTCCTGGCCTCAAGTGATCGATCCGCCCGCCTTGGCCTCCCAAAATGCTGGGATTACGGGCGTGAGCCACCGCACCTGGCCAAGAAGGGTCTTAATTAAATCTTGGAATAAAATAAAGATATTTCTCTACCTCAGGTCATACGGCCAAAGTAAATTTCAAATCTAAATGGATTAAAATAAAACCTTAAAAGAAAATAGAAGGGAATATTTATCTGGTTCTTAAGATAACAAAGACCTTTCTAAGCATGTAGGCTGAAGTAGAGTTTTTAAAGACTGACTACACGAAGAAACTTGTGAGTATACTGAAAATCACCATGACTACTGTGTCTCTTTCTAATATCCTGTTCGTTTTTATTCCCTCTTCAGAAGCTGTACCTGCTGCTTCGGGGCTCTTGTTTAAACTGCCACATGCTGACTTGTCCCCGGGCCGTGATTCACCTCTTACTCTGCCAGCTAAGGGTTCTGGAAGTCGGGGCCCTACAAGCAGTCTACGAGCTTGAGAGAATTCTGAACAGGGTAGGTGGGTAGTGGTGGTCCCAGAAATCAGGAAACACAAAGTGGTGGAGAACTAGAGATGCTTGTATATTGTCCTAGTTACCATGCCGATAGTCACCAGAACGTTTGATCTTTATATCTTATAACTGGATACCAATAGCTGAGTGTGAAAACAGGAAGCTATAAGAATAATAAAAGGAATGTTAATAGAAACAATAGTGAAATACCATTTAATCCATTTATGAGCTTTTTCTGATTTTCTGGACCGAGGATTCAGTCAAGGTTTATTCAACCAAAAGACATTGCTTTTGATGGTTACATGTCTTTGATTGGTCTTAAAGTAGAACATTGTAATGTAGAGAATTCTTTTTCATGATACTGACTTTTTTGGAGGCTCAAGGCCAGTTGTCTGATAGGATTTCTTACATTTTACATTGTCTGATTATTTCCTGTAATTAGATTCACTTTTTGGCAAGAATACAACCTACATGATACACGGTACTTTGTATTGCATCATTTTAGGACGCCTATGATATCAGGTTGTTCACCTATTGGTAATGCTTACTTTGTTTACTTTTTGTGTTTGGTTTTTTGGTCTTTTTTTTTTTTTTTTTTTTTGAGACGGAGTCGCTCTGTTGCCCAGGCTGGAGTGCAGTGGCTGGATCTCAGCTCACTGCAAGCTCCGCCTCCCGGGTTTACGCCATTCTCCTGCCTCAGCTTCCCGAGTAGCTGGGACTACAGGCGCCTGCCACCTCGCCCGGCTAGTTTTTTGTATTTTTTTAGTAGAGACGGGGTTTCACCGTGTTAGCCAGGGTGGTCTCGATCTCCTGACCTCGTGATCCTCCCGTCTCGGCCTCCCAAAGTGCTGGGATTACAGGCTTGAGCCACCGTGCCCAGCCAGTCTTTTTTTCTATTAACACATAATATTTATACATATTTTATGGGGTACATAATGATGGTGTGATACAGACAATGTATAGTGATCAGATCAGGATAATTAGCATATCTATCACCTCAAACATTCATCATTTCTTTGTGTTGCGAACATGCAATATTCTCCTTCTAGCTGTTTGAAACTATGTTATTGTTAGCTATGGTCATCCTATAATGGGGTAGAACACTAGAATTTATTCCTCTTGTCTAATTGTAATTTTATCTCCTTTAACAAATCTCTTCCTGTTCCCCTCTTTTCCCTACCCTTCTCAGCTTCTAGTATTCTCTATTCTACTTTTACTTCTATGAGATCAACTATTTTTGGCTTCCACATATGAGTAAGAACATGTAGTGTTTAACTTTCTGTTCCTGGCTTATTTCACATGATGTCCTCCGGTTCCATCTATGTTGTTGCAAATGACAGGATTTCATGCTTTATTATGGCTAAATAGTATTCCATTGTGTATATATTACCACATTTGCTTTATCCCTTTATCTATTATTGGACATATAGGTTGGTTCCATATCTTGGCTATTGTGAATAGTGCTGCCTCTTTGATATTCTAATTTCTTTTCTTTTGGATAATTGCCCAATAGTGGGATGCTGGATCATATGGTAGTTCTATTTGTAGTTTATTGAGGAACCCTCATATGTTTCCTGTAGTGGCTATACTAGTTTACATTCCCACCAACAGTGTATAGGAGTTCCCTTTTCTCCACATCCTCACCAGCATTTGTTATTTTTTTGTCTTTTGGGGATAGCCATCCTAACTGGGATGAGATGAAACCTCACTGTGGTTTTGATTTGTGTTTTCCCAGTGACTAGTAACATTGAACATTTTTTCATATATTTGTTAGCCATTTGTGTGTGTTTTGAGAAATGTTTGTTGAGATGATTTGCCCATTTTTTAATTGAATTGTTTGGGATTTTTTGCTGTTGAGATGTTTGAGTTCCTTATATATTCTGAATATTAAGCCTCTGCCCCTAAGATGAATAGTTTGCAAATATTTTCTCCTATTCCGTAGCCTGTCTTTTTATTGACTGACTACTTTGCTGTGCGGAAGCTTTTTAGTTTGATATAATGCCATTTGTTTATTTTGGCTTTTGTTGCCTGTGCTTCGAGGTCTGATTCATAAAATATTTTTCCAGACCTTATATTTAGGTCATTGATCAATTTTGAGTTGATTTTTGTAGAGGGGAGGGGTGGAGATCTAGTTTCATTCTTCTGCATATGGATATCCAATTTTCCCAGCATCATTTATTAAAGGCACTGTCCTTTTCCCCAGTGTATATTCTTGGCACTTTTTGCAAAAATCAGTTGGCTGTAGATATGTAGATTAATTTTTGGGTTCTCTGTTTTCATTGGCCTATGTTTCTGTTTTCATGCCAGTACCCTACTGTTTTGGTTACTACAGCTTTGTAGTATATTTTGAATTCTGGTAGTGTGATGCCTCTAGCTTTGTTCTTTTTGCTCAAGATTGCTTTGGCTGTTCAGGGTCTTTTGTGGTTCCATACAAATGTTACAAGTTTTTGTTTTTCTGTTTCTGCAAAGAATGTCATTGGTATTTTGATAGGGATTGCACTGAATCTACAAATTGCTTTGGGTAGTGTAGTAATTTTAACAGTATTAATTGTTCTAATCTATAAGTACGGGATGTTTTTCCATTTGTACCCTCTCCAGTTTCCTTCATCACTGTTTTGCAGTTTTCCAAAAGAGTCTTTCACATCCTTGGTTAAATTTATTCCTAGGTATTTTTTTGGTAGCTATTATAAATGGGATTGCCTTCTTAATTTCTTTTTCAGCTAATTCATTGTTTGTGTATAGAAATGCTACTGATTTTTTTTTAATCCTGCAACTTGACTGAATTTGTTTATGAGTTCTAAGAGGTTTTTGGTAGAGTCTAGGTTTTTCTATATATAAGATTATGTTATCTGTAAACAGAGACATTTTTACATCCTTCTTTTCAGTTTGGATGCCTTTTCTTTCTCTTGCCTAATTTCTCTGACTGGTTACTTTCGGATAAGGTGGCGTTGACCAGATCTCTATTGTAAAGAGATATTTTTTTCATAGTTGATATTTACATCAGAATTTCTGGTGCTATTAAAAATACCTTATTTGAATTTTCATTTTGTTTGTTGACATATAAAAATGTTATTGATTATATATGAAGCAACCTGGCAAAATTGTCTCATCAATTGTGACAGTTTGTCTGTAGATATTTTTAGATTTTCAATACAATCGTATCTGCAAATACTGGCTTTTTTGTTCCTTTCCAATCCTTATATGTTTTCTTTTGGTGGCTAGGATCTACATTACTGTGTTGAAGTGGTAGTTGGTATCTTTGTCTTATTTCTTGTCACAAAGAAAAGTTGTTCCCCTTTCCTCTTCTCCTCCCTCTTCTTGGATACTTCAGTGCTGAAGACATAAGGTGGGCGGAGCAAGCTGGGATTTCACAAAGAGACCCAGCCTAATACATGGTGTCTGAGCCCCAGGAGAGTGAGCAAAGCTTCGTGGGAAAGGTGTCCCTGCACAGGGGGGACTCAGCCAGAGCAGAGTGAGAGGGGATCCCTGCACGTGCGGGCAGCCCTGTGTGGAATACCAGAGCTCGAGTAGGGTAAGGAGGGTGTTCATTTGGAGATAAAGACACAGCTTAGAGTGTGAGAGCCCAAATCAAGTGAGAGGGTACCCATGCGGGGTGGCCCAGCGTGGGGTGTGTGAGCCCAAATATGATAAGGAGGGGGGGTCCACAAGGAGGGTGGACTCATGTGGAACTTGAGCTCAAGTTGGGTGAGGGCTCCATACAGAGGAGGGGATGACGGCGGCAGTGGTGGGAGAGTGGTTACATATAGGGAGAGAGAGACGTTGATGAATAAGTTCTTAATTGATTGAATATGTACTTAAGGATAATGGGGGCCAGGTTTTAACTATCAGAAAAGAGAGTTACAAATATATGAAAGAGAGAAGACAGAATTAATCCTGTATTGTTAAAATGGAATTAAAAGTTCTGGTGTAAAGTGTGTGTGTACACATGTATTTTCCCCTGGCCCTGTCCCTGGAAGGGCTGGGGGGAGTGATAGTAATGGGCACACCTAGCACCCCCTTCTTGTTTTCTAAATACCATTCTCCACTAAAAAAGCTTCTTGGAGAAATAGCTGATCTAGAGCTGGGACAGCGAAAGTACAAGACCAGTCTGGAATATCACATGCCAGAAAGGAAGTATGTGCCCAAAGAACAATGGGACATGTCCAAAGAACACAGAAGACTGTGTGAAGGGCCCACTCTGGCCAAATCTAGGACAGTTCGAGCATATAATAAACGATGATACTGAATGATTATAACCCATCGAATGAAGTAGGAATCCATGAACCTACTTTTATGTTGATATAAATGAAAAAATGAATTGAGTGACTGAAGGTTTAAGTAACAGGCTACTTACTCACAAAGTACCCTCCCCCGTATACACACACATAGTCTTTATTAATTACAAAGGTCAGAGGGAGGATAACTTTACAATGGAGAAGAAGCCTGGCAGTCACCCCCTTACTTGGGGTGATCAAAGTGAAACATACCTGATGGTACTGATTGAAATCATGCACTCCCTTATAGGATGCAGTGAGAAGAACACAACATTGCTTCTGGATATTCCTGCCAAAGACGTTAAGCCAAATCTGATCATGATGAAACTTCAGACATGCCACAATTGAGGGATATTCTATAAAATTTGCCGTTAATCTTCAAAGCTGTTAATGACTAAAGTTGAACACTAAGGAACTATTCTAAACAAAAGAGACTAAAAAGTGTTTTAGTCTTTTAGTCTCTAGTCTTTTAGTCCTTTGCTATAAAGGACATTAGTATTATTATTTTGAGACAGAGTCTGGCCCTCTCATCCAGGCTAGAGTACAGTGGCACGATCTCGGTTCTCTGCAACCTCTGCCTCCAGGGTTCAAGCGATCTCCCATCTCAGCCTCATGAGTAGCTGGAACTACAGGCATGTACCACCACACCTGGCTAATTTTTGTATTTTTTTAGTCAAGACGAGTTTTGCCATATTGACCAGGCTGGTCTTGAACTCCTGACCTCAAGGGATCCACCTGGCTCGGCCTCTCAGAGTGCTGGGATTACAGGCATGAGCAATCACTCCCAGCCTGTAAAGGGTATTATTAAAAGAGTTGGCAAAATTTGAATGGTGTTTGAGGATTAGAAGGTAATAATTTATCAGTGCTAATTTACCATTTTTTGATGATTGTATCATGGTCATATTTGTGAGTGTCCATGTTTATAGAAAATGTTCACCAAAGTATTTGGGGTTGATGGTATATCAGATCAGCAGTGTACTGTCAAATGGCTCAAGAAAGATAGATTTCTGGAAATACTTGCGGTTTTTCTATAAATTTGAGATTGTTTCAAAATATAAATAAATTATACCCTTAAAATAGGGAAGCTTTCAACATTTCACTATTAAGCATGGTGTTTACTGAGTTTTTAATCGGATTAAGGAAGCTCCTTTATATTCCTAGTTTGCTGTCGTGGCTAAATATTAAATTTTATCAAATACCTTTTCAATGTATACTGAAATTTTCAGATAATTTGGGTCCTTTTAAACCAGCTAACATGGTGAATGACTCCCTTCCTTTCCTAATGTTAAACTAACCTGGGATTCCTGGGATAAACCCAAATTGTTTATGTTATATTACCTTTTTAATATGTCGTTGGATTTGATTTCTTCATATTATACTTGGGATTTTTGCCTCTGTAATCATGAGTGAGATCGGTTTACATTTCCTTTCTCCTATTGTCTTTTTGGGTTTGGGTATCTAGATTATGTCAGCCTCATAAAATAAGTAAGATAATTCTTTTTTTTTTTCCGAGACAGTGTCTCACTGTTGCCCAAGCTGGAGTGCAGCCACGCAGTCGTAGCTCACTGCAGCCTCTGCCTCCCAGCATCAAGTGATTCTGGTGCCTCAGCTTCCCAAATAGCTGGGATTATAGGCGTATGCTACCACGCCCAGCTAATTTTTGTATTTTTAGTAGAGACAGGGTTTCACCACATTGGCCAGGCTGGTCTTGATCTCCTGGCCTCAAGTGATCCACCTACCTTGGCCTCCCAAAGTGCTGGGATTACAGGCATGAGCCACTGTGCCCAGCCAAGGTAGATAATTCTCTCTCTCTTTAAAATGCCCTGGAGGAGATAGGAGACATAGTACGCCAGCAGGGCAGTGCCACACATTTCTCTTCAGCAGGTGTCCTCACAGGGACTAGTTGTCTTTGGCTCCCCACATGACTGACGACTACTCAGAAGCAAAGGAACGAGATCATTTCAGCGGCTAGGGGAGCCACCCTGGCGTAGAAGCCCCATCTCCCAGAAAGGAATCAATATTGTTTCTAACAGTTCCGTGGGCTGTGCCTCCAGGGACCCTAGGATATGCTCAACTAGGACCCAGCAAAGCTCAGAGCTGTGATCTTTCCAGTCCAGATATAGCCTAACCAATTGGGGTCATTTTTACCATCAGTAGTGTTGCCTAATAACACAACTGACATTTCTACTCTTATTTATTTATTTTTTGAGACGGAGTCTTGCTCTGTTGCCCAGGCTGGAGTGCAGTGGTGCAATCTTGGCTCACTGCAACCTCCGCCTCCCAGGCTCTAGCGATTCTCCTGCTTCAGCCTCCTTGAGTAGCTGGGACTACAGGAAGTGCCATCATGCTCAGCTAATTTTTTGTATTTTTAGTAGAGATGGGGTTTCACCATGTTGGCCAGGCTGGTCTTGAACTCCTGACCTCAGGTGATCTGCCTATCTTGGCCTTCCAAAGTGCTGGGATTACAGGCGTGAGCCACCGTACCTGGCCTGTTTCTACTTTTATTATGTTTCCGAGGGAACAGAGCTAAAAAGTTAACTCATGGTCACATTTGTCCAAAAGAGAGATTGAGAAAGAGAAAGAAAGGATTTTCTTAAACCAGTGCTTACAGTAAGTTATATGTTTCTAGGAATTCCCTCATTTCATTTAAAGTTTCAGATTTTTTGGCATAAAATTATTCATGGTGCCTACTATTATACCTTAATCTTTTTTTTTTTTTTTTTGGTAAAATATACACAAAAATGCATTAATTGTATGTACAGTCCAATACAAAGTAACCATCACCCTTACAGTCTAGTTCAATGTCAGCATATTGTTTATGTCCCCAAAAACCCTCCCTCCTTTCCCTGTCCCCTTGTGTATTTATTTTTGACAGTTTGTCTGTCATTGTCCTTTAAAAATTCTTTGTTGGGGCTGGACACAGTGGTTAATGCCTGTAATCCTAGCACTTTGGGAGGCTGAGGTGGGAGGATTGCTCAAGCCCAGGAGTTAAAGAGCAGCCTGGGCAACATAACAAGATGCTACCTTTAGTTTTCTAATAATTATAAAAAATAAATGTAAAAATAAAAATTATTTATGGGAATAATTTGAGGGCTAGGATGATGCTGCCTTCTCCAGAGAAGATTCTCATTGCTTCTGCTGTGTGCATGGCACCACTGCCAACTTGGGACTGTCATTATCCAGGTTCAACGCTTCAAGCTCCCTGGATGGCCCGAGTGATTGTACAAGGGCTGGTAGTTCCTGAGGGTACAGCCCTTTGTGTTCCAGCTTACTGTGTTTATGTGTCGGGGGGTGAAGAACGATGGCTTCCTGTTAGATTTCTAACCTTATACTAAAAAAGCTTTAGGTTTTTAAATTTGTTCTTTTTAAAGGCAGGATCTCACTGTGTTGCTTAGGCAAGCACTGGAGTGCAGCGGCAATTCACAGGTACAATCATAGCACACTGCAACCTCAAACACCTGGGCTCAAGCGAGCCCCTATCTCAGCATCTGGAGTAGCTAGGACTGCAGAGGCACCACTGTACCTGGCTTAGGTTAAGACTTTCATTTCTGTTTCCTACATGATTTGAGGGTTTGTGAATAAAAAGTTCAAAATTGCTGCATTGGAAAATGCACTCAAGGCCAGGGCTCCTGGGGAGCATCATGGGCTTATTCCCTGGGGCACATGAGTACACCAAGTGATGTCCTGCCTCAGCATAGCACCAAAGCCCCACATTGGGCCCCACAAAGTGCACATGGCTGCATGCTCTTTCATCTCGCTAGATTCTTTGTTCCCCTTTAGTCTGCTCTGGTTATTTATTCCTCACTGTCCTGTCAGCTCTTCAGAGCGTTAAGATTTTTAAAATATTTTAACCTATCTTGGTTCTTTGCAGTCTTAGGTTTGGTCTGGGCAATCTAGCCCACCATTATTGGAAGTAGGATGTTCTCATTGGATTTTTTTTTTTTTTTTTTTTTTTTTTTGAGATGGTGTCTGGCTCTGTCACCTAGGCTAGAGTGCAGTGGTACGATCTTGGCTCACTGCAACATCCCCCTCCCAGCGATCTTCCCACATCAGCCTACCAACTAGTTGGGACCACAAGTAGATGCCACCACATCTGGCTAACTTTTTATATTTTTGGTAGAGATGGGGTTTTACCATATTGCTCGGGCTGGTCTCAAACTCCTGAGCTCTAGTGATCCACCTGCCTCTGCCTCCCAAAGTGCTGGGATTACAGGTGTGAACCACCATGCCTGACCTCGTTTGATTTTTTTTTTAACAGCTATATGTTGTCTCACTCTTTTGAAAGTGCAACACAGTAGCCATGGTTTCTTTTTCTCCCTTCAAATGAATCTTTTCCACCCTTGGAGAGGCTGGTCCCAGCTGTGCTGCTCATCAGAGGTGTACATTACCGTGATAATGTGGTTTTCCTCTTTGTTTTCCAGTTTCTGGAAGAAAATGCTGATCCCTCTGCTTCTGAAATTCAGGAGGAATTAGAACAATACACAGCTGAAATTGTGCAGAACAACCTCCTGGGGTCCCAGGGCGCACATGTGAGTTAACACTGTCTTTCTCCCATGCTGTTTTTGGCATTATTTTATCACTTTCCCTTTGTGTTGTCCTTTGCGTATACTTCTGGCTTCCCACAGTAGACCAGGGTTTGAATCTGAACTCTGTCTCTCATGAGACCTGCAACCTCACAAGTTGCACAATTGTGCCTGAGTGTCCACTACCTAATCTCTAATGCCTGCCTGCGGGACCAATGAGAGGATTATGTGACATTAGTTGGTTTTGGTATAGCATCCAGCAAGCCAATTCTTAAAAAATGGCATCAGGTCTTTTTTCCCTTCTCCAACACTTGTCTCTAACCCACCGCTACCTTATTCTTCCCTCCATACACTGCCTAAGTATTAATTTGTTCAATGAATGAATGGGTAGATAATTCACCTGTGATACTAGTCTTGAAATCTGCTTCACTTCCTGCTTGGGTTTCACACCAGAGATGCTGATTTAATTGGTCTGGGGTAGGGTCCAAATGGAGTTACAAAAGCTCCCAGATGGTTCCCATCTGCTGCCAGGTGCAGAGCCACTCATGGGGCTGGACTGTGGATGTGCCTTCCTCAGAACCCCGAGGTCCTTCTGAGGCAGACCAGCTGCATCCAGAGGGCTTCCTTTTACAAGTGAAAGTAACTAGCACTTAGTGAGTACTGGCTGTATTTCAAGCCCCCACTGCATTCGTGATTATTTATCTTAGTAAGAGCTTGCTGCGGTGGTTACTATTCTTATTCCCATATTATAATTGAGGAAACTGAAGGTTTTTTTGTTTTTTTTTTGTTTTTTTTTTTTTTTGAGACGGAGTCTCGCTCTGTAGCCCAGGCTGGAGTGCAGTGGCCGGATCTCAGCTCACTGCAAGCTCCGCCTCCCGGGTTCACGCCATTCTCCAGCCTCAGCCTCCCGAGTAGCTGGGACTACAGGCGCTGCCACCTCGCCCGGCTATTTTTTGTATTTCTTAGTAGAGACGGGGTTTCACCGTGTTATCCAGGATGGTCTCGATCTCCTGACCTCGTGATCCGCCCATCTCGGCCTCCCAAAGTGCTGGGATTACAGGCTTGAGCCACCGCGCCCGGCCGAGGAAACTGAAGGTTTAAAGAGGTTGCTCAGTAATTGTCAGAGCTCAACTATATTAGGGTTCTATGGAAGATTTTGTTTAAGAAAGTGGTGGTGGGAGTGTTTCCTCTGGTTAAAAATAAAAGGTGAAAACAATAAAGTAAATATATTGGAATCTCTTCAAAATGGCACTCCAAGGTTCTCTGACTTTTTTTAAAAAAAACAGGTAAAGAATGTGTGTGAGAGCAAGAGCAAGCTCACTGCTGTTTTCTGGAAGGCACATATGAATGCTAAGCGCTGTCCCCACTGCAAGTAAGTATCAGGGCCCTTTCCCCAGGTGAGATGTCTCTGGGTCTGGGCAGTCACTCATGGCTATTATTAAATATCTTACGGGTTTTTAATCTCCTCAATCACAACTGTCCTCCTGCGCAGGACTGGGCGATCTGTTGTCCGAAAGGAACACAACAGCAAGTTGACGATCACGTTTCCAGCCATGGTGCACAGGACAGCTGGCCAGAAGGACTCCGAGCCCCTGGGTGAGCAGACTGGGTCTGGAGAGGAGCTCCCTGTGAGGCCAGCAGATGTGTCCTAAACCCTGGGAATACCTGGTTCTCCTCACCACGTGTTTCTCCGCCACGTCTGGGAGGGGCCAGCAGAGGCACAGTGTGCAGGCCTCTCAGGCCTAAGGGGACCCCAGCGAGCGCCCAGCTCAGGCCTCTCACACGGGAGAGCTGATGGCAGGGGCTACTTTATGAGGCAGTGCCCCACAAGCGCCTCTTGCCTTAACTGGTCGTTTTTCTGAAAGGTTTTTCAGGAAGAAATTAAGAAATTTACCTGGCAAATATTTTGAAATATTTTACTGTAAAACAAGTGTGGATCTATTTTGGAATAAAATGTAGGCGAATAATTTTTAAGAAAAACTACAAGAATTCAGCAAAACATTAGCGCCTCCTGCCAGGCTGCTCCTGTCTGTCCACCCACATCCCCCCTGGGTAGAGTTCTTTCCTCAGCTCTGTCCCACCCAAGCTCTGCTTCGGACAAATTTTGAGATAACTTAATACTCCCACTTTTTAATTTTTATAGTAGTAGGCTTATTTAAGAATGTTTTTTGGTTTTTATTCTGAAGTGGTCAGAAGATTAAATAGAGTATTCCAAGAGAAGCACTGAGAGCAGTACCTGCTGTGTAATATGTGCTATGTAGATGTTAACTGTTCATTTTTTATTAAGTCATCAGCTTGCCAGGATAGAAAATGCATAACCTGGCCGGGCACAGTGACTCACACCTGTAATCCCAGTACTTCGGGAGGCTGAGGCAGGCAGATCACTTGAGGTCTGGAGTTCAAGACCAGCCTGGCCAACGTGGTAAAACCCCATCTCTACTAAAAATACAAAAATTAGCCAGACGTGGTGGCAGGCACCTGTAATCCCAGCTACTCAGGAGGCTGGGACGGGAGAATCACTTGAACCCCAGGAGGCGCCGTCTTCAGTGAGCTGAGATCGTGCCACCACACTCCAGCCTGAGTGACAGAGCAAGACTCCATCTCAAAAAAAGAAAGAAAAAGCACAACCTACAATTGTCACTTGGCTCTGCCACTTTTTCTGAGTGGCTAATAGAAGGCTATTTTGAGGAGCTTCCATTTCCAACTCTATATAATGGCATTCATAAAGCCTCTTGCCTAGAATTGAAGAAATTACATGCATAGAAGTCCATAGCAGATACTGTTACTAAACCTTTCACCAGGGCTTGAGAATATGGAATAAACATGGAAATAAGATCCCCTCCTGAAGATGCATGATGTATCTTTTACATTGAGCACTCTGGCATGACCCGGAGTAAATGAAAAACCTGTTTATTATTATTTTTTAAGTGTTATATTTTAGGATAATTTTTCGACTTAATAGAACAGTAGTGAACATAGTACAGAGAATTCCTTTATACTCTTTACTTAATTTGCCCTAATGTAACATAGTAGATTACCGTGGTGCATTTGTCAAAACTGAGTTTAACATTGGTGCAACACTACTGGCTAAACTACAGACTTTTAAAATTTTGCTGGTTTTCCAGTAATTTCCTTTTTATGCTCCTGGATCCAACCCAGGATACCACATTGCATTTAGAAAGCCTTTTTACTTTTGTTTCATGGTTGCCAGTTAATACCATAAGAGTGGATTTTCCTACACTTAACCATTAAATAGCCCTCAAAACAATTTTCTTGTAATACCAGTTGGGAATTGCTTCTGTAGCCCTTAGGATGCCTTATAAAATGTTCATAGATTGAGAACAAAGATGGTCAGAATTCTAGAAGATAGTTTTCATGGGGCAAATGTCCAGCAGGTAAGTAGCCTTTCAATGCCTTCCGCAAACCGATTCTTCTAAAGTCATCTTCCATTGCAGCCACGCGAATATGATGGTGCAACCACAAGTCTGTGCATTAGAAACAAGTAGACCGTAGTCTTCTACAGCTCCAGGCTTGGGTATTCAGTATTTAGCACACATTTATTTGTTGGGCACTCAGCGTTATGCCAAGGACAATGTTTGTGATGAGCACGATGCCAAGATACAGACCAGACCATGTGGTCTCTGCCTCTGAAGGGGCTGCAAGCAACATAGGTCAGTAACCCTGGGGAGCAGGTGATGTGGAGGAAGGCGAGCACCCTCAGCGTGGGTCTGACCATCTTCCTGGTATCAGAGGGACTCAAAAAGTGAGGGCTGGGCTGGCTGTGGTGGCTCACACCTGTAATCCCAGCACTTCGGGAGGCCAAGGCAGGCGGATCATCTGAGATCAGGAGTTCAAGACTAACCTGACCAACATGGTGAAACCCTGTCTCTACTTAAAAAAAAAAAAAAAAAAAATTAGCCGAGCATGATGGCACACGCCTGTAATCCCAGCTACTCGGGAGGCTGAGACGGGAGAATCGCTTGAACTCGGGAGGCGGAGGTTGCAGTGAGCTGCGATTGCACCATTGCACTCCAGCCTGGGCCACAAGAGCGGAGCCCCGTCTCAAAAAAAGAAAAAAAAGTGAGGGCTGTGCCTGAGTAGTCCCCACGGACTGGTGATCCCACAAGGAGCGCTGTCAGCTTGTGAAATGCTGCACGTGCTGCTCCCGCGTGCTTCCTGTGCCCCCTGAGCCCCACAAGGCACATTAACGTTTAAAATAAGAATTCATTGTAGCCAAGACACTTCCACCCATTGTGATCCCCGGTTATTTGACCTCCTTATCCCTTTTTCCTGTGGCGCCTCTCACAGCTGAAAGAAACACACATTCAAGATGCTCTGAAATCCCAGCTAGGCAGAAGTCATTGCTGCAAGCTGCAGAAGTTCTTGTTAGGAGAGGATGCAGCTCGTGTGAGGAGATGGGCTTCCACAGCTCTCCTCTGACTCTAAGATCCTGTGATTGAAGAACAGCCTCTGCCTTCACGGTGACTAAACTGCAGTGGGGACATTGCTGGGACAGGAGCTGAGGAGATTTGACTGATCTTCTTCAGCATTTCTGATGTATTTAGTAGAAGAGAAAGTTCAGACATTCATTTTCAGAAATGCCCACAAAGTGCAGGTTAATGGAGTCTGTTTTCTCCCCCTGAACATATGTAGCTTTCTAATGCTGTGGTTGTCCCTAAATGTCATTCTTCATTGCATACGCATGCTTCCTTCAACTGCATTAACTCATTGAAATATTCTGCTTTTATCGACATCAAAACTTTAAACATGCAGACTCCTTGACTTAGCAATTCTGCTTCGATGACTTTATCCTAAGGAATTAGAATACTCACAGTGTTGTTTGAATGGTTGAAAACTGGACATGGGCTGGGCGCGGTGGCTCACGTCTGTAATCCCAGCACTTTGGGAGGCTGAGGCGGGCGGATCACGAGGTCAGGAGATCGAGACCATCCTGGCCAACACGGTGAAACCCCATCTCTATTAAAAAATACAAAAAAATTAGCCGGGCGTGCTGGCGGCACCTGTAGTCCCAGCTGCTCAGGAGACTGAGGCAGGAGAATGGCGTGAACCTGGGAGGCAAGCTTGCAGTGATCGGAGATCGTGCCACTGCACTCCAGCCTGGGTGACAGAACGAGACACCATCTCAGAAAAACAAAAAAACAAAACAAAAAAAAACTGGACATAACTTAAATACCTATTAACAGAGACTGGTTAAATTATGGTGCTTTTGTTAATTGTTCTCCAAGTTAGGGATTTCTCTAAAAACCTATGATGACATATCCTCTGCAGATTTTAAAGAAACTAGCTGGAGAATTGGAGGTGGAATGAAGCTAGTTTTTAAAAATGGAGGAGGCTGGGTGCGGTAACTCATGCCTGTAATCCCAGCACTTTGGGAGGCCGAGGCGGGTGGATCATGGGGTCGTTAGTTCGAGACCAGCCTGGCCAACCAGGCAAAACCCTGTCTCTACTAAAAATACATAAATTAGCAGGGCGTGGTGGTGTGTGCCTGTGATCCCAGCTACTTGAGAGGCTGAGGTAGGAGAATCACATGAACCTGGGAAGGCAGAGGTTGCAGTGAGCCAAGATCCTGCCACTGCACTCCAGCCTGGGCGACAAGAGCAAGACTCCGTCTCAAAGAAAAAAAAAAAATGGAGGAAAAGGCAAGAGTGGTGTTTTTAAGTGTGGACTATCTTAGGCTATTTTAAACATCTATATTTGAGCCGTATACTCTTAATTTAGAATTTGCTGTGAGCTAGACACCCTGTCAAGTGTTGGGAACACAGAGAAGGCATAGTTCCTGTCCTGATACGTGTATAAAAAGGGAAAATTGAGCAATGCTTAGTTTCAGTGGATGTATCCAGAAAAGGTGTTTTGGGTTTTTGTTTTGTTCTGTTTTGTTTTAAGACAGGGTCTTACTCTGTCACCCAGGCTGGAGTGCAGTGACACGATCTCGGCTCCCTACAACCTCTGCTTCTCAGGTTCAAGCGATTCTCCTGTCTCAGCCTCCCAAGTAGCTGGGATTACAGGTGTGCACCACCACACCCAGCTAATTTGTATTTTTCGTAGAGTCAGGGTTTCCTGTGTTGGCCAGGCTGGTCTTAAACTCCTCAGGTGATACGCCTGCCTTGGCCTCCCAAAGTGCCCAGAAAGTTTTGAACCTGAAAGACACAGTACTTACTTGTCTTAGTTAATCGTCTAAATGCCTAGACCCTACCTCCTGAATGGCAGCCCGAAGCCTGGTTTTCTAATGTAACCTGGATGTCGCTGGTAGACAGCATCCCACAGTGATCTTGCTTAGTGTGAGAAACCAAGCCCAATCTATTCCTCGCACACCAGTATATTTGTAAAAATAAGTCAGTATGTATTTACCCATAAAAATACTTACCTACCCATAATTCAACTTATGTGAACCTTTCTGGTAACAACCAGGTAGATAAAGATATTTATTATAATGTTACTTATAATAGCAAAATATGGAAATGAATCCAGATGTCCAATTATGAGAATATGGTTAAGTGAATTAGCAATCATCCTTAATGGAATATCACATAGCCATGAAAAATGGTGATCAGGCAAAAGCTACATAGCAACGTGCAGAAATGCTGACGAGATGATACTAAAAGGGCAAAGTAGTGTTCAAAATAAATCCACACTGAAGATTACAGTTGTGTAAAATACTTCTATAGACAAAAGTGCTGGAAAACAATATATAAAAGTGATAGTTGTTAATGTGATGCGATTATGGGTAATGTTTTCTTTGCTTTTTGGGGGGGGGGGGTTTATACAGTAGCCATATGATTTTTACTACTAGAGAAATGAGATTAACGGCCAGAGGGAATCCAGGCCTGAGAATATGCTACCGTAGAGATTGATTTTTGTGGTCAAGTTGCAGGCTTGGTGATAAAGAATGGATACATCCCATTGCAGAAAGAGTACCTGTTCCTGATTTATTGCACTTTGATTCTCCTCCTTGGCTCCAGGAATTGAGGAAGCTCAGATGGGAAAACGAGGATACTTAACACCCACCAGTGCCCGCGAACACCTTTTTGCCCTGTGGAAGAATGAAGGTGCTGTATCAGGCTAAAGAAATAGCCTTGATCTCCTCTAGGCTTTTATTTCCTGGACTCCTTAACCCTGCCTTATTACTTCTTTTAAGTTGTGATGATTGTAGCTCTGTCCTGGAACTGATCCAGAGGTTTGGGGCAGTCTTCAGGGCACATCGACATTGAGATGTCATAGAGCAGGCGAGGTCATACCCAGCACCAAAAACTTGACAATTACTGCAGCTGAGCCAGGTTATCAAATGACAACTGCAGGTAGGCCTCGCTTAATACAGGTTGGCGTATTTTTAGAAGGTTTAGTGTAACTTATTTTAAATGCCCGTAAGTAAAATGCTTTGTCCTTCTGTGAATCAGAGAATGAACTCTGTCTTATTTAAATTGAGACTTTACTGTAAGGGAAATCCTTCTTTCCTTCTGAGTGTATAACAAAACCTATGCAGTATATTCAAGCCCTTGTGAGAGTGTGTTGTGGAACGCTGACTATAACCTCTGTGTAATAAGAAGCACTTACAAATGAACGTGTTGTTAAAGAGATGTCAGGGAAAAAAAAAAAAGCACTGGAGTTAGTATGATTGCTTCTGCGGCAGGCCCTAGCACATTTTAATCTTTTTCTCACATCACCAGAAACCTGAAATACAGCTTTGGTCCACAGAAGATCCTTTCTTGGCAGCACCTGTTAGGGGTGGGAGGAGGCTAACTTAGCAAAAAATTTTTTATTCAACATTTTTTTATGAAGATCAAAGTAATAATTATGTGTGTGATGTGTATGTGTTTTAATAGTCCAGGAGGGTGATTAAAAACAAGTAAAGTTTCTTCCCCTTCCTTGCTCATCTCAGTTCCTGGGTTAAGAGCTATTGTCCCTGTAGTACCCATTTTTATGCTGTCATATCCCCTGCATACAAACTGTCATGTACACAGAGGCTATTTTTTGTTTTTATAAAGAAAAATGAGGCCAGCCAGGCACGTTGGCCCATGCCTCTAATCACAGCAATATGGGAGGCTGAGACAGGTGGATCAGTTGAGCCCAGAAGTTCAAGACCAGCCTGGACAACCAAGCAAAACCTCATCTCTTTAAAAAAAAAAAAAAAAGAAAGTGCAAAAATTAGCTGGGCATGATAGCACGCACCTGTAGTCCCAACTACTTGGAAGGCTGAGGTGGCAGAATTGCCTAAGCCTGGGAGGTCAAGGCTGCAGTGAGTCATGATCGCACCACTGCACTGCAGCCTGGGTGACAGGAGTGAGACCTTGTCTCGAGAAAGAAAAATGTGACCTTAACTCTACATATTATCTTGCATTCTGGTTTTTCCTCACTCAGTAATATTTTTATGGTTGTCCTCCCATGCCTTCAGTGATAGATGTAAATGGTCTCCTTGGTTGCTTTCCAATGCAGGGTTCTTTCTGAACTACCTTTTTTCGGGAATGGATGATGATGGTATGGAGTCCAGATTCAATCCCAGTGTGTTCTTTCTCGATTTCTTGGTGGTGCCACCCTCAAGGTAATACCCTTTAATTAACTTATTTCACCTGAAGAAAAGCTTACTAAGGAACTGAACCGTGACCTCTAGGAGAGGTGAAAGGGCCAAGGGCACTGAGACAGAGCTGCAGTTCTGCTCCAGGTGTGGGTGGTGGAAGGGCTTACTTTCCTTCCTGTTTGTTGTGAATGCGATAGGAATGTTAGTTGTTTTTGTTTGCTTGTTTGCTTGTACTGTCTCCCATGCTAGAGTGCAGTGGCATGATCCTGGCTCACTGCAACCTCTGCCTCCCAGGCTCAAGTGATTCTTCTGCCTAAGCCTCCCGAGTAGCCGGGATTACAGGCATGCATCACCACACCCAGCTAATTTTTGCATTTTTCATAGAGATGGGGTTTCACCATGTTGGCCAGGCTGGTCTCAAACTCCTGACCTCCAGTGATCCACCCGCTGTGGCTTCCCAAAGTGCTGGGATTATAGGCTTGAGCCACCACACCCAGCTGGAATGTTGATTGGGAAGGTTGGTTGTTTTGAGCATGGTGGGGTGTGCTCCCTACAGTAGGCATGAGTGAGAGGATGAAGAACATGACCCTTTCCTCACACTAAACATTCGTTTATTCTGTATGTCCCCCTGCAGGTATCGCCCAGTTAGTCGCCTAGGAGACCAGATGTTTACCAATGGCCAGACGGTGAACTTGCAGGCTGTCATGAAGGATGTAGTTCTGATTCGAAAACTTCTGGCATTGATGGCCCAAGAACAGAAGCTGCCAGAGGAAGTGGCCGCACCCCCTCCAGATGAGGTCAGGGCTGCTCTGGTGCTGATGTGATGAGCACACACGCTTGGTGCTAACTCTCTGCGGTGTGGATGCAGACACGGGTTACCAGGAGATGCTTCCTGGGATATTCTGTGCAGCTGGCAGCAGCCTTAGTGTGAGCTGTGGGCTTAGGGGGCACCTAGGAACATTAGGGGAACGCACATGGGTCTGAGCATGGAAAGGTCTGGGTTCTGTGCCGAACGACCATGCCAGGTGACCCTAGTTGAGTCACTTTCTTATACTAGTGTCTGCTATAAAATGCATGTGATTTGTGGTGAGATTTCACACTGAGGCTGTTCTGGGCTACCAGCTCTCAGAAGCTCTAGAAAGAATAGCCTGCTTCCCTCAGGCTCTAAGAGTGTCCCTTCTGGGTCACAGTACTAGAGTTCATATTGTCAACTCCATTTTGGACACATTAATGTCTCCAGCATTGGGGTCAGGAAAGCAGTATTGCAGAGTATAAATTCCTCTCAGAACAGGACAGTTTCAACTAACGTTTCCTGAGCCCCTTCTGTGTGCCAGGTTAAATAGTAGGTCTTCAGTGGGTACAAAGGTGAATTGGGCACCCAGGAAGCTTGCTGAGGTCATCAAGATCCTTCCCAGCTCTAAAGTACTCTCTGGATGCAAATAGGCAGCCTTGGGTAGACAGACAGGATTCTCAGACTCCAGCCACTGGGACAGTCCCGCTGTCTGCCAGGCCCATCACAAGGTGGCACCACTGTCTCCTGGACACTTAAGCTGCAGGTTACACTTGGGGCTTTCTTTGGTTTTGCTTGTTTTCTGGTCAGCCAGCATTGGTGTGCTTTTAAAAACTCCTTAGTGTGAGAGAAATCAGCCATCTGCATGCCTTAGTGCAGTTTCCAAGGAAAGACCATGGGATAACTGCTCCCAATGACTAGACTTGAGAATCTTAGTTGGATGTCCCTTAAAAATCGGGCAGCCTGGCCAGGCATGATAGCTCACAGCTGTAATCCCAGCACTTTGGGAGACCAAGGCAGGAGGTTCACTTGAGCCGAGGAGGTTTAGACCAGGTGGGCAACATGGCGAAACCCCATCTCTACCAAAAATACAAAAAATAGCTGGGTGTGGTGGCTCATGCCTATGGTGACAGCTACTCAGGAGGCTAAGGTGGGAGGATTGCTGGAGCCAGGGAAGTCAAGGCTGCAGTGAGCTATGATTGCACAAGTGTACTCCAGCTTGGGTGACAGAGTTAGACCCCATCTCAAGAATTTAAAAAAAAAAAAAATTGATCATCCCCTTTGTCGAACAAATGCTTGGTCTCTGAGGGGCAAATAGCATCCTCTGATTCCTATGCCCCAGTGTCCTCTTTCCTTGTGATTGACAGGACATGCTTTTTCTTCCCCCTTATTCTCTGTGTTCCATCCTCATGGCAGCCCTTGCCAGGCACCATCTAGGCACTGGGGATACGCCAGTGAGACAAGTTCTCACTCATTTCACAATCACTGGTCCTGAGCCAGGTAATGCCATGAGCAGTGAGTTGGGCTAACAGGACCCAGTCATCATGCAGGTGACCATCTCTCCCACTGGGACTCCAGCCAGAAGGGGACCCTGAGTGTTTTATGTAGAATACATCTATTTTCCCTCCAACTAAAGAAGACTCTTGTGTTCCTCAGGGTTGAGGACAAGCCCACTTCATCACTACTGGGTTTTCATGACATTCTCATTTACTGAATCTTCACCCACCGTCACCCTCCCACCTCAAGACACTGACAGTTTTCTTCTCTCATCTGCCCACACTGGAAGACATGGGACCATCTGTCTGCTTGTGTCATACCCAGCCAATGGGGCCAGTAGGTGGCCAGACAGTATCAATAGGTGGTGCTCTAAACCAGCTGAAGGCAGTTTCTGTCCCCTGGGTAGGGAGTGGGAGAGAGGAAGAGACGGAGCTAGAGGCAAAAATATTAAAAAAGGATTGGTTAAATATTCCGGTGAGACTTGGCAATCAGCCAGTAACTTGATATAGCTCAGTTGAAGACCCACATCTTAATTGACGACATAGAATATCATATGGCAAACTAGCTCCTCTTAAGAAATTGTTCCACCTGCATGTTTGTAAGTGGTTTGGATCAAGTTTTTCAAAGCCATAACTAAAACTGAAACTGCATATGAGAATCGGTTATCTAGTGGGATAACAGAACTTCCTGAGAAACATACTGATGTGAGAAGGACTTCTTAGTTTTCTTTAGGAATTGCATATTAAAGAATTTCAGCAAATGCTTTAAGAAAGGAGCATGCTTACTCATTTTGAATTCATCTTACTACTAGAAAGAGACAGACTGGTAAATATGTAATAGTGCTGATACGTCTTATCGACATGTACTTACAAGATTGATTTATCAGCACGTTTGTCTCTGATCTGTCAGGTTCAGAGGAGATAAACTCCAGAGTGCATAGTCATCAGAGCCAGGGTAAGAAAGAAAAATTAAATCAAGCCAGGCCTTTTGGAGCTTTTTTCCGTCATTCCTGTTTTCTTGGTTTTATCTTCCAGGAAAAAGACTCTTTGATTGCTATTGACCGATCCTTTTTGAGTACACTTCCAGGCCAGTCCTTCATAGACAAACTTTACAACATTTGGATTCGCCTTCAGAGCCACGTCAATATTGTGTTCGATAGTGAGATGGACAAACTAATGATGGACAAGTACCCAGGCATTAGGCAGGTGAGCAAAAACTGGATTCCCACTGCTAGCTGCAGAGGATAAATAATAAACATTGTGTATTGAAACAAGAAACTAATAAGCCTACTGGAATTCTTGTTGAATGTTATTATGGCCTTTTTTCTCCATAAAGATCCTGGAAAAGAAAGAAGGCCTGTTCCGAAAACACATGATGGGAAAGCGAGTGGACTACGCTGCACGCTCAGTCATCTGCCCAGATATGTACATCAACACCAACGAAATTGGAATTCCCATGGTGTGTGTGTGTGTGTGTGTGTGTGTGTGTGTGTGTGTGTGTGTGTGCAGGGCTCATTTGCTCCCTGTGGGTGGCAGACAGGAATGCCACAGAGGGCTGAGGACAGGATGTGCAGCAGATTATAGTGGCTTGGGCAGAACTAGCTTCTGCCTCTTCCTGGACAGCCCATGAGGAGGTGACTGGAAGCCACATGATGGCATTGCTCTCACTCCTTGCCAGGCTTACAGACACCTTCTACCCACAAGTCAGCACTAGGGAGCTGATTGCGGGGTATTCCACATCCCTGCCCACATAGCTTCCTCCTGCCCACCTCAGCCTAGTCTTTTGACCTTCCTCACCAAATTGAATACATGACAGGGGAGAGGAAGAGGGCATGGGGTCCAGGCATCAGAAATGTGTACCCCAGGTTACTGGGAAGAGGAAAGGGAGTGAGTCCTGGAGAGACACGTGTGCATGTTGCCCACGCCCTGTTTTGCTTCTCAGGGTAAGCAGCTTACTATTCACCTGTTAGTGCTCTCCCGCGACCCCCTCTGGGAGCCAGCTTCATCTTCTCACTTGCTTAGCACTTCACGCCATGGTGCTCAGCAGCAGCAGCCTTTAATGAGCTTCCTCCTTAATAGGCCTCGAGGTCAGTAATGTGAAGGTGGTTTAATTTCCCTCCGTGGAGAGCCTCATTTCCTCGTGCGCCACCCGCTCCACCCCTCTCTGGGGACTGGTGATGAGCAGCGCTGAAGTGTTCTTTCCGATCATCCTGTGTCCCCATGGCCTCATCTCTCTGTGGCACACTTGGGCTTCCTGGACAAAGGCATGACAGGAGTCTGAGAAGGCCCAGTCCTGTGCCCACTGCCTCCTAGGAACCATAGTCCTTGCATCTGAAAGCTGGATCACATGGTGAGGACCAGCTTTGTGAAGTCCAGTGGTGACATTCCCAAATCTGAGGCCCCGAGGAGACATGTAGCAACTTTTGGTTGCCCTCTCTGGACAGAAGGCAGGGGCCACCCTTGTTGGCCTTGACCTCATAGTGCCTACAGCGTCCCCAGCTCTGCGAGAGACCTTCTGTGCTGCCTCTTCTGTCTTCCAAGGTGCTGGGTTCTCGTTTGTGGATCTGGGTTTGTTTGATAGTGGCTTGTCCCTGGAGGAGAGACTCCGAAGTCACTTCTCTGCCCACCTGCAGACTGCCGCGAGTCTCAGGGCCATGGTGGCCTGGGGTGTAGGTATTCCTCACAGTATAGCTGGGAAGAGCAGAGCAGATAGAACTGCCTCTGGCCTCTTGGATCACACGCTTCCCATAGAGTACTGTTGACAGGTGCCACAGGAACAAGGAGCTAGAGACCAGCAGTGAAGCACAGACTAGTGTGCTCCTATATAAAGCGGTGTCCAGGGGTGGAGACAGACAGTAAATAGATAAACAAGTATAGATATGCTCTGTTGAACGGTGATAAGTGGTAAGTGTATCAGCAATAGTAGAGCAGGCTCAGGCTGAGGAACGCAGGGGCTGGGGTAGCCCCAGGAGCCTTCTGAGAAAGTGCTGCTGCACGGGACCTGTGCAAAGCTAGACGAGTTCCTTTATGTAGGATGTCTCAGAGTCTCTGGTGTGTTTGTATACATTTGGAAGGTACATTAGAGATTTATAATATTCAGTAGCTCAAAAACTCATTTAAACAGGGAACTTGTTTTACTTGGAGTGTCTCCCAGGCCTAACTTTAAACACAGCACACTGCATTTTCTTTTTTTTTTTTTTTTTTGAGACGGAGTCTCGCTCTGTCGCCCAGGCTGGAGTGCAGTGGCCGGATCTCAGCTCACTGCAAGCTCCGCCTCCCGGGTTCACGCCATTCTCCTGCCTCAGCCTCCCGAGTAGCTGGGACTACAGGCGCCCGCCACCTCGCCCAGCTAGTTTTTTTGTAGTTTTAGTAGAGACGGGGTTTCACTGTGTTCACCAGGATGGTCTCGATCTCCTGACCTCGTGATCCACCCGTCTCGGCCTCCCAAAGTGCTGGGATTACAGGCTTGAGCCACCGTGCCCGGCCAGCACACTGCATTTTCTTAGGTGTCAGAGGAATGTGTCAGTTTCATCTCAAGTACCACCTTGATTGTAATGGCTGCTGCAGAACTGTGGAGCTGAGAGATTCCAATGCCATGTCTAGGCTCAGGGACAGCACCACGATCCGTTAGTGATGTCTGCTGGGGTGGATGAGGAATGTTGTGGTATTTGAGGACAGGCATTTGCCACCTGTCTCAAGCAAGTGCCCCAAGCCACCTTTGGGAACTTTGAATTTATTGGCAGATAAGAAAATGAAGTTTTAGAGTGGGTTAAAAAAATTAGCCGGGCACGGTGGCTCACATCTGTAATCCCAGCACTTTGGGAGGCCGAGGTGGGCAGATCAACTGAGGTTGGGAGTTCGCGACCAGCCTGACCAACATGGAGAAACCCCATCTCTACTAAAAATACAAAATTAGCTGGGTGTGGTGGTGCATGCCTGTAATCCCAGCTACTCGGGAGGCTGAGGGAGGAGAATTGCTTGAACCCAGGAGGCGGAGATTGTGGTGAGCTGAGATAGCCACACCTGTGGTCCCAGCTACTCGGGAGGCTGAGTCAGGAGGATCACCTAAGCCCCGGAGGTGGCGGCTGCAGCAGCTGTGATTGCGCCACTGCACTCCAGCCTGGGCAACAAGAGCAAAACTCCATCTCAAAAAAAAAATTAAAAAAAAAAAAATTGTAATATGTAAACTGCTGCACTTAAATTATTCTCCTCAGACTAACTGCTGGAAAAGGAGGCCTAGTCTCTATACCGTTAAGGGAGTAGCAGAAGACAGGCAGGATGTTACTTCGCTCACTGGAAGGCCTTCTTGGCCAAGTCAGATAGCTCCTCCTCATCTTGGGGGAAAAGACACAGCCTATTGAGACAGATTTGGGGTCCATGAGACCTTTTTTTCTCCCTGCCCTGATTTGCTACCTCCATTCCTCATTTCCAGGTATTTGCCACAAAACTGACCTACCCGCAGCCAGTTACCCCGTGGAATGTTCAGGAACTTAGGCAAGCGGTCATCAACGGCCCCAATGTGCACCCAGGAGCCTCCATGGTCATCAATGAGGACGGCAGCCGCACAGCCCTGAGTGCTGTGGACATGACCCAGCGAGAGGCCGTGGCCAAGCAGCTCCTGACCCCAGCCACGGGGGCACCTAAGCCCCAGGGGACAAAAATTGTGAGTATGGGCAGCTTTGGTCAGGGACCTATCCAGCTCCTGTTCGGATCCTGGTAATTGGTGGCCATCAGGTGTGGCTCCAGTGCACGCTGACACAGGAGCCCATCCCTAGGAGGAAACTCCCCCACACGTGGGTGACTTTTAAGATTCACCTTGTAGTCCCTGGGCAGAAGAATGACTGCCCTTAAACAGGGCTACTCAAAGGGTAGTCCCCGGACCAGCATCAGCAGCATCCCTGGAGCTTGTGAGCAATGCAGATCCCCCCACCCCTACTGAATTTGAATCTCTGAGAATAGAGTTCAGAATCTTTCTTTATCATGCTTTCCAGAGGGTTCTTCTGCATGCTGTTGTTTGAGAGCCACTCTTAGGAAGGCAGTGCTCTGTGCCAGTGATAACCAACAAGTGGCAGGTTATAACTAATGTTTCCATTTTGGGCAATTGCTAATGCCAGCCCATAGTGCTGTGGTAGGGAATCCTGAGGCTCTATCTGGTTCCACTGGAAGGAGCACATGATCAATTAACAATGTTGCTGAATGCATGAAATCAGCAGGTGACAGCTCTGTGGCTCTGTCACGTAATAGCCATTCCTGCTGGGAGGGGAGTAGCAGATGACCCCTCTCTAGGCAACAGTGGCAGCAGTTGTTGGAGGGAAATGGATTCGACTTGGGTGTAACCCACAAGTGACTACCGGAGTCAATGGGTGACTGCCTGGATTTTCCTCACCCACCTGCACAGAAGGCAGGCCTCTCCTTGCCCTCTGCCCACCCATACCCCATGGCTGACCTGCTCTTCTTTAACACTGAGTTCAGCTCTGCAAAGTTGCATCAGCCTTGAAGAAACTTTGGAGGAACCGAGAGGAAAAGGAAATGCTCCTGGCCTTGCGGCGGTGCTCATCACTGCTCACCACAGGCCTTCTTGCTTCCTCTGGTTCTCACCGCCGTCCTGAGGGACAGCAGTAATACACCGCCTGTTTTCTCCTTTGGCACTGGGGCACATGCAAACACAGATAAGTCACCTCTTTTGTTCTTCTCTAGTGCACAAAGTAAGGTTTGTATTCAGGTTCGTAGAATCAGTCTGCCTTTCCTAAGTGCCTGGTGTTTGGCTAGGCACTCTGTGAGCAATGCAAAAAGAAGCAAGGTGTATTTCACTTCACTTACATTTAACTCAGGTCAAACATGTGAAACAGACTCACAATAGGAAAGGATGAGAGAGAGACTAGGAGAAGCGGTGAGGGATGAGGCAGTACTGATGCGCCCTGCATGCTAGCACTTTGCAGTCCCTGTGGACGGATCCTCGCCACCCTGGAGTTGACAGCATGGTGGGGGAACCACTAGGAAATGAGCATATAAATGTATTGCTGTTGCGGAGGGGTGTGGAAGACACCACAGGGAACAGCAGTGACAGACAGTGACTTTAAGCATATAATGCCCAAGAAGAAACAAGTTTGAGGGGAATGTGCAGGGCAAGTGGGCAGGGAGAGTTTGGGGTCATCAGGAGGCAGCTGTGAGCCAGGTGATGGGGCCAGCCTCAGAGCTAAAGAGGGGTCTGAAGGCAGCGAACTCTTGCTGCTCCCTCAGGCCTTAGCAAGCCCTCGTTCCTCTGGGGTCAGATAGTAAATATTTCTGTGGTCCTGGGCCATGCAGGCTCTGCTGTAGCTGCTCAACTCTGCCGCTTAATGCCAAAGCAGCCACGGATAGTACACAAATAGGCATGGCTGTGTTCCAATAAAACTTTATTTACAGAACCAGGTGGCCAGCCTAAGGACTGTAGTCTGCTACCCCAAAAACTGTGATTTTTTTTTTTTTTTTTTTTTTTTCTTGAGACAAGGTCTCATTCTGTCTCCCAGGCTGAAGTGCAGTGGCGCAATCACAGCTGCTGCAGCCGCCACCTCCGGGGCTTAGGTGATCCTCCTGACTCAGCCTCCCGAGTAGCTGGGACCACAGGTGTGGCTAATTTGTGTATTTTCTGTAGATGTGGGGTTTCACCATGTTGCCCAGGCTGGTTTCCAACTCCTGGGCTCAAGAGATCTGCCCTCCTCAGCCTCCCGAAGCTCTGGGATTACAGACATGAGCCACTGCTCCTGGCCTGTAATTTTTGAAGACTTTGGTTAATGTGTTGCATATGGGCCAGGGCAAGGCTGAAGGGCTGTGTGAGGCTGATTGGGAAGGAAACACTGAGGTCTGGGTGAGGAGGAACCACAGGCTAGGTGAGGAGGGGAAAGGCCAAAAGGACCCATTTCCCCTGTGAGGTATGAAAGCTCTGCCCCATCCCCTGGGCCTTGTAAATAAAAGAGGAAATGGCCCAAAGATCCAAGGCTCATTGCCCTGTTCAGCAGCCTGCTAGAAGCCAGCCTTTGGCTCCGAGCCTGCCTCTTAAATCTCTGACCCTGGGGCACTGGGGCACGTTCATTTTCACTGCAGTATTTATTTAGAGACAAGAGAAAGGAAGGGCCTCGGGTTTGGGTTGGCAAGGGGAATACCCTGTGCTCCAGGGCTTCTGTTTGGATTGGCCAGTGCCTGCCAGACTGGCCTGTGTACCTTCCCAGCTGTGGTAAGTTTGCTTACGCTGGAGGATGTCTCGAATTTGCAAGACTCAAATCCTAGGCCCAGCCTGGCTCTTTGGGCTTGGGCCACAGATCTAGGCAGTTCCTCCCTTGAGAGGCTAAAGAAAGAAGACCTCAGCTTGTATGACGCAGTCAGACGGCAGCCAGTGCCCTGGGCAGATGCTCATGGGAACCCTCAGAGTTTAGGTCTCCTTGGAAACATGGGACTTGGCAATGGGGAGGGGAAGGTTTGAATTCCTTGGGAAGCAAAATGATGGACTCCATGCTAGGTACTTTTAGGACTGCTTTGTAGCACATGAGGATTTTGCTCCCTGCTTCCCTGAGCTAGAGAGAGAGAACTTTTAACCTCACTGAACAGGAACTGGGGAGAGAGTTTTGGGGAGCATCTCTTAATTACTTCTAGCCTCTCTCTTTAGTGAACTTTCTCATACAGTTTCATGAATGTAGGCAACATAAGAAGAAACTAGACTTCCAATAATTTGTTGTTTTCTCCTACCTGCTATCTGTTGTGATTTAGAGGAGATTTGGGGTGGCAGAAATTTCACCAAGTCTCCATAATTCCTTTGTACTACTAACAGGAGCCCTTCAAAATGCATGGGGTGGCAGTTACCTTCATGCATTTGTCTTTTAAGGTGTCACTTTATGTTCAGTGTTTAGGAGGTGTCACTTTATGTTCAGTGTTTAGGAGGCCCCGTAGTTAATATAATTAAAGATAAGGGTAGTAAGGGTCTTAATAGGCGCTACGGGAAAGTCAGCTTTGTGAGAGAGGTGTCTGTCAGAAGGACATGACCAGCCAGGTATTTATAAGGGGGAAAAAGTATGAGCAGTGGCTATCTTAGAGGGGTACAATTACTTGTGATTTTTAAATTCTTATCTTTAAAATTGTCTGTATTTTCTGTTTTCCCTCCCGCAATAAGCATAACACTTGTTCAGTATTTCTTTCTTTCTTTAAAAATAAGTGAAGATCTTTTTTAAAATTTACAGAAGCATCACATATTCATTATAGAAAGAACAATGCTAAGATGTAGGAAAGTAGCTCCGTGTGGTGGCTCCTGCCTATAATTCCAGCACTTTGGGAGGCCAAGCCAGGAACATCATTTGAGGCTAGGAGGTTGAAGCTGCAGTGAGCCATGATTATACCGCTATACTCCAGCCTGGCACCAGAGAGAGACCCTGTCTCAGAAAAATAGTAACAGCCTAGTGAGGATCCAAGCACCCCTTTCCCATATAGACACACACACACACACACACACACGAGCTGGGTTGGTTTTTAAATTGCTTTTTTTTCATCACGTCACATGCCACCTGGGTTTTGTTTTTTTTTCTTTGCTGTAATACATTATTGCCATCACTTCAGACCTTGTATGTATTTACCTTATCCTTGTTCATCACTGCATAATATTCCATAGTGTGGACACACTATTGTCCCTTTTATGGGGCAGTCAGGTTATTTCTAGCTTTTGCCGCTGTAAATGCTGCTGCATACTCATCTAACCTGTGTGGGTGCTTTTTTTTTTCCCTGAAGAGCCAACAGGAAATGTGTTTTTTAAGTGTTCTAATAGCTATTTTCAAACTCCATTCCCAAAAGATGATGACCATGTACAGTTCTTAATTTTTGAAGTGCAATAAAGTGTTTTCTGAGGGCATTGAACTAAGAACCCTGTTCTGGCTCTGCTGTATGAAGCTGGGCAAATTTTTTGTGAAATGTAGAATTTCTGTTTAGAATAATGTACTCACACGTGATCATGGGGGGATTTGAAAGTCTGCCAATGCCTTTCAAACCCAGTGGTTTTATGGTTATGTCTTCATTTTGTTATGGTTATGTCTTCAGGAGTTGTATCCATTTCTTTCTTCAGATTAGTTTTCAGAGGAATCCAGGAACCTGGGAGGGCTATACCTCTCTGAAGAAGACAAAGACCTGTGGTCTTATTTGTTCCTTATACTTCTGAGCCTAGAACCAGGATCAGGGTTGTAAAGGGCCAGGACCAGAAGGGCCTAGGAGGTATTTCTCAGAGATTTCTAGGGTTTTGCTCCACATTAAAAATTCCACTTGCATTTAGCTGACTACAACATGAGACAGAAGCCACACCTTGGCCAAGTTGAGGTGAGCACTTGGAAAGAGCAGTGGTGATACTGATGTTTGCACTGATCACCCACCTGTCCACTCTGTTCCCAGGTGTGCCGGCATGTGAAGAATGGGGACATTCTGCTACTGAACCGACAGCCCACCCTGCACAGACCCTCCATCCAGGCCCACCACGCCCGCATCCTGCCTGAAGAGAAAGTGCTGCGACTCCACTATGCCAACTGCAAGGCCTATAATGCCGACTTTGATGGAGATGAGATGAATGCCCATTTCCCCCAGAGTGAGCTGGGCCGGGCAGAGGCCTACGTCCTGGCCTGCACCGATCAGCAGTACCTTGTTCCCAAGGTAGGTCTGGCCTTGAGGCCATTCCGTGGTCATCGTCAGCATGACTTAGCACTTTTAACTTGGGCCCTGCCAGCCCCTGGGGTCACTGGGCAGTTCTGGGACACAGGGGCACCTGGAATGGAGGGTCCTGGTTTCTCCCAGGCGGGGCTTTTAGCCCATCTAGTTGCTTAGAGGCTGGGAAATGTTTCTGTCTTGCTACGTTGTAAAATGTAAATCAGGACAGAAATTGTAATAGCCATCCCAGAAAGCCTACCTTAGTAACTGTATAATAGATCTTGTATTCAACACTTAAGTTTGGATTCCGCAACTTAGTAGCCCCTGGCCAGCGTTAGCATCCCAACACTGTAATGGTTCTCATGGTCCACAGATGACTTTGATCCTTTGTTCTGACAAACATGAGTTTTAAGAAGCAGCCTAACCCCAAGGGCCCAGAAGAAATCCCCCATCAGCCCGTGAAGGCATCTTCTCTCCTCTTTGAATCCCTTCCTTCTTTCTCCAAGTTCAGTCCTCAAGGGCAACCCCATGTGGTCACAGCTATCCAGAGGGACATGTGGGAAGGATAGAACTTCCTCCCCCATCTCCTGAGCAGCTGACTCGTGACCAGGAGTGGCAGGGGCGTGAGTTAGCATGTGCTCATGGGAGGGACAGAGCGGGGAAAGAGGCAGGCTGCAGGGAAGAAGACACAGTGTGTTCCAGTGCCTACTTCACCCTCACCACCCACCCAAAGGTCCGAGGCCTCCTAAATTATAAGCTGTTTGCACCACAGTGATTCACAGTTAAACATCATTCATTTGGATTTTGGTGGAGTATGAAGAATAATCATTTAATGTCAAACCAAGGCTCCCATTTCCCAAGTACTTTTTCAGTGCCATGCACTGTGCAGAGAGCACTTTAGAGGCTCCTCATTTCACCCTCCCCACAGTCCTTGGAGGTAGGTGCAATTCATGTCCACATTTTACACTTGAAGCATTTGTGTAACTTGTCCAGGGACACTCAGCTGAGAAGCAGGAGGAAGGACAAGGCGCTCCTAGATCTTCCTGGGGTTTGTGCTGCTGCAGGGATGGAGAGCTCTGTGCACAGGGAGTGCCAGGGGCTGCTCAGAGATGCCTAGCGTCGATCGGCATCCTCTGCTCCTTGGAGCTTCTCTGTTCCCATCAGCTGTCTGCCACTAGGGAATCAGGCAGGTGGCCAGGAGCCCAGCATCCCAGACCCTTTTCCCACCAGATGCACCACTGTGGCTTCACAAGGATCCCGGTTGTTTAAGTTGGCCTTTCCCTTCTCTGCCCACCTTTGTTGGCTGTGGATTAGCGAAGGGACTAGATGTAGGAAGAAGTGGTGAAGGGCCTACCCAGATTACTTGGAAATTTAAAAAAAAAATACATTTGCTAATTTGAAAAGTAGCTTTTTATGTTTTCATTTAAATAATAATGTGGCTTTCGTGGTGGTGGCAGTAAAAGCTGCCATTAAGTGGGCCACGGGCCTTAGATACTGCTGTAAGCAGTTTGCAGACATTCCATTCCTTATGAGGTTCATGTGATTTTCAGACAAGGAAACACCAAGTGAGTAAATGTCAGCCAGCAATGAGGCCAAGACTCGAACCCAGCAGCTTTGGACGATATCCCTCCCTCCCCGCCCCCCCATCCATGTGCTTGCCTGTGCGTATTCTTAGCGTGTTCTTAGCCCCACTCAACAGGCGAGGCTGGGATTAAGGGAAGGCAGGTGACAGGAAGTGGTTCCCAGGACTGTGTAGGTCTCTGACTCTATAACAGCCGAGTCATATTTCACCAGAGGGGATGCTACCAGGGAGCAGCAGATGGTTTTTTGCTGGCAGAGTGACCTGAGGCATTTGCTGCGTGGGGAGTTGAGGTGCTGTAAAGTCCTCAAGCCAATGACCTTGAATGTGCTGTGCTTGATTTTGATTGAATAAGGTACAAAAGCCGTAGGAGACTTCACGCTTACATTGTGTCCTGCAGTGGACTGACTTATGTAAATCCAAGTGGGCCTCATCACATGCTCATATGCCTATGAGTTTTAGGTTGGGCGTACACTTAAGGGAGGCAGGAGAACACAGGTGAATAAGCTTAAGGTCAATACATTAATTTATTGAAAAAAGCTTGTGGGAGATGGCTTGAAGATTCAGTGTACTTTCATTCACTTTCTTTTGTCAGAGGTAAAGAGCTTTTGATTCTTGATAAATTTTATTTAGTCCTTGGTGTAAATGCCAAGAAGTGGAATCCTTATATTTGCTAATGGTTATAAAAATACAACATGTCTTTATTGGCTGAGTCCTAAAAGGACAAGAGCTGATTTGGTTAAACTAGGAAAACCAGTATTTTGGGGTCATTTTTCTTAGTGTGTCTTTATTTCCCTTAGTTTCCATATTTCTTTATTTATAATTCTATTTCTTCTGTATTACCAGGTTCTTTCCCTTAACTAACCATAATACCAAATTAAAGTACATTTTGTCATTAGTTTTATGTACTTAGTAGAGTTTTGTGGCATCTTTTTATTTAAAGTAGGAGTTGAATGGAACTGTATTTCTTTTCCATGAAAACAGTTAAACTTTTCATTTATGTGTTACTTTTTGGACTAATTTTTTTTTCCTTCTGTTTATTTATTGAGGGCCCATGCTTTGTGAAAGTTTTTAAGCAAGGCTTGAGATATGTTTCCTGACTTCTACCTAGTCAGCTAGAAAATTCAAATTACAGAATACCCTATTCCCAAAGCATCCTGACCAGAGACATTAATTGTAATGTCATTTTGCTGTGCTATTAAAGAGAATAGTAAAGCTGACAATTTTCTGGGATTTTGATTCAGAGATGTTCTTTCTGATTCTCAGCAGGATTTAGGAAATTTAGAATTATAAGTAGACCTTTCGTAATTTACTTTAATCAGCATTCTGCCATATAATTTGTGATGATTGCATTGAAAGCGATTTAGCCATCAAAGTAATTGTCTAGTCACGGAAAAATCTGGGCAGAGAGAGGAAAAGGCACTGAATAGATCACAGAACCTGTAATTATGTTCTTTAAGGAAGAAAACAAAAGGAAAAATCAGTATCTGCCCGCCAAAGACTGTGAGATGAGTCAAATGCGTAATACTGGTTTGGCTTTTTCCCCCAAGCAAAATAAGACCATCTCGGCAACAAGAGGTAGAGTGTAATTTTTTATGTACGTTATTAAGTCAAAGCCTTCATAAGAGGGGCTGTGTGCTCCATCTGATCTTGCCTTAGGTCTGTGCCACCTTTCCAGCCCATCTGCAATTGTTATCTTTGAATTTACATAGAGCCTATCACTGTAGTGTTTAGACCATTTGACCAGGATCCTTTTTTAGCCTTTGAGTTAGTACACGTGGTTAAATTTCTAGTGCTTCTCCCAGGCTGCATTTGTGAGTTCCCTTTGCCTTAATTATAAAACATGACCATACTGTTGGCTAGTATTTACCAAATAATCAAATGATTAACAATCTTTATATCCAAGGCATAGGTTTTTCTCAAATTCCTACAAACATTGAAAAGTTTACAAAAGCTACATTTTAAAGAACGTCAGTAAGCATAGCTATTCTTACTTTAGTGTGAGTTACGTTGCCATGAACACAGACCCAACAGATAAGGTTCAGGAGACTGGGGATCAGAATGGCTTTGAAAGTGTCAGATGAAATTAATGCACTCACCAAATCTCAGGCTTTTCATAAAAGCCCTTGTTTTTGGCATCTGGTAGATAACAGCCTTTATTAAGGGCCCACCATGAAACCTGTGCTGTGTTGTGAAGAGATAACTAATAATGGCTCTTCTCCCTTCTGCAATCATGTACGTCAGTCAGGCCCACTCACAGCTCTCTTGAGGAATCTGCCGGAACCCCTTCCTCCCAACACTGGCCAACTCACCCATCAGGCCTCAGCTGTAAAACCGCCCTTCAGAGAGGCTATTTCTGACCATCCTCCTCACCTCAAATCTATATTATGACCCACCCTGTTATTTTCCTCTTTAGCATTTAAAACACTTTGTGATACTGTATTTGTTTACTGTCTAATTCTTCTTCATCATAAAGGACCATGTCTGTTTGGTCCACTGGAGTAGGGAAAAGCCTACCCAGTGCCTAGGCATTCAGGAGGCTCCTGACAAATATTTGTTGAGTGCATGACTGATTTACAGAAGAGCCAGGCCAGAAATGTGTGAAAAATACTAAAGCATAAAACCAAAGTATAAAAACAAGAACACAGCTGACAGCAGCCAGACCAAATTTAGGCATAAATGCCAAAAATATGCTGGAGTAACTAGAACCAGATGGGATTAAACAGAGAAGGCTTGGGGAACTGGATGAGTTTGAAACAGTTTTGATACAGGATAGTGGGCAAATGGCAAACGTAGAAGCCAGTGCTAAACCCTGGTCTTGTGCTTTGTGAAGCAGTTTGCCCCCAAGCAAGAACATAGTGAGGACGTGGGCCAGACAAGACAGGGATATAAGAAGGGCTCTTGCTAGAAAGTGGCTTCCAGGCAGGTGATTAGGGATTAGAGTTTGACTTAAGATTTGTTTTCATTCTTCTTGTGTTGTCTGTTTTGGCTTATAGGATGGCCAACCATTGGCGGGACTGATCCAGGATCACATGGTTTCAGGTGCAAGCATGACTACTCGGGGTTGCTTTTTCACCCGGGAGCAGTATATGGAGCTGGTGTACCGAGGACTCACAGACAAAGTGGGGCGCGTGAAGCTCTTTCCTCCTTCCATCCTGAAGCCCTTTCCGCTGTGGACAGGAAAACAGGTAATTGGGAGAGAACAACCAGTGTGTGTAACAAAAGGAAATAGGCCACTCATGTAAAAGGTTTTATTCTCAGAAGAGCCGAGACCAGAGACAGAGAAATGGCTAAGCCAGCAATAGTCTGACTTTCTTTCCCCTTTGTTTGGGGTTCCTGAGTCTGAGTGGCTTCAAGGGAGTGTCTAGCAAGAGTAGACTGCATAGTAGCCAGGCACCGTGGCTCACACCTGTAATCCCAACATTTTAGGAGGCCGAGGCGGGCGGATCACCTGAGGTCGGGAGTTCGAGACCAGCCTGGCTAACATGGTGAAACCCCATCTCTACTAAAAATACAAAATTAGCTGGGCGTGGAAGTGCACACCTATAATCCCAGCTACTCTGGAGGCCAAGGCAAGAGAATCGCTTGAACCTAGGAGGTGAAGGTTGCAGTGAGCCGAGATCACGCCACTGCACTCCTGCCTGGGCAACAGAGTGAGACTCCGTCTCCGAAAAAAAAAAAAAGTAGACTGCATAGTTTCTGTCCTTTGCTTCTAACTTAAATTTGGCATCCTCATAATACAAATATGGTGGTAACAGGCAATGGTGCTGGTGGAGTAATAGTCATATTTGTTGGGAAGTTCCATGTGTTTGCTGAGTGCTTTAGACACATTATCTGATTTAATCCTCACAACTAATCTGCAATGCAGAGACCATTATTATCTCCCTTTAGGAGATGATAAATTACATGCCCAAGACTACAGGAGGCAGATCAAACCCGGGACTTTTCAACCCCCGAAACATCATACCATACTTCTTCTCAAAGTAACAAAATTACATGATATGTGGTGACCAAATGATGAAAAACAGTAAAATATGCTCTTCTACTGTTGCCTGAGTCTCCAAGATCAGCCTTAAGGATCAACTTCTAGTTGGCTATGTGATCTTAGCCCTGCGGGTCTCAGTTCCTCATCATTTCCTGGGACAGTAGAAATTAACTTTCTAAGCTAAGTTCTGATTCTAAACATGGTTTTTCTCTTTGAAACCAGACTGAACCACAAACAAATTCTTGTGTAGTGTAGTCACTCTTGCCCTTTTCACCTATTTGCAAAAAAAATAGCCTGTACCAACCTTTAGAGACACACTAAAAAATCTCACCCATGACAGAAGCAAAACCTGGACCTATTTCCTAATTTTATTTGGTACAAAGGATTTTAAAAGGATTCAAGGTGTGGCCTCTGGGCATAATGGAATTACATTGGAAATCAGCAAACAAGATGTTTGGAAAAGCCCTCAATATTTGTACTTCTAAATAATGTACTTCTTAAATAGCTCATGGGTCAAAAGAATCTAAAGGAAAATTAGAAATCATTCTGAAGTAGATGAAATGAAAACACAACATATAATTTGTGGGATGCCACTTAAGCAGAACTTAAGGGGGAAATTTATACATAAAATGCCTAGGTTGAAAAGAAGAAAAAGGGTCCCAAATCAATGACTTCAGCTTCAAGTTGATGATCTCTAAGGTCTCCCTGCTCTCCGGTTCTTAGTTTGTGGACTTGCAACTTGATATTCCTTTTTAAGCCAACCTTGCATTCCTGGATAAACCTTCCTTGGTCATGAGGTATTATCCTTTTTATATATTATTGAATTCAATTTACTAATATTTTGTTTAGAATTTTTTTACTTCTGTGTTTGTGATAGATATTGGTCTGTAGTTTTATTTTCTTATAATACGTTTGTTTGGTTTTGGTATCAGGGTAATGCTGGCCTCAGAGAATGAGGTGTTAGGAGGTATTTCCTCTGGTTTTCTGTAAGAGTTAGTATAGTACTGTATTATATTATTTATTCCTTAAATGTGTTGTAGAATTTACCAGTGAAGGCATCTGGGCCTAGAGTTTCTTTGTGGGAAGGTTTTCTTTCTTTCTTTTTTTTTTTGAGACGGAGTCTCGCTTTGTCACCCAGGCTGGAATGCAGTGATGTGATCTCGGCTCACTACAAGCTCCGCTTCCCAGGTTCATGCCATTCTCCTGCCTCAGCCTCCCAAGTAGCTGGGACTACAGGCGCCTGCCACCATACCTGGCTAATTTTTTGTATTTTAGTAGAGATGGGGTTTCACCGTGTTAGCCTGGATGGTCTCAAGCTCCTGACCTCATGATCCACCTGCCTCAGCCTTCCAGAGTGCTAGGATTACAGGTGTGAGCCACTGCACCTGGCCTAGGTTTTCTTTTTCTTTCTTTCTTTTCTTTCTTTTCTTTCTTTCTTTTCTTTCTTTCTTTCTTTTTTTTTTGACAGAATTTTGCTCTTGTTGCCCAGGCTGGAGTGCAATGGTGCGATCCTGGCTCGCCGCAACCTCCACCTCCCAGATTCAAGCAATTCTCCTGTCTCAGCCTCCCAAGTAGCTGGGATTACAGGCATGCGCCATCATGCCCGGCTAATTTTGTATTTTTAGTAGAGCCAGGGTTTCTCCATGTTGGTCAGGCTGGTCTCAAACTCCCAACCTCAGGTGATACACCAATCTTGGCCTACCAAAATGCTGGGACTCCAGGCATGAGCCACCGCACCCAACCTGTGGGAAGATTTTCAATCAAAATTTCTATTTCTTTAGTAGACATAGAGCTGTTTTTGGTTATCTGTTTCTTGAATGAGCTTTAATAGTTTGTGTTTTTCAGGGAATTTGTCCATTTCATCTAAGTTACTGAATTTATAGGCACGAAGTTGTTCATAATGTTCTTTTGTTGACCTTTTCTATCTGTAATGCCTATCGTGGTGTCACTTCTCTCATTCCTGACATTGATAATTTGTGTCTTCTCTTTTTTCCTGATCAGTTTGCCTAGAGGTTTATCAGTTTTATTCTCAAAAAAAAAAAAAAAAAAAAAAAGTTTTTGGTTTTATTGACTTTATTTTTCTGTTTTCTATTTCGTTGATTTGATCTTTATCACTCCCTTTCTTCTGTTTACTTCAGTTTAATTTGCTCTTTTTTTCCTAGTTCTTTAAGTTTGAAGCTGAAGTCAATTTGAGACCCCCTTTTCTTCTTTTCAATCTAGACATTTTATGTATAAATTTCCCCCTTAAGTTCTGCTTAAGTAGCGTCCCACAAATTAATATGTCATGTTTTCATTTCATCTACTTCAGAATACTTTCTAATTTCCCTTCTGATTTTTTTTTTTTTTTGATCCATGAGTTATTTTGAAGTGTGTTGTTTAGTTATTTAGAAGTACAAATATTGAGGGCTTTTCCAAATATCTTGGTTGTTGATTTCCAGTTTAATTTCATTGTGCCTAGAGACCACACCTTGGATCCTTTTAAAATCCTTTGTGCCAAATAAAATCAGGAAATAGGCCCAAGTTTTGCTTCTGTCATGGGTGAAGTTTTTCAGTGTATCTCTAAAGGTTGGTACAGGCTTTTTTATTTTGCAAATAGGTGAAAAGGGCAAGAGTGACTACACTACACAAGAATTTGTTCATGGTTCAGCCTGGTGCTACAGAGAAAAACCATGCTTAGAATCAGAAGATAAGGAACTTAGCTTAGGAAGTTTATTTCTACTGCCCTGGGAAATGAAGTCTTAGAGTATTTCTCCAGGACATTTCATACAGCCTCTTGATTGATTTTCTATTTACAAACCGAAGGTCTCTCATTGTTTGTTCAAAGAGCATGCAAAGAAAGATATTTGCCTGTCATTGCAAATCTCGAGTTTATAGCTCAGTGCACATTCGTAAAGTGAATACATCTTTGCAAACTCTCACCCAGATCAGAAAGTAGCAAATCACCAGCACCCCCAGAAGACCCCTCCATGGCCCCTCCCCAGTTTGTCCCCCTCGTCAAAGGTAATTACTAACTTGGCTTCCAACACTATAAACAAGTTTTGTCTTTCCTTGAAGTTTATTGAAATGAAATCTTTGTGTGTTACCCATATTACTGTACATAGTAGCAGTTTATTTTTTATTGCTTTATAATATTCTATTATGTGACTATGCCATCATATATTTATCCATTTTTCTATTGATACACATTTGAGTTGTCTCACTTACCTTCATTTGGCTGTTACAAATGGGGCTACTGTGAACATTGTCGTGTGTATCTTTTGTTGAGCACATATATACATTTCAATGGGTAACTATTGAGGCATGGAATTACTAGGTCATAAGATATGTGTTCGGCCGGGCGTGGTGGCTCAAGCCTGTAATCCCAGCACTTTGGGAGGCTGAGACGGGCGGATCACAAGGTCAGGAGATCGAGACCATCCTGGCTAACCCGGTGAAACCCCGCCTCTACTAAAAAATACAAAAAACTAGCCGGGCGAGGTGGCGGGCGCCTGTAGTCCCAGCTACTCGGGAGACTGAGGCAGGAGAATGGCGTGAACCTGAAAGGCGGAGCTTGCAGTGAGCTGAGATCCGGCTACTGCACTCCAGTTTGGGCGACAGAGCGAGACTCCGTCTCAAAAAAAAAAAAAAAAAAGATATGTGTTCAACTTTAATAGATAGTTTCCTAAAGTTTTCCAAAATGCTTGTAATAATACACACTTCTACTAGGATGGAGTGCAGTTGTGCCATCTCGGCTCACTGCAACGTCTGCCTTCCAGGTTCAAGTCATTCTCTTGCCTCAGCCTTCTGAGTAACTGGGATTACAGGCGTGCTCCACCACCCCTAGCAAATTTTTGTATTTTTAGTAGAGACAGGGTTTTTCCATGTTAGCCAGGGTGGTCTCGAACTCCTGACCTCAGGTGATCTACCCTCCTCAACCTCCCAAAGTGCTGGGATTACAAGCATGAGCCACCTCACCCAGCTGTTGTTGCTGTTTTCTTTCTGGCTTGTTTAATTTTAGCCGTTCAGGTGAGTATGTAGTGGTATCTTACTGTTTTAATTGTCATTTCCTTAATGACAAGAGAGGTCGAGCACCTGTTCATATGCTTATTGGCTATTTGGATATCATCTTTTGTGATGTGCCTGTTCAAATCTTTTGCCTATTTTCTATGTCATTTTCTTATTGACAGATGAGAGGTTTTTAAAAATATAATTTGGTGTAAGTCCATTACCAGATATATATATATTGCAAATACCTTCTACTTGGTGGCTAGCCTTTTCGCCTAATGCTGTTTTCTAATGATCAGAAGTTTCTAATTTATAGCTCGCTAATCTCGGTTTTTTGTGACTAGTCCTAATAGGAGCTCTTTGCCTGCGCTGACGTCTTGTAGGTATTCCCCTCTGTTATCATTTGTAGCTGTATTGTTTTACCTTTCACACTTAGGTCTGCTGTCTGCCTAGGGATGATTTTTGTGGATGTGCATGAAGTGAGGTAGGGGTCAAGAGTCACATTTTCCCATGTGGATTTCCTATCCAGTGATTGCGACATCATTTGTTGGAAAAGTCCACTTCTCTACTGCTAGTACTCCTGTGTCACAAGCCAAGTAGTAATATATGAGTGGGTCTGTTTCTGGACCCTGTTTGTTTCCATTGCACCAACAGCACACTGTGGTAATTACTGTGAGTTTATACTAAATCTTGACTTCTGATAGTAAAAGTCTCCAGCTATGTTCAAGACTATCTTGATAGGCTTTAATTACATCTCAATATACCTTTATAAAGAAAAAAAGACTGTGTTGAATATTTTGGGGTGTTTGTATTTCCATATAAATTTTAAAGTCAGCTTGTAAGCGTTCACACTGTGCACACAAATACCTGCTAGGATTTTTCATTGGGATTGCATTGCCTCTGTAGGTCACTTTAGGGAGAATCAACATATTTACACTACTGAGTCATCTAAATTGTGAACATAGCATGCCCCTCAATTATGTAAAAACCTTACACATCTTTTCATTAGATTCACTCCTGGGTATTGCTACAGTGGATGATATTGTTTATTGAATTTTCTAATTTTTTATGGTTGGTATCTAGAAATACAATTAATTTTTTATATTGTCCTTATATTCGACAAGCTTTATGAATTCAGTTATTAGATCTCTGTCCTTCAAGTTCTTTTAAACTATAAAAGTAAACAAGTTTATTGATAAAGATAAACATAAAAGGAAAAACTCCGTCCCTCCCCAGCCGCACTCTCCACTCTCCGTATACACACATACTCTCATAGAAAATAAATAAGAATGAGGCTGGGCATGGTGGTTTATGCCTGTAATCCCAGCACTTTGGGAGGCCAAGGTGGGTGGATCACATGAGGCTAGAAGTTTGACACCAGCCTGCCCAATGTGGCAAAACCCTGTCTCTACTAAAAATATAAAAATTAGCCAGGGGTGGTGGCGAACATTTGTAATCCCAGCTACTCAGAAGGCTGAGGCACGAAAATCGCTTGAACCTGGGAGGCAGATGTTGCATTGAGCTGAGATTGGGCCTCTGCCCTCCAGCCTGGGCAACAGAATGAGACTTTGTTTCAAAAAAAATAAAAGAAATGAGAATAAGATCATATCATACCATCCCTGGGACTGTTCAGGAGAACCATGAACCACAATTAAATCTGCCAGCCTGGGGTGTCCCAAAACAACAACAGGAACATCAGAACTCACTGATCAGAGATCATCATAACAGATACAGTAATAATGAAAAAGTTTGAAATACGGTGAGAATTACCAAAATGTGACACAGAGACACAAAGTGAGCACTTTCTGTTGGAAAAATGGTGTTGGACTACTCCACACAGGGTTGCCGTAAACCTTCCATTTGTAAAAAACCATGTTATCTGCAAAGGAGAACGAAATGAGATATGCCTGTGTTTAGATCTTCTTTCTTTCAAGTATGTTAGATGTTTTGATGTACAAGTTTTACACTTCTTTGCCTAAATTTATTCTTATTTTTTTTTAATGTTAATGTAAATGGAACCCTTTTTTTTTGGAAACGGAGCTTCCCTCTATATTGCCCAGGCTGGAGTACAGTGGCACGATCTCGGCTCACTGCAACCTCCGCCTCCCCAGTTCAAGCAATTCTCCTGTCTTAGCCTCCTGAGTAGCTGGGATTACAGGCATCTGCCACCATGCCCAGCTAATTTTTGTATTTTTAGTAGAGATGGGATTTCACCATGTTGGCCAGGTTGGTCTCGAACTCCTGACCTTAGGTGATCCGCCTGCCTTGGCCTCCCAAAGTGCTGAGATTACAGGAGTGAGCCACCACACCTGGCTGGAACTTTTTCTTAATTCCATTTTCAGATTGTTCATTGCTAATATATAGAAAGAGAATTAATTTTTATATGTTGATCTTGTATCCTTCAGCTTTGAAGAAGTCATTTATAAGCTCTAATAATTTGTTTTGTTGGCACTTAAGGGTTTTCTCTATATAATATCATGTCATCTGCAAATGTAGTTGTACTTCTTTCTCTCTAATCTGGAGGTCTTTTATTTCTTTTCTTGCGTAATTGCCCTGGCTAGAACCTCTTAGTACATTGTTGAATAGAAATGGCAAGCGTGGACATTCTTGTCTTGGTCCTGACTTTAGGCAGAAGGCATCTAGTCTTCCATCATTGAGCATGTTAGTAGTAGGTTTTTCATAGGTGCCTCCCTTTATTAGGTTGGTGACGTCTCCTTCTGTTCCTAGTCTGTTGAGTATTTTTATCCTGAAAGGGTGTTGGAGTTTATCAAATGCTCTTCTGCCCCCTTGATTTCATAGATGAAGTGGCAGGTCATATTTCCCTGCCCTTGGATGGGTGTGTTTCACACTAAGTTCCAGTCTTGACTATGCCTAGCCTGGGGGGGTCCCCACTATGCATGTGGCACCTTGGTTGAGGTGCAGCTTGAAGTAGGCACCCCAGGGAAGTGTCACCCTCCTGCCTTTACTCCCTCACCCTACTCACCGCACAGTGCTGGCCTTCTATGGAGCTGAGGCATGGAGAGTGTGAGTCATGACCTTTCTGGTCATCTTCTGCTGAGAAAACAGGGAATATTTTCTGCTCTCTTTAATAATGCTGTTGTCCATTGTCGCCTGCTCCTGGTGCACGTGGGTGAAAAGGCAGCTGCTCTCATAACTGCCCTGTCCCATTGCACTTTTTTTTTTTTTTTTTTTTTTTTTTGAGACAAGAGTCCCACTCTCTCACCCAGGCTGGAGTGCAGTGACGTGATCTTGGCTAACTACAATCTCTGCCTTCTGGATTCAAGTGATTATCATGCCTCAGCCTCCTGAGTAGCTGGAAGTGTAGGTGTATGCCACCATGCCCGGCTAAATTTTGTATTTTTAGTAGAGGTGGGGTTTCACCATGTTGGCCACAATGGTCTCGATTCCTGACCTCAAGGAATCCACCCACCTTGGCCTCCCAAAGTGCTGGGATTACAGGCATGAGGCACCACGCCCTCGTTGCACACATCTAAAGATACTGCTTTGTGGGGCCTGCTGCAGGCACACTAAGCGCTGTTGATGGCAGTTAGTCTCCCAGCCCTAGAACCTGTCACACCTGCCCGTTTGCCCCTGCCCTGCTCCATCTCTGGGAATGTGTGCACCTGCATTCAGCCCCTCTGGAACCAACTGATTATCTGCAGATAAAGCTGCCTCCCTTTGAGCTCTCTGCAGAGCAGCTGCTTGAGAAAGTGCTTCTCTTGGCTTCCTGTTAGCAACTGCTTGTTGGGTGGACGACCCCTCTGAGGGATCCAGCTGGGGCCGGGGAAAGATTCCTTGGCCTTTCAGTAGCTATAATTAATTCCAGTCATAGTAAAGAAATATCTGAGTATGTGGCATAAAATGAAAACAATTTACTTTTTCCTCTCCTTCCTTTGGTCTATTTAGTAATTTAATTCAAGTCTAGGGTATTATTCACTTTAAGAACTATTTTAGGGAGTAAAAATCCCAGTGAAGTTCTTTCTCATGTATTTTTGTTTTCACTCCTCATTGGTTTAAATAAAAACTGAGATCACCTTGTCCTATGGAGGTGGACCTGTCTGTTTTTCTTGCCATACCTGAGATCATCAGAAATGGCAATCCAAGGGCAGGAGGTCCTAAAAGGGAAGTTCTCAACTTTTCTTTCTGCCATCAGTTTGTCCTCTTTTTCTTTGCAGGTTTTGTCAACACTGCTCATAAATATAATCCCAGAGGATCACATCCCGCTGAACTTATCTGGAAAGGCGAAAATCACCGGGAAAGCCTGGGTGAAGGAAACTCCTCGATCTGTTCCTGGCTTTAACCCTGACTCGATGTGTGAGTCCCAGGTATGGCTGTCCAGCTGTGTGGAGTGGAGACTTCTAGTCCCAGGGTTAGACAGATTGGTTTAAAACGGAGACAGAAATGGAGGCACATTCACAGAAGCAGGTGCTGTGCCTCAGAAGAGAAGGCGTTGTGCCTGAGTTGGTGTCAGCTTTTGTTTTGGAAAGGTTCAGGGTTGATCTCCAGCATTTGACCCTCAGTATAAAACTCACAAGCAGTTTAGGAAGGCTTCTCCTGCAAAAAGGCTGAAATTGATTATGCAAAGCTTGGCAACACAGAGTCCTGTTTTCCCGCAAGACTGCTCAGTGGCTTGAGATAATCAGACTGGTGTAAGGTTCCATACCCCAACTCTGAGCCTTAGGAACCAGGCCACAAGAGGGCAGGCCCAGGGCAGAGAGAGCTGTCCACACTGAAGATTTCCAAGGCCTCTGCGTGTTCCCGGTGGAGAGGTCTTTCCAGGTCCCCAGTGCACGGTGCTTTATCACAGGGTCTTAATGGACAGTCCATTCACCCCTGAAACTGCCAGGTTTGTTTTCCTTTATAGACCGTATGCTTCATGGGTGCTACATTACGCATCTAGAAATGCTTTTCTGTTCATCAGCTTCCAATGCTTTCACCCAGCTTTGAGAAAGTACACATTCAGGCCTTAGAGGATGTTAGGAAGATTTTGTTGTTACTCCCAGGGCTCAAGGGAGAAAGTACCTAGGCCGGAGGCACAGTTATGAGGTTGAAGCTCACCACTTCAGGAAGACCTTGTGGCTAGAAGCTCCCATGTCTGGTCACAGGTCTTTGTCAAGGATACTTGACCTCAAGTTAGCATGGGTGGGTGTGGGGAGTAGGGGATATAAAACTTGGAGAGAGAGAGTGTGCATGTGTGTGTGTGTGTGTGTGTGTGTGTGTGTGTATGTGGTATAGTCCCTGAAGGGAAGAAAAAAAAACCTGCTGTTCTGTATATGCTTGCCTCTGTTATAATAAAAAATAATAATAATATATATAGAGAGAAAATACTAGTTTCACAAATGCCCTACTTTTTTCCATGAAGGATTCTAGGCAGGTCACGGTAGAGGGATTTGCACAATGAGGGTCATACACAGAGTACAGGGTGGGTGGCTCCCACAGGAGGCATCCCCCACCACCCGGCATTGGTGCCCTTTCCCTCCACAGGTGGTCATCAGGGAAGGGGAGCTGCTCTGCGGAGTGCTGGACAAGGCGCACTACGGGAGCTCCGCCTATGGCCTGGTCCACTGCTGCTATGAGATCTATGGAGGCGAGACCAGCGGCAAGGTTCTAACCTGCCTGGCCCGCCTCTTCACCGCCTACCTGCAGCTCTACAGAGGCTTCACCTTGGGTAAGTGCCAGGCTCACTGCCCTGGGACAGTGACCTGGCCCCTTTTAGGGTCAGTGCAGCCGCCTGGCCATCTCCCGGGCCCAGGGCAGAGAGAGCCGTCCACACTGAAGATTTCCAAGGCCTCTGCGTGTTCCCAGTGGAGAAGCCTTTCGAGGTCCCCAGTGCACAGTGCTTTATCACAGGGTCTTAACGGACAGTCCATTCACCACCGAAACTGCCAGTTTTATTTTCCTTTATAGACCATATGTTTCATGGGTGCTACATTATGCAGCTAGAAATTCTTTTCCGTGTCCTCTCAGGGGAAGAAGCGGGGAAGGAACCAGGCTCCTGCAACAAAGGCACCCTCACTTGGCCACCCCTCTCCTCCATAGCCAGTGCTTATTCCCCTTCACAGTGCAGAATGGCACCCTCGTGCCCCTTTCCATTCTGTTCCTTTCCTAACCCCTCCCTTTACAAGTTTCTGTCCTCAGACTGATTTCTCATACTCATACAACCCCATTCCCTGCCACACAAGTGCCCTTTCAGAATTATCGGGGCCCATCGCACTCCACAGAGGGGCTTCCCTGTTGTCAGAATTGCCCACTGCCGGCCCGGCGCGTGTGGCTCACACCTGTAATCCCAGCACTTTGGGAGGCCGAGGCGGGCAGATCACTTGAGCCCAGGAATTCGAGACTAGGCTGGCCAACATGGAGAAATGCCATCTCTACTAAAAATACAAAAATTAGCTAGGTGTGATGGTGTGCACCTGTAATCCCAGCTACTCAGGAGGCTGAGGCGGGAGAATTGCTTGATCCCAGGAGGTAGAGGTTGCACTGAGCCGAGATTGCGCCATAGCACTCTAGCCTGGGTGATGGAGCAAAAGAACTGCCCACGCCTTCCCAATGCAGTGGGGTCATCAGCACTCTTGGAAACACTATGCTGGGCAAACCTGTTGGGGTGACGCTAAGACAGGAAGGAGAACTACCTTGTTTGCGCCCTAGAAATGAGAGCACGCTGCTTTAGGAAAGTGGCTTCGATAAAGAGGCTTCACCTTGGGTAAGTGCTGGGCTTACTGCCCTGGGGCTCCCCTAGAGCAGTCACTGGGCCCCTTTTAGTGTGGGCTTGAGATCAGATCTATCCAAAGGCTTAGCCTCTGGCGAGGCTTATGGAGGACACTGCGTCTCCATGTACACAGAGCAGGGTCCAGCCCTTCCACACTGTTCCCGTTAGGGAGATGCGAGATGCTGCGTGTCAGACATGCACCGCAGTGTGCATAGGTGTTGTCTGGTTCATGGTGGAAGTAAAGCTCCTCTGCTTCACAGACTTACTCGTGTGCAGACAGAGTGGGAGTCTCAGCATAGGGCCTGTGGACCTGCGCCTGCTGCAGCTGGAGTTGGCTCACGCTGGGTCCTGCATTATACATTTTATCATGTATTTAATTATGGAAAGGTTAAAAAAAAATACATGAAAATAATTTAAAATCACCCATCATGCGTTTGTCAGAGATAACCACTAATAGTAATTTGATGTTTGTTTTTCTAGACTTTTCTAGCACAAATACATTTGGAAAAAGTGGGATCCTACGCTACATACTCTACTTCCCTTAGCCACCCACCAAACGTCCAAATGTATTTATAAATGTCCTTTGGGATCAGCTAATACAAATCTACATCCTCATGTCTGGTAACTACAGATTATTCCATTCTTATGGATATATCATAGTTTAACCAGTTCCTGTAATTAAACATTTAGGCTGTGTCCAGATTTTCACATTATTGCTGAGATGAGCATCCTTGAACAAACGTCTTGGCCTGTATGTCCCATTATTTTACCAGGATAAGGATTATAAGTTAAGTCTTGTTTGGCAGCTGAAACTCACCTTCCCCTATCTTAATTCCACTAAGAGACCTGAGCCACTGCTGGGGACATCTGTGTCCAAGGTCACCCACTTCCAGTTGGGAACCAGAGTAGAGTCCCTTCCAGGATAACCAAAGAAAGTAAAGCATGATGACTACACCTCATGAAAAGTATATTTCAATTTCAGATGTTGACCTAGAATAAGCACAAGGATTTCTGCTAGCTAGAAAGAAATCAGAGTGCTTTTGAAATGAAAATAGAGGAGGATCCCACACCTAGCTCATGATGAGGAGCAAACTTAACATAGGTGCCAGGCTTTAGCTCTGCTTAGTGCGTGGTACAAAGAGCAGTTGGTCCCTTGAGAATGAAGATGATCCAGAGGCTCAGGGTTGAGAAAGGAAGCAGGGCCAAGCTGGGAGTGGGGCTACGAGAGGGAACAGGCGTGAGATTGACTTCACTCCAGCCCGTCTCAGCTAGCAGGGTCTGTAAAGGGCACAGCTAGATGGCCTGGAGCTGACCCCATAAGAAGGCCCACTTTCATGGTGTGGCCTGCTTACAGAGGAACTGTTTCTTTCCCCTTCTGTTCACACATGTTCTTAGAAGCCCTCCAGGACCTTGCATTGGGAATTCCAAATATTTCAGCCCCATCTTTTGAACAGTACACTGCTGTTTTCTTTCCCACTCAGATCTTGGCTGAGGGACTTTTGAGTCCAATAGCACTTACAGTTACAGAAAAGAACTAGTTTTAGCCAGGTGCAGTGGCTCACGCCTGTAATCCTAGCACTTTGGGAGGCCAAGGCGGGTGGATCATGAGGTCAAGAGATCAAGACCATCCTGGCCAACATGGTGAAACCCCGTCTCTACTAAAAATACAAAAACTAGCTGGGCGTGGTAGCGTGTGCCTGTAGTCCCAGCTACTGGAGAGGCTGAGGCAGGAGAATCACTTGAACCCAGGAGGCGGAGGTTGAAGTGAGCCGAGATCACGCCAACTGCACTCCAGGCTGGGGGACAGAGCAAGACTCACATCTCAAAAAACAAAACAAAACAAAAACCACTAGTTTGATCAAGAGTTGATGTGGAAAGACCTACTGCTGCCCAAGATGAGGAACTCCTCAACCCTTTGAGCCAGAAGGGCAGGCTTCACTGAAGTGACCCAGGTTGTCATCCTCCTGAAGCAATGCTGAGGGACCTGCGGTGGTGGTCCCTGTCACCCAGGCTCGGGTGTGTCTGTGTGTGTGCCTGCACAGGCACACTCAGCTATGTAGGGTGGCCCCTGTGACATGTGGCTTCTGGGACCCCAAACTGAGATGTTCTCTCTCTCTGTCTCTTTTCCCTGAGCTTATCTTTTCATCCAAAATCTCTTCTTCACCTTCAGCCTATTCATCCAACACATACCGATGGAATGGTGATAGTATATTTGGTGGCTAAGAACATGAATTTGGGACCCAGGCCTGGGTTTACTTTCTACCTGTGTGACCCAATTTTGAGCCTGAGTTTTGTCATTTGTAAAATGGGGATTATAAGGTTTGGGCTCCGATAGGCACCTAAGAGATGGTGACAATCTGTTAATGATGTTAATATAATCTTCATTACTCAGGTATTTCCTGCGTCTGTGGCACTGGGCTCTGTGCTCTGTGCTCTGACCTTACTGAGTTTAGTCTGGTGGGAGAAATCAGGCCTGAGATCCCCTACAAGCTTGTCTGTTTCACTTCACAGGCGTGGAAGACATTTTGGTGAAGCCAAAGGCAGATGTCAAGAGGCAACGTATCATTGAAGAATCCACCCACTGTGGGCCCCGGGTACGGACGGACTTCGAGGCTGTGGCCTGCCCTAGAGGGGTGAAGTGTGTGCTGAGTCAAAACCCACAACCCTCCTCGTTTGACCTCAGCCTCCAATGTATTTCTGTTCTCATTCTAGGCTGTCAGGGCTGCATTAAACCTGCCAGAAGCCACATCGTATGATGAGGTCCGAGGAAAATGGCAGGATGCCCATCTGGGCAAGGACCAGAGGGATTTTAACATGATTGATCTGAAGTTCAAGGAGGAAGTGAACCATTACAGCAATGAGATTAACAAGGTTAGCCCAGCATTGCATGCATTTATCCCCACCACTATGAATGCTGATTTTTAAAGAAATTACATTTTGATTCTCACCCGGGCCCTACAGAGCACTTTGGCTGTTTAACAGCTGACTAGGTGAGATGTGAGGTGGGATGGGTAGAACTCGTTGTTTTGAGGGGCCCGGGGCTTTGTTCCCTTCCCCAGTTAGGGTCTAGACAGGCCTCGGAATAGTGGTGAGAGAGAATGCTTTGTGCTGTTTTTCTTTTTAAATGTTTTTATTTTGGGGTGACTGCATTCAAGGGGCTGAATGGGGCCACCAGGGGTGAATAAGCAGGGTGAGGGACCCAGATCGCCCCTGCTGCTTGTGCAACAGAGCCAGCAGTGAAGACTCAGGTTCCAGTCCTGGCTCTGCCTTGAACTTGCTGTGTGACCTTGGGCAAGTGAGATAACCAGTCCCTGCCTTGGTTTCCTCACCTGGAAGTGGGGCTGTGAGGGGCAGCACCTCACAGGGCTGCAGAGACGCTTCAGGAGCTACTATTACACAATGCCAAGCCAGTTCCTGGGCAGTTGAGAAACGAGAGGGAAATCTCTGCATGAGCTGAAACCACAGACTGCTTTTCTCTGCCTTTCTGCCCCAGAGCCAGGGCTGTCCATCCTGCTGCTTGGAAGAGCTGGCTTGGCCCTCACCCTGCCTCCTAGGCCCTCAGGGCCCAGCCTGAGGAGTGGTGAGGAGGAGGCAATGCTAATGCTCATCAAAAGACAAAGTTTGTCTGTGGTGCTCTCTTGCCTGGCTTTTAGCATCCCTTAGGCCGCCGAGAAGACTGACGTCTCATGGGGACAGGTTCCATCCTTGAGGGGTTTTGTTGACAGGAGCTTTCCTAGCACCTCCCTGAGAATCAGGAGGCTCAGCTTCTAGGGCTGACTGGGCATGCTGGGAGTAGGGAAGTTGTCTTCAGATGCATCTCAGAATGGTTTCTTGTCCCTCCAGTTGCCATCTTCCCATCACCTCTGCCCACCCAGGCTCTGCCTCTCCTGTGTTGGGCTGAGTCTGTATTCCAGGCACAGGCTAAAAGCCCCAGACTCAGAGCCCCCTTCCCAGCATCTCCCCAGGCTCCCCGTGAAGAGGCATGCTTGGTTCTGCTGGCCCTTGAGCCAAGGCAGAGCTTCCTACCTGGGGCTCGGGTGGCGTGTTCGTAAATATGACATGATGTGGACGTTGGTATTCACGCTGGGAGAGGACCCAGGCCAGGCTCTGCTGGGCTAATCAAGGGCATCACCTTAAATTTTATTCTTCTCCAGCTTCTTTTTAGGATCACGAACTGGATCTGCCAGCCCCTCTGCTTCTCCTTTTCCTTCTCCCTTTTTGCTGCTCTTTGGCCAATGAATGGAACCTCAGGGATCCTGGCAGAGGAAGTCCAGCAAGTGCAGGACAGGGAGCGCCTATTTGACCTCTTAGGGGTTCCAGAGAAGGATTAATGCCAAATGAGGCTTTCCCTTACCTCGAGTGGGATTTGGCAGTTAGGTCTGAATAAATATTCTGGCTGTATTGCTTCTGCCTCCTGGATTTACCTCCTGATTCTGGGATTTTTAAAGGGGGTGAAGTCACTGACCATTGTGTGCTGATTTAACCCGCAGGCGTGCATGCCTTTCGGCCTACACAGACAGTTCCCAGAGAACAGCCTGCAGATGATGGTGCAGTCGGGAGCCAAAGGTTCAACTGTGAACACGATGCAGGTGTGGGCAGAGGCGGGTTGGCAACTTTACAGGTGTCAGCAAAGGCGGGTGGGTGATAGCAGGAGGTGGTTTCAATTTGTTCCCTATAAAACGTGGCAAATACTGAAAAAGAGAAAAGCATGTAGAAATCAGTACAGGAGCTAAACACTGTGAACATGCCAATGTTAAAGGCAGATGTAGCTATGACTCTGCAGATGGGATATGTATAATGTAGTTATATATTATAAATTTACAAACTGTACTATTGCATATATTCATGTTATATAGATACATTATGTATACTCACACAATTTTGATGTAATTTTGCATGATCTTTTCTTTCTTTCTTTTTTTTGAGATGGAGTCTTGCTCTGTCACTGGGCTGGAGTGCAATGGCGCCATCTCGGCTCACTGCAACCTCCGCCTCCCGGGTTCAAGAGATTCTCCTGCCTCAGCCTCCCTAGTAACTGGGACTGTGGGCATGTGCCACCATGCCCGGCTAATTTTTGTATTTTTAGTAGAGACAGGGTTTCACCATGTTGGCCAGGATGGTCTCAATCTCTTGACCTGGTGATCTACCTGCCTCGACCTCCCAAAGTGCTGGGATTACAGGCATGAGCCACCGCGCCTGGCCATTCTTTTCTTAATATTAAGTTATAAACATTGTCCTAGAGATTTCTTAACCTTAAACCTTAATGACCTTAAGAGGGTCTAAAGTCCCACCCCATTATCTGTTGAGTGTGACAACAGAAAGGCCGAAAGCCATTAGGAAATCCCCTGACTAAATCGAAACCTAGATATACTGCTGTACTCCAGCACTCCAAGAGTATTAACAGGCAACTTTCTAAGCAAACAGCTCAATAGCTTGAGTTCCCATTTTTGTTGTTGTTTTTGTTTTAATGAAAATAAGACAGAGTCTCCCTGTATTGCCCAGGGTGGTCTCAAACTTCTGGGCTCAAGGGATTCCCCTGCCTCAGCCTTACAAAGTGCTAAGATTATAGATGTGAGCCACCACACCCAGCCCTGAATTCCCTTTTGGCTCTAGAATGTGAGGATCGCAGTAAATGGCTGTTTCCTGCAGGCCTCTCTTTCCCCATCAGGACCCTCCAGTCCCTTACAGGTATAACATGAGATGATTCTGAGACATGGCTCCTTTTCTAGACAGCACCCATTTTCAACTGACCCCAAATGTGAAAATCCAGATCAGTCAACAAAAGGAAGATGCAGGTATTTTTTTTTCTTAAAATGAAAGCTTCCTGGTTTGTTTAGAAATGTAGGTGAGCCTTCAAGAACTCAGTTTCCATGCAGCTTTTCTTCAGGGTCAGATTATACTTTCCCTGCTGGGACAAAGCACTGTTAAAAACACATGTGGATCTTCAGTTTCCTGTGGGTTTCCTGTCCTCCAGATCTCGTGCCTCCTGGGCCAGATTGAATTGGAAGGTCGGAGACCCCTGCTGATGGCGTCTGGCAAGTCACTGCCCTGCTTTGAGCCTTATGAGTTCACCCCCAGGGCTGGTGGCTTTGTCACTGGCAGATTCCTCACCGGCATCAAACCTCCTGTATGTATTTTGGTTTTTCTGTAGTTTTTTCCCTTATTTCTAGGCTTAATTGTAGGTGAACTATGACAGCCCTACAGAGTAGGGCAGAAGACACTGGGGGCTGTTGTAGCTGTTGAGGTCAAAAAGTCCTAGGAGATCAGGGAAGGGAGTGGCCTGTCTGGTCAGGAAGGGCTGCTGGAGGTGTTGGCCTGAGCCCTTCAAGAAGCACACTGTCCTCACTGTCACCTTTGGGACCTGGGTCCCATTCTCTGCAGGAGTTCTTCTTCCACTGCATGGCAGGACGAGAGGGCCTGGTCGACACTGCTGTGAAAACCAGCCGCTCAGGTTATCTCCAAAGGTAAAATGTGTCTGTCGTGCCCCTTGAGGTAGGGTGCCAGGACCCTTCATCGCATCATCTTTCACATTATATTAACAGCTCGTTTAAGATTCCTTGGATGGGCCGGGCGCGGTGGCTCAAGCCTGTAATCCCAGCACTTTGGGAGGCCGAGATGGGTGGATCACGAGGTCACAAGATCAAGACCATCCTGGCTAACACGGTGAAACCCCGTCTCTACTAAAAAATACAAAAAACTAGCCGGGCGAGGTGGCGGGCGCCTGTAGTCCCAGCTACTCGGGAGGCTGAGGCAGGAGAATGGCGTGAACCCGGGAGGCGGAGCTTGCAGTGAGCTGAGATCCGGCCACTGCACTCCAGCCCGGGCTACAGAGCAAGACTCTGTCTCAAAAAGAAAAAAAGATTCCTTGGATGAAAAAACTTTTGAAGAATTTCCATGAATGGCCTGAGGCAGAAAGCAGCAGACACTCTTCCCCTTCGCAGGATCGGTAGAGCATGAGCTCAGAGGCTTATACAAAGGGCTCTGTGTTCTGAGGGTCTGCCGTTCCCTGGGGGAAGCTATGGCTGTGGGAGAAGGTCTTGGGCAGTGGCAAGCTTGTCTTGCTTCCTGAAAGGCTCAGCTGCCGAGACAGTAGTGACTAACATTGAGCTCTGTCCTCACAGCTTGGGGTGGGGGGACAGTGACTCCTGGGAAGCCCCCTGTTAGGGTGGCAGGAGGGGAAACCTAGGCAGAGTGTCCAGAGAGGTGAGCAAAGGGGCTAGGACCGGGGCAGAGAGCAGGAGACGTTGAGATAAAACCGAGGAGAAAGGCCGCCTGCAGAGGGATTCACATCAGTGGTTAGTTCCTAATTCCCCTTAGTGTCCTTGGCGATCCTTGGGTTGACCAAGTTTGAGAATCCTTGACAGCTCCCCTGGTTCGCCCGCCTTGTGGTTCTAAGGACACTGGTCTCTGGGGAGTTCTGCACTGCAGGAGAGTGCAGGGGCAGGCAGTTATCTCAGCAGCTGGGGCTAGATGGGAGCCCAGTTCTAGGGGTGGCAGCCAAGCCTCTCACATGGCTGCAGCCTCTTCCTCCTAGAAAACCATCAGGAAATGCAGCCTCTGGCTGGGGGACACTGGAGCCAACCCAGACCCTGGGGCATTGGATCCAGCCTGTGTTCCAAAGTCTTGCTTGCCTGCAGAACAGCAGCCCCCCTTTCCCTCCCCTCCGCCGCCCCAACCCTCATCAGAGGCCGCCCTGGGAGGTGATGAGCCAGCGGGGACTGAGCCAATGGTGTCCTTACAGGTGCATCATCAAGCACCTGGAGGGGCTGGTCGTGCAGTATGATCTCACGGTCCGTGACAGCGACGGCAGTGTGGTGCAGTTCCTGTATGGGGAGGATGGCCTGGACATCCCCAAGACACAGTTCCTGCAGCCCAAGCAGTTCCCCTTCCTGGCCAGCAACTACGAGGTAGTGTGCTAGACCCCAGAGCCTGGGGACTGAGCAGTGGACCTCCCCCACTGAGGTTAGAGAACTGGAATGCACTGAGCTTCGCAACCCAATCCAAGTGGCCACTGGAAAGTAGAGTGGGAAGAGTTTATAAGACATCAGTCTATGCCCTGAAACACTTGACAGTTTCAAAGCCTGTGAACTTTCATCACCTGAGGTGGCTGGAGGGCATGAGCACCTCTGGAATAATACCTACTCTTTGGGGCCATTTGCCACGTGCTGGGCCCTCAGCTAAAGCACACTATCAATACTATCCATTTTCCTCCTCACTGCAACCCAGGGAAGTAAGCATTACTCTGTCCATGTTGCAGCTGAGGCAACTGAGTATCAAAGCGTAAGTAAACAGTCGGTGAGTGGCGGAGCCAGCATTTGAACATGGGCCCATCAGACACAAACTCATGATTTTTCATTCTATACCTTAATGCCCTTGTAGTGACCATCACTGTTGACTGGGAAGTCACCACATTTGGCAGACAGGGAAACTGAAACCGATGTGACCTGTCCAAGGTCATCAAGCTGACGGTAGAATTGAGGGTTGTACTCTGGTGCTGAGTCCTTTCCATCCTGGTTCCTATCCCTGAACTTGGCCATCACTCTTCCCCTCTTCCTTTCTTGCCAGAAACTCCCTTATGCTCCTGGAGGGGCTCTGAGTGTGCTGCTTTCTTTCCTGTGTCTCCCTCTGCTCCCAAGACCATTGGTTCCCAAATCTGGTTTGCACAGGGTGAGGGCCCTGATTAGCAATGGATGCTCAGCCTCTCAGAGTGGGTGCTCGGCCCCATCATGAGGGCTCCACACCAGCCACCTGGGTCCCCTGAATTTGTGCTCCATGGCCCTCTGTCACACCTTCATCTCTTTGATCTCGTGTGTGATTTGTTTGTTTGTTTGTTTAGGTGATAATGAAATCGCAGCATCTCCATGAAGTTTTATCCAGAGCAGATCCCAAAAAAGCTCTCCGCCACTTCAGAGCTATCAAAAAATGGCAAAGCAAGCACCCCAACACCCTGCTGAGAAGAGGCGCCTTCTTGAGTTATTCCCAGAAAATTCAGGCGGCTGTGAAAGCCCTGAACCTTGAGAGTGAAAACCGGAATGGCCGCAGCCCCGGGACTCAGGAGGTGACACAGGGAGATGATGTCCTTAACATCCAGCACATCCAGGCTTAGTCAGTGGGTGACAGATGAGGGGCTGTTTTCCTAAGGGAAGGTAGAATCATGAATTCCAGCCTTGTTCACCAGCAGTCAGAACAGAATGGCTCTCAAATGGGAATGTAAGGCAGGGATTCTTAACAAGGGTGTAGGCAGGGTTTGGGGGAACTAACTGGGGCCTGTGACTTTGGGGTTCCCACAATCCCAGGTGTGAAGGAATGGGGAGCAGTCACGAGAAATGGAGAGGACGGCTATGTGCTAGGGCCACTGGACAGAGCCCTGGGTAGAGACCCACTAGAGGGGGGTTGGGGATAAATACCAGGATCCCTTTCCTCCTGCTTTTCCCTCTGCTGCTGGCGCCTCCCATCAGCCAAGCACACCTGGGAGCCGGAAGCAGGGGATCTCTTTGAAGCAGTCACTTTGGGACTGCCTTGAGGGTCACAGAGCGTGTGAAAGAGCCTGGATCCAGAAATAAGCATGGATCCAGCACAGTGACTGTGTCCTAGCTGGCCTGAGACAGTCGTGGCTTTGCCTCTTGTCCTAACTTAATCATAACAGTCTCCTGTTTTACTCTAAAAGAATCCCAGTTTGCTCCGTAAATTACATGCTCGCCCTCTCTGGGCTTGAATGGGCCAGGATGAAGAGCTGCTAGGCTTGTAGTCAAGCAGGGTGAACTAGGACAGATTGAAGTCTTTCCCCATTTTAAATGGGGAGATGGTTTCTCATTGCAATCAGGTTTCTGTCTTTCTGTCTCCCTTTATTATTGGAAGCCAATGCTTTTGATCCCTCTTATGCTACTGGGTATCCCTCCCACATAGCTGAGACCCATCCTTCCATTCAGATGCTGAGGATGTGGTATGAGTTGGATGAGGAAAGCCGAAGGAAATACCAGAAGAAGGCGGCCACTTGTCCTGACCCCAGTCTGTCTGTCTGGCGTCCTGACATCTACTTTGCATCAGTGTCTGAAACGTTTGAAACAAAGGTTGATGACTATAGTCAAGAGTGGGCAGCTCAAATAGAGAAGAGTTATGAGAAATCAGAGCTTTCTCTCGACAGGTAATGACAGTGATTTGTTGCACAACATGTACAGAAGAATCTACCTCCTAGCCCCTGCCCCACCCACTCCGGGAGAAGAGGGCTGCCTCCTGGGTTTGAGACTCCAGGTAGAGGGAGGGCAGTACGACAGCCAGGGGCACCACACAAGCCCCGAGGGCCCAGGAGTGAACAAGTGCAGGGAGGCACCACTCCGGGCCAAGATAGGGATAGTGGTCTGCTGGGACAGAGGCTTGCAGGAGTGTCTGCTCTCTTGGGTTTGGTGTGGTAGGTGGGGCTGACTGAGAGTCAGGGAATCCACTGTTCAGCTGCTGCCAACTGTGTGACCCAGGACAGGTCATTCATGCCCAGGGACACGAGGTCTTAACTTTTCATGAGGTCTTGGATCTGATTACTCCAGTGATCCTTTGAACTTTGGGTTCCCATTTGAAGGCCTCAGCTTGGACTAGTACACACACACACACAGACACACACACACACACACAGTGTAGCTCAGTGCTCCTTGTGGCTTTTCTTACAGGGTCAGGCTTCATAGGAAAAATGGTTAGTAAATTACAGAATTGTGCAGCATGAATACTTCTGATGTGGGCTGCAGCCATTGGCACTAACTAAAAATATAAACACTCTCATCACCCCCATCCCCATAATGGCCTAGCAGGAGATTTAAGCTGTCTCCAAATGGTCATAACTGAGAAAAAAGAATGAATAAAGGAAAAAGTGAATAATGAACCCAGAAATTCTCCTGCTTAGGGGGCTTGTGGTAACAGGCCCAGAGTGGACATGTGACATTCTGGAGGCAAACATGAAGAGTCCAAGCATGAATGTCTAGAGCTTCAGCCGCCCAGCTGGGATCTGTGCTGTGTAATTTCAGGACATCTCAGGGTCACTGGTGGGAATTTGAAGATTAGAGGGATCTTTTGCCTAGGAAAAATGAGTCCAGAAAGAGGTAGAGGTTTCAGGTTTCTGGGTTTCGGGCAGCACTGACAGTCTGGTGTCTGCTTCTGACCCTGCCACCGCCCCCCGCAACCCCCACTGCCTTCTCTAGGTTGAGGACCTTGCTGCAGCTGAAGTGGCAGCGCTCACTGTGTGAGCCGGGTGAGGCTGTGGGCCTGCTAGCTGCCCAGAGCATCGGAGAGCCCTCCACCCAGATGACCCTCAACACCTTCCACTTTGCAGGCAGAGGAGAGATGAACGTCACCCTGGGCATTCCAAGGTGTGGAGCACAAGGGAGCACGGGGTGGGGTCTGTCCTAGCCTCTCCTGGAGAAGGAGTCATTTAATGAGAGGGAGGGAGTGTGTGTGTGTGTGTGTGTGTGTGTGTGTGTGTGAGAGAGAGAGAGAGAGAGAGGGACAGGGTCTCATTAAAGTGGGGATCAGGGTTAGAATTTCCAGAGCCCGGCTGGTTTCTTTGGTGCCCAGGCCTGGTAGGATCTCCATTTATCCCTCTGCCAACTCCTGCCTCCAAGTTCCTGGGGATGCCTGTGAGACTGCACACTGCTGGGGGAGGGACTCAGGAACGTACATTGTTAACAAGCCCCACATAGGGTGCCTGGTTGCCCAACTCCGGGGAACCATTCACATAGAACGTGGCCCTGGGCCCTGGCCCTTCAGGTGAATATATGCGCTGGGCAAGGGGAACGAGTGTGGGGTCAGACCCATCTGCATTCAGTTCCTGGCCCTGCCTTTGTCTAGCAGATGGACTCTGGACAAGTACCTCACTTTCCAAACCTCAGGGGGTCCTTCTGTGGAACACCAGAGGCTGGGACTCACCGTACATCCGGGCAGTGAGGGCTGGCTGAGCTCAGCAGGAGCACTGTGGGTGTTAGTTGCCTTCCTGCATCGCTTGTTCATTCAGTGAGCATCAGCAGGCACCTGCTGTTTGCAAGGCACAGGTGACAGGAAACAAGAATCAGACAAAGCCCTGAGCTCAAGGAGTGGGCACTCCAGGGAGGGACAGGGGAGTCCCTTACTGTTGCACACAGGGCCAGAGCTGGGATTCTCTGATCCAGCATATTATCCCTGTGAGATCCCCAGACCTCTCTCAGATCCCAGAAGAACTCTGACATCGTTAGGAGAAGCTGCACCCAAACAGAGGGTCTGGTTGCCGCTCATTATTGGATGTGTCCTTATTCTGTGACAGGTTGCGGGAGATTCTCATGGTGGCCAGCGCCAACATCAAGACGCCCATGATGAGCGTGCCCGTGCTCAACACCAAGAAAGCCCTGAAGAGAGTGAAAAGCCTGAAGAAGCAACTCACCAGGGTGTGCTTAGGGGAGGTAACGTCTCCTTCCCGGGCTATAGATGGGGTGAAGGCACGTTCCTATATCCTCCCCATGTGTGAAGAACAGGCTTTGCTTACTGCACTGACCCTAGGCTCAGATTCCCACCAATGAGAGAGAAGCTGTCTCTGCCAGGTGCTGAGCAGAGACGGATCAGGAAGCTTTTAAGAGAGTCATTAGTTCCACAGCATCCTCCTGTGCCTGAAAAATAAACCATTTCCTGAGTTTGCCTACCAGCTCTGCTGAGGCCACTCCTAGGAGGTTCAGGCCACTCTCTGGAGGTGACTGCAGGCTGTGGGCCCCCAGCAGACCCACACCAGTATAGCTTGCCAGGGTTTCTTTGGGGTTTGGCCTGTGTTCTCAGCTGCTATCTCTGTAAACCCTTGGGTCTCGTAACCCACTCACGTTGCACGGTCACCGAGGACCTGAACAAGTCAAGTTCTCTCTGTCCGTCTGGTTCCAGGTGTTGCAGAAAATTGACGTCCAGGAGTCCTTCTGTATGGAAGAAAAACAGAACAAATTCCGGGTGTACCAGCTGCGGTTTCAGTTCCTGCCACATGCATATTACCAGCAGGAGAAGTGCCTGAGACCCGAGGACATCCTGCGCTTCATGGAAACAAGGTCAGGGCTCAGGCTGTGATTGTCATTGACCTTGACCCAGAGAATGCTCATGAACTGAGGCAGGAAGCACCTAGCCACAAGGCTCCTAGAGATTGAGTGCCTTTTCCCAAATGAGCCCTTCAAGGGAAGTGTTTAGGAAAACAGAAGGCCTTGCAGCCTGATCTGGAAACCTGAACCCCAGTCTGGCTTGTGGGTGTGACTTTGTTAGCCACATGTCACTCCCTGAGCCCATTTCTTCTCTTGGGTTGACGTCAGGATTGTTGTCTTCTGGGGCTTGCAGGCATTAAGACATGGAAATGTGGGTGTGGTAAACAGAAGGGAGCAGTGTCAAAGCGGTGCCTCTGTGGTGTCGGAGCAGCACATGCTGTTAATGTTTGCTAGGGTGTTACTTCAGGCAGTATAATGTGGTTCCTGATGCATTTAGATTCTGTGAATAATGAATAATGTGTGGGTGGCGTGCTGCTCTTAGATCTCCATTCTATAACCAGGATTGCCTCCAGAGAAATTCGAGTTCCTGTCCGGTAGGGAAAAGGAACTTTTGTCTCAAGTTCAAGTTGCTGTTAGCTATTTGAAAAGCAGAGGCCGCAATGCTGAGTTCAGGGGAGCAGGAGGATGGGCTTTTGGGGGACTGGGGCAAGCCCGGAAGAGGCCACGAAGCACTTTTGACTCACCAGCTAACCCTAGACGGCGAAGTGTGAACACAAACAGGCTGCATAGCCCAGCAGGTGACAGGCCAGTGAAGCAGGCTTGGGGGCCCCCGGCAGACTGAAGAGTGTGGAACCTGTGTCAAGGGGCATCGGTTACCATGCAGGAATGGGGGTGAGGGGGCCAGATCTTTTGATTTTAAAAGAAAGGAAACAAGCTTCCCACCCCCTACGTTTTTTTTCTTTCTTGGGTCACTTGGTTACTTGCCTTTGCTTTTATATAATTGAGGTCTCCTGACTTTTAAACATCAGCAACTAATTCCTGTGTTTTTAAAAGCCCAGTAAGGCCCAGATGGATCTCATCTGTTGCAGGATCTGGCCATAGGCCACTGACCACTGTCTCTAATCTAGACCAGTTCTCGGGTCTTCTGGGAGCTGCTCAGATAGAGAAACAGTGACAGAGCAGAAGCAGAAAGCTCCCTCCACAAACACATACTGAGCCATGCCCATTCGCCGCCGAGTCACAGGGACAGGCGTGGGCAACACAGTACGACTTTTCTGCCCTCAGCCCTCTGCCCTCTCACCTTATGGGGCCTGGCCTCGAGCCAGCCCTCTGTGCAGGTGGCATTTGGGATGGTGGGTCTTGGGGTGGACGAGCTTGGATGTGAACTCAATCCTTTGGACGGGGGTCACTGGCCCGGTGCTTCCTGCCCCAGTTCATGAGCCCTGGGTGAAGTTGTTGGCTGGGCCTTGGGAGCAGCTGCGTTGGTGCCGGCCTGGGCTGAGAACGTTCCTTCTGTCGAGTGGTCCTCCGTGCTATCTGGGCACTGGGCAGAGTGGCAGGGGAGTGCTGTGTGCACCCACTTGCCGGCTCCTTAATTAACAGCAAGGAACATAACTACCAAGTGCGGGGGACATTTGTGCTGGCCTGGCAGCAGTTTTCTGAGAAATGGGAATTCAGATTTCATGGCCTCTTGAGAATAACCAAGGGTGGGCGGAGTTAGATGTTCTGCCCCAGTTCTGTTCACAGGAGGCCCAGGCCTGCCCAGCAGATAGGTTGGCATGAGGCCGGCGCCAGCCTGTCCTGGGGTTCTTTTTACTTATATTACCTCATGGAATTGAAAATAGGAAATCACTTTTTAAGACTTCTTCCTGATGAGAGACAGCCCTGGCTTGTTCCCAGCCGTGAAGTACTTTTTCACCTCCTCCCTGTGTTTCGCTTGTGTGCTTGAAAAGCCGTGAAAAATAAAGCCATGCGCGGTGGCTTTCGGTGGAGGTGGCCTCAAGGACTGAGCAGAATGGGGCTGAGGGGTTAGGCAGAGCTAAAAGATGGGGCCGTGGATGAGCTGGGTATGGTCTGGACTCCCTGTGTCAGGCCCCAGGCAGCAGAGCAGCTGCGTTCAGGCCTCTGGCTGCCCACAGGAAATGGGAGGAAGTGTGAGTGCACTTTCAAAAGAGCAGCCGACCCCCAAGAAGCTTTTTCTCCTTCCTTTCTCCCTTCCCTCCCCTTTCCTTCCTACCACCCTCCTTTTCTTTCTCTTTGCCCCCACCCTCCCTTCTCCCAGCTGTGGGGTCATGAGACTCTTGACAGAGCCTGGAGAAAAAAAACACGAGACCGATGGTTCCCTAGGTAGAGATATACAAGCATAGAAGGCCCCCCAGATCTCTGCACTGGCACCTGTCACGTTGACTGTATGTGTAAATTGTCTGGCAGGTGGCCGGGGAGGTGAAGTGGGAAGAGCACTGAGCTAGGAGTTAGGCCTCCGGTCCCTAGCCATGAAAAGACCTAGCTGCGGGTCTGTAATTGTAGCTTCTGTGAATCTGACTTTCCAAACAGCAGGTGGTGGAGCTGTTGCCAGGCGCATTCAGAAACCGCCAGGGGTCATGTGCTCTGTTTGTAATTATTTACGTGGGCTGGGAGGCTTCTCTGCCCCTGCCCTTCCTGTTCCCTTTCTGTTGCTACATTCTGATGAACAGCACAACCTTGAGAAGGCAGTCACTGTGGACCATTAGTTCCCCTGCTCTTGGCAAAATCACAGAAGGGCAAATTGCACCTCCAGGAAAACTGGCACAATGATCTCATGCCTACCACTTACTCACCAGGCGTTCATTCTGCCTCCTCACCTCCTATGTTCTCCACAAGTCCTGGTCACCAAAAGAGGCAGGGAAGGCAGAAAGCATTCCCAACTGGGGAAATCAGGGAGGGCTTCTTGGAGGAGTTACAGCTGCTGAGGAGTTACAGCCTTGAAGGATGGGTACAGCTTCAGTAGGTAGATATTGGCCAGGGAAGTCGCTGGCAGAGTGAGCAGCTCAAGCAAAGGCCCAAAGGGTGCACAGGGTGGAGGGAGCAGATGGGCAGTTAGAGTTGAGGCCGGATGTGAAATGCTGAGAGCAAAAGCATCAAAGCCGTGACATTGCCACAAGTTGAGACAGGCTTGGGCGCCCAGCTGTGGGAAGCAGCCCTGTGTGTGGCAGCAGCTGAGCCCCGCACCCCCACTCCGCCTCATTCCATCTCCTCCACTCTGCACAATAGCCTTGGGCACGGAGTGAGAGTGATCCATGTTGCAGATGAGATCAAGGCCCTCCTCTCCAGTCTGTGGCAGGATGAGGACTTTCACCTGAACCTGTCCTTACAGAAACATCTCTCCCGTCCTCTCTTTCCAGTGGGATTGTATCTTTCTAAAGTCAAGCCCGGCCTTCTCTCATCTAGCCATCCTGTTCCTGTCCCCAGTGCCTGGTAAACAAGCTCTTGTCTGGATTAATGGATGAGGGGGCTTTTTTTCTGCCAAGGGCAAACTATGTACACCTTTAAAAAGTTCAAAAGTAATATTGGGGTCCAGGTGCAGTGGCTTACGCCTGTAATCCCAGCACTTTGGGAGGCCGAGGCAGGTGGATCACCTGAGTCAGGAGTTCAAGATCAACCTGGACAACATGGTGAAATCCCGTCTCTACTGAAAATAGAAAAATTAGCTGGGCGCGGTGGCGCCTGCCTGTAATCCCAGCTACTCAGGAGGCTGAGGCATGAGAATCATTTGAACCCGGGAGACGGAGGTTGCAGTGAGCCGAGATGGCGCCAATGCATTCCAGCCCTGGGGGATAGAGGGAGACTCCATCTCAAAAAAAAAAACCAACCAAACAAATAATAATAATAATATTGGTTAAGATGAGTGGCATTCTTTTGTTTTTAATGAGCAAAATAGTATACATTTGACCTGCCTGCTTTTCAAATGAAGACTCTAAGCTCCTTGAGGGCCTGGAGCCTGTCTTTTCCTCCTTGCTTTGCCGCCAGGGCTGGCACATGCTGGGCACAGTATAGGCGCTCAGAGAAAATGGGATGGTTGGCTGCATGCGTGAGGACCTGATTCTCACAGTCACAAGCCGCCCTTTTGGTGTGCTATTCTGGCCTGTTGGAAAAGACGGGCAAGGGGTTACATGAGGAAAGAAGTGGTATGGAGGGGACAGGATGGATCCTAAGAGGCCCTAAAAATAGATGACTCCAGAGGAAGGGGGAGGGGGCCAGGTTCTGAGCTTCAGGTTGGTTATCTTTTAAATTGGTGTGGTTCTAACTTGTTGACACAATTCATTGCCACAAGCTAAGTTATCCCTGCCCTTCGAAATTCTGATGAGCCCTTCCGAAGTCGTCGTCGTTTCCTCACATTGCTGGGGCTCCCACACCAAGGAGATGGGAGTTCTCTGGCTGGAGCAACACCACCTTCTGGAGATGCTGCAGGTGGTGGGCAGGGGAAGGTCCTAGTCCTGGGTGGGGTTCCCCTCTCCTACAATAGACTCTGCCTTCCTTGTTAGAGGACGACCACAGCAGCACCTACAACTGTCCTTCACCAAGCACCCACTCTGCCAGGCCCTGTGAGAGGAATCAGACATAGGGTTGTTTCTCATCGTTAGCAAAGAAGATGGCAGAATATGTAGTAATTACCATATTTTCTAGACAAGGGGCTTAAAGCTGAGGAAGGTGCCTGTCGTACTCATACTCCGGGAGTGGCAGTGCACATATTGAGACCAGGCCTATCGGGCTGTGGAACCGGTGTTCCTGACACGCCAGAGATGGTTCCAAAACAGTGGGTAGGGAAAAGTGAATGGCTAGTAGAGGCTGGGCCTCCATCTCATGCACTAATCCCCTGTGGGAATCCCTCAGCGTCCTATCCCCGCAGTGAGGACAGGGCTGGACATGCTGGTACTGCACAGGGCTTTGTGGCTTTCTTCTCATTTTAGATTCTTTAAACTTCTGATGGAATCCATCAAAAAGAAGAATAATAAAGCATCAGCCTTCAGGAATGTAAATACTCGAAGAGCTACGCAGCAGGATCTGGACAACGCTGGGGAGTCAGGGAGGAGTCGGGTGAGTGAGTCCATGGGGATCACTAGGGTCGCACAGGGAGAGCCCCCAGACTGGGCAGGCACTGTGCCTGTTCTCTGTGCTCCTCCAGCCCTGTCCTGGTGCTGGCCCATCTCCTACCTATCTCAGCTTTTGCCTGCTGTTCTGAGACAGCCCAGAAGCAGCATTCACTTCTTAGCCTGATGGGCCAGGCAGGTGAGGCTGCCAGGCAGCATGGTGTAGCCAGCCCCGGGGCGGGCCTCTGCATCATCCTCTGCTCTCTAAGACCCCGCCATAAGTGGTCTTCATCCTGAGGAGGGACTCAAGGTCATGGCGTGCACTGAGCCTTTGAAAGTTCTTCTTCTGGTTTCCCTTGGCTCTGCCTTTGACTTGCCTGGGCAAGATGAACTGAGGCCCACCAGGGCACTGGCAGGGACCAGAGAGGTATCTGGAAGCAGGGAAGTTGGGCTGCAGTGATAAAAAGGGGAAGAAGAGGGGAAAACCAGTAGGAGCAAAATAGTCCAGGAATAACTAATCAGACATCTGCCAGGAGACCCAGGAGCAGACCAGACCTGAGGGTGGTGTGGGAGCAGGTCCCTGGGTGCCGTCTGAGCCAGCAGCGAGCCTGCTCGGGTTGGGGATGACGTGGACTGGGACTGCCCCCGACCAGCTCTGTGGTCTCAGTTGTCTCCTCACCCCTAAAATGAGGGGCTGGCCTACACCAGGGAAAATGCTAGGTCTCTCCTGTTTGGCGAGTTCACCTGCTAGCTCGCTCAAGCACAAGTGGGCATGGACTATCTTTAGAATGCTGCCTGGTCTTAATTCTTAATTCACCCAGAAGGAAAGTAGAAAAAACGAGGAGCCAAGTTCAGGAGGAGAGAGGAAGAGAGATTCAGTGTTCCACGAGATAACCCTTCCTCCTCATCCCCACCTACAACTGCGTAGATCAGAAATATTTGGAACAATATTTTACACCATCTTCTTCTAAGAAAGCAAGTCCTGGCACTTTTTTAAAAAATTTTTAGGCATGAAATTTTGCAAGTAAGTAGTGCATGTAGAGATGAAGACTGAAGGGAAGGAGGCCTGGGATCCGGGGCTGGACAGAGTAGATGCCGGCGGACGAGTTGGGTTGAGTGGCAGTGGACGGAGGGTGGTGGCTGGATGGGGGAACGGGTCAGAAGAGTGGGGCATGGATGGATGGATGGATGGATGGGTTGGTGGGTGGATGGATGGATTCACTGAGCACTAGATATTGGAGTTAATCTTTTTCTTCCTTGCCCACAAACCACAGGGAGAGCAGGAGGGCGATGAGGAAGATGAGGGACATATTGTGGATGCTGAAGCTGAGGAGGGGGACGCCGATGCCTCTGATGCCAAACGCAAGGAGAAGCAAGAGGAGGAGGTGAGAGACCCTGTGTGGGGTGAAGGGGCTGTGGTCCTGGCCCCCTTCCCTGTTAACCTGGAGGGATTATCTCCCGGCACCCAGGCCACACCTCTGTGTCATACCATGAACCCACAAGGAACCCTGAAGCTGCACCTGCCTGCCCAGCACACCTCTCTCTTGAGAAGATGGGGTTCATAGGGTGGGAATTTGGCACAGGTCCATTCCAGGACTGCCATTTACATCTGGCCATCCCTGGACTTGAATCAGACTCAAGGACCCAGACAGGCTTCTGGCGAGAAAAAGTCAGGCTGCCTCTGGTTTTTACGATGAAAATACACTTCTCTCTCCTCCCGCAAACCAGTCCCCTGCTGTCATTATGGCCGAGGGAACTTACTGGTGAGTGGGTGCACCAGCGAGGGCCAAGCGAGGGTGAGCTCCACCTCTGTGGGGGGCTCAGTGGGACAGAGAGGTGGCATTCTCAAGGCAAAAGGAAGAAGAAAGACCAACCAGGCCGGAGCAGAGGAGCCGGGAGTGTGGAGTAGGTGGGGCCTAGGTAGCCCAGGCCAGCCAAGGCTTTGCAGGGATCTTTGTTCCACAGGCAGAATCCAGGTAGATGGTGGGGCCCCAGGTGACACAGCCTGTGCTCCCTTTTCTACCAGGTTGATTATGAGAGTGAGGAAGAGGAGGAGAGGGAGGGAGAGGAGAACAACGATGAAGACACGCAGGAGGAACGAAATCCGCACAGGGAAGGTGCTCGAGAGACCCAAGAGCGAGACGAAGAGGTGGGCTCGGGCACTGAGGAGGACCCGGCCCTTCCCGCCCTCCTGACTCAGCCCCGGAAACCCACCCACAGCCAGGAGCCCCAGGGGCCCGAGGCCGTGGAGCGCCGGGTCCAGGCTGTGCGTGAGATCCACTCGTTCATAGATGACTACCAGTACGACACTGAGGAGAGTCTGTGGTGCCAGGTCAGTGTGGCTGTGCAGGCCAGGGCTTGGGTGGTTGGTCCAGCTGGCCAAGTGCCTGTGTGGAAGGGGCCTGCTGAGCTCCCCTGCACAGCTGGGCAGGGGACAGCCAGCACTCCCCATGGCCTCCCACTCAGAGCACACCCGGGCCTCCTGTTTGGGGCCTGTGAGAGTCATTTGTTCTTTTTAATCCCAGATCCCTTTAGGGATCTATAAACCCCTTTGCCCCAAAAAAGGGCCCACACGTGTCGTTTTCAAACCCCTAGTAAGCCAGTTCTCCAGATCTTTCAAGACACAACAGACTGATCTACCAGGTCCTTTAGGTACACCACCTCCTTTAATCTTCAGTACAACAGACATGTTAACATGGACCACACATGTTATAGAGACACTGTTCGTGCCCTCAGGCAGGGACACTTCAGTTCCCCCCACACACAGCCCCTGCCACCATCTTTTTAGGGATTTCATGCTTCCCTTAAAGCCTGGATGGTCTGGATGCCTAGACATGTGCACACATTTAATGCTTTGTCTTTCCTTTGATCCAGTTAAGTGGTTCCCAAGTGATGGGGTAATAACAAGAATCACTGATGGGATTGCACGCGTGAAACAACACGTACGGTGCTTTGTGGTCTTTAAGGACATTAAGGGCAGTGCTGAGTGGATGTGAATCTCAGCGTTGTCACCAACAGCTGTGAAAACAACCCCACTGTTTCTCCCTTGAATCTGGGGGACTGGAGATGGCTGACCTGTGCGCAGTTGAGCCATCTTCAGTGTTCAGACTACCTGCCGGCTTGTCCAGCAGGATCTCCTTCCCCCAGCCAGGGAGTTCCTGAAAAGGCTTGGAAGGAGTCTCGCCCCAGTCCTCTTTGTGGGGACTGACGTGGCTGTCTCCCTACCCAGTTCTCCCTCGTTTTGCAGGTGACTGTGAAGCTCCCTCTGATGAAGATCAACTTTGACATGGGCTCCCTGGTAGTATCTTTGGCCCATGGTGCTGTCATCTATGCGACCAAGGGCATCACTCGGTGCCTCCTGAATGAAACAACCAACAATAAGAACGAGAAGGAGCTTGTGCTAAACACAGAAGGAATCAATCTCCCAGAGCTGTTCAAGTATGCAGAAGTAAGCGTCCCCCCCGACAGGCTGTCTGCTGGCCTGGGACAAAGCAGTAGCCCTCACCCCACATTGTCTCTGGACGCGGCCGCTGGGACGCTCGCTCCAGCTGATTTACTCTGGCCCTTCCTGAGCCGTTCATGCTTCCAGGCCACATTCCGCAAACCAAGTGTGTGTGCCCTCATCCGCCTCCCGGGGTTCCCGGGCATGTTAGCCTCATTCAGGCCCCCAGTAAAGCACCCTGCTGAACTTATCCCACCCAGCGTCGCCCGGGCTAATTTGAGTAGTTTTTTCCTTGAAATTAAGACCCTCCCGAAGTGGGGTTGTAAGAAATCCTTGCTGCATCGCCTGCCTAGATGCTGCTTGCTTTATCTGGTAAAGGGGGTCCCAGGGGTAGAGGTGCCCTGGCATTCCTGTCCCACCTACTCACCACTTCATCTGTTCTTTCCTCTGAGCTGTGTCTCCAAGTTCTCCCATTTCACTGACTCTCCCAGAACCTTCTAGGTTTCCCCCACAGAACACTGAGGACCTGGGGCCCTCTAGCCTAACCCCCCGAGAAGTCTACAGTAGGCTGGCAAAGCTCCCCCTGCCACATACACTTCTGCCTCCACCAATGACCACCCTGCAAAGTCTCCTGCTCCCCTGAACCCTTTTACCAAACGCTTACGAGAGGATGGGCAGGGAGGATTGGCACCTGCTGAGAGTGCAGGGTGAGAGGCTTCTCCAAGACAGCTCAGCCGCAGCCTTGGCCGCTTGGTGAGGCCCAGCAGATGCCTGTGCCGCTGACCGCACGTGCACTCCATGCACCCTGGAGGGTGTGTAATGTGTCGCTGCTGGGGGATCTTTCCTCGCTTCCCAAGGGAAGCCTTAATCCTAGTAAATAGATCTGTCAGTTTAAAAATAAGAAGAAAAAATCCATTTGTTCCTACTGAATAGTCTAAATCGTGTCTGAAGTTATCCCTGGATTCTTGTAATGACAATACAGACCTTGGGCCCCGGCCAGCGAGCCGTCAGCAGCTCTGCCTAGCCATTTCCTTCTGCTAATCCTGGACCACCTCTTGACCACTTTGTCATCAGCTGTACCAAGCTGCCAGACACAAGGAGAGAGAGAGCGGCCATGGGGAGATATGCAGGCAGAAGGGAGCAGAAGGCCAGGCCCTCTAAATAAATCCCTTCCTTCCTCTCTCCAGGTCCTGGATCTGCGCCGCCTCTACTCCAATGACATCCATGCCATGGCCAACACGTATGGCATCGAGGCCGCACTGCGGGTGATCGAGAAGGAGATCAAGGATGTGTTTGCCGTGTATGGTAAGAGGAGCTTGCAGATAATACCCTGAGGTCTGGGCGCCAGTCAGGACAGCAGAAGGCTCGGGGCAGGAGGGCCAGGACCATGTCAGCCCAGCACCGAGTCAGTCCAGCACCAAGGCGAACACTGCAGCACGGGTGCAGTGAGTGCACCTGTAGGAGACTGCAGATCTGTGAAGAGGTGACATCTCCCATCATTGGGGCCGCTTCAGTGCTGTCTCATCTGCTGGTCCCTTAGAGGAAGCTCCTGATTGATGACTTGGCCCCATCCTGCCTTTGGAGTTTCAGTTCCCGAGTGAAAACAGTGCGGTTAGATCCTCATTTCCTGTGCTGCTGGAGGGAAGCGGGAAGCAGGATGCAGGGGTCAGGGAAAGATGCCCCAGACCATGGGGAAGGGTTAAGTAGCGTGAGCAGGTGGCGGAGCTGCAGGGGAGCCCGAGTCTAACTCCCGAGCCATGTGCTGATGTGGAGGCAGCCTGGCTTGTGTCTGCTGACTGTTCCCATGGTCACTGCTTAATCCCTTCTGATTTTACCTCCCGTGTGACAGGCATTGCGGTCGACCCTCGCCATCTCTCCCTGGTTGCTGATTATATGTGTTTTGAGGGTGTTTACAAACCACTGAATCGCTTTGGGATCCGGTCAAACTCTTCCCCACTACAGCAGATGACGTTTGAAACCAGCTTCCAGTTTCTGAAGCAAGCCACCATGCTGGGTTAGTGTGTGGGCAGGAACCCTGGCCTCCCCTCTCCTGACCACCCTGGGCACACTGGCCTGCCCATGGGCATCTTTCCATGGTTCCTTGCGCACCAGTGGGATCTTGGGATCTGAGGGGAGCAGGGGCAGCTGGAGGGGGCTGAATAGCAGAACGACAGCTGCCTCTACGCTTTGAAGGAACAGGAAGAGGGCCTTCCCCTCTCAAGTGCTAGAGCGTGGTTGCTTCGTGATCCCATCAGCTTCAGAGACTCAGGACCCACCTGAGTCTTGAGGCTTCAGTGTTTAGCCCCACAGTCCCCTCCCAGCATTCCCAACTTCCACCTCAACACCCTGACACGTGCTCTTGTGTCTCTGCCAGGATCCCACGATGAGCTGAGGTCTCCTTCTGCCTGCCTTGTGGTCGGGAAGGTCGTCAAGGGCGGGACAGGTCTGTTTGAGCTCAAGCAGCCGCTGAGATAGTGGCACCATCTCCCCAGCTCCAAGGACCCTCAGGGAGGGTGTGGCCCAGCCCGCCTTCTGCATGAGAGGACCAGGAGACTGGAGTCCAGGGCAGTTCCAAGTGACAGTACAGAGCACAGCAGCGACCTTGGGCCTGAAAACAATGGGCCTCTGAGCTGGGCCAGTTTCACCTGGAAAGTGACAGAGTTACTCATCCTTGCCCCTCCCTGTCTCTGCATTTGTATCAAGGTTTACCAAGTCTTCTGAGTCCCCCGAGATGGCTGGGGCCTCACCTGTGCTGCAGGAGGCCTCTGTGGCATAAGCCCTAAGGAGAAGCTCTGATTCACTGAGAAGACCAAGGGGAAGCAATGCTTTGCTGCTGGGGACCCCAGGCACCTCCAGAGTAGGGAAGCGGGGTTCTTTTGCTGTGAGTGGCCAGGGACAACAGACAAGATCCCCGGGGGCTCCCGATGAGCGGGAACATGGAGCCTGCTGCCCAAGGCCTGCTCCTTCCGGCTGCTCCAGCCCCTGGGGGCAGAGTCCACAAAGAGTCCCCATCAAGACTTCTTCCCTGAGTCAAGTACAGGGTGGCACAGTCCTCCACCCACCCAACCTCTCTGCCTGGCCAGGGTGGCAAGGTGTCTTTCTAGACCTCATCAGCCCCAAGGCTGGGGGCAGTCACTCCAGGGCTGCAGCAGTTCACTCCCGCACGTAGAACCCAGGTCACTGCTGGGGCGATTGAACAGGTTGCCTGACTTTTCTCTGCTGTCAGTTTGGTGTGGAGGCCTATATTCTGCCCCATACGCCCCATAGGCCCTGCTTATGGGAAGGAACACAGGCCTCCACCCAGAGGACTGTGCCGCCCTGTACTTGGTCGTCCACATTCTGTCTCCCTCTAGCACCAGCAGCACATTTCCCCGGCATGGACAGAAAAGACAGAGAGGACTTGTGCAAAGGCTTTGTAAAACCAGAGGCTGCTATTTTTGTCTACTGTTATTTCAGCTCAGGGCGGGTAATAAACATCATTGGAACTAGCTATTAGGAAAGAAAAAAACTTGGATTTTTTTAAAACAATTTTTTCCCTTGGTTTGCAGTTTCTGCATTTGGATTTGAGAACCCAGGACAGGGATTTTCTTGGCACAGTCAGATCTTGGGTCCCTCTTCTGTTCTTTCTTGTGTGAGGCCTTAGCGGGAAGAGCTCAGCCTCTGCAGCCTCCTGCACCTCTGCCCCTGGCCTGCCTCTGCAGTGACCCCCTTCCAGAGCTAGCTGCTGGCCCCGTGGCCAGGAGAATCACAGGGCAGGAGCCTTTATGCAGAAGCTGTGCTCGCCTTGGTCTGGGGTGGGGAGGCTGCTGCTGTGACCTCGAGGGTAGGGTTGGGGATCAAGGGAGGCCTTGTCAAGGGAGAGTGACCATGTTGCTCTCTACAGACACACAATAGGACCCAGCCTGCACCTCCTACGCCTACACTGGGGAAAACCCAACAGAAATCAGTACATCCTAACAGGGTCTGCGAGGTTCACCAAGGCATGGCACAGAGGAATATGACAGTTTTGAGGCAAGCAGGAAGGGCCCAGCCTGCAGGGTAAGGCATTCATCCTTTGAGTTAAAGGGCATATTCACTTGATGATTTCTACACACACTAGAATTATGAGAGATTGTCCTTAAAGGAGATCACAAAGTAACCTGGTGACTGTGACACATGGTGAATGGATAAGTATTTGGTTCTGTGGGTTCCATCTCTCCCAGGCACTGAGGGCACAGAGGCGAAGGAGCAAGCCCTGCATATTGGCAGGGCTGTGACCATCACACTTGGATCAGACCTCCAACCTGTGTTGGGATGTGAGGGATGCCCTCCTGCCCCACCCATCCACATGGTTCCTGGGCAGCTCTGTTTTATTCCTGTTTGTTTCCTGATAGATGCGTATTAAGGCAGCATGTCTGGTTTTTAAACATACATTTGGGAGCTTGCACATCCTGATGAGTGAGGACTCTCACTGTGGTCGCCTTAGGGGATTACACGCTCACTTTCGTGGTTCTCTATGCTCAGAAGCCTCTGAGAGTTTAAGGTGGCAGAGGCTTTGGAGTCTTCTCAGCACTGAAAGTGCCCATTGAGGATGCATTTGAGTTTTGGAAAGTAGGCCCAAGTCAAATCTGATGGATGGATTCAAGAACATGGATTAAGCTGCATTGTCATTTTTAATCAAAATGTAGTGGAGATTGATCATCTGGTGGGGTTCACAACTTTTCATGAGAGCTGTGAGTTCTTTTTTGAGACGGACTTTTGCTCTCGTTACCCAGGCTGAGTGCAATGACACGATCTCGACTCCCCTGCAGCCTCTACCTCCCGGGTTCAAGCAGTTCTCCTGCCTCAGCCTCCCGATTAGCTGGGATTACAGGCATGCACCACCACGCCTGGCTAATTTTTGTATTTTTGTTAGAGATGGGGTTTCACCGTGTTGGCCAGGCTGGTCTCGAACTCCTAATCTCAGGTGATCTGCCCGCCTCAGCCTCTCAAAGTGCTGGGATTACAGGCCTGAGCCACCGTGCCCGGCTGGAGCTGAGTTCTTTCAGAATCCTGAGATGCCATTAGCTAGCCACTGTTTGGCCATCCTTCTCACGTTGCCCTTTGGGGTGATATCCATACCTACTTGCTTGCTTCTAACAGTTTTTTTATTTGTTTTGTAGAGACAGGGGTTTTGGTTTATTGCTCAGGCTAGTTTCAAACTCCTGGGCTCAAGCGGTCCTCCCACTGTGGCCTCCCAAAGTGTTGGGTGGTGTGAGCCATCGTGCCTGGCCAGTTAATTTTTGTTAGTGTCTCTTTTCTGGGTTCTCACCAGAAACGCTATCAGCATTCCCACAGATATTCCTGTGAGTCTTTGAAACATTTTCTATCCTGCATCGAGTAAGAATAAAACCGAGGAATGGATGAAGCACCTTGTCTCATCCCCAGTCTGGAACTTGAACCTTCCTTTCTCTCCACTTTGCCCTACCCCAAATAATATGTACAAATGTCTGTACCCACTGAGCACGAACTCCCCATTCCTTTCACTGCCCCAGCTCCTGGCAACTACTGTTCTACGTTCTGTCTCTGTGAACTTGACTTCTCTAGGTCCCTCATACACGTGGAAAAGTACAGCATGTCTTTTTGTGACCGGCTTATTTTGCTTAGCATAATGTCCTCAAGGTTTATCCGTGCTGTAACATGTGTCAGAATTGCCTTCTTGCTTGAGGCTGCTGATACCTCATCATGGGTATATACCATATTTTGTTCAATCACTCATCTGTTGGTGGACACTTGGGTTGCTTCCACCTCTTGGCTGTTGCAAATAATACTGTGAACATGGATATACAGATATCTGAGACCAGGACGGACGTTCACACCTGTAATCCCAGCACGTTGGGAGGCCGAGGCAGGTGGATCATCTGAGGTCAGGAGTTTGAGACCACTCTGGCCAACATGGCAAAACCCCGTCTCTACTAAAAATACAAAAATTAGCTGGGCGTGGTGGCGCGTGCCTATAATCCCAGCTACTGGGGAGGCTGAGACAGAAGAATCGCTTGAACTCAGGAGGTGGACGTTGCAGTGAGCCGAGATTGCGCCACTGCACTCCAGCCTGGGTGACAGAGTGAGACTCTGTCTCAAAAAAAAAAAAAAAAAAAAAAAAAAGTCTCAGACCCTGCTTTCCTTTGAATATATACCTAGAAGTGGAATTGCTGGATCACATGGTAATTCTTTAATTTTTCTGGGGGAACTGCCGCCCCATTTTCCACAGCAGCTACACCATTTTATGTTCCCACCAACGGTGTACAACAATTTCAATTTCTCCACATCCTTGTCCTTGGTATAGTAGCCACCCTAATGCATGTGAGGTGCCGTCTCGTGGTTTGGTATGGACTGTGTTTCAATCAGATGTTGGGAGCCTAAAGTGTTCTGCACCTGTGGAGAGTTAGGAATCATGTAAGGAGTGTCTGTTGCTTGCCAGTCTTAAAATTTTTAGTTTGCACTTGAATCAGGGGCTATAGGAGTCCAGACTGCTCTTGAAATAGGACAGACTGGTCGTTAAAGGCTGGTTTTGTTGAGTCTTTCATCGTTGAGTGATACCACCTCTGCAGATGGCTCAGTGGGGCAGCCCCTTACCACAGCCTGCCCTTGAGGTGGTGTACTTTAGACAGGTCACAGAGTTGCTGGGCCTACCACAGGTCTCCTGACCCTGGTGCAGTTTCTCTTCAATCACAACCACCAAAATAGTCAAAAATTCCAAAGTTCCTACACCATCAACCTCCATCCCACTTCTGTCCAGAGTCCACTTAGAGGCTCTCAGTTTTATACCTTGGAAACACTTAGGGAGCTTTTTAAAAAGATTTGATTCTGTATTTTTAGTAGAGACAGGGTTTCACCCAGCTACTCAGGAGGCTGAGGCAGGAGAATCGCTTGAACTGGGGAGGTGGAGGTTGCAGTGACCCGAGATTGCGCCTCTCCAGCCTGGGTGACAGAGTGAGACTCCATCTCAGAAAAAAAAAAAAGAAGATTGATTCTGGCCAGGCACAGTGGCTTATACTTATAATCCCAGCACTTTAAGAGACCCAGGCAGGAGGATCACTTGAGCTTAGGAGTTTGAGACTAGCCTGGGCAACATAGTGAGACCCCGTATCTAGAAAAGTTAGCCAGGTGTTATGACATGTGCCTGTGGTCCCCGCTACTCAGGAGGCTGAGGTAAGAGGAGCAAGTGAGCCCAGGAGTTCAAGGCCGCAATGAGCTATGATCGTACCTCTGCACTCCAGCCCGGTGACAAGAGCGAGACCCTGTCTGAAAAAAAGATTGATCCCAAGGCCTTGCCCAGAGATTCTGATTTTATTAGTCTGGAGTGTGACCTAGGCATTAGAAGATCTTCAAGAGAGTCTAAGGTGCAGCAGAATTGAGAGCCACGGACTTAGAAAAAGCCCTAAATTGTGGAAATGCGTGGCCACCGTCACCACCTATCAATATGATGACATCTCAAGGAATGAGTCACTGGCCCTAGGTTTCTGCAGTAAGATCTTAAGATCTGATCTCTGCCCCCAAGTGAGTGCATGTGTGGTAAAGCTGTCATAGTGCCATGACAGATGTCTGCAAGGACTTTACAGTGGAGTCCAAAGGATGCCACCATCAGCTCCACCTGGGGCTCAACAAAGCCTGAAGGAAGAAAGGGATGATGCTTCCAGCAGAAAACTGGAGGCCTGCAGCTCTGCCAGCCCAGCACAGAAAGGCCATTTGTCCAACTTGAAAGTCCCTGCCAGTGGGGGCAGAAGGAGGGAACTCGGCCAGCCAGCATTTCCTACAAACAGCTCCATGAGAGGTTTCCACTTAAAATGCTAAATCATAATTATTTAATAAGATTTGTACCTTAAGTTCTTTAAGCAGCATCGCTGTCCTACCACGAGTGGTCATCAAAGAGCAGAGTTTAACTCAACTCTGAGTTACCCAGCAGGGTACCTGGGTAACTACCTGGGTTGAGATACCCAGCAGGCTTCATGTGCATGTGCACACTGCCCCCTGATAGGACCTGGTTTATTCACAGGCTCAGGTGTCACTGCAGCTCCTCAGTGACGATCTTCACGCAAGTTGGACTCAGTGGCCTGGGAGGTTTGTTCCAACCCCCAGATGCCTGACCATTCCCATCCTAACCATTCCCTCCCCCATGCTGCATCCATCCAACCTTGATCTCCACTGTGTCCCAGGAACCCTAAGATGCACAAGCTATGTGGGTCCTGCCCTCACAGAACTTGTAGTCTTCTGCCCCAAACAAGACGGTTCCCCCTCATCATGATCAGGCCAAAAGTTAAGGTACCCAGCAGGCTTCATGTACACGCACACTGCCCCCTGATAGGATCGTGCCTTGCACTGCTGCCTGCAGTCTAGAGGGTGCTTCGTAGGAAGGACAGAGTGGAGAGGACAGTGGGGAGGTACTTAGGTGTTCAGCGGCCAGAAGGGAGGGAAATTGAAAAAGAATCAAGAGTCCAGCCATCCCCTCCCCACCTTCTGCCCCCACTTCCACCCTGGCTGCTGGCCCTTTGCCCTTCAGTATAGGTGATATAGGTGTGGGTGTGCGGTTCCAGTCACAGTGCTGCCTGTACATATTTTGCAAGTTGGGGTCTTCCTTCTTCAGAAGGCCTGGAGGCCCTGCCAGATGCTGCCTGCTGCAGTGTTCTCACGGGAGCCAAGGCAGCCCCGGACCTGTAGCCTCCCATGTGACAGAGTTTCAGACACCACAGTCCTCAGCTGGACCACAGTAAACACTTGCCTTCCCCAACCCGTGATTCTTGCTTAGAAACACGAACCTGGTGTTCCACGTGCATTCAGCCAATCAAACCTCAAGAATGTGATTGAGCAATGAGGCTGCGTTCTGGGCAAGACACTGAGCTCTGAAATAAGACTTTTCTTGGAATCTCAGGCCCCCAACTTACAGTGGGACCCTAAGAAATGCACTTCAGTTTCCTTTTATGTAAAATGGTGATAAAATTAATTGTGTTCATTAAATCACACACAACTATCCATGTGTACCTGTATACTAAGTGGTTCTCAACTTGGGGCAGTTTGCCCCCCAGGGGATGTTTGGCAGTGTCTGAAAGTTTTGGTTGCTACTGGAGGGAGGTGCGACTGGCATCTAGGGAGTGGAGGCTAGAAATGCTGCTAAACTACAGTCCACAGGACCGTCTCCACAACAAAGAACTGTCCAGCCCCACGTATCAATAATGACGAGGTTGAGGAAACCCTGCCACATACACATAGATGCAGGTTAACATTGTTTCTGTTACAAAGTGGAATCATTTACATTTTAGCCACTCTGATAGATGAAACAGTGGCTTTTTTTGTTTGTGTTTGTGTTTTTTGAGACGGGGTCTCACTGTGTTGCCCAGGCTGGAGTACAGTGTCACAATCACGGCTCACAGCAGCCCTGAAGTCCCAGGACCAAGAAACCCTCCAAGTAGCTGGGACTACAGGTGCACAACATCAGGCCCAGCTAATTTTTTAATTTTTTGTAGAGACAGGGTTTCACCATGTTGCCCAGGCTCAAACTCCTGAGTTCACATGATCTGCTGCCTTCACCTCCCATAGTAAGCCACTATGCCCAGCCTCATTTGTACCTCAGTTTGCAATTCGCTATTAATAAATCTAAGCATCTTTTCACATGTTTACTGGTTACTCTGATTTGCGCTTCTCAGAACTGCCTATTTGTATCCTTTGCCCATCTTTCTGTTGGGTTATTGGTATTGCTTTTGCCAATTTTAAAGAATTGTATTTACTATAGATATAGATAACCTTTTGTCACTGTGCTAAACATTTTTCTCCCAAGGAATTTAGTGCAGTCCCTGCATTGTGTAAAACCTTGAGTAAAGATGTTAGCTCTTGGCCACCCAGGCCAGTGGCCACCTTTAGACTTTGGCTAGGGCTTCTGGAGCAGTTTTTTTGTTTGTTTGTTTGTTTGTTTTTGTTTTGTTTTGTTTTGTTTTTTGAGATGGAGTCTCTGTTACCCAGGCTGGAGTGCAGTGGCACGATCTTGGCTCACTGCAACCTTTTGGAGCATTTTCTAAGGTACATAGATTGATTGAAAAAGCACGGCTGGGCATGGTGGCTTACGCCTGTAATCTCAGCACTTTGGGAGGCTGAGGCAGGAGGGTCACTTGAGGCCAGGAGTTTGAGACCAGCCTGGCCATTATGGCGAAACCCCGTCTCTACTAAAAATACAAAAAATTAGCCAGGCATGGTGGCACACGCCTGTGGTCCCAGCTACTCAGGAAGCTGAGGCACGAGAATCACTTGAACCTGGGACCTGGAGGTTGCACTGAGCCAAAGTTGTGCCATTGCACTCCAGCCTGGGCAACAGAGCCAGACTCTGTCTCAAAAATAAAAATTTTTAAAAAGGCAAATTACCCATTGTGACAGATAAGAAGACTACACTTACAGCAGCATGTCCAGTTGTGCTGGAGGGGACTGTGGTAAGAGCAGAAAATTACCAGAAGTCAGGAGCAACATGAAGCAGCCCTGCCATCATTCGTGGCTTCTGCTTGGCTCACTTGCAAATGTAGGGGCTCACCTTGACCTGGAGCTCGCCAGGTGCAGGCTGGCCCCAGTCTTTTACACCTGTTCATCCATCCACTCCTCACAACCACCCAGTGAGGGAGTACAGTGACTCTCCTCATCTTAGAGTAACTCACGCAAAGACATAGTCATCAAGTCGTGGAACAGGGATTTGAAGACAAGCAGGTGTCTCCAGAGTCCGCGTCCTTAATCTCCTCCCTGCGTCCACCCCCTTTGCTTGGACAAACCCTGATGCCAGGACTTTATGTTAGAGCCTGCCCTGCATGCGGTACGGCAGGTAGATGTGAAGGCACCAAATGCCTCCCCAGGCCCTGGGACACCTCTTCTAAGGTATGTCTCTAGGAGGTACAGATGAGACTACTAGGAAGTGGGGTCTGCACTTTGTCGAGTTGGGGAGCTGGCAGCTCACAAGAGGTTAAATTAGAGCAAATGAATAACAAGCAGTCACCTTAAAGAACTGAGACTCCCAAGTGATGGTCCAAATCAAAGCATAAGTCAATATTGAAGAGTTTGAGGAAATAGTGGTGGGCTAACCCAAAGGGATCTTCCAGTCTTGAGGCTTTCCTGCAGAGAGGACCTAGCTATGGACTGTACCAGTTACAAAGAACCTTCATGATATCATCTCATCAAATGCCCACAGCCCTGTGACACATGTCCTGTTGGCCCCATTTCACAGTTGAAGAAACGGATCTAGCGGTGAAGGGGAGGCCAGGTCTCTTGCCCTTCTGGGAGCTGTGCCTTTGCATGGGGCACCTGTGGCATTGTCCTCGGGCTCTGACTGGTGCAGGGTGACAGCTCCTAGGTCGTGCTTATCAAAGTGGCTAGTTCTCTCCTTTGAAAATAGGAGGCCCCTGAGGAATGAAAGCCAGGTTGGTGAGGGAGGGAAGGGAAGGGTACAGAAGCCTGGAGGGTGGGTGCATGGGAAGGTGGCCTGCAGGGCTCAGAATAGGAGGCAGAGTATTGAAAAGGGGAAATGGAACAACTTGACCAGCCAAGGCCAAGGCCACTCCGCTGCCCACAGGACGTCTGTCCTGCTCACTGTACTTCTCATCTGCCTTCCTTCCCTGCCTCTGAAGACCTGGCCTGGGCGGGCACCTTGTGTTAGGCTGGCCGGGCCTGCCACAGCCTTGTTGCAGGTGCTCTCCCACAGACCGGCTCCTCACCCAGCATCTTGCCGCCTGGGGACCACCCAATCCCAAGGACAGGGCTGCCTGGGCTCTCACAGGACCTGGCAAGCCGCCCTGGCCCCTGGCCTGGGACACGGTGTTTCCCTTCCACCCGCAGGCTGACTCACTGGGATTCCTCTGCGTCCGGTCACACCACAGGCTGGGCCCCTGGGCAGCCAGCGACCATCTGGCCGGCCCACCTCTAGACTCTCTATTCTAGGCCAAGACTCTGTCTGGTTTTTTTTTTTTTTCCCCCTCTGTAGTCCCAATTTTAATGCGCAATTAAATATTGGACAGAAAAGGAAGAAAAGGGAAAAAAGGGAAGGAGGAGGGAATCCATATGTCCACAGTCCTCAAAAATGAACATCTTTTTCTCCTTCATTTTCTAGAGCAGGGGTTCTCACAGTGAAGTCCCCAGGTCAGCAGCAACAGCAGCCCCTAAGAATGTGTTAGAATGCAACCTGAGCGTGGTGGCTCACACCTGTAATCCCAGCACTTTGAGAGGCCAAGGCGGGCGGATCACTTGAGGTCAGGAGTTCAAGACCAGAAGGCCAATATGGTGAAACCCTGTCTCTACTGAACATACAAAAATTAACTGGGCGTGTTGGTGGGTGCCTGTAATCCCAGCTACTTGGGAGGCTGAGGCAGAAAAATTGCTTGAACACAAGAGGCAGAGGTTGCGGTGAGCTGAGATGATGAGATCGCAACACTGCACGCTAGCCTGGGTGACAGAGCGAGAGTCTGTCTCAAGAAGAAGGAGTAGGAGAAGAGGGGGGGGTGGGAGAGGGGGAGGAAAGGAAGAAGTTGTTACAATGCAAATTATCAGGCCACACCCCAGACTCCTGAGTCAGAAACCGCAGGTTGGAGCCTGTTATCTGAATTTGAACACTATCTGGGGGATTTTCACTCATACTCCAGTTTGAGAACCACTGCCCTAGAACTGTCATGAGGAAGCCATCTTACCTCTGGCCTGCCCTCTTTTTAGCTGTTTCAGCCCCAGAACTCTCCTGGGTTTGTGGAAATAGCTCCAAAGACCCTCAGCCTCTGCAGACCGCAGCTCCTGTCAGCGCCCCAGTTTGACCCGAAGCAGGCTAGGCGTGGCAGGTCTACAGTAGCAGCAGGTGCAGAATGAGCCGCCGGCTTCTCTCTGCATTAGTTCATTTAAACTTCACAACTGTCTGTGAGGTGTCAGGCGGGTGACACCAGCACCTCTGTTTTATACATGAAGGAAAGGAAGACTCGGGTGTGTTATCGACTATTTTCCCGTGAGAACATTCCGACTCCTTGGGGACAAGGTCTGTGCCTGTGAAGCAGTTAAACAACTGGCAGAGAAGCTTTGTGTATCTTGGATGGGATGTGGGGCTCCCACAGATCCTCCCCAGAGCCAGCTGAAGGGAGATCCTAGGACATCCTAGGGCCTGGCATCCTCCTGCAGTGCTTCTGCGCAGCATTTTCCCAGACCCAACAAAGCCCACCGGCACCTTTGTCTTGTATGTTTAAAACTCCTGCCAGGCGTAGTAGCTCACGCCTGTAATCCCAGCACTTTGGGAGTGCTGAGGCGGATGGATCACGAGGTCAGGAGTTTGAGACCAGCCTGGCCAACATGGTGAAACCCCGTCTCTACTAAAAATACAAAAATTAGCTGGACATGGTAACAGGCACCTGTAATCCGAGCTACTTGGGAGGCTGAGGCAGGAGAATCACTTGACCCTGAGAGGCAGAGGTAGCAGTGAGCAGAGATCGTGCAATTGCACTCCAGCCTGGGTGAGAGAGAGAGACTTTGTCTAAAAAAACAAAACAAAACAAAAATAACAGAAAATCTCCTCTAGAACCAGGAATCCCATTTTTGGGTCTATACACAAAAGAACCCAAAGCAGGGACTCAGAGAGATATTTGCTCGCTCATAGCAGCACTATTGACGATAGCCAAAAGGTAGAAACAACCTAAGTATCCATCGACCGATGCATAAATAAACAAAATGTTGTATATACATCCAATGGAACCTTATTCAGCCACAAAAAGGAATGAAAATCTGACACACGCTACAACATGGATAAACCTTGAGGATGTTACTCTAAGAGAAAAAGCCAGACACAAAAGGACAAATTCTACATGATTCCATGTATATAAGGTACTTAGAACACTCCAATTCTTAAAGACAGAAAGTAGAATGGTGGTTGCCAGGGACTGGGGTGAGGAAGGAATAGGCAACTAATGTTTAATGGAGGCCGTTTCAATTATGAAAGATGAAAAAGTTCTGGAGATGGATGGTGGTGACGGTTGTACAACAATGTGAATGTACTGAATGCCACTGAACTGTACACTTAAAAATGATGAAAATGATAACTTTTACATTACATGTATTTTACCACAATAAAAATTTATTGCAACCCCTTAATAATTCCCCCGTCCACCCCCAAAAAATCTTCCGGGTGTTGGGGCCATTTCCAGAAAAAGAGCAACATGCAGATTATTCTGCAAACACTCTGCACAGTCACGAGGCTCCGTGACTCACTGTGGCAGGAGAAGGAAGGGCTGGGACACTGGGTTTGATTTCCTGGGCCCCACTTTCTGGCCCTGTGACCTTCAGCAAGTGGTCAGCTGATCTCAGACCCCTAGCCTCCTCTTCTATAAAATGGACTGATAATATCTCAGAGTTCTCATGAAGACCAGGCAGGAAACGATTTGATTGCTTCTGGCACATGACAGGTGTTCAATATTGTTATAGTTATTTATGATGTTCCCTCAGCCTAGAATGTTCTGGCCCCTTCTCTACAGAGTAAGCTCCTGTTTATCCTTCAAAGACCCCTCTGCTTAAATCCCACCTCTTCTGTGAAGCTGTCATAGTCTGCAGTATCGTTCACCAGTACCAGCTTCCCCTCCCTGCCAGATGTTGGCATGGCCATTCGACTTGAATGACTTCTAAGAGTTGCTTAATTCTTTGCCATGAATGACTTCTTTCCCTCTGGACTGGTCACCAGTGCTGCTCCAGATGGTAGATGCTCTGGTCGCCTGGTTCCCAGGAGCAAAGCCCCAGCCAACTCACAGTGCACAGGCTGCATGAGTAAGGAACAAATCTCAGTGATTTAAGCCTCTGACATGTGGGATTGCTTGTGACCCCAGTATAACCCAGTTTAGGGCCACTCCAAGTGTAGTCTTCCTACTGCCAGCATCAGCAGCCCTTGGAGCATGTTGGAGATGCACACATTGGACCCCACCTAATTAGGTTCGACCTAATGAATGAACCTCTCCATTTTCTCATAAGGTGGTGCATGCTGAGCATGACTTCTCTCCCACAAAAGCACTTAGTGGTGGTGATTTCCCCCAACTCTTCCATGACCTCTGCAGCAGGCCCTCCTAGTTGCTTCCTCAAGATCTATCCTCTCCTTCTTCCTTACTGAGAATTCAGATTTTATTGGTGATGTCAGTGTGCTCAGGTTAAAATATTGTTGCCCAGCCGGGCGCGGTGGCTCACGCCTGTAATCCCAGCACTTTGGGAGGCCAAGGTGGGCGGATCACAAGGTCAGGAGATCGAGACCACGGTGAAACCCCGTCTCTACTAAAAATACAAAAAATTAGCCGGGCGCGGTGGCGGGCGCCTGTAGTCCCAGCTACCCAGGAGGCTGAGGCAGGAGAATGGCGTAAACCCAGGAGGCGGAGCTTGCAGTGAGCCGAGATCGCGCCACTGCACTCCAGCCTGGGTGACAGAGCGAGACTCCGTCTCAAAAAAAAAAAATATATATATATATATATAGTTGCCCAGACTCCCTTGCAGCTAGGGGTAGTCATGTGACCCATTTCTTTCTCTGGACCAGAGGAAGGCACTGAATGAGACTTCGGGGAAAGGTTGTTCAAAAGAATAGGCCTAGGTGGCAGGTGCTTCTGGCCTTTGGCTTTGTTTTTCCCTTTATTCCTGTCTGGAACTTGGATATGGTGGTGGGGTGTTATGAAATGATCCCAGCGACTTAAGCCTCCTTGTATTCACACTGTCAGGTAGGCCCCACCAGCATTGAATCTGGGCTGGCCTGTGACTAGCTTTGACCAACTGAATGTGGTAGAAATAAGATTTGGGGACTTCTGTTCTGTTTGGAACCTGGGACCTTCCCAGGCTTGGGAGTCAATCACATCTCTGTCAAGGGGAGAACCATTCGTCCAACTCATCATCATCCGGGCCAGAAACTGGGGAGCAATTCACCTCTGCCTCTTCATCTGCAGCCAATTGGTGACCAGGCCCATCCCTTCCCATGGCCCACATCTACCCTAGGGTTGATCCGTGGAACAGCTGCCTCTTGATCTCTTGCACATTCATCCCCATCCTTCCTACTGCTCCTCCCCACTTCTACTGATCAAGCCTGCACAGAGCAGTCAGATAGCTCTTTCTAAATGCAAATCTGAAGATCATTCCTCAATGCTCTTAGGGTAAGTCCCAAGGCCCTGGCATGGCCTATATGGCCATAAATGATACAGAGGCTATTGCTCTCTGATTCCATCTCTAGACACACCCCTCTCTAAATACCATGGCCTCTGAACACACCATGCTACTCCCTGTTTCTGATACAAGCTATGCCTGTTAATACTCCCATGCCTTTGCCCCATGGCTTCATGATGATTCAATGTCTCAGCCTGTTTGGGTTGCTGTAACAAAATACCACAGACTGGGTGGCTTAAACAACAGAAATTTATTTCTCACCATCTGCAGCCAGAAGTCCGAGATCAAAATGCCTGCGAGGTAGGTTTTTTTCTGAGGTCTCTTTCTTTGGCTTATAGGCAGCTGCCATCTTGCTGTGTGTCCACATGGCCCTTCCTCATTCCTCCACAAGAAGACAGAGGCAGAGAGAGAAGAGAGGAGAGAGAGCACAAGCACGTGCTGGCACACTCTGGTATTTCTTCTTAGAAAGACATTAATCCTATTGGATCAAGGCCCTACTCTAGGACTTCATTTAACCTTGATTACTTCCTTAGAGGCCCCATCTCCAAATACATCCACACTGAGTGTTAGGGCTTCAACATATGAATTTGAGGGGGGACACAGACATTCAGTACATTATATTCAATTAGGGATGGCTGCCTAGAGAACTCCAAGCATCACAGCAGGCTGTGAGGTAGGGATGAACCATCAGAGACAGTTGAAAGTCTCTCGTGAAGGGTTCACCCTTCTCTTTCCTCCCGCTATATGGGATATGCTGCATCTGTCTTAGAGATGCTGCACAGATGCCTATACTGGGGTCTGTCTGGATTATAGGTGGCTCTTCCTGCCACTGTCCCCTAGAACAACTGAGACTTCTGCCCTTCCTGCCATCTCCACTGCCTGCACCCCACCCATCCCAGCACTGCCACATCACCCTCTGGCTGCCATCACTTTGAATGAGAAGCAAATAGGTTCAGTGACTTCCAATCCTGCTAGAACAGGGGAGGGATTGATTTGCCTTCTGACTGGAGACAAGGGGGCCCATGTTAACCACTGCAATGTCACAGGCAAATCAAGAGCAGGCAAAGGTGTCTGTGACTGGGGAGCGAGGTGCTGTGGGGAATAGAGAAAGGTATTCAAGACTCAAGTACTTAGCATCATCAAAACCATAGAGATGGAAAGCAGAATGGTGGTTGCCAGGGCCTGGGGGAAGGGGAAATGGGGAGTTAGTATTTCATGGGTACAGAGTTTCAGTTTTACAAGAGGAAAAGGGTTATGGAGATGGATGATGGTGAGAGTTGCACAGCAATGTGAATGTACTTAATGCTACTGAACTGTACAGCTAAAAATAGTTAAGATGGTCATTTTTATATTATGTGTATTAACTACAGTAAAACAAATTTTTGAGAATAAAAAAGACAAGTGCTAGCTGTTAGAATGCAGCTCACGTGATTGTAAACGTGCGTCTGAGTGTGTGTGGGGGCCTGTTCTCCTGCCCCCATGCTCAGTCAAGCTTCTTCCACCAGCAGCGCGTGCCACATGGCCAAGCCCCCTGGGGACGGCTGCAGGTGGGCATCCTGCCCTGGACGTGCTCCTGCTCTGGTTCTGCTGCAGCCTCTCCCCATTGGGCACTAATTCTCAGCCAGTGACCCCTACCTAGCCCTGTGAGATGTGCTCCTCAAGGCCAGTGTGGGCTGCAGGACCATCCTGGGTCAGCTGCATGTTGGGAGGGCCAGAGGGGCGCGAGTCTGTCTAGGTGGAAGATCAAAGGCAGGCCTTCCAGGTGAGGGCGCGGGTAATAGGCAAAAGAATGTGTGAGCACGTGCAGGACAGCACATTCTCTCCTTTGCTTGAAGTGGAAAGTGGGAGCACAGGGCAGAGGGTAGGGGGCAGGGAGACCCAAGCAGGAGTAGGTTGTTAGGGCTGGACTGGGTAGTGAAGAGACAGCCCCAGAAGCCTGCTCTCTTTGGCTCGCAGCCTTGAGAAAGGAGCAAGCGCTTCCTGCAGCCCGTTCACACAGGGCTCCATCTCCTCATTTGAGGGCAGTGTCTTATGGTCACTGCTGGGAGAGAAAGGACCAGGGCCTAGCTCTGCTCAGGATCCAAGAGGGCCTAGAGCACCGCACTCAACAGGGGACTGGCCTTCAGCAAATTTCCCAAGGATGAAGGAAGTCTGGGAAAAGCCTGTGATCATTTCCCAGGCCCCTCACAGGCCTCCCAGGAGACCCACGCAGAGGGCGCTGGCCTCTGCACGTCTCCAGCATTTTCCTGGAGTTCACACTTTCCCAGCCAAGAAGGACGTCAAGTGCCTGGGAGCAGAGTCACAGAGGTGAGGACTTCCTTGGCCCTGCCCAGATGCCAGTGCCCTGGGGGAAGAGCTCCCTGCCCAGGAGCTGGTGCCATCAGAGGTGCACTGAGAGGCGGCCAGGTCTACCTACACTCAAAGCCTGCCCTTTGGCGTGCCCCAGTCCTGTGAGAAGGATCCTGGGTGACTCACTTTATGAGGCTCCTTGCTCTCCAACAAAGCTGTTTAACATTTATTGCATTGTAAAAATCGAGCTTTTTCTCATCTATTTCCTGCCCTCCTGCTGTGTCTTCTACAGTGGGCTCCCAGAGTGGGGACTAGAGGGAGGCAGCAAAGGCAGTTGTGTGACATCTCACTCCCTACTTTGCAGCCCCTCTGCCTGCTCTGCCTCCCTTACTGATAAAACCCCAGTTTCAATCAGGCTGTAATATGTTCAGCTATAACTGGCCTAAACCAATCATAGCAACCCCAGCCCCTGTGCTCTTGACTGGCCAGACCCTGATCAGTGGCATGTAAGTAGCTTCTGGGAAAATACCTAGTTACATCCATAGGGAGAGGTCCATCCCCTCCTTCCCTTGCCTCTGTGCACCATCCTGTGCAGGTGTGGAGCTGGGGCAGTCACCTTGCTGCCACTGGAATGCCTAGAGATTGGCAGAAGCTTTGCTGACCTAGGGCCCTGTCATGGTTGAGTCGTTGTGACCCATTTTTATTCTGCATTATATATATATATATTTTGGGACAGAATCTCACTCTGTTGCCCAGGCTGGAGTGCAGTGGTGTGATCTCGGCTCACTGCAACCTCTGCCTCCTGAGTTCAAGTGAATCTCCTTCACTTAGCCTCCTGAGTAACTGGGATTACAGGCACCTGCCACCATGCCCAGCAAGTTTTTTGTAGTTTTAGTAGAGACAGGGGTTTCACTGTGTTAGCCAGAATGGTCTCGATTTCCTGACCTTGTGATCTGCCCACCTTGGCCTCCCAAAGTGCTGGGATTACAGGTGTGAGCCACCAGCCTGACCTCTGCATTGTATTTTAAAATTGATTTGCTGTCACCACTCTTACATTTTACGAGGAAGACGATGCCTTTCACCATGTTCCTAAATTTAAGAAAACCTGCACAGTCCTCTTTTATGAGATGGTGAAATTTATTCCTAAGTATGTAGAAGACGTTAAACCTATAGCATGGTGTATAAGTTTCCTGTTGCTACATATCAAATTGCCACAAATGTAGCAACTTAAAAGAACACACATGTATAATCCCAGTTTCTGTAAGTCAAGAGTTTTGGCACAGTTAAACTGGGTCTTCTGGCCAGGATCCCGCAAGGCTGCAGTCAAGGTGTTGGCGGGGTCCATGATCTTATCTGAGACTAGCTCATTTTCGGCAGCTCCCTTGCAGCTCTAGGTCTGACACTCAGCCTCTAAAGACTGCTTGATGTTCCCTAACACATGGTCCTCTCCACAATATGGCAATTTGCTCCCTCAAGGCCAAGGAGAAAACATCTCTGCTGGTTCTTCTGACTCTGACATCTAGACCCTTTTTAAAAAAAATTGTGGCATAATGCACATAACAGAAAATTGACCATCTTAATCATTTTTAAGTGTCCAGTTCAGTGGCATTAAGTACTTTCACATCGTTGTCTCTGTAATTTTAACTACTTTAGGTACCTCATATAAATGGGGTCATATGGTATTTGTCTATTTGTAACTGGCTTATAGGCCTTCTATTAAATGGCTCACATAAACTGACCTAATCGTCATCCACCCAAGAAGATAATGTTCCAGGCTGGGCACAGTGGCTCACCCCAGCACTTTGGGAGGCTGAGGCAGGTGGATCATCTGAGGTCAAGAGTTCAAGACCAGCCAGGCCAACATGGTGAAACCCCATCTCTACTAAAAATACAAAAATTAGCTGGGCATGGTCACGCATGCCTGTAATCCCAGCTGCTCAGGAGGCTGAGACAGGAGAATCACTTGAACCCAGGAGGCGAAGGTTGCAGTGAGCCGAGACTGCACCAATGCACTCCAGCCTGGGCAATAAGAGTGAAACTCCGACTCAAAAAAAAAAAAAAAAAGAAAAGAAAAGATAATGTTCCTTTTTATCAGTTAAAGTCAACTGATTAGGAACCTTAATCACATCTGCAAAATCTCTCTACTTTTGCCATATAATGTAACCTATTTACAGGAGTGACATCCCATTATATTCACAGGTCCAACCTACACTCAAGGGGAAGGGATAATACAGCGTGTGTACACAGGGGGCAGGAATCTTGGAGCTCATCTTAGCATCCTGCCTACCACAATGGCCTCTGAGGCCTTGCATGGTCTGGCCCATATGTCTGTCTCCCTCTAATGTGATCCAAGCCATTGTCCTCATTGTCTGCCCTTCCTTTGCCTGAAGTATCAACCTCTGGAAAGAAATAAGTTGTTCCCATTTCTGGAACACTTCCCCCTAACTCTTCACCTGGTTAATTCCTACTCATTCTTTAAGTCTCAACATAGAAGGTCCTCTAGAGTTCTCAAAACTAAATGAAGACCCTACTATATCCTTTCAAGATATCCTGCACTTTTTTTTCTTTTCTTTTAGATGGAGTCTCCCTCTGTCACCCAGGCTGGAGTGCAGTGGTGCGATCTCGGCTTACTGCAGCCTCTGCCTCCCGGTTCAAGCAATTCTCCCGCCTCAGCCTCCCACATCCTATACTTTTAATTCAAACACATATCACAGTCTGTAATTCAACATTTATCGGTGGGATTATGTCTTTCATGTGAATCTCCCTACTAGATGGAAATCTCTATTACAGTAGAACCCATGTTTGTTTTGTTTGCCATTGTATCTCCAGCCCCTTGCATAGCACCTGGCACTTGAGAGGCTCTCATTAAACATTGGTGGACTGACTGACAGGCTGAATGAATGGAAAAAAATATACCAAGGCAGTCATAACCACAAATTGCTTCCCCATTAATCCTTAGAAGCAGGAAGCTGAACAATGTTCTTGGTAGTAGGATTCACCACTCCTTATATTAGTGAAGACACAAGTAAGGTGACAGACACCTTGAAATACAGTGACTACAAAGGCTCAAATAAGACAGAAATCTATGCCTTGCCTATGAAATCGGTCAGAAGTAGACTGGCAGTACAAGGTGGGATGGCCATTTGGTTTAATGAGGTTGTCCACATCATCAAAGCTGCTCTCTCACCAGCACCATGTCCACAATGCAGTCCACAGGACAGAAGAAAAGTGGAGGATGAGCCAATTTACTGATAATAGTGTGATCTGTAAGTTGCACACATCACTTCTGCTCACATCCCATTGGCTCAGACTTAGCCACATGATCACATCTTGCTGCAAGCGAGGCTGGGAAATGAAGTCTTTACTTGTGCAGCCATAAGCCCAGCTTAATCTCAAGACTAAATCTATTAATACAAAGAAGGAAGGGAGAATCCGTGTTAGTTCCTGCCGTCCTCATGCCTGTGTAACTCTTCTTTTCAAATACACTTTCTTGTCTATTATCTCACTTAATCCTACAGGTTAAATGTGTGCTGGTCTTAGGAAACACATATTCACATAATAGCTGTGACTCACTTTGCAAGCTTAAAACAAAGTATCTTGCGTTTTCCCTATTAGTTCCCTGAGCACCCATTTGCGTATATTAATAGGGAGGTCTGGCATCTCTTATTTTTTTGAGATAGAGTCTCACTCCACGCCCAGGCTGGAGGGCAGTGGCACGATCTTCGCTCATTGCAACCTCTGCCTCCCATGTACTTACACCTCATCGAGCCCCCAGTCACATATGGGAAGGAGGCAGAGGCTCAAAGGTATGAACTGGCCAAGGTCACAGAGCCAGCCACCAGACAGACCGTGGTGTCATGCCTCCCGGCTCTGACCACCCTGATTCTGATGTGTCTATGCTTGGTCCCCACGTCTCACCCAGAAGGCTGACTTGTGTCACTTTAAGCACTTTCTTCTGATTAACACCTCTTTGCTTCCAAAGTCATTGCCATTATTTACTTTGAAAGGTCCTTCTCTCTTTAGCCTGCCCTTTGGAGGGACTGATAATGCTGTCCGGGCATGGCTTCATTTATTGTCTGTGATTGTTCATCCAAGAACTACCTGGTACGTTCATTCATTCATCATGGGGCGTCCTTCCACTCACATTTCATTGGCCAAAGCAGTTTACATGATAGCATCTAACTTCAAAGAAGGCAAGAAAATACAACCTTACTATGAGGATGAGAGGAGGAAAAACTGATTATCTATGCACTGCGCTAATGACTATCACGGCTTTTATGAGAGGATTCCTATGTGCTTTGTGGAAACCAATGTACTTCACCTAAAATTCTTCAAATCTGTATCTGTAGTAAATCTCTAACGGATCAGCTTGTTGACTCTTCGAGAAAAGAAAATGAGATTAATTTGACGTGATATATTCTTAGTAAATTTATATTGGCTTCCAATGATTTGTATTTTTTCTTTTAACTTAAAAATGCTCCAATTTAAATTATTTTTATTTCTAATTTATATTCTGTGTAGTCACAACCTAATGTTTAATGAACCATTCTAGAATTTTCCCAGGAAGAGACAGAAATCTACAAGTCTATGGTTTCTTAATGCATGTGTAATTAATTGCTGCAAAAAATTAATTGCATTATATTCACTGTTAAAGTGTTGTAAAGGCCTTTGTTCTAGAGGACTCTGTTGCTATGGTCAAAGCAATTGCAACTCAAGATTGAATGAGCAAAAGTATTATGAATCCTCAAAGCTGTGTGTGTGTATGTGTGTGTGTGTGTGTGTAGCCAAAGATAGTTGAAACCAACTGATGCTTAACCTCAAAAGCAGCAAAGACTTGGACTTTCTATATGGGCAAAAGGAGACCTGGGGTCCCACAGCATTCACAAGGCCAGATCAGGACTCCCCATCTGAAGATAGGCAGATTGTGCTGTGAAGGCACCTCCCAGGGGAAGTTCTTCCTGATGCTTGCTTAAGGTCCCCAGTCTTACCCTTTGATCCAAGCACTCAAATGACACAACCCGGGGCCCCAGAGTTTTCTGTCAAGAGAGAGTGACAGGCACCATCACGTGATGAAACCAGAGGCCAAAACCAGGTAATTGAGAGGCCTGAAGAGAAGGTGACGCTGCCTGGAGCCACAAGGTCTCCCTTTAGCTCCTCTGGGATGAAGCTGGCTATGCATCTGTGCAGTGAGGCGCACAGAGGGTCCTCTGTGTGTCCCTGAATGGTATTCAAACAGGACAGCGCAGAGGCTGTAACTGGAATAGGAACATGGTTCTCCTTCCATCAGCTCTTCCTCCTTGATCACCGAGCACTCCCACTTCAGAATGGCAGGGGTTCACCTTGAAGGAGTCACCTCCGGCTGAGTGGGCAGGGAAGGCCTTAGCTGGGTTGTGGGATTTGGACGGCATGTTGAAGAACAGATGGAGAGAATGCGAGCGGGGGTTGCAAGGTCAGTGAGGAAGATCTGATTTGTCAGGTGTGGGAAGTTCCTGAAATAGGAGGTAGACCAGAAAGTTGAGAACTGCTGCAGAAGCCTTGAATGTCAGACTGAATTGTTCAGACACTTCAACAGGAAGCCATAAAACACTTTGATCTGGGGCTTGACATGTGTAGACCTGGGTCAAACCAAGACAAACTTGACGGAGGGCTGTGGAACAGACAGGGAAAAAGAGACCAGAGACAGGGCCATAGGCTATTGTTGTAGTCAAAGCCAAAAGTGAGGTATCCATGAGCCAAACTGCCAAAGGAAAGGAAAAGACAGGGATTCCGGTGACTAATCCTATGAATTTGAGAGTGAAAAATACTTAGAAGTTGGCGATTTAAAAATATCTTCTGTCCACAACCTGTATGATGCTGAAATTTTAGGCATCTGTGTCCCCAGAAAAAGAGAGAGCCCTGACCAAATTGATAGCATATTTCCGCCTCTTTCCCGTGGTCACATTCTCCCAGGAAAATGAAGTTTCTTATAAAAGAAGTAACTCCACCCGGTGCACGTGCATTCTTTTTCACTCTAGCAGAACAAGTATCTTCTCAGTTCTATCTTATTGCTAATGTTTATCTCAAACCTAGAGCTCTTCATCCACTTCCTACGGGAGCCAGAGTGGGAGGTGGGGCAAAGAGACAAAGCTGACTCCCCCCTTGATCTTATTGCATCAGTCAGAGTTCCAGCAGGAGAGAGATGCCAGTTCAAAGTTACAGTTCAGTCGCTGGAGAGAACACAGTGAGCAGACGCTTTACAAAGACATGGGCAAGATGGAAAACAATGAACAAGGGTGGTGCAACTGGGATAATAACAGTGGGGAGCTATCACCACCCCAAGCGTGAAGGACCAAGGTGGGAACGTGGCATCAAAAATGCAGACAGATAGCACTTTCGGAGGCCGAGGTGGGCGGGTCACTTGAGGTCAGGAGTTTAAGACCAGCCTGGTCAACATGGTGAAACCCCGTCTCTACTAAAAATACAAAAATTAGCTGAATGTGGTGGCGGGTGCCTGTAATCCCAACTACTCAGAAGGTGGAGGCAGGAGAATCACTTGAACCTGGGAGGCGGAGGTTGCACTGAACCGAGATAACGCCACTGCATTCCAGTCTGGGCAACAGAGTGAGACTTTGTCTCAAAAAAAAAAAAAAAAAAAAAAAAAAAAAAAAGAACAACAACAACAATAACAAAAGAAAGCAGAGAGAGCTATAGCCAAAGGAGGGGCTTGCTGGAAAGGGTGCCACGGCCTTCAGTAGAGGAACCAGACACTTCACCACCAAGCCACCCCCCATGGCAAAGAGGGAGAACACTAAGTGCAGGGGTGGCTCTTTCCTCCTGCCTCCTATTCCCTGCTGCTGGCCACGATGGGCTGAACTCAACCAGAATCCAGAAGGTACGGGAGCTCAGTTGACACGGTTCCTACAGGCCAGTCCCAGGATCAGGGCAAGGTGGAGAAAAAAGGAGAGCAAGTGGGTCTGGAGGGACAAACGAAATCTTCAGCATGCTAATATTGATGTGCGAAACCAAGCAGCACAACAGAAACCTGCTATCTTTCACTGAGCTCTAACCATGGACCCAGTGTGAGGAAACGATGTCAGGCGAAGGCTGGGGCTCTGAGTAAATGGTTTGTACAGACAGGAGCCTGCCATTGAGGCCCTGAGGGAAGCAAATACCCGAGAACAGGCAGAGACAGAGGGAGAGAAACTGCAAATCCCTTTTCTAATTCGTGATTCCAGTTCTCTGAGAGGTTTTGCGGCCTGTTTCCGTGAAAGTCTCCTGATTTCAGAAAAAAAAAATGTCCGTTTTACACAAGGCAGAAATAGAAACTTCCTCAAGTTTGTAGTATACCCAAAGTTTCCAGTTTCAAGTATACCCAAAATTCTTTGGTTATAAGAAATAGAAACTTCAAGTTTTAGATGAAGTATACCCAAAATTCTTTGGTTATATTCTTTGGTTAAATTCTTGGTTATAACCAAAGAATTTTGGGTATACTTCATCTAAAACAAGAACCTCAAGCATGCTTAATTTCATCTAACCCATGACCCTGAAAAGGAGACATCCTTCCCCATGTTAAAGAAGAGGGAATTCAGGATCTGAGTAAGAGAAGGCGAACCTTATCCTGGGAAGCGGGACTCACACTCGGGTCTACCCGACTGCAGCACTGTGGAGTTTTCTAGGACTCCACAGGCAGGCAAAGCTGGCCAAAAGCAACATCCAAAGCCACGCGGGGACTCCACCCCCAACCAGAACCACTCGGTGAGGAAACTGGTGTCTCCATCTGGTTTCGAGCAAGAACACCCTGGAGTTCTGAGGAGCTCGCAGGCGCGGCCACCCAGCACCTAAGTGTGGGACAGGGAGCAAGAAAGGGACTGACCTTGGACCCGTGAAACCGCAGCCCAGTTTCCCCAAGTGCTCCTAGGAAAGCAGTGTATTTGAAAGTGCCGTCATTCCTTTGCTAAATGCCAAGGACAGAGTGGGCTGTGCGTGGGTGCTCCCCTTCCCCACACAGCCACTGCTCCCAGCCCCAGTGAGAGCCTGAGCTCTTGGAGTGAGGGACCCCTCGCCCCCCTGGGTGGGCTCTCCAGCCTCCCTCTCATGTCCCCACCCCCAGACCCACACCCTGTCGGCCTCCCACCTCAGAGTGGAAGGTGAGGTGAGGTAATGTCTCCGCTAACCCGCAGTGGCAAGGAGATGAAAAGAATCTCAGAAATGCTATGTTTAATTTAAAGCAGACCCAGTCTGCCTTAGCCAGGCTATAATTTCACTCAGAATAAGCAGATTGTTTTTCTTGGACATTCCGGGCCACCCCCTGTTAAAGCCCAACTGGAAAGTTAGGGGGGGCCCCTCACTGGGGGCCACATGGCTGTCCAAAACTCATTCTCCCTTGGGCCAAGGACTCCTACTTTGGGGAAGCTCAGGGCCTCTCTGAGGGTCACTTAAGGGCCTCCCCTTGGCTCCCTGGCACTCCTCCCCACCCCAGCACCCCACCTCTAACTTGGTGCCCAGAGTTCTAAGGGTAAAAGTTTGCCACAGATGGGAACAGCAACACCATCTGTTCACCCTGTGTTCTCTGTGCCCAGTGTTGTGTGAAACTTTCTGTTCAGTATCATGCCAAATCCTTACAGCAACCCTATAAGATGGGTAGAATTTTTTATGATTCTTCTTCTACAGAGGGTGAAAGGGAGGCTGCATAAACTGTCCCAGGAGGCCCAGTTGGGATTTGAGCTCACCCAGTTTTGGGTGCAAAGCCCAGGCTCTCTGGGCTGCCCATCCCAATGGCCTCTCCCTCCTGGGGCTGAGGAGTTCGGGGGACATTTGTTTCAAGGGAGCTGCCCTTGTTGGCCATCTGGGTATCTGTGGAGGGAGTCATTATGGGGACACCTGGGTGACAGCTGGAGGGAGGAGGTGCTGTAATCAATCGTGAGCCCTTCTTCCTTCTAGTTGCTGACACCCCTACTTTGGGTAGAGTTGGGTTAGGGCCTTCCAATCTCTATGGGTTTTACTGCCTCCAAAGACCTGGCAGACTCCTGGTTTGTGATGATCAAGTCCCGGGTCAGAGGAGGGAGAATAGCCATGAGGCCGGTGAAATGGTGCCCAATGGAGGGGAAGGCCCTGGCTTGTGATCTTGGGCAAGTCCCTCCTCATACCCAGCTTCAGCTTCTCCTCTATAAAATGGTAAGTGGGGATGGAATGGGAGAGGGATGCAGGCCTCTGATTTCTCAGGCCTCTTCTGGCCCTGACATTCTCTGACTTTATTCTGCCATGATCTACGCAGATGGGCCTTGGCCCAAGGAGACATGGGAGATAGAAGGAAGGCAGGGACTGGCAGGGGAGGGACTTCTGGAGAAGTTTCCAGGACTTAGGGGAGGAGAAAAGAATGGAGCCTGTAGCCAGAACCAGGCATGGGGTGGCCCAGATAGATTTATTCCAGAGCCGTTTCCCAGAGCCTGGCCTTCCTCCTGCAGGCCTGAGGGACACTGTGGCTGGCTCAGGGCATAAGGCTGCCCCAAACTGAGGGAGGGGCCTCTCTTTGCCTGGTACCCCCTCCACTCTCAAGGCTCAGAGCAACTAAGAAATGAGCTCTCTTGCCTCACTACTGGCGCTGCCTTTGATTTCACAGGAAATAAGGAAGGGGCCCAGGAGGGCAGGATCCCAGGTGTGGTGGTGGTGGGTTATGTGACTGATGAGACCCCTCTGGCTCCCCAGGCCTGGCCTGCAAGAGGAAAGCTCACGTTGTTGATGGGGTGGAAGCCAGGAGCTGCAGGCCTGGGAAGGGGCTGATAAGGGGCTGCTCTCACTGCTCAGGGGACAATGAGCTTAGTGTGGGAGGGCTGGGCTGTTGCTTTCCCTCAGGGCTCCCGGGAGAGGTTTCCATGGCACCCAGAAGCTGATTCGGCCATAAGTGTCAATGGAGACATTGTGTGGGGGTTCTTGAGCCCCACCTCTCCCATGGGGTGGGGAGGAGGGGGTGCGAGGCAGGGGAGCCGTCCCTCTGGCCCTGCAGATGTCCCTGTGCACTGCGCTATGAGATGGCACCAGGGCCTCCGAAGCTGCCCACCTCCTTCCTCTTCTTCAGGAAAGGGTGGAGCTGTTGGGGGCCTTCCCAGAGCAGACACCGTATGAGATCCTAAATCCAGGGATGCGTTCCTCAGGAGTTGCTCACCCGGGGAAGGGAGGCAGACAGGTGACACATGCCCTCTTTGTGCCTTTTTCCCACACTGAATCAATAGGTTGTCTCTCTCCTCTACCAATTCACCTGTAGGAGTGACAAGACTCAGCCGGGGTGACAGAGTGAGACCTTGTCTCTAAATTAATAATTAATTTAGCTTGGAGACTCCTGCATGCCTCACCTAAACACTGGTCAATCCATGGGTTGGCCAGTGCCCCTTGACCTGGGTAGCTTGGGTCAGACAAGTGAGTGGGGTCATGATGCTCTCCCTCTCAGGAATGTGGCCTTCAAGACTCAGAGGAAAATTGCCTCTGGTGGAGACACTGGTTCCACTTGGACTGGGCATGGTGCTACCCAGACTCCTCCAGGACTGAAGGGCCTGCACCCCAGTGGTCGTCCCTCAGTTCAGCCCTCTTTGGAAGAAATTCAACCCAAATCCAATGAATGGTTAATACAGAGGCATGAAGGCCGGGCACTCTTGTCCCAACTCACGGCAGCTCTCAGCGTCCAGCCCAGCTCCAGAGCTCCTCCAGGGCTTGGCCAAGGTCTTTGTTGGGACTGTATCACAGCCCAGTTTCTCCCGCCGCCACTCCCTCCTTCTCCTTCTGTGTCCTGACTCCGGGGCACACAAAGAACTCTCTACCCACCTATGTCCATCTTAGAGTGTTTCCCCGGGGACAGGAAAGATGCCACAGGGAGGGCAGGAAAGAGGATGCATAATTAGGCCTCTCACAGGTCTGCCCCTTCTGTCCCAGCTGAGTCCTGCCTCTTCTGCAGGGGGTGGGGCGGAAGCAGCTCCTCTGACCTTCCTGCATGTCTGTTCTGGAGAACGGTTGCCTGGCTCTCAGGGTCTCCAAAGGAAGAAGTCAAATAAGTCACAGAGAAGCAAGGTCAGATATATTGCCTCTCTGGGCCTTAGTTACTTCATCTATAAAGTGGATCACTGCCACTTCCTTTGTAGAATTTAGGGGAAGATCCAGAAAAAGAACATTAAGCTACTAGTTTAAGGCTTTCTTGTTCTGCTGGGTCTGAAGTCAGTCATCGATGGGCTAGAAAAACAAAAGAGCCCCAGTGATCGTCATGTACAGTCCCAAAGATTCCCAGGACAATAGCCATCCACTTCACCATTTCCCCTGGAGTGAGTGTGCTTAAGGACCCAAACACTACCAGTGACTCTCCTTGACAGATGGTATCATCCATGCCAGGCGGCGCCCCGAGCCCTCTTCATCCTCCTTGTGCCCACTCATGTTGCAGAGAAAGAACTGGAGGTCAGGGAGAGTCGGCCTGGGTCACACAGCTGGTACACTGTGGAGCCAGTCCCGCCCAGGGTGTGTGACCCCCAAGCTTTGGTTTGGGTAGAGCCACTGCTCTCACTTCCTCCCCATTGCAAAGGGGACTCAAGGTGGGAATCAGGGTCAGCTGCACCCTAAGAGGATCTTACCCGATTTGCAGCCAGGGATGCTACTCTCATCTTTTGGGGAACTATTGGGAAAGGAACTATTGCCCAATTTCCCAGGATTTCTCTGAATTCCTGGATAGTAACTCCTCAGATTCCACATCTGGGGGATGCAGTGATGTGCTGAAGCTAGCTCATACCAGCTCAGAAAAGCTGACCATGCTCCTCCCCTCACAGTTCCACGCCCACGCCTTCATGTTGGTCACCACAGTGAACTGGCAACTCAACCCATTGAGGGCTTTTGTTTTCAGGAAGCTGTGGTTACACACTGCCCAGAACACCCCTGGGTGGGTTCCCCAGGACCCCTAGGGAAGTAGTCCCAGCCACTCGGGAGGCCAAGGTGGGAGGATCGATTGAGCCCGGGAGGTTGAGGCTGCAGTGAGCTGTGATCGTGCCACTGCATGCCAGTCTGGGCAACAGAGCAAGACCCAGTCTCAAAAAAAAAAAAAAAAAAAAAAAGACATATTCTTTTTACTATACATGTTACACTTTAAGTTTTTTGAAGGAAAGAAAAAAAGAGCATCTTCTCCTGAAGTTACTCACATTTTAGTGGGGGACAGAGGCCAATAATCCCACTGGCTCCAATGATAAGAATTTTATTAGTTTTTCTAGTCTTTTGCTAGTTTTTCTAGAGAGCCCAGGGGAGCCTGGGAGACACCCTTTGGGCTGTGGGGTTTTCATTTTGGTCACGTGTCTCATTTCTGCCTCTGATTCTCTTAGTTCTCAGAACCACTAATATTCTGCCCCACATGCTAGGGTCTATTTTTAGAACTTCCTCTTGACAGCACCACTCCTATCTTGTGTCCACAGAAGGGGATCCTGACTCAGCACAGGATTGCCGGGTGTGCTGATCCCAGGCTGGGCCTCTTGAAGACCTGTGAGGCCCTTTAGCCCTTGGCTTACTGTTTTTTTGTTTTTTTGGGTTTTTTTTGCTGGCGTGCAGTGGTGCGATTTGGGCTCACTGCAACCTCTGTCTCCCAGGTTCAAGTGATTCTCCTGCCTTAGCCTCTCGATATCTGGGATTACAGGCACCCCCCCACCACGCTCAGCTAATCTTTGTATTTTTAGTAGAGATAGGGTTTCACCTTGTTAGCCAGGATGGTCTCGATCGCCTGACCTTGTGATCTGCCTGGTTTGGCCTCCCAAAGTGCCCCTCAGCTTACTTTTAAAGACCTTGCTCCAATAACACATCAAGCACAGCCCACACTGAGTATATGTATGTATATACACATATATGCACACATATGTGTATTATTCATTTGTTTATTTTTAATTGACATATAATAATTGCACATATTTTTGGAATACATAGTGATGATTTGATACATTTAATGTATAGTGATCAGATCAGGATCATGTGTATTTTTAATATTGCAAAATATTTTAAATGGTTTTAATAATTTTTCTTTTTAAAATAATAGGACATGAGCAACTTGTTATTTCTTGGCAATCCCCACACACTCCTCAAGAATTCTTGTAAAGGAGGAAATGTTACTTTCAATTTGTTTTGCAAATGTAATGAAATTTTTAAAAATACTGAATGTATCAATGAAGGAAGCTGACATGGTGTTCCACTTCACAGGCATTTAATTAAACATTTATTCACTTTGATCGTGCAGTTTTCTTTTTATATTTTGGAAGAAATTAGGTTTTTTTTCTCATAACTCAGACTTTTCCTGTGAGGATAGTGGCCAATCAATCAACTAGGTCTGACTGGGAAGTCAACTTTTTGGCCAAGTGAGTGGGCCTGGCCAGGACATTTGGGATGAACAGCAGAGCCACAGCTGGGGTATGCAGGAGAGGTTGTGAGCAGAGAGTACATGGTCTCAGAAGAGTCAGCTGTTCCCTCAAGAATTAATGACTATCAGATTGTTTTTCCAGCTTTTGGTGATGGGGAGAAAATCTTTGTGTCAGTCTAGAAGACCCTTGGAATCATGAATTTCATTTGAGCCTGACCCAAAAATATGTCTGATGAGTTATCTTTTTTTTTTTTTTTTTGAGGTGGAGTCTCGCTCTTGTTGAGCAGGCTAGGCTAGAGTGCAATGGCATGATCTTGGCTCACTGCAACCTCCACCTTTCAGGTTCAAGCAATTCTCTTGCCTCACCCTCCCAAGTAGCTGGGATTACAGGTGTCCAACACCATGCCCAGCTAATTTTTGTATTTTTAGTAGAGATGGGGTTTCACCATGTTGGCCAGGCTGGTCTTGAACTCCGTACCTCAGGTGATCCACCCGCCTCGGTCTCACAAAGTACTGGGATTATAGGCATGAACCACCGCCTATATATTTTAAAGGAATTAATTTCTTTCATCATTTTTTCTAAAATGTGTATAAATTAACCTTGAGTGAACTGGTTAATCAGAAACAGTCCTACTTCATAAAATTTTAAAAGGAAAAGCTCAGGCTTCTGGGTGTCCACGTTTTCATTTGTTGATTTGTTCATTTAGTCACTCAGCTTTGGCTCATTACTGACTGTGATCCTGGGGAGGTGTAGAAGGCAAGATGGCACATAAGCCAAGGCCCAAGCCACCGGCACACGCCTCATCCTCCCGTCAACTCACAAAACACAAACTCAGAGAAAATCATTAAAAATTTCAAGATAAGCCGGGCACAGTGGCTCACGCCTATAATCCCAGCACTGTGGGAGGCCAAGGCGGGTGGATCACCTGAGGTCAGGAGTTTGAGACCAGTCTAGCCAACATGTGAAACATTGTCTCTACTGAAAATACAAAAATACAAAAAATACTGAAAATACAAAAATACCGGGAGTGGTGGCAGGTGCCTGTAATCCCAGCTACTTGGGAGGCTGAGGCAGGAGAATCGCTTGAACCCGGGAGGCAGAGGTGGCAGTGAACCGAGACTTCGCCATTCCCCTCTAGCCTCAGTGACAAGAGCGAAACTCCATCTCAGGGGAAAGAAATTTCAAGATAATCAACTCAGAGCATTAAACCCCAAACGTGAGGCCTTTGAAGTGAGGGCCTCACACTGGTCTCAAACATGACCGGCCCTGCTTTGGGTTATAATTATTCTTGCACATTGTGTAAGTCAAACTTCCTCAATATAATCAGTGTTTCCCCGAAGGCAGCTCATTCCAAGGCTGGCCCACAAGATGCCATTTGGTGATACGTGAACAGGCATTTTAAACATTTTAATAGTTTAGTATTGATTTTGATGTGCATTAGAAAAAAATGTGATTATTACATTCCATCTATTAATATAATTTCACAGGGGTACATAGACTCCCTTAGAGGCAAACTTACTGCAGGTAAAATAATTAGTTACTGTAAAGAAAAATATTAAGTGGCTCACGCCTGTCATCCCAGCACTTTGGGAGGCTGAGGCAGGAGGATTTCTTGAAGCCAGGAGTTTGGGGCCAGCCTGGCCTCAACTCAACAAAGCAAGGTCCTGTCTCTACAAAATATTTAATAATTAGCCAGACATGGTGACACATGCCTGTCGTCCCAGCTACTGTGGAGGCTGAGGTGGGAGGATCACCTAAGCCCCGGAGGCTGAGGCTGCAGTGAGCTATGATGGCACCATTGCACGTTAGCCTGGGTGACAGAGTGAGACCCCTTCTAAAAAATAAAAGTATTAAGTAAATGATAGTGCCTGTAGCAAAATATGGGAAGACGGTACTCAGAGTTTGGGAACTATTACCCAAGACTGTGAGTTCTTTAAGGCGTGGAAGGCATGGGGGCAGCTTAACACTATGCTTGGTGGGTCACTCAGCAGAGGTAGACCTCTTGCCCACCCCTGATCCAGCATGCCAGTGCAGAAATGGTGATATCCCTGGAGGTCTCCCGTCCACTGTGGTTGGGGCAGCCGGCCCATGGAATAGGGAGATGCCCGGCTCAGCACACTGACTCAGCAGTTATAGCTCAACATGCTGACTCAGCAGCTATAGTGGGAGGGGATCAAATCAGCCAGTGGTCTGTGAGCTCCGGGGTAGAGGGTGGGAGCACAGGTGCCTGTGAGGGTCTGCACTCACATCGGTATCCCCGTGCCTGATGGAACACGACCGTAAATAGAGAGAACAAAAAACGGGATGATATGTCGAAAGACAGAGACCGTGGGGGAAAGGAGAAAGCTTTACATTTTAGCGCGTTAGCAACACTTTTTTCTCCCCTTTTGAACAGGGTGCCCATGTTTTCATTCTGCACTGAGCCCCACAAATTATGTAGCATGTCCTCACCCAAAGCAGCACATGTCAGGTCTCACTGGGCACATTCAGGCATAGTGTCCAGGAAGCACCAGAGGATGTGTCTCCTGGTGGTTTCAGGATCCAGAGAAGCTTTGTGGTAGATGTGGCCTCTGTGTTGGGCTTTGGAGCCAGAGGCGATTAAGAACTGCAGGGCTGGGGGAAGACAGACCTTGAGGAAATGCCTGGGGTGGGACACTCAGGCTCTGCCTAGGGGATTGCCAAGGTGTGGTCTGGCTGGAGCACAGGTGGGAGATGGGTCAGGAGGTTGGGATGGGAGAGAGGCCCAGAAAAAATAATCCAAGGCTGGGAAGGAGCAGGATTTGGCTTCTCATGGTGTTCATACGAGTAATATGTAACAGATTCCTTTATAAACTTTTAGAGCCCAGGGACTGAATTTTAGCAAGACGTAATTTACGAGAAGAGAGTGAGACAAGCAGGGCAGGGCGTGGGGAGAGTTAAGAGCAAGCAAGGCCAGATGCGTTATCCAGGCCAAGAAAGGAGGATCACTTGGAATTGTCTCCAAAGTTTTTTGGTTACGCATTCATAAAATATTTTTGAGCACACACCCTGATATGTGTATCTGCTTATGCATCAATTGCATACTTGCACAACATTATTATTTCTGATGGATGTTATAAAACAAAAGCAAAAACAGAACTTTTAAAAAAGGTTATTACAAATGAGCATAAAAAGGCGGACAACCATCCTCCCTCTGCCCGGCAGTGGACCACTGGAGGATGGTTGTCCTGCCTGTTGGGGGTCTCCAGGCTGGCGTTGTGTCTGGAGGCAATTTGGCTGTTTTTATGTCCCCAGTGGCAGCTCAGGACTCTGTTCCCAGATCTTCTCAAGTAGATAGAGGCTATGTGTATGCAGAGCCAGGTAGATGCAAGACGGGGGTGGGGGAGGCAGATGCTGAGTTAGTTGAGGGTCAGGGAAGTATCTCAGAAGGGAGCATCGGGGGACCCTCACAACAACCCAAATGGCAGGAATTATTGCCTCTAGGTTGTTAGGGGATGCTGAGAAGTCCAGTAACTTGCCAAAGTCACATAGCTGGAGCCAGGATTTGAACCTAGGTTTGGCCAACTCCAGAATCTCCCCTTGTGAACTTTGGGTTCAGTGACACTGGTACTGGGGCTTCTGGAGTTGGCACCCTGTCCAAGCATGCACAAGGGTGTCCACCACAGCCACCAGGACCTCCAACTCAGGGCTCACTGTGGGGTGGGCTGACAGGCTGGGGAGCATGGCAGGATAAATTGTCCCTCCTCCTCCCCTTGGGTGGATAACTCCGAGGCACATTCCCTGTCCTGTCCCAGAGGTGCCCCCAGGTGGGCCTCTGTAACTTAGTGGGAACCCACTTATTAGCACCCCTGTATAGGCTTCTGTCTCTTGCCTTCTATCCCTTCCTTGTCCCCCTCCCCACTCCTGATATCCCGTCTTTAAAAACTACTTGCACACAAATCCTTGTCCTGGCGTCACCTTCTGGGGAGCCCAATGTGAGCAGCCTGCCTGGGAAGGAGCCCTGGGTCAGGGATTCGACCATGGAGCTTGTGTGCCCTGCTCTCTTCTCCTAGGCCACGGTAGACATTATCAATCAATCGCAGCATTGTTTTCTAGAAGCCCAGAGTTCTCAACAGGGTACTTCAAACCAGTATATATACATATATACATATACATATACATACATATTATATATATATGGTTAAATGGTTAAATCAAGCTATCTATCTATCTATCTATCTATCTATCTATCTATCTATCTATAGATGAGTTTCGCTCTTGTTGCCCAGTCTGGAGTGCAATGGCGCTATCTCAGCTCACTGCAACCTCCACCTCCCAGGTACAAGCAATTCTCCTGTCTCGGCCTCCCAAGCAGCTCAGATTACAGGCATGCATCACCAAGTCCAGCTAATTTTTTTGTGTTTAATAGAGTCGGGGTTTCACCATGTTTGTCAGGCTGGTCGCGAACTCCTGACCTCAGGTGATTCACCCACCTTGGCCTCCCAAAGTGCTGGGATTACAGGCGTGAGCCACCATGCTGCACCCAAACCAGTATTAAACAACTGGTTGGAGGTGACAAGTGAGTTGAAACCTATTTGCCGGGGACAGTCTAACTGGGATCCCTGCAGAGGAATATGCCCCTGGATTCCAACACTTAGTGTGAAGTGAACTGATGCCCAGGTTAGCAGAACAGGATGAGGTAAAGAGGAAAGAGGAGGGTTCTCCTCATGCACAGAGCACCCCTTCCCAGACAGCTTTGGTGACAAGTCCCAGCAGGCCACAGGAATGGAGAATGGCACTTAGAGGTGAAATTAATACCATTCATTAAGTGCCTGATGAGCGAGGCCTTGGGCTGAGGCCCCTTACGTCATCATCACCAATCCTCTCGCCTGGGGCCTCAGGAGGAGGGGACAGTATCAGATGCCAATGGAGGGCTGTCTGAAGTGAAGCGTCTGTTCTCCCCACTGCACCGCGCTGGGCCTTGAAATTCAGCCCCCAAATTGACCAAACTTCTTCTTATTCAACATCACACCTTCGGTGACCATACATCCCAGTCTATCCATGGTGGTGTGACTCTCACAGCATTTCCTACTTTTCAGTCCAGCATTAGGGCAAGAAGTATATACAGCCAGCAGCATTTGCTAGATTTTCGATATGAATACAATTGCAAACCAGACAGACATCATTTGTCAGACTACGTGTCTGATTCTTTTTTTAATTGACAAATGACAAATGATATTTATGCTTTCCAACATGCAGTTTTGATATAAACTTCATGTGTATATTGTGGAATGGTTAAATCAAGCTAATTAATATATTTATCACCTCACCTACTTATTGTTATGATGAGAACGTTTAGCATCTACTGTCTTGGCAATTTTCAGACATACGGTATGTTACTATTAACTATGGTCACTACGCTATACAACAGATCTCTTGAACTTGTTTCTCCTAACTGAACTTTTGTGTCCTTTGACTAATGTCTCCTCAATGCCATCCTACCCCATCCCACTATTCTACTCCTGATTTCTATTAAATTAATTTTTTAGATTCCACGAAGTGAGAACATGCTGTCTGTTTCTCTGTTCCTGGCTTACTTCACTTAACATCATGTCCTCCAGGTTCACCCCTGTTGTCACAAATGACAGGATATCCTTCTCTTTAAAAGCTGCGTAGCATTCTATTATAAACACATATCACCGGCCGGGCACAGTGGCTCATGCCTGTAATCCCAGCACTTTGGGAGGCCAAGGCAGGCAGATCATGAGGTCAGGAGATCAAGACCATCCTCACTAACATGGTGAAACCCCATCTCTACTAAAAATACAAAAAAATTAGCTGGTCATGGTGGTGGGCGCCTGTAATCCCAGCTACTCGGGAGGCTGAGGCAGGAGAATGGCGTGAACCTGGGAGGCGGAGCTTGCGATAAGCCGAGTGCACCACTGCACTCCAGCCTGGGTGACACAGCGAGACTCCACCTCAAAAAAAAAAAAAAAAAAAAAATCACCTTTTTTAAAAATTCATTCATTAATGGTGTGTCCTGGTTTTTAAACTTAGAGACTGCGATCTTCCTTAAGTCTGGGCTTCTGTAGGCCTTTCTGGTGGGGTCTCCTTCTTGGAGAGGTGAGATAGCTAGGCCTTGGGAGTATAGAACTGCTTCCTATCTAAAAGGTGAGATATACAAACTCAGCACATTTGCATGTGTTCTCGCTGCATCTAAAGCATTTCTAGTAAGTGCTAAAATCTTTTTTTTTTTTTAAGTGTTTCTGCATTTCCATACAATTTGAATTTATTTTCGCTCAGCCCAGCTTGTAAGCATCTCTGTTTCCTCTGCCCGGGGATGTTGCATCCTAGGCAAGAGAGGCTCCTGGGAGAAGCCGCAGGCACCCACCAGAAACCATGGCTCACTGTGGAAGCCTTGCCCAGCCTTCCCTCCACTCTCCCAGGTGGCAGTTCCCAAAAACCCAGCTCTATGTAGACATGGCTTTTGCCTTTGTGTGTTTGTTTTTGAAATGGAGTCCTGCTTTGTAGTCCAGGCTGGAGTGCAGTGAATCGATCTCGGCTCACTGCAAGCTCCGCCTCCCAGATTCACGCCATTCTCCAGCCTCAGCCTCCCGAGTAGTTGGGACTACAGGCGCCCACCACCACACCCAGCTAATTCTTTTTTTTTTGTTTTAGTAGAGATGGGGTTTCACCGTGTTAGCCAGGATGGTCTCAATCTCCTGACCTCGTGATCCACCCGCCTCAGCCTCCCAAAGTGCTGGGATTACAGGCGTGAGCCACCATGCCTGGCCGACTTTTGCCTTTGTAAGGACAGGGAATCTTTCCAGCATTCCAGACTAAAGGTACACCTTTGAAAGCCCCCTGGAACGATGACTAAAAGATAAAACTGCATGCCCCCCAGGACTAAGAGAGAGGACAGCCAGAGGCTCCTGGAACACAGTTCCTCGTGTTTGGCACACTCACAGCTCACTGCAGTCACAGCCTCCCGGACTTAGCACCCTACACAAGTAGCTGGGACGATAGGCACATGTCGCCATGCCCGGCTAATTTTTTAATTTTTTTCCTTGTGTTTGGCTCTGCTGGCTCCGCTAGATACTGTTCTCCCTTGGGTATCACTTCACACCTCTCTGGTCTTCCATCCCACTCCCAGCCCGAGATGGCCATATTTGAAGTTCTGGTTTGCCATTAGAGTTCTTGGTTTGCCATTAGAGTTCAAACTTGGCCATTTGAAGTTCTTGGTTTATCTCATCTGTAAAGTGGGGATTCAGGCACCTCCTTCTTAGAGATGGTGTGAGATTTAATGAAATGGGAGAACCTGGGCGAACTCTCCCAGTGAGGCCTGCCGTTGTGCCCTTGGGGTGGGGGAACAGGCTGCCCCAGGTGGGGGGCGCAGAGGCTGATGGCATGTGTTAACTGCCTCAGCGTTAACTGTGAATGGGAAAGGTTGTATCTCCTTCACAAGGTATTCTCATAAAATGCAAATAAAACCAGCCTGACCAACATGGAGAAACCCCATCTCTACCAAAAATACAAAATTAGCTGGGTGTAGTGGCAGGTGCCTTTAATCTCAGCTACTCAGGAGGCTGAGGCAGGAGAATCACTTGAACCCAGGAGGCGGAGGTTGCAGTGAGCCGAAATCGCGCCATTGCACTCCAGCCTGGGCAACAAGGATGAAACTCCATCTCAAAAAAAAAAAATAAAGTAATGCAAATAAAATACTCTATGTAGAAGACTCTGCCCAATAAATGGAGGCAATTAGTTCTCCATTGCTGACAATTGCTCTCTGTCATCCATTCATTCACTCAGTGACATTTATTGATCTCTTACTATGTGCCCCGTATCTGTTCTAGGCTCTAGGATACAGCAGTGAATGAAACAGACAAGTCTGCAGAGTGACATGACATGCAGGGGCCATGGAGAAGGCGAGAACTGTGGAAACATCATTGTTGAGTATGTCAAATAGTGATGTGCACTGTAAAGGAAGAGTGAAGCTGGACTCAGAGTGGACAGGAAGACAAGGGTAGGGGTAGGTCTGGGCTTTTATACAGGGTAATCTGAGAAGGCCACTTTGACAAGGGAATATGTAAAGTGAGGACACAAGCCCTGTGACTATGTGGGCACAACTGTCCTAGGAAAAGGGAGCAGCAAAGTGCATGGACCGCAAAGCAGGAATGAATGTGCTCAGTGCATCCAAGGAAGAGCCGGGGCCAGCAGAGCTCAAGTGGAGTGAGTGTGGGGAAAGAGTGGACCTGGTCAGTGGGGTTCTGGGGACTGGACAATGTCAGGCCTCGTGGCCATTGCTAAGGATTTGGGGTTTTACTTTGCATGAGATGAAAAGTCACAGGAGGGTTTTGAATAGAGGAGTAGAATGATTTGACTTGAGTTTTTAAAAGGTTTACTCCAGCTGCTTGGTGGAGAGTGGATGGTGGAGGTGAGGGCAGAGGCAGGGAGACCGGTTAGGAGGCTGCTGCAGTGACGTGGGAGAGGACTGTGTGTGGTTTGGGCCATATTAGAAGCAGTGGTAAGAAACACTGAGCTCTGGATGTGTTTTGAAGGTATGCCAATGTGATTTACTAACCGATCCATGAAGGGCATGAGAGGGAGAGAGCAATCAAAAATGACCCGCAGGGTTTTTGCCTGAGCAACTGGAGTTGCCCTTATTTGAGAGTTAGAAGACCAAGAGGGCCAGGTGCAGTGGCTTACACCTGTAATCCCGGCACTTTGGAAGGCCGAGGCAGGTGGATCACTTGAGGTCAGGAGTTGGAGACCAGCCTGGCCAACATGGTGAAACCCGTCTCTACTAAAAATACAAAAAATGGCCAGGCTTGGTGGCGAACACCTGTAGTCCCAGCTACTTGGGAGGCTGAGGCAGGAGAATCCTTGAACCCGGGAGGCACAGGTTGGAGCAAGCCAAGATCATGCCACTGCACTCCAGCCTGGGTGGCAGAGCGAGACTCTGTCTCAAACAAACAAAAAAACCCCAAAAACTAAAACAAAAAAACAAGAGGAACACATTAGAGGGATAGGAAATGTCATCTGGGGTGCGGCCCAGCTGGGTGGCTCACGACTGTAATCCCAGCACTTTGGGAGGCCCAGATGGGAGGATTGTTTGAGCCCAGGAGTTCGAGACCAGCCTGGCTAACATAGCAAGACTCCATCCCTACAAAAAAATTTAAAAATTAGCCGGGCATGGTGGCATGTGCCTGTAGTCCCAGCTACTTGGGTGGGAGGCTGAGTCCAGAAGGTTGTGGCTGCAGTGAGCTGTGATCACAGCACTGCACTCCAGCCTGGGTGTCAGAGCAAGATCTTGTCTTTAAAAAAAAAAGTTTGAATTGCCCATTAGACATCCAAGTAGAAAGGCCAAGTTGTAAGTTGGATATAGAAGTCTGGAGTTTGGGGTAAAAGTCTGGGCTGGAGATCTAGCTTTAGGAGTCCTTCAGTCCTAGAGAGAGGGTGAGGTCAGGAAGGAGTGACAGAGGAAACACCCAGGCCTGGACCTTGGGACCCTCCAATGTTCATGGGCAGAGAGAAGTGGGGAGCGGCCAGTGAGGCAGGGGAGATCCCCTGGAGTGAGTGTCAGGAGAATGGAGAGAGTTACTCTGTCAAAGGCTGCTGCTCATGGGCCAAGTAAAATGAGGTCTGAGAATAGCCCATTGCATTTGGCAGCTGGAGGTCCTCTGAGGTCTTGACATGAGCTGTGTCAGTGGAGCCAGGTAATACAAGTCAATGGGCAGGAGTTAAAGCAACAAATTTCTTTGACTTTTGTCGCCTGGCTCCACTGAAACAGCTCACGTCAAATCTCTGAGGAAGGGAATTGAGACAGGAACTGGAACACTCTTAATATTCTTTAGGCCAGGGACAGTGGCTCACGTCTGTGATCCCAACACTTTGGGAGGCCGAGGTCGGTGAATTCCTTGAGTCCAGGAGTTCAAGACCACTCTGGACAACATGGCAAAACTCCATTTCTACTGAAATTAGCCAGGTGTGGTGGCCTGCGCCTGTGGTCCTACCTACTGGGGAGGCTGAGGTGGAAGGATCACCTGAGCCTGGGAGGTGGAAGTTGCAATGAGTCCTGATTGCATCACTATACTCCAGCCTAGGAAACCAGAGTGAGGCTCTGTCTCAGGAAAAAAAAAAAAAAAGAGTAATCCAGGCTGGGCAACAAAGTCAGACCCTATCTCTACAAAAAACAAAAACAAAACAAAACAAAAAAAAATCGAAAAAATTAGCTGGGTGTGGTGATGCACAACTGTGGATCCAGCTACTTGGGAAGCTGAGGTGGAAGGATCACTCGAGCCTGGGAGGTCGAGGCTGCAGTGAGCTGTGATTGTGTCACTGCACTACAGCTGAGTGAGGGTGAAACCTTGTTTCCAAAAAAAAAAAAAGAAAAGTCCAGTTTTGTCTACAGGGGAGCAGAGCAGGGAGCAATGACTAAAGCAGGACGAGAGAAAAAGGAAGAGAACTAAGTTGTTGTTCTGCTTTCCATATTGTTATTCCAGGTCAGACATGGTGAGGTTCACCAATGCAAATCCAATAGTGGGAGTTGGAATGTGAGCAAGGAAGTTCTGTCATGATCAGCTGTGAAATCTACATTGGGTAAGGAGTGAAATGAGGCAATTAAGGGGCTAATGATTCATGAAGAAGTGGTTGGATCATAGATTCTCAGTCTCAGTTGGTAGAAGGATTATTGGAGTCTGAATAAGAGAAGGAGTGAGCTGGAAACCCAGGGCACAGTGGTTGGAGAGTGGGACATAGAAACTGAGACGACAGACAACTGCAGCCAGCAAGGATGACAGTTCCAGGGTGCAACCGTGGGAGTGAGAGGTTAGGGTGGAGGTGACCAGGTCACTGGTGGACAGTAGGACACAGAACTGAGAGGCACAGAGGGATCTTCTGTGTAGATATTGAAATCACCTTGAGATAAATGTAGTGCTGCAGAGAGTGAGAATGAACTCAAAGTCCTCAAGGATCAAGACGAGAAGTGACCTGGGGTCAGCAGGTGCCTTCAAGAAGGAGCGGGTAGGCCAGGCATGGTGGCTCACGCCTGTAATCCCAGCACTTTGGGAGGCCGAGGTGGGCGGATCACCTGAGGTAGGAGTTAGAGACCAGTCTGGCCAACATGGTGAAACTTCATCTCTACTAAAAATACAAAAGTTAGCTGGGTATGGTGGCAGGCGCCTGTAATCCCAGCTACTCAGGAGGCTGAGGCAGGAGAATCGCTTGAACCCAGGAGGCAGAGGTTGCAGTGAGCCAAGATCGCGCCACTGCACTCCAGCCTGGGGAACAAGAGTGAGACCTGGTCTCAAGAGAAAAAAAAAAAAAAAGAAGGAGGGGATCAGTGGCATAGTTTGATGAGATTCGAAGGGAGATTCAACCCAGTGGTTGTTTAGGAAGGAAAGAGAGAATGGTTTGGAATCAGCAATCAGTACTGAAGAGGATATTGACCCCACCCCAGGGCCAAGGTATGAGGGCAAGAGGGAGAACAGCCACCACTTGAACACCTGAGCTCAGGTGATCCGCCCACCTTAGCCTCCCAGGTAGCTGGGACCACAGTCTGGAAGGGGGATGTAATAGCTTCACTAGGACAATTTTTGAGTTTTGAACTCAGTTTCTCGGAATACATAATTTCACTTCCACCTAAGTTGTTTGATAGGCACCATTTTCTGAACCTGCATCTGATGCTGACATTGGGAATTTTAACCCAAACCACAATTACACATTCAAATAACATACGGACAGTTTTTCTCCCATTTGCCCCGTAGACATATATTTATAATCTTCAAGCTTGCATTTTAAAATGATTTTTAAAAGCCTTGTTTACAAAAACATACAACTCTTTTCATTGTGAGGTCATATCCCTAGGGAGACTTACTAAATCTGTGTTCAAATTTCTCTGCCTATTTTTTCACCATCAGATGAAATGACTGAGGTCATTTCAGGTGAAGGCATCTCAGACAGCTGTCATTACTTCAAAAGATGAATAAAGAAAAAAAGCAGAGGGAGGAAAGGAGAAAGAGAAATGCAGAAAGAGAAAAAAGAAAATAAAAATAAAGAGAGGAAAAGAGTGAGAATGAGAGAGAGAAGGAGAAGGAAGGAAGAGGAGAGAGGGGAAGGAAGGGAGGGAGGAAAGAAGGAAGGAAGGGAGAAAGGAAGAGAAGAATGGAGGGAGTGAGGGAGGGAGGGGGAAGAGAGGGAGGGAGGAAGGAGGCTAAGGTTTTCAATATAAGACTATATGGAATTAGTCTTTTCTGAGGGATAATTTTCAGAAAAACAAACAAACAAACAAAAACCCTTGGCTCATATTCAGTCATCTCTGGTGCCATTTTTTCAGTTGTACTGTCTAGAACAGTGCTAATGAGTGTTTCCGGAATGAATTAACTGATCGCTATTGCCTTGTAGCCCTAACAAAGATTCCTCCATGACCCTTAGATCCTTGGACCCCTGTTCCTAAGAGAAACATCACCCACCTCATGCCCCCACGCCTGGCTTTTGCTTGGCTGCTAAGCTCCAACTTGCTTCTTTTTTCTTCCAACATGTGTATTCAGAAGCTCTTGGCTTTTATTAAATGCAACTCTGCTGCTAATACATTACAGAATCTAATCTTGTGCCAGCCACACCCTGGCACTGAACCCAGCTGGGCAGGGGGCCAGATTTGAAGTGAGGTTCTCCCTGCCAGTGATTAAGTTTGGTTAAGAGGTGAGATAGTCACTGCCAGATGCAAAAACTCCAGGAGGCATTTCCAGCTGCATTTAGAACTCTGTAGTTTCTGCCTCTGGTGATGGAGTTTGGGGGTCATCTGAACTAGGAGTGATGAGAGGTAGGAGCTGAAATAGAAACATGCGGCTGGGCGGGTGGCTCACGCCTGTAATCCCAGCACTTTGGGAGGCCAAGGTAGGCATATCACAAGGTCAGGAGTTTGAGACCAACCTGACCAACATGGTGAAACCCCACCTCTACTACAACATGGTGAAACCCTGCCTCTACTAAAAATACAAAAATTAACCAGGCATGGTGGTGCGTGCCTGTAGTCCCAGCTACTCTGGAGGCTGAGTAAGGAGAATCGCTTGAACCCAGGAGGCAGAGGTTGCGGTGAGCCAAGATCATGCCACTGCACTCCAACCTGGGTGACAGAGTGAGACTCTGTCTCAAAAAAAAAAAAAGAAAAGAAAAAGAAAACAGAAAGATGCAAATAAAACAGAGGTGAGGACAGCAGCGAGTGAGGGGTGGATCTTCGTAGGAAGCTAAGAACATAAACTGTGTTGTTAGAAACTTCTCTAATTTTTTACACCTCTAAGTCTACCTCCCTCCTGAAAGCCCTCATCTGGCCTGGAATTGGCTTTGAGGATTGTACCAGTATGCATTTTGATAACACATGATGAGTTTTTAGACCAAAGCACACTAGGGTAGTTGTTGTTGAATAAATGCATGGCTAACTCTGCAGCCTCCTGTGGGGTCAGGTTACCCCAAGCCCTGTGCCTCAGTCATGGGATACAGGGCGATGGTTGTGGATGGATCCTCATGCACCATTCCCTTAGCTCTTCAGTACATGATAGAATTCTTATTTGAGAACCCAGGTCCCTATCAGTACAAGTAAAAGGAAAAGAAAAAACACCCAGAGTGAGATTCTTCAGGTAGCTTTGAGGATGCCCAAGGTGAAACATTAATTAATCAATAACAACATGATGGAGAGGCAGGTGTTCCCTCTTCTGTACCCCCTTTCCTGGAGTGTGGGAACTACTGAGGCTCTCACAAAGCAACTCAAGGCTAGGGAGGAGATAGATACCATTTTGTTTTTGTTTTGAGACGGAGTCTCACTCTGTCACTCAGGCTAGAGTGCAGTGGCATGACCTCGGCTCACTGCAACCTCCACCTCCCAGGTTCAAGCAATTCTCCTGCCTCAGCCTCCCAAGTAGCTGGGACTACAGGTGCCCGGCCACCACTCCCGGCTGATTTTTGTAGTTTTACAGAATTTTTTTTTGTAGAGATAGGATTTCACCATGTTGGCCAGGCTGGTCTCAAACTCCTGACCTCTGGTGATCCACCAACCTCGGCCTCTCAAAGTGCTGGGATTACAGGTGTGAACCACTGCACCTGACCTAGACATATACCATTTTTGAATAACAAGATATGGTAGAAATGCCAGGGGGAAGTTTACTCTTCATAGGTTGAACACATGATGTTGCAGATGCATTACCTCAATGCTGATCACTATGAGGGTTAATGAAATCCGAAGGAACTTTCTGCCAGCCCACTCGTCACCACCACCCCCCCACCCACCAACCAGCCATGCAGACAGAAATGGCTAAAAAGGCCGCAACATCCACATTGAAGACTGGGCACAGGGGCTAGTGCTTGAAAAGGACCAAAGGGCAGAGGTGCAGAGAGAGTGGGAAGGAGAGAACCTGGCAGAGGGAGGGTGATCCTTGCTAGTCAAGGTGGCCACACACTCAGTCTTCCAGATGGGGACACGGTCACAGAGACACATTCAACAGGGCAGAGGAGCCACAGCAAACCCTGACTCTATGGGTTTTCTATGGAGAGGGCTTGAAGCGAGGCATCTGGGGGTCCCCTGTGTGACCAAAAGACCAGCTACCAGAAAGGCTGCTTCGCGTGGGTCTGGCACTGCCTTCCCTTCCCAACAAGGGTCAAAGGAGGGGCTACTCCAGGTGCCAGGTGCTCGAACACACATAATCCCCTTGGCAGAGAGAGCCCAGTCACCACCCAAGGTCCCAGGGATTAGATGCCAGGCCTGTCGGACTTGGGTCTGTGGTCTTCCCACAACACAGGAAAATGGCAGCAGCTGACAGGCTTCTTGTTCTAAGCACTGGCCGGGGTCTGCCTCTCATCTAAGGCTGCATCACACCCTGCCAGGTCCTCCCAACAGAGCTTGGTCATGCCACGTATGAATTCGTTTCACACCCCTCTGATCTCTTCCATGCTGCCAAACACACTGCATCCCTCATTTTCACTTAGGCATTCTGTCGAAGGCGAAAACAACATGTTGGAAGGGGGCTGTGAGAGGAATGAGGGAACACTTATTTAAAAATGAGATTTACCCTGTTCAACCCTACTCAGTCCTTGGAAATGACCTTCAGCACAGATTAGAGGTCTCTTTTTGGAAAATGGTAAAATTACAGAGACTGGTCCACTCCTATGTCCTCTTACTGGTCCCTTGGAATAGTACTTTTCGAACTTTACCGTGCCGAAGCATCCCCTACAGAGCTTCTTAAAACCGATATTCTTGGGCCCCATCCCCAGAGACCCTGACTCAGTGGGTCTGGGTGGGGCGGGGCAGAATTGTCATTTTTGACAAGCTCCCAAATGATGCAGATGCGAATGGTCAGCGAAGTGTGTGTAAAGTGCCCCTGCCTTGTGGATGTCACAAATGAACCCTTTCTAGGCACTGGCTGGATTTGTCTGCTAGTGCTGGAAGAGTGGAGAACTTTCTAGATTGCCCTGAGGGCCCCTGGGAAGTGTGGCTCCCTCAAGTGTTACTGTCACCCAGGAACATCAGACGGTCCCCAACTTTCTCTTCTTCCCGCTCACTTGGTGGGGAGAGGAGGACGGATGATTGGAAAGAGATGAAGGAAGCACTAAAATAAACTTTGCCTACTGGTGATTGTGCTGAGACCATTCCTGCCAAGAGAATGACTAGAAATAATATTTGCATTTGATCCAGATTTGAAGATTTGAGGTTGGACGTGCATACCAGTTTCCTTATTTGTAAAACCGGGAAAAAAACTACTACCTTGAAGATTCTTGCTAGGAGTAGAGTCACAGCTGTTGAGGGTAGAACCAGAGCCAAAATCTGGTTTCTCAGAATCTCAGGTCAGTGTTCTCATGAGTACACCAATGACAGTGGTGCCCATGGAGTGAGCACCCACCAGGTCTAGGCATTGCATAAATGGATCCACAGATGATGTTCCAGTGAAACCTCACAATACCCTGACAAAAAAGATATTGTTCTTCTCATATTACTCCTGAAGAAACCCAGTATTAGAGATTAAATAACTTGTCCAAGGTCACAGGGCTAGAGGTGGAATCCAGATCTCACTCACACTGTGGCTGTTACCACCTCACAAATCCCAGGAATCCTCCCACCAGTGCCCTCAAGAAACCGTCAGGTTGGCTGCAGCCCAAATAAGGCTGAGAGTAGGGAGAGCTGGGGTGTAGAACCTGCTATCATGGAGCTTTGTGGGCTGGGGCAAGCCACTTTCCCTGTCTGGACCTCAGTTTCCTTATCTGCAAAATGGTGTCTAAGCGCTCTTCCAGTGCTAACATATAACGACTCTACTACTTTTCCACTAGGGCATTGGTACCAAGTTGAGTTCCATAAATTTCTCTCATTGCCAGCATGCCATCTCCAGGGTTCCAGCAGTAAACCAGGTCCCAGGGAACCACTTAAACTCCTGTACTCCCTCAGGCTTAGAGAGAAGGGCCCCTATAGATCATCAACAAACACAGCTGCATGTCAGCAAACAGGAAGGTCCAGGTGAGCTGCTGGCTCAAACTAGGCAAGTACATGGATCCTGTCATGTCTTTTCCTTGGCACTTAAAGAAGGGAATGTGAGCACAGTAAGGTATGTACTCTGCATAAAAACATTTCAACACTATTTCTTTATAGATGAGATAGTTAAAGAGACTGGATCCAGGTGCCAGGCTGAGTGCATACAACAATTCAATATCAACACAACCTTCTAACAAGGCAGAATAAAGATTTTATTTTAATTTTATAGAGAACACCCACCATTAGCATGACATTTACCACTAACACTTTACTTGCTTTATCACATATCTATTCATCTAGCCATTCACTAATCCATCTTATTTTTTATAGATTTCAAAGTAAATTGTGACTTCAGTACATTTCTCCCTAACTATTCAAGTATATAGATCATTAGCTAGAATTCAATATTTGATATATTCTCTTTGATGTAAAATTTATATACAATGAAATGTACCAGTCTTCCATATGTGTTAGCTGAATTTTGTCAAATGCATCAAACCTGCACAATGCAAACCCCCATGAAGACACGAAGCATTGCCATCACCTCGGAGAGTTCTCTCAAGCCCCTTCCTGTCATAGATTCTTCCCACTCTTCACTAAAGAGTCATTTTACCCAGGACAGGTTTTTAAATTTAGTTTTATTGAGTTATAATTTACATACAATGAGATTCATCAATTTTGTTTTTCTGGATGAGTTTTAACAAAGTTGTGACACAGTTGTGCAACCACCGCCAGAGCCATGACATAACATATTCACATCACCCCAAAACTTTCCCTCATGCTCCTCTGCAGCCAATCACCTCTCCCCAACACCTGGCCCCTGGAAAACGCTGATCTGCTCTCTGTCACTATAATTTCGCCTTCTCTAGAATGTCACATTAATGTTACAATATGGTATGTAACCTTCCGCATTTAGCTTCTTTCACTCAGCCACATGCTTTTCAGACTTACCCACGTTGTTTATGTATCAATAGTTCATTCTTTTCTTACTGAAAAGTAGCATTCCATTGTGCTCAACGTACATAATTTGCTTATCCATTCACCTGTCGATGAACATTTGGATTATTTTCTGTTTCTGGAACTCAAATCCCAAATGAATACAATATAAAAATGATATGGAGTGAGTCTTGAATGGAAAGAATTAATCTCTGTATTAATTCTCATTTTGTATGGGGATTGGGGATAAACGTCTAGATCAAGGATCAGCAAACTTATTCAGTAAAGGGCCAGATTGCAAATATCTTAGGCTTCGTGGGCCATACAGTCTTTGTCTAAACCACTCAATTCTCCCATGATAGCACAAAAGCAGCTACATATAAACAAATATATATACCTAAAGACAATATAGAAACAAATAAGTGTGGCTGTGTTCCAATGAAACTTTGCTTATGGACACTGAAATCTGAATGCTATATATGTTTCATGTGTCATAAAATATTATTTGTCTTTTGATTTTTTTTAGCCACTTAAAAATATAAAGGCTGAATGCAGTGGTTCATTCCTGGAATCCCAGCACTTTGGAAGAACAAAGCGGGAGGATCACTTGAGTTCAGGAGTTCAAGAGCAGCCTGGGTAACATAGAAAAACACTGTCTCTACCCCCTAAAAAGAAACAAAAACAAAAATTAACTGGGCATGGTTGTGTGTGCCCATAGTCCCAGCTACTCGGGAGGCTGAGGTGGGAGGATCTCTTGAGCATTAGAGGTCAAGGCTGCAGTAAGCCTTGATTGTGCCATTGCACTCTAGCCCGGGTGACAGAATGAGACCCTGTCTCAATAATAAATAAATACAAATACAAAAAAAAAAAAAATTCTTAGCTTGTAGGCTGTGCAAAAATGTGGGACAAGTGGGATTTTGTTACCAAAATACTAGGGGTTCAGTCTAGGTCCTGTTGCTCACAGCACAGAAAGCCAGTCACTGAGACAACATACACTGCTAAGGAAGAAGGCTTTAATTGGGTGCCAAGGAGATGGGAGCTCAGTCTCAAATCCATCTCCCGGACCAACTAAAACCTGGGGTTTATATAGCAGGGAAGAAATGTAATGATTTGTAAAGAAACAGGAACCAGGGAGGGACAAGGAAGCAATCATGATGAATGAGGGGTCAGGCATGTCATTGTCTGAATGTAATGATCTGGGGAGTTTCAGTTCTTTGCTACTTTCTTGAGAGGCTTGAAGGTCTTTTCCTGAGGAAGGCACTCAGATAAAACAAATGTAAACTTCAGGCTTTAAGATCAGAAAGGTCAATTTCTATGTTTATCCAAAAGAACAGTCTATGGGACTATTCGGTTTGTTTCAATTTGGCCCATAGGCTATAGTTTAATAGTCTAGATTACTTCAAACCATTTTAGAAAATTATGTTTAAGTACATGTCATCAAAATTTAATTATAACCACAAGATGAATAGAAATAGGATATACAACTGCCAATCAACAAAAGGAAAAACAATGGAATAAAAAAAAAATGATCATCTGAAGAAAAGATTAAAAGGTAAAAGAAACAAAGAAAATAAGAAAGCATGATAAATAGAAGATATAAAATAACATGACAGGAATAAATCTAATCATATATGTAATAACAGTACCCATGAATAGGTTAAATTAGCCTATTGCAAGACACAGAGTTTCAGTTTAGGTAAAGAAAATTTAAAAAATGAGCCACTGCCATTGCCAAAAGTCATATCTAAAATGAAATTATGCAGGATATTTGAAAACAAAGGTATAGAACTATATATGCTACCAAAATGGGTATCAAATATTATGTAATTGCTTCAAGAACAGATAAATTGTTGTTTATTACATAATAAGCAGCAAACACTAGGTAAATTGCTATAAAAACAGATATATCAATATGAACACCAGAAACAACAATTTGAAATAAAAAGCATCAAGGCCAACAGGGAGAGTTCATATTGATAAAAGTTATAGTCCACCAAAAAGATACACTAATCATATGCTTCAGTATACCTCAAAATAGAATTCTGAAATCTATTTAATATATACATATGAATAGAATATTGTACTGGATAAATAGAAAGTACCCATTCTTTCAAACATCTACAGTGCTTTACAAAATGAATCATGTATTTGACCACAAGGAGAATTCCAATACATTTCAAAAAGCATAAGTTATACAAACCTTCTTGTTTGGCCACTGCACAATAAAATTAAAAATTAAAAAGCAGCAACAAAGTGTGGTAGCTGATGCTGGCAATCCCAGCACTTTGGGAGGCTGAGGTGGGTAGATAGCTCAAAGCCAGGAGTTTGAGACCAGCCTGGGCAGCATGGAAAAACCCCATCTCTACCAAAAATACAAAAACTAGCCAGCCTCATGACCTGGTCTCAAAAAAAAAAAAAAAAAAAAAAAAAAAAAAAAAAATTAAAAAGCAAAATGAAACATACAAGATAACAAATATATATATAGATACATTATATATATACTTTTTCCCCCAACTGGAAGTTCTAAAGCAACCTCTAACGCAGTAGTCCCCAACATTTTTGGCACCAGGGACCAGTTTCATGGAAGACAATTTTTCCACATATGCAGTGGGAGAGCTGGTTTCAGGATGAAACTGTTCTACCCCAGATCATCAGGCATTAGATTCTCATAAGGAGCACACAACCTGGATCCCTCGTATGTGAAGTTCACAATAGGGTTTGCATTCCTATAAGAATCTAATGCCGCTGCTGATCCGACAGTAGGTGGAGCTCAGGTGGTAATGCTCACTCTCAGGCTGCTTGCCTCCTGCTGTGTGGCCCAGTTCCTAACAGGTCACAGACTGCTCTGGTCTGCGGCCTGGGGCTTGGGGACTCCTGCTCTAACATTACTCTTAAGTTAACATTACTCTTAAGTTAAAGAGGAAACTGTAAACTAGAAAAAGTGACATTCAGAAACTCTGTTTCAGGGGCTGTGGGACATGGCCCAAGTGGGACTCAGGATAAGTTTATCAGAAACAAGTAGGGCTAACACTAAATGAAAGAGCATGAAATCAACAGTCTAGAATGAAAAGGCAGCAAAATAAACTCAAAGAAAGTAGAGGGATGGAGTATAAAATCAGCAGGATTTAACGAGGTAGAACACTCACACAAAAATATGAACTTAATTAATAAAACAAAATCTTGATCTTTGAAAAGACCATTGCTATTTACAAATCTAGTTAAAACTCATTTTAAAAGATATTTAATGTTTGAAATGAGCAAGAAAATACAACTATGGAGATTTTTAAAATATTTCCAAAGATGACCAAAAAGAAATTGTTAATTTAAAAAATTGAAAACCTAGATTGAAATATAAAATTTTCTAGGAAAGTGTAAATTACCATTTTTTTATTTATTTATTTTTTTTTTGTAGGGACTACTGCAATGAGATTTTGCAGCAGGGAAGAAAGATTGGATTCAACTCTCAAAATTACCAAAATTAACACAGGAGAGACAGAAAACCTATATAGGTCGATAAACACATAAGAAATTAGAACAATTGTCAAGTTCTTTTTTTAAAAAACACCCAAACAGACTCAGATGGTTTTATTTGTGAATTACATCTAATTTTCAAGGGTCTAATACTTTCTATGATATATGAATTCTTCCAGACTAAAGGAAATAATCAGAAATCTACAAGAATAGATACCAAACTGGAAAGTGTAGCATATGTGCCAGCTGGGTGCCACGAGAGGCAACTGTCGACTTGAAGTTAGGAATGCAAACAGTTTGTCACACCTGCAAAAGAGAAAAGACAGGCTCAGGATTGGGTCAGAGAAGCTGTCAGACCAGGATACATATCTGACCAAGTATTTATCAGCCCAAGGAGAAGCTCCAGAGTTCTAGAAGCCATGCAATAAAATTATAAATTAAATTAGAGGCCGGGTATGGTGGCTCATGCCTGTAATTCCAGCAATTTGGTAGGCAGAAGTGGTGAATCACCTGAGGTCAGGTTCAAGACCAGCCTGACCAACATGGTGAAACCCCATCTCTACTAAAAACACAAAAAATTAGCTGGGTGTGGTGGCAAGTGCCTGTAATTCCAGCTACTTGGAAGACTGAGGCAGGAGAATCGCTTGAACCCTGGAGGCAGAGGTTGCAGTGAGCCCAGATCATGCCACTGCACTCTACCCTGGGTGTGAAAAAGCAAGACTCCATCTGAAAATAAATAAATAAACAAATAAGCTGAGGCTTGTGTTCAAGGAAAATGCCCGGGCCCTTGTTTCTTCCTCACTCTAGCTTAGTCATAACCTGAAAGCATTCTGAGAAAAGCATGACCCTGTGTCACCACAAAATAATAAAAACAAAAAAGAAGAAGAAAGAAAAGCAAACTAGGCTGGGCATGGTGGCTCACATCTGTAATCTCAGCACTTTTGGAGTCTAAGGCACAAAGATTTCTTGAGCCTAGGAGTGTGAAACCAGCCTGGGCAATGTGACAAGAACCCCGTTCTACAAAAAAAAATACAAAAAAAAAATTAGCTGGGCATGGGGGCATGCACCTGTAGTCCCAGATACTTGCAGAGCTGAGGTTGGGGGAGGATCACCTGAGCCCAGGTCAAGGCTGCAGTGAGCCATGATTGTGCCACTACACTCCAGCCTGAGTAACAGAGCAAGACCCTGTAAAAAAGAAGAAAGAGACAGAGAAAGAGAGGAAAGAAAGAGAGAAAGAGAGGAAAGAAAGAAAGAAAGAAAGAAAGAAAGAAAGAAAGAAAGAAAGAAAGAAAGAAAGAAAGAAAGAAAGAAAGAAAGAAAGAAAGAAAGAAAGAAAGAGAGAGAGAGAGAGAGAAAGGAAGGAAGGAAGGAAGGAAGGAAGGAAGGAAGGAAGGAAAGAAAGAGAAAGAAAGGAAGAGAGAAAGAACGAGAGAAAGAAAGAGAAAGAAAGAAAACTATGGGCTAATCACACTAAAAAATTAAAGGCAAAAAATAATAATAATAAGCCTATTAGCAACTTGACTCCAACGGTGTTTTAAAAGGATTATACATAAAGAATATAAAGATAGCTTTAAGCAGAGAATCTATTAAGATAATTTGCTACAGGAGTATATGAAGGGCAGAAAAGATATTCCCATCACAATAAATGCTTTCATGAATAGATACGATAAAATGTATGCCTATTTCTGAATTAGAACCTAAAATTCTTAGCAATCTAAAGGTAGGTGGAAATTTTCCTTACTAAGGGCTAACTAACAAAAACTTGTAGCAAATATCCTATTCAGTGGCAAAAAAATTAGACATTCCCAGAAAAGTCAAGAGCAAGACAAGATGGCCCACTGCCACCATTACTACTTTATTTAATAGTCTACTGGTGATCCTAACCAATTCAATAAGAAATAAAAATAGACAGGAGAAGAAAAATTATGAATTTAAAAGTTGCCATTCCTTGTAAAATGGATTGTGGTTATGGTTGCCCAACTCTGAACATATTAAAAATCATTAAATTATATCCTTTAAAAGGGTGAATCCTATGGTATTGATGGCAGTGGCAGGCCATATGGAGCAGCTGCTGTCATCACTCTGGCTTCAGCAGTGAGGCATGGCTGGGGCTGCACTCTATTGAGCCAGCAGGAGCTAGGGACAAGCGGGAGACCCGCTCCTTCTGTGTTGAGGCAGGAGCTGCCTGGATGCTGCTGCAGTTGCCCAATCCATGGCTGTGGACCTGGGCATCCCTATACTCTCGGGGCTGGGAGCAGGGAGGAGATGCACTCTCCTGGGTGTAGCTGCAGCTGCCAAAGTTGTCCCTGCAGACCCGAGCCTCTGGCTCCACAGAGCAGGCAGGAGACCCGCTCCCCAGGCACAGTTGCAGCTGCCCCAACTGCAACCGCAGACCCAGGCATCTCTGCACTCTTGGGAGCCCAGGAAGGCACACCCTGCCCTCACAGGCTCAGAAGTGCCTGCTCCCACTGCCTGGCTTCTCTCTGGCTGCAGAGATGATGGGATGACCTGTCTCCAGAGAGAAGCTTCCCACTCCAGGGTCTCCTCTCTGCAAAAAGCTGAACACTCGTCAGGACACCCTGGCTGCGGAGAGGAGCTACCCACTGCGGGTCTCCTCAAAGCTGTTCTATCACTCAAATCTCCCCTTTTTCTTGTTCACTCTCCACTTTTCTGTGTACCTCATTCTTCCTGGTCGCAGGACAAGAACTTGGGACCCATCAAATGGTGGGGCTAAAACAGCTGGAACACAAACAGGACTGAGATACCCATCTTGCTCACCACGTTGCAGGTGAAGAGGAGAGAGAGCTGTGGCCCTTCGGGGAGCCCAGACCTGGGAGCTCCCCAAGTCAGGACTGTGACTCCCTCTTTGGGCCCCTGTGGTTCTTGGCATCTCCAAGTTTCCAGGCACCCCACGTTCCCTGGTGCCAGCTGTGGAAACTGCTTGCAGTGTGCCTGGTCCAGCCATGGCCTCGCAGAGAGCCCACACTGGCACCTGGAACTGCCCACCCTGCTGCAGCAGCCAGCGTGTCTGACTGATCAGTAGCCAGACCCCATGCTTGCTCACACACCCCTCGCCACTCCATGCCTGACTTGCCCTTGGCAGGTGTGGGATCCAGGCTGGTAGGATGAGCTAAGCGCAGTGTGCCAGGTCGAGTGAGCAGAACGAGCCCAGCAGGCCTGAGCAAAACTTGGGCAAAGACACCACCGGCCACAGAGGTTTCTGGCAAGAAAAATGACACTCCAAGGATCCCGTAACAGTATGTGAATTGTATTTTAATATGGCTCTGAAAAAATTATCATTATCAGCTACATGATTACCTACTAAGAAAATCAAAGAGAATAAATTTTAAAATGAATTAAAAGTGAGAGCATAGAAAGTTGCCATGTGAAAAATCAACATACAAAATCATTTTCCAATACACCAGCAATAGCCAATTTCAAAGCATCCCAGAAAAGAAATCCCATTTACTGTACACAGAAAGATCAAACATCTACAAATAGGTCCAATAAGAAATGTGCAAGGCTTCAATTGTAAAACCAATACAGCTTTACTGATTGATATGAGCTGAGGCAAAAAACTGGACTGCCAAGCCTTTCCGGCCCCTTGCCTCCCTTCAGGAATGGTCAGGGGGTCAGGAGGATTCCTTTTAGAACAGCCTTGGGGACATCACAGGAACTATGGAGAAGGTGACTAATGAACTATTTTAAATGCTTTGCACCAAGTCTGGCACATAGTGAGCAGTCAACAAATATTAATCCATTTTCCATGTATATTCCATGTGCAGCCAGAAGTTGGGGTCACAGACATTGAAAATCAGACTTGATCCTGTGGTGTTAGCTGGTTGATTGGGATGGCAGGAAAGCTTAGGGAAGAGCATGACAGTTCCTGAAATTAAAATATGCCACTTAGAGGTGAGGGGATCTGAATGGACATACGAGCTCACAGGAAAGCAAGTTGTTACAGTTCAGAGATAGAACACACTCAGTGTGTGTGTTTGGGAGCAAGGGGGGAAGCTGTCTCACTTGGGGTGACCAGATCGTGAGATATGGAGCTCCCTCATGTTCATCCCCAAACACCCCAACTCAGGGATCCGCTAGAGGTCCCTGTGTGGGGTGTATTAAGCTCAAGCTCCTCTCTAGCCATTCAAGGCTTCCACGGTCTGGTCCTATTGGTGGACAATGCTGGTGCTCAGCTTGGACCTCCATCCTTTTTAAAAACTATTTTTGTCCTCCTCCTCCCACCCCTAACAGCCAGCAACTGCAGCTCATTCTCAAAGGACTATCCTCAGACTACATGGTATTGGAAGTACCTGAGAATGTACTTTCCCCAACAATTACAGTAAGTCCTCACCTAATGTCTAAGGAAAACGATGTAAAAAGAAACCAATTTTCTCAGAGGCTAATTGGTTAAACAGAAGTTAAGTTCCTACAGCCTACTTCCGATCGTAAAAACGTCACTAAACTTCTAAATAGAGACCAAAAATACTTCTAATATTAACCATTGAAATAAATGTGAGCTATACATACATTTTAAAAAGATTAATAAAAACAAGGAAGATAATGATTTACCAGCTTATTCCATTCAAGGTGGGGGTGGGTCAGAGCCCATCCCAGCAGCTCAGAGCTCCCGGTGGGGACCCGCCCTGGATAGGACGCCAGCCAATCTCAGGGCACCTTCACACAATCCACACTCACTTTGACTGAGACAAGGTAGACACCTCAATTCACTCAATGTGCACATCTCTGGGATGTGGGAGGAAACTGGAGTACCCAGGGAAAACCCATGCAGACATGAGGAGAACCTGCAGGCTCCACACAGACAGTGGCTCGGCTGGGGATCGATTTTTTTCTCATCAGTGTTAGAACGAAACCACATTGAACTGAATGACATTATTCCAGGACCTGCTGTCCTAGGGTGGCGCAGGCACTGCGAGGGTCTCTAGGCCTCTGCTTCCGCGCACCAGATGACCTCGGTTCTAATAGTGGGGGTCTGTATTAGTTATGGTAAAGCTGGCTGCCATAACGAAAATGTACCATGATTCAAGGATAAAAGCAGCTCGTTTTTTAGATAAAGTCTAAAATGGATATTCCTGATTTGTGGGTGGATCTCCTCTAACAGGGGACTTGGGGCCCAAGTTCCTTCCCTCTTACGTTCTGTCAACTGCAACACATGTCTTTCCAGAAAGTTTGAGGCTGGCTTGAAAGTGGCATGTAGCACTTCTAACAGTAAGGAGGCTGGAAAGTTGTCAACCCAAGGAGAAGAGGAAATGGGTTTGGTGGGCCGCTAACCAGTCTCTGTGTTGTACTTGTGCCATATTAGTTGTTAAATATTTTGGATACCATCCCTTGTCAGAGACATGGATTTGAGGCTTGACTCTGCCTTTTTTTTTTTTTTTCTCCCCAATCAATGGTTGCCTAGGCTCTGCCTCTTTTTCCCTTTTTTTTTTTTTTTTGAGATGGAGTCTCGCTCTGTCACCCAGGCTGGAGTACAGTGGCACGATCTTGGCTCACTGCAACCTCCACCTCCCAGGTTCAATCGATTCTCCTGCTTCAGCCTCCCAAGAGCTGTGATTACAGGCATGCACCACTACGGCCAGTTAATGTTTTTATTTTTAGTAGAGACGGGGTTTCACCATGTTGGCCAGTCTGGTCTCGAGCTCCTGACGTCATGATCCTCCTACCTCAGCCTACCAAAGTGCTGGGATTACAGGTGTGAGCCACCACGCCCTGCTGGCCCTGCCTCTTAATAGTTGAGAGGGGACAGACATGGTGGCTCACACCTGTAATCCCAGTCCTTTGGGAGGCCAAAGCAGGAGGATTGTGTGAGGCCAGCAGTTCAAGACCAACCTGGGCAACATAGCAAGACTACAAAAAAAATCTAAATTTTTTTTTTCTACAAAAAAAAAAAAATCTAAAAACTAGCTAGGCATGGTGATGAGTGCCTGTAGTCCCAGCCACTTGGGAGACTGAGGTAGGAGGATCACCTGAGCCCAGGAAGTCAAGGCTGCAGTGAGTTATGATCATTCCACTGCACTCCAGGCTAGGCAACAGGTCTCAACTCTGTCTCAAAAAATAATAATAATAATAATTGAGAGAATTTGAACAAGTTGTTTAACCTCTCTGAGCCTCAGTTTTTCCATATGAAAACAGAAATGCTAATAATTGTAATAAATAATACCTTCAGGGTTCCTTGGAATTATAAAAAAGATTATATTTGTCAAGGGACCTTATAAACTATTAAGTCTCATGGAAATGCTCTTCTTCATTCACCCTGCCTGGAATGAACTTTCTTTTCCCTTCCTTTATATAATTTCTACCCACCTTTCAAAGTCTGAGTACAATTCCCTGTTAAGAGGGCCAGAATGCTCTATTCTATTAAATAGCAACTGTGACCTTTTGGGGTCCTGACACCACTAAAAAGAAGAAAAAAAATTGGTTTGAAATAGCTTGGGAATTTTACTACCCTGGGGGAGCCTAAGAGCAATTCCCACAACTGTAGCACTTCCCCCTAACTCAGAAATATTTGTTTCGCCTCCTGGTGAGCTTGTAGCAAGTTGTGACATTCGTCCCCGAAACACTAGGAATCAGGACATTCCTCTTGGACCATCGGTATCCAAACCCAACAACTAAAAAGATTAAAAACTCAACTTGAGGGACATGGAAATTAGAGGCTTATAACATTGCTTCATACCGCACCAGCTATGATATCAGACCCCCAAAATGTAACTGGCAGAGCCTAGAACTCCTGACTAATCCTCATAAAAATCCCCTTAACAATTGCCTCTTTTAGAAAACATTCTCAAGCGTTTCCAGTCCAAGATATGTTCTATTTTTCCCAAAGGATTGCATTTCATAAATGCCACCTGATACAAATGCCACTTAAAATCCTTCTTTTGTTAGTTTTGCCTCTCACACAGATGTTTAGTCACTTGAGATCAGGGACTGGGTCCTTTGACCCCACACTAGAGACATGGCAGACCATCACTAAAGATTTGTTAACCAAGGACTTCCCGTGGGGAGTGTCATTTCCTGGAATGGGATAGTCATGCTCCATTATCATGTTAAGCATCCAATATAACCATTAAAATATTGGGATTCTTGAAATCTGGTGTTCTTGGGCATTCATCTACCCAGGTTAGCACTGACCCAACCACATGGTACCACTCAGTGATAGGAAATGGGTGAGAATCACAGAGGAGTTTCCATTCATTCATCTGACAAATAATTATTAGATTCCAAAACCATTCTTAGCACCTGCCAGGAGTTTCAAGAGAAAAGGCATATATGTATATGATAAAGACTCACTTTCTAGTCTAGTACAGTGACACCAGGTGATAAGCAGTCCAATAAAGCTGGATAAAGAAGCAGGCAAGAGATTTAGAAGCAAGGCCCAGGGAGGCAACATTAGGGACAGGCATGTGGGAACATGACCCAAGGGAGGCCCGGAATTGAGAACAGGTTTCAACAGCTGTCTCCACTTATCAGACTGGCAAATGTTAAAGACTGACAACACCAGGTGTTGCTAGGGTGTGCAAAGCAGACTCCCACATATTGCTGGAATGGTGTACATTTGCACTAACCTATCTGTGGGGCGATCTTACAAAATGTACCAACATTTAAAGCGTATATATGTATAACTCGGCAATTACAAACCAGACATTTATCTTGTGGGAATAACTGGGCAAATGAAAACTGACATTGGTACCACTGTAGCCTATTCATTGTGTCACCGCTTGGAGAGGGTAAAATTGTAATCACTTGGCCATGAACTTGTCCCTGAACCAATCACAATGGCCAGAAGGATCAGATCTTCTGACTGGTCAGGCCTCAGTCACACATCTCTCCTCTGTTGCCAGGGGATAGAGGAAGACTGTGATTGACAGTTGAGCCATGTGGATTAGGATAAGAGAAAAGACAATTCCCTAAAGGAAAAAAAAAGGAAGAACATTGTTACTAGGGGACTGAAAATGGGAAAGCCAAACAAAATCTGTAATTAGGGCTGGGCGCAGTGGCTCACGCCTATAATCCCAGCACTTTGGGAGGCTGAGGCAGGTGGAGCACTTGAGGTCAGGAATTTGAGACCAGCCTGACCAACAAGGTGAAACCCCATCTATACTAAAAATACAAAAATTAGCCGGGAGTGGTGACATGTGCCTATAATCCCAGCTACTCAGGAGGCTGAGACAGGAGAATTGCTTGAATCCAGAAGGCGGAGGCTGCAGTGAGCTGAGATGGTGCCACTGTACTTTAGCCTGGGTGACAGAGCAAGACTCTGTCTCAGAAAAACAAAAACAAAAACAAACAAAACAAAACAAAAAAAACCCTGTAACTACCCCAGTCTACCATAGCAGGAGTCACTGGTGCAGAGGGAGAACTGCTTCAGGCAGACGGAAGAGATTAGTTTTTAACAGAGCCTTTACAGTCTGTGATGAAACCACCTCCAGAGAGGAGGAGGAGGAGGAGGAGGAGGAGGAGGAGGAGGAGGAGGAGGAGGAGGAGGAGGAGGAGGAGGAGAAGGCCACCCCTGACGAAGGAGACCCAGACTTGTAAATCCACCTCTATGAATAATTGAATAATTTTAAAGACATGGTTGAGGCTGTGAGGTAGTTGTAAGAAAAATATAAGCAAACAAGACAAATGAGGATACTATGGGCAGAGCCAGGAAAGGTCCCTGACCATGCATGGGCCCGCGTGGTGTCCACACATGTCAGTGAGACATTGGCTAGCACCGTGGGTACCACTTGTAGCCAAGCGAACTTGATCAAATTACTTGAGCACTTAAGACTTCAGTTTCTTTATCTCTAAGACTGAGAGAAGAAACCGATGTATGGGCTGACGGTGAGAATGTCTTGAGCCTGTGCAGGTAAAAACACCTGTGTGCCAGACATTGTGTACAGAACCTCAGCAAGGGGAAGGGCAGGCCAGAAACAACCCTCCAATTTAAACAGAAGAGAAAAAAGTAAACAGAAGAGATGAAGGATGGTGGCTCCAGGAAGTCTGAAACCTAGGGGTTTATTCTAGGGCAAACGGAGATCTCAAATTTAAGTTGGTGGTCATAATGAGGGTTACGACAGCACTTTCAATTAGAAACTATGTTGAAAAACTGGAACTTGCCCCCCTCCCACAAGTCCTTAACTGTGTATAAGTGGAACAACTGTTTACTTGTACATTTTTATTCTCATGGCTCATTCTCACTGGCTATTGAAACACTTCAGAACAGAAACTCCTTAAACGCCCCAAGACCAGGTTAGGGCACCCCGCCACCACCACCCTATTCCTCCATTTCGCCCTGTGCCAAGAGCACCGCAGGCCTGCTCCTGCCTCAAGTGTCCTTCCCTGGGTCCAACAGGGGACAACGTGTACCGTGGTTGCCTTGAATTTCCTCACCTCAAATTCAGATCGAGTGACATTTGCACCATCAAGGTGGCAAGCACGTGTTGCTCTGTCTGGGAGACAAGGAGAGATCGACATCATGAGAAGGTATGAGCACAGAGAGAGCACGAGGTGGTCCCACTGCTCCTGACCCCCACGAGGTCCAGTCTGTGTGAAAAACAGCATTGACCCAGAAACACAAAGGCACCCCTGTTTGTGTGGTATTGCGCAAGCCTCTGGCCTCTCCAAGCCTGTTTCTTTATCCTTAAAATTGTGGCAATTCTATCCTCTGAGGGCAGCCATGAAAAGTGGGGAAAAGCTTGCGGCAAGAGCCTCATAGCCTCCTAAGCAGCCATGCCCTGAGACGTCTGTGTCTTTTTTTTTCCGTCCCCCTGCCACCCCCCCGCCAAGATGGAGTTTCACTCTTTCGCCAGGCTGGAGTGCAGTGGCACAATCTCAGCTCACTGCAACCTCTGTCCCCGCGGTTCAAGCGATTCTCCTGTCTCAGCCTCCAGAGTAGCTGGGATTACAGGTGCCCACTACCACACCTGGCTAATTTTTGTATTTTTAGTAGAGACGGGGTTTCACCATGTTGGCCAGGCTTGTCTCGCACTCCTGACCTCAGGTGATCCACCCGCCTCGGCCTCCCAAAGTGCTAGGATTACAGGCGTGTGCCTGGCCGGGGTGTGTCATTTTTACTTTTCCCCATCCCACAGGGTTTTACAGAGTGTCACAGCCGTGGTCTGTGCCCTGAGGTAAGAAGTAAATGGGTCAGATAACAAGGCATGAAAATGAAGCCAAAATGAAGCAGGTATTTCACAGAGGCTCGTCTTAGGGTTTTCCAGCAGGAATCCAAAGTGTTGCTGCTACTGCAGACATCTGGTGTTGCTTGGCTGTGGCCACAGGGAGATGCGATGTGTCAGCCAGGAAATCTCAGAGGTGTCTGTGAGCAGGAGGGAGGCCACTCAGAAGCGATGTCCATGGGGCTGTGAAAGGGCAGGAAGAGAACGAGGAAGCAAGGAAGCAGGCAGATGGTGCTTGCTTTCCCTTCCCTGGCTCCTCATCACCTGCCCGGGGGCCCAATCAGCTCTGGTATCAGCGAATAGCCACCCTCAAATGGCTTCATCTCACCCTCCATCCCCAACTGTGGGATCTCCCTAGACATGAAGCAGAGACTCTAGCAAAAGGATGGTAGTGCTCTGCGGCAAACACAGCCATTCCAAATGGCATTCATGAGACAATTCCTTCATTCTCTGCTCTGTGCTTGGTGCTTTGGAAAGAAGCAAAAGACATTGGAACTACAAGCTGCTCACAATAAAGAGCTGTATTTGCACAGCCAACCCTGTAGAGGGGCTTCCCCAGGTCTAAGCCACCTAGGACCACAGATGCCACTATGGCTCTTCTGTAAGCACATCACTGGTCACTGATGTCCAGAGGAATGACTGGAGTGACAGGAAGGTAGGGGACCTGGGGGTGTGGTATGGACCCCAGTCAATGTGGAAGGGCACTCTGGAGGCTGGGTCAGGTTACCCAACCAGAGAGAAAATACCAGATCAGGATGGCAGATTCAGCAAGGGAAAGGCTGTGGCCAGAACCTAAGTGTGCCCATGGAGAGTAGCAAAGGCTATGCCATCAGCACACGCTGTCAGGTCTGGGCAGACAGGGACGCTCCCTCACCAAGTTCAGGCTGCAGGTGTGGTTAGGACGATAAGGAGAGGCAGCTCACTTAAGGGGGCTCCTGAGCATGAAGCCTCCTTCTCTCCCTTCCCTTTTCCTCCCTCCCTCCCTCCCTCCCTCTCTCCCTCCCTCCCTCCCTCTCTCCCTCCCTCTCTCCTCCTTCCTTTCTTCCCTTGACTTAGCAACTTTACATGGGATTATTTCCAAATAGCAGGGGTTCTTGGGACTTTTACTACTCTAATGTGCATTGTGAGTCTAAAAACTACCTGACTGTTCTTGCTCACCCATATTTCTTGGTTCTCACAAACACATTTCTTCCTAGGGAGCAGAGCAGCTGTATAGTCCAAGATTAGCTAGTCTCTGGTTAGAAAAAATCTCTCCAGCATCAGGTGAACTTTGGGTACACACCCCCTTGCGCAATTAGGGTGACTCCCTAGCCTTATCAGCTGCATGGTGGCGGCCATCTCTTGGGTGGACTGTTTCTTCAGAAGGGTCACATGCTTCATCCAACTCTCTCAAGTATTGTTCCAGAGCTCAGGGACACATGATTTGATCTTTCCCTCATGCAGGCCACAGACCTCACTTAGCCTATAGGCCCTCTAAAGGCATTGCCCCCGACAGGTAAACAGTCAGGCAGAGACCTCGTGAACACTGGTCTCTGGACCAAAGATTGCCCAGAGCTTTTGCCTTACCAGGGTGGAAACTTCCCTCTTCTCACTTCAGCCTGGGACATTCAGCCGATTTGAGTTCTCACGAGACGCTGGTGCCTAGGCACGAGATCTGAATGATATCTTTCTAGACAACATGCACCTAACAACCTAACAACAGTCTCCCTAATCCCACCAACCACCCTCCCTGTGATGCTGGCCAGAACATTTTAAACACCAGCATGAGCCCTCCCTGCAGGTAAAAATCATGTCTAATCTCACCATCACCTCCCCAGCCCCCAGATACCCTTTGCTCTCCTCTACCTCTCCTGCTGCCCATGACGCACCGCCAGTCCCTGAGGACTCCATGCTTGTAAATAGCATGCCTCTCCTGGAAAATCATTACTCACTCTCCTAGAGCTGAAGAAAATGTCATTGCTCTGTGTACCATCTCCTCTAGGCAGTTTGCTACTCTGATCTCTGAAGCCTGTTGCTCCACCTTGTGTAATAGGGTCACTGCCCTTTGGCTGTTGACACTTGTGTCTCTCCCACCTCTGCTAGAGCAGCTTGAAGTCAGGGGTGGGACGCAGTGTCTGGCAGGTGCTTCCTACAGATCTGTTGATGAAGACCGGACAGACACAAGAAGCTCTAGTTCGGGAAAAAGAATAATGCACTGTGTACCTATTGCAAGCCAGACACTGTTCTAAGTTCATTTAATACTCACAACAACCCTGTGAGGCAAGTGCTATTGCCACCCTCAGTTTACAGCTAAGGAAACTGAAGAACAGAGTGGTTAAGTAACTTACACGAGGCCTCTCAGCTACGAAATAGTAAAGCCAGGATGGATTTGAACCTGGAGCCTCTGCTCTTAACCAGTATACCTATTGCCTTTCAAACTAACAGAAATGAGACCAAGAGCTAAATTTCAAGGTTAGAGGCATCAGCATCAAACAGACTGGATGCAAACATTGGCTCTGACCTTGACCTTACTCAACTAAGCTGAGCCTCAATTTTTTCAAATGTGAAATGGACATTATAATAATATTTGCCTCATCTTTTGTATGGTTGATTTTAAAACTCTATGGATCTGTTGTAATCATAATGGCAAGGCCTTTGTGCCGTGACCTTGTGAATCTTTCAGATTTGAACTGCTGCTGCCAACCCTAATCTCAACCCTGTGAGAAATGACATTCACAGAGGATTGCCTGGAGTGTATTTAATGTATCTCTTCCTATAGATTTTTGACGGAACCAGACCATCAACGCCTGTGCTCTTGGAACTCTGACCTTCCCTGGGTGTATCACATTTGCTTTCATTGCCCTTGGGTATTGGGCCCTCGCTGTATGCTTGAGCTGATTGGGTTTATGGTGGGCATGTTGGGGTGGATGTGACTTAGTTTCCTTTACACAGGGTCATGGGGGTGAAAGAGCACTGGAATTGTCTTCATCCCTAGAAAAATGACATAATAAAGGGAAATTGTATTATTTTAATTGCTGGGAGTAGAATTTTTCTTACGCAGCAAATGGCTTTTGTTTGGGAAAACATTTCCATAAGCTGTGAGTGGTGGGAGTAGGAGCCCAAAGCACTGGATGTTTCTACAAGTAACTCAAGGTAAGAGGTAGTCTATTCTACCTGAGACAAAGAGGGGAATTTGGCCTCTAAGAGGCTGGAGAGAAAATTTAGAGAAGCCAGGAAAGGAAGGGAAGAGACGCCTATAAGATAGTGTGTGAAATGAAGGCCAGTGGCAGAGGGTTAAGGGCCGTGTCCTCCATCTCCCTAACCTTGACTTTCTGTGAACATCTTCACTATTTTGTGTGAGTAGAGTCTTTTGTAGAAGTCAAAGAAAAGGCTAAGCTTCACATCTGCAAGCCATGTGGTGTGGAAAGAGGTAGCCTTTGTAAGATCAAGAGCTCAGAGAAACTTGGCCTCCAGGGAAACAGAAGAAAACTTAAGTCATGCTCTGCACCTCCCCTGGGCCTGGAGATCCCAGCCAGCATCTGGCTTACATGACTGATTGTGTTTTCTTATTGGCTTTCGTCACTGGAAACTCACTGGGTCATTGTGTATATTGGGGTCCCTTATAATAAATGTTCAGGAACTTATTGGCTTTCATCATTGGGAAACTTAGGGTATATCGGGGGTCCCTTATAATAAATGTTCAGGAACTTATGCAGAGTTGCTTCCCGCATCTTATCCTACTATTTGGCCTTCATTTCTCTTGCTTGTCCAGAAAGAACCTTGTTTTCGTCTGCCTGGCATCCCTTCCTGTGACACATATTGTCCCACTCCATATGGTCCCTACAGAGCTGCCAATCAGAGTGCCCGGCCCCACCTCCATCACAGGTGTGGGTACCTGACTGCTGGCAAAAATGCCCCACTCGCCTGGCCACAAGGGTGGCCACAGAACTCAAGGTGGGTCAATCAGAGAATCGCCTAAGGTTGATATGGGGAGAGAATGTTCTCTCAGCTGCTTGCTAATTTGAATGAGTATGAATTTGAGGAGCTCCCTTGTCCATCATATGAACACAGCTTCATTTAGCCTGATGCCAAGCGGAGGCAAGCAGATCTGAGAGACGGAAGAAAAGACAGAGCACTGACAGTATCATTTGGGCCCCAAGATCTAGCTATACCTTCAGCTGCAGCCATCCCTGGATCTACCTGTAAATTGAGCTAATAAATTCTCTCTTTTTTCATCATGCACTGGGATACAGGCTGGAGGCAGAGGTCAGATTAGCTTTGTTCCCCATTTCAAGTCCAGAGGAAGCCCTCAATTTGGGCATAAGGTCAAAGGGGCTGTGCTTATTTTTAAGTGTCAGAAACTACAAGGGAAAATTCAGTTCAAGGACCATAACCAGGAATAAATTTCTGAAGTTAGTTACTAGTTAACAAAAGATCAAATGGAACAACTTCCCGGTAGGATTGTGGGGAAATAAAATTTCCAGAGAACTCCAAACTTGGCAAATGGTGATCTGTGATTGCTCAAATGCAAGGACAAGTTCCAGGCCCTGCAATTATGATGAGAGGAGGCCCCCAGTGGGAAGTCTTTCCCTGTGCCCTTCTCAGAAGTGGCCATCGAAAACCCTAGACAGGGAGTGTCCTTGAAATAGGAAGGGAGTTGGGGTCACTTGAGTTGGCTGACCAAGGAAGTGAGTGCCCTGCCTGGGGCTGTCGCAGTTCCTTCCCTGTAAAGCATGCAGTATACAAATGGGAGATTTTATTGCAGTGTTTGTTTTCCCGTTATCACTGGGGCCTCCCTATGTTGGGCATGGTGGTGATGGTGGTTAAACTTCTTTTGAAGCTATAGTCTACCAAATCCACAGAAGGTTGTTTCAAAACCTAATGAAGAAGGAAAATATATCACCCAGAAGCTCTGGGCCTGGGACTGGATCTGGCAACTAGATATTAATTGGTTTTTAAGTTTTTGTTTATATACTCATTGTATTATGCTAGGTGGGGGCATTCAGAGAATTGCATTTATGGAAGAAGGGTGATTTTCTTGCTCTAGCTTTCCTCCCAGAAGGGACCTCTTCTCTGGCCCCATGTAGTTTTGGAGTTTCTAGGAGTCCAAATACCCCCACCCCTATTCCATCTCCACAGAAGTGGGACCTAGCCCACAATAGCCAGACAGAGGACTCCATCTTTCTATCCACTGTGATTTGTTCAGTTGTGGGCATGTGACCTAAACACAGTCAATCAGGATTGACAACAAGCACTAAGGCCTTCTTTACCCAAAACATGCTAAAGAAGTCAATGCAGCTTCAAGCTCAACATTCCGTTCTCTTTTCTTAAAGGTTCTTCCTTCATCCCAACATTGAGATTTTCCACTGTTTTACCTCATGAAAGTTTAGAGCCTCAGATCATCAGTTTTCCTTTGACCTATGGCATGAATTATTTAGACAATATATTTTAATTTTCAAACCTATAGATTTTTTGTTTTTACTGATTAACTTTATTATTTTATTTAGAGAAAGTGATTTATATAAATGCCAATTCTTTGAACTTTATTTAGGCTTGCTTTCTGTACTAGCATGTGTCAGTTGTTATAAAACATATCTTGGGTGCTTGAAAATAATGTTTTCCTAAATTAATTGGTGAAAAGTTCTATGTAAGTCACTAATTATTGTGATGTTCAAATCACTAATATTTTTATGAATTTTTTTGTTTTCTATCTACTTGGTCTGTAAATCTCCCATTATAATGATGGATAAGTCAATTTCTCCTTGTTATTCTAATTTTTGCTATCTTTTGAAGGCGTGTTAGTAGGTATTTGCAAGTCTGGAATTGTTAAATCTTCCTGTGAAATTAATTTTGTAGCAATATGTGTAACTCTCTTTATGATTAGTATAATTTTTAAACTTAAAGCCTATTTCATCTGTTATCAGTCTGGCTGCACCAGCTTTCTTTCAATAAAATTTGCTTAGGGTATCATTTTTTCATGCTTTTATTTTCAACTTTTCAATGTTCTTATGTTTCATCTTTGTGTCATATAGGCAATATGTAGTTGAGGTTTTTTGTTTTTATCCAATCTGGTAATCTGTCTTTTAACTGGAGATTTTGGTCCATTTACATTTATTACAGATGTTCAAAGTTAATGTCTTAATTTGGATTGCCTCAGAAGCAGACCCTGAGGTGAGAATTTGAACGAAAAGGTTTATTTGAGAGGTAGCTTGAGAGAACCCTGATAAGGGAGTAGGGAGGTGAGACAGGGAAGGGAAGGAAGCCGATAAAGTATGTCTCATTTGGTTACCAATGTGGCCAACTAGGGCTAAATCCCAATAGGTAACTCTAGGAAACAGTGCAGAACAAACCAAGGAATGAGGGTGAGGGAGCTGGAGTGTTTATCCATTAATTCCAACCCATTATCAGTTGAGGCCTGCTTCTGGGTACATTAATTCCTCAGCACTTCCAGCTTATCCTGCACACATGCAGGGGAGACACAGTGGTCACAGGGAGCCCTCATGCAAAGAGCCCCAAATACTGCCAGTTAAAAGTTAGGAGAGAGGCCAGAAATGCTAAAATCCAAGGCTGTATGGGAAGGGCACTGATAGCATCTGCTAGCAGTTAATATCTTTACTATCCTGCAAAATACAAAAAACTTAACTCAAACTACCATCATCCAATTTATATGGCATTGTGTAGAATTTTCGTTCTTTTTAAGCACACAAATCATTATTTTATATAGTCAGTGTATGCTTAATTTCACCAGACATCCACATTTTTTTCTTGCTCACTTTTTCTTTGTACATCTTAGATGGCTTTTCTGGAATCAGTTTTATTCTTCCTGAAATAAATCCTTTGGAGTTCTACAGTATAGTATGTTGGACTTACCAGTCTTGCCTGAAAATGTCTTTATTTTATTCTTTGTTCTTGAATGAGAATTTCCTGGATTAAAAATTCTACACTGACAGCTATTTTCTCTATTTTGAAGACATCATTAAGCTGTTTTTTGGCTTCTGTTTCATTGATAAGTCAACTACCAGTTTGTCATTCTTTGGTAGGTAATTTGTCTTTTCTGTCTGCCTGCCCTTAAGATCTCTGTCTCAAGTGTTCTGCAATTTTCCCATGAGTGTTTAGTTATAAATTTCCTTTTTTCTAATTTTAATTTTTTTTTTTTTTTTTTTTTTTTTTTTTGAGACAGACTCGTGCTCTGTCACCCAGGCTGGAGCACAGTGGCACAATCTCAGCTCATTGTAACCTCTGCCTCCCCTCCCGGGTTCAAGCAATTCTTGTGCCTCAGCCTCCTGAGTGGCTGAGATTACAGGCATCTGCCACCACATCCAGCTAATTTTTTGTATTTTTAGTAGAGACAAGGTTTCACCATGTTGGCCAGGCTGGTCTCAAACTCCTGGCCTCCAGTGATCCACCCACCTTGACCTCACAAAGTGCTGGGATTATAGGTGTTAGCCGCTTCACTTGGCCTTTCTTTTATTTTTATTGCATTGAATTAGTTGGGCTTTCTGAATCTGTTGATTTATGTCTACACCATTTAGAACTAAGTTAAACACATGTGACAGAAAACTCAAAATAATGGTGGCTTGTAAAGGAGAGAAGATTATTCCTCTCTTGCATGCAAGTAGTCAGATGTTGGACAATCCTGGGTTGTTAAGGGTCTTCTAGCTCACTGTTCCACTGCCCTATAACGGCTTCCTTTCTCAGGGTCTAAGTTGGCTTCTGGAGCTCCCACCCTCATACCTGTGTCCCAGCCAGCAGGATGGCACAAGAGAAGGAGGGCTTGCCCCTTTTTCTCTGAAGAGACTTCCCAGAAGTCTTAAAGACTTTTACTTATACTTCAATGCCAGAATGCAGTCACATGACCATGCCTAGCTAAAAGGGAGGCTAGAAATAATAGAACTTTAGTAGGTTGCATTGCTACTATACTTTGGACATTTGATCCTGCAAACCTCATGTTGAAACTTGGTCCCCAGTGCTGGAGGTGGGGCCTAATGGAAGATGTTTGGGTCACAGGGGCAGATCCTCTATGAATAGCTTGGTGTCATCTTCATGGTAATGAGTGAGTTCTGGCTGTATTAATTCCTGCAAAAGCTGATTGTTGAAAAGAGCCTGGCACCTTTCCCATTTCTCTCTTGCCATCTGATCTCTGCACAGGCCAGCTTTACCCTGACTTCCACCATGAGTGGAAGTAGCCTGAAACCCTCACCAGAAGCAGATACTGTCACCATGCTTCTTGTACAGCCTGCAGAACCATGAGTCAAATAAACCTCTTTTCTTAATAAATTGACCATCCTCAGGTATTCCTTTATAGCAACACAAATGAACTGAGACAATTACCATTCCAAATAAATTTGTCGTTCTGACATCTGAAGAGGAGGATGAGTGCTATTAGAATAGGCAACTACCAATCTTTACCACAGTCTGCCTTTTGGCTATCAGACATTCATTTTACACTCCATTCCCACATTTGGAACATGTTCAACCTCCAAAAGAGAAACCTTGAAATTCTCATCCAGTTACTACATCTAGGTCAAAGTTCAGTATCTTTGGGTGACACAGAGGTCTTCCCATCAGGTCTAGATGTAGCTCTTTATGTTCTAGTGACTTATAAAACAAAAGACAATCCGTCTAATAAACAATGACTGAATAGGTTAACACAATTATAGCTCTTGTTCAGCAAAGGGGAAAATGAGAAGCATGCAGTCATCACTGGTCCATAGTGATCACCAAGTCCAGTTGGGGAGGAGGAGTGGAGGCTTCCAGCCCTAGCAGTGGGGTAAGCTGCCTGGTTAGTACATCTGGCAGCCCCAGGTTCTTCCATTTGGGAGGAACATCCTAATCTATTGTCCTTTGTGACCATCACTTTGCCTTCTCTGAGTCTCCTCCCCATCCCTTGTCCCCCATGGTCACATCTGAGTGGGCATAAAAATTATGCTTCTTGGAGCTGCATAGCGTTTGCACTCTGTTTCCTGCTGATGCTGATTTAGATCCTGGGGTGTGCTTTAGGGAGTTTAACTGTCACAGATCCAATATTCCATTGTGTTAATATTACCACAAAGCATTTATCCATCCCACTGTTTGATGAGTGTTTTGGGGTAGTTACCAGTTTGGGGTTAGTACAAATAGTGCTGCTATGAATATTTTCAGGTTTGTCTTTTGATGAACTTACATTTCTGTTCAGTATTGTTCCAGCTACCTATTACTGCATGACAAAGTGTCCCAAATGTAATGGTGTCAAACAACACTCATTTTATTATACCCATGGGCTCTGTGGGTGAGGAACTTGAATGGGGGCATGGAAGGTATGGTTCGCTCTGCTCCACCTTGCATGGGGTCTCAGTTAGGAAACCCAGATGGCTGGGGGTGATTTGAATGCCAGGGCAGGAGTCATGTGGAGACTTCTTGCTCACAAATCTGGTGTCTGAGCTGGAATAAGTTGAAACCTGCTCTTACCTGGGACTAAACCTCAGGATCCCTCTCCATAGTCTGCCCCTGTGACTTAGGCTTCCTCACAGTAGGAAGGTCTTGATATGGTCAAACTCCCTGCCTGGAGGCTCAGGAATCTAAGAGTAATCATTCTAGAAAGGAAAATTGAAGCTGGAAGGCATCTTATGATCTTTTTCTCTCTGCAGAGTCTCATAGTGTCACAAACACCACATTCTATTGGTTGAACTGTCACGCTCTCCATAATTCAAAGGCATTTGATGTAGATTCTGCCTCTTGAGGAAAGGTGTGTCAAAGAATTAGACGCATCCCCAGGAGTGGAATTTCTGGGCCACAGGGTATGCATATACTCAGTGTTGGTGCTGCCAATCAATTTGACAAAGGAATTACATTGGCATAACCCCCATGAGCAGTGTATGAGAGCTCTGCTTGGTCCTGCCTTTTTCATTTTAGCTATTCTGGTGGGTGTGAAGTAGCAGCACATTGTGACCTTAATTTGCATTTCCTTTGGATTTTCCTGATGCCTAATAATACAAGCTGTAGTGGGCTGAGTGGTGTCCCCCAAAAATATTAGATGCTTTAATTCCTGAAAGCTGTGAATGTTGCTTTACATGGTAAAGTTTTTGCAAATGTCATTAAGTTAAGCATTTTGAGATAAGTAGATTATTCTCGATTATCTGGTGGGCACTAAAAACCATTACAAATTGACGTGGTTTTGCTGTGTCCCCATCCAAATCTCATCTTGAATTGTAACTCCCATAATCCCCATATGCCAGGGGAGGAATCCAGTGGGAAGTAATTGAATCATGGGGGCAGATCTTTCCCATGCTGTTCTCCTGGTAGTGAATAAGTCTCACAAGATCTGATGGTTTTATAAAGGGGAGTTCTTGCACATGTGCTCTTGCCTACCACCATGTAAGATGTGCCTTTCTCCTCCTTTGCCTTCTGCCATGATTGTGAGGCCTCCCCAGCCATGTGGAACTGTGAGTACATTAAATCTCTTTTCTTTATAAATTACCCAGTCTTGAGTATGTCTTTATTAGCAGTATGAGAACAGACTAATACAGTAAATTGATACTGGTAGAGTGGGGTGCTGCTGTTAAGATACCCAAAAATGTGGAAACGACTTTTGCAACTGGTTAACAGACAGAGGTTAGAACAGTTTGGAGTGCTCAGAAAAATACAGGAAAATGTGGGAAACTTTGGAACTTCCTAGAGACCTGTTGAATGGCTTTGCCCAAAATGCTGATAGTGATATGAACAATAAGGTCCAGAATGAGGTGGTCTCAAATGGAGATGAGAAACTTGTTGGGAACTGGAGTAAAAGTCAGTCTTGATATGCAAGATGACTGGTGGCATTTTACCCCTGCCCTAGAGATCTGTGGAACTTTGAACTTGAGAGAGATGATTTAGGATATTTGGCAAAAGAAATATCTAAGCAGCAAAGCATTCAATAGGAAGCAGAGCATAAAAGTTTGGAAAATTTTCAGCCTGGCAGTGCAATAGAAAGGAAAAATCTATTTTCTGGGGAGAAATTCAAGCCTGCTGCAGAAATCTGCATAAGTAACAAAGAGCCCAACATTAATCACCAGGACAATGGGAAAAATACCTCCAGAGCATGTCAGAGACCTCTGTAGCAGCCACCCCCCATCACAGGTCTAGAGGCCTAGGAGGAAAAAATGGCTTCCTGGGCTGGGCCCAGGGTCCCACTGCTATGTGCAGCCTGTGGTCTTGGTGCCCTGCATTCCAGCCACTCCAGTTGTGGCTAAAAGGTGCCAAGGTACAGCTCAGGTTATGGCTTCAGAGGGTGCAAACCCTAAGCCTGGCAGCTTCCACATGGTGTTAAGCCTGCAGGTGCATAGAAGTCAATAATTGAGGTTTGGGAATCTCCACCTAGATTTCAGGGGACTTAGGGAAATGCCTGGATGTCCAGGCAGAAGTTTGCTGCAGGGGCGGGGCCCTTATGGAGAGTCTCTGCTAGGGCAATGTGGAAGGGAAATATGTGGTTGGAGCCCCTGCAAAGAGTCCCCACTGGGGTACTGCCTAGTGGAGCTGTGAAAAGAGGGCCACCATCCTCCAGACTCTAGAATGATAGATGAACTGACAGCTTGTACCATGCACCTAGAAAAGTCACAGACACTCAACACCAGCCCCTGAAAGTGGCCAGGAGCAGGACTATACCCTGCAAAGCCACAGGGGTGGAGCTACACAAAGTCATGGGAGCCCATCTCTTGCATCAGTGTGGCCTGGATATGAGACATGGAGTCGAAGGAGATCATTTTGGAGCTTTAAGATTTGGTTGTCCCGCTGGATTTTGGACTTCCATGGGGGCTTGTAGCCCCTTTGTTTTGGCCAATTTCTCCCATTTGAAAAGGGTCTATTTATGCAATGCCTGTATCCAGGAAGAAGCTAACTTGCTTATGATTTTACAGGCTCATAGGTGGAGGGGACTTGCCTTGTTTCAGACAAGACTTTGAACTGTGGTCTTCTGAGTTAATGCTGAAATGAGTTAAGACTTTGGGGGACTGTTGAGATGGCATGATTGGTTTTGAAATGTGAGGACATGAAATTTGGGAGGGGTCAGGGCAGAATGATATGGTTTGGCTGTGTCCCCACCCAAATCTCATATTGAATTGTAGTTCCCACAATTCCCATGTGACATGGGAGGGGCCCAGTGGAAGGCAATTGAATCACGGGGGTATGTCATTCCCATGCTGTTCTCGTGATAGTGAATAAATCTCATGAGATCTGACAGTTTTATAAAGGGCAGTACCCCTGCACATGCCCTCTTGCCTGCCACCATGTAAGACGTGACTTTGCTCCTCCTTTGCCTTCCACCATGATTGTGAGGCTTCCCCAGCCATGTAGAACTGTGAGACCATTAAACATCTTTCCTTTATAAATTATCCAGTCTCAGGTATGTCTTTATTAGCCAGCATGAGAACAGACTAATACACTAATACAGACTAATAATTTATAAGAATACACTAGTGTTCTTTTAAAAGAGAGACAGAGGGAAATTAGACATTCATATAGGAGAAGGTGAGGGCAAGGTGGAGGTACAGATTGGAGTGATGTAGCCACAAGCCAAAGGAAGCCAGGAACTGCCAGCAGCCCCCAGAAGTGAGAAAAGCCAAGGAATGGATCTTCCTCAGAGCCTCCAGAGGGAGCATGGCCTTGCCAATACCTTGATTTTGGACTTCTTACCTCCAGAACTTTGAGAATACATATCTGTTGTGTTAAGCTGCCATGATTATGGGAATTTGTTACAGCAGCCCCAGGAAATTAACACAAACATATTTTTATTTGTTTATCAGCCATTTGCATATCTTCTTTTATAAAGTAGTCATTCAGGTATATTGCCCATTTTCTATTGGGTTGTCTACTGATTTGTTTATTGATTTTAGGAGTTCTTTTTATATATGCTGTTTCTTTCTTTCTTTTTTTTTTTTTTTAAATATATTTTATATAAGTTGAACTGGTTTGTGTTCCCTGGGAAGCAGAGACTGAGGTGGTGTTAGAAGTGTAAAAGGTTGGGCCGGGCGTGGTGACTCATGCCTGTAATCCTGGCACTCTGGAAGGCCAAGACGGGTGGATCATGAGGTCGGGAGATCGAGACCACCCTGGCTAACATGGTGAAACCCCGTCTCTACTAAAACTACAAAAAAAATTAGTTGGACATAGTGGTGGGCACCTGTAGTCCCAGCTACTTGGGAGGCTGAGGCAGGAGAATGGCATGAACCTGGTAGGCGGGGCTTGCAGTGAGCCAAGATCGCACCACTGCACTCCAGCCTGGGCGATTTAGCGAGACTCCGTCTCAAAAAAAAAAAAAAAGAAGTGTAAAAGGCTTATTGTGGAGTACACTACGAAGGAAAAGGAAAGAAGGTGGGATTGGGTAACGGGAGCCATCGAACTGCAATACAGCCCTGGTGGCCTCTGACAGCCCAATAGGGAGCTCTGAAGCCAAGACTGCCCATCAGAGGAGCCCTGCTTCAGGTGGAAATAGCTAGGCCTTTGTACCACTGCCTTCTTTAGTCATTGGCTGGAGCATACTCTGCAAAGAGCATGGTTGGTTACCTTTGCCTTTCTGAATTATTGGCCACGGATGGTCTCCAAGAAGAGCACAACCTTGGCTCAAAAGCTGATGTGGACCTGAAGGCAGGCACCAACAGCAGGAGGTCGTGAGTTCATCACACTCCTCATAGCTTCACAGGAGGTCTTTCTTAAAGGAGGACCTGAATAGTGCATTCACATCACCATGAGTCCAATATTGCAAATGTCTTCTCCCAGTCTATGCTTATCTTTCATGCTTTTAATGATGTCTTTTGATGAACAGCAGTTCTTGATCTTAATGTAGTCCAATTTTTCTTTTATTCCTTTATAATAAGTTATTTCTATGTCATTGTAAGAAACATTTGCCTACCCCAGTTTTCTTCTAAAAGATTTATTTTTTGGCCCAGCGCGGTGGCTCACGCCTGTAATCCCAGCACTTTGGGAGGCTGAGACAGGAGGATCATGAGGTCAGGAGATCGAGACCATCCTGGTGAACATGGTGAAACCCCGTCTCTACTAAAAATACAAAAAAAATTAGCCAGGCGTGGTGGCGGGCACCTGTAGTCCCAGCTTCTCGGGAGGCTGAGGCAGGAGAATGGCATGAACCCGGGAGGCGATGGAGCTTGCAGTGAGCGGAGATCGTGCCACTGCACTCCAGCCTGGGCGACAGAGCCAGACTCCGTCTCAAAAAAATATATATATATTTATTTTTAAATCTCTCACATTTAGACCTACAATCCATCTGGAATTTTTACGAACAATATGTGAAGTAGGGGTCACAATTTATTTTGTCCATTTGACTATTCAATTGCCCTTCAAAAGACCATCTTTGCCCCCTGCCCCACCATACTGTAGGTGTCACCTTTGCCATCAATCAGGTGAACATATATATTTTGATTGGCAGTTCCTCAATGGCTAATGATGTTGAGTATCTTTTCATCTGCTTATTGGCCATTTGTATATCTTCTTTGGAGAAATGTCTATTAACATTCTTTGTTCATTTTAAAATTAGGTTATTTATCTTTTTATCATTGACTTGTAGGATTCTTTACATAATCTAGGTAAAAGACCTTTATCAAATATATGGTTTGTGAAAATTTCCTCCCATTCTGTGGGTTGTCTTTTCACTTTCTTGATTATATTCTTTGAGGCACAAAGAGTAAATTTTGAGTAAGTCTAATTTGTTTCTTTTTTTCTTTTGTCACATGTTTTTAGTGTCATATACAATCCAAGGTCATGAAGATGTATGCCTATGTTTTCTTCTAATAGCTTTATAATTTTTTAGCTCTGACATTTAGGTTTTTGATCCATTTTGAGTTAATTTTTGTATATGGTATAAGACAGAGGTCCAACTTCATTCTTTTGCATGTGGATATGCAGTTGTTCTAGTACCATTTGCTGAAAATACTATTATTTTCCTCATTGAATTGTTTTGACACCCTTGTCGAAAATCAATTGATTATAAATGTGAAGATTTGTTTCTGGATTGTCAATTCTGTTCCATTGATCTATGTCTGTTCTTATGCCAGTACCACCCTGTCTTGATTACTGTAGCTTTTTAATAAGTTTTGAAATTTGAATTGTGTCCTCCAACCTTGTTCTCTTATCTCAACATTGTTTTGGCTACACTGGATCCAAGATGAACAAAGTGTCCTATTGCATAACATACTCCCTTCTTTATAAGACAGTTGTGGTTGCACACAGATTTGTTGCCTTCTGTTAGCCTTAAAACAGGTGATTTGACAATGATTAGTTATTCTCAGCTGGGGACAATTTTGTGCCTCCCTTCCCTCCAGGGGACATTTGGCAATGTCTGCAGAGATTTGTGGTTATTACAATTGAGAAGAGGGTGCTACCCATCTAGTGGGGAGACACTATGGATGTTGCTAAATATCCTACGGTACACACAATAGGCCCCCACATCAAAGATTATCTGGCCCAAAATGCCAATCGTGACAAGATTCAGAAACCCTAGACAATAATTACCATGTCTTTTTTTTTTAACGCTTTCTACAGAAGTCCCGAGTACATATGTGGCTGCTATTTCGTTGAACTCCTTTAGCTTAGAAATACATTTTGAAAATGTTTATTTGTCAAAAATTAATGAAGGAGAATGAACATTGCTACCATTTATTGAAGACCCTTTCTGCCTCAGGCACAGCGCTTAACGTATTAATGAAGCCACTAACACTCATTTCATTATTTTCTCCAGAACTTTTCTGCTTTGGGTCAAAGGTTGACATAAAATTTCCAAAGCAAACGATGGGTACACTGCAATTTTCAAGTAAATCACATAACTCAAGCAGAAACTATTAAGATTGAGTCTCTAGGCGTGAAAATATGTAACATTTCAAAGCTGGATTTTACTCAGATGAACATGTCACATTGTGCTTGATAGGAGTACAGTAATTTTTCCACCCACCTTTGAAAAAGCTGGAGTCCCAAATGCAAGCCTGATATTCATCTTCCAGCATCTAGACTCAGGCTGCCAGTAAGAACATTCCCACGATCTCTCCCTGGGCCCCCAGTACAGGCTCTACCTGTCTCAACTTGTGCTATCTTCCCTGCAGGGCTAGGGATTGAACAATGACTTGAAATTTTACAAAATACCATCAAGCTCACTTGCCCAGCTACAGAAAGAAAACAAAGATAATAAAAATCCTCATAAATTTATAGGGCCATTTGACTCAAGAGGTCCAATAGCATTGTCCGGGGATCAGGGCAGTAGATAGGGATGAAATAAGCAGCTATAAAGCAGAGATGGAATAAGGGTTTTGTATTGTTAGCAAGGTCAGTGTAGGGTACTGAGCATGAGTCTGAGGCAGTGTCTGTATCCAACGGGAGAAAGCACAGTTATCAACTGAGAACTGGCAAATGCCATATTTGCTATGCCTGCTTAAATGTCTTGATTTCTTTTTTTTTTTTTTTTTTTTTTTTTGAGATCGAGTCTTGCTCTGTCTCCCAGGCTGGAGTGTAGTGGCACGATTTTGCCTTGTTTTGGCTCATTGCAACCTCTGTCTCCCAGGCTCAAGCGATTCTGCTGTCTTAGCCTCCCGAATAACTGGGATTACAGGTGCCTGCCACCATGCCCAGCTAATTTTTGTATTTTCAGTAGAGTCAGAGTTTCAACAGGTTGGCCAGGCTGGTCTCGAACTCCTGGCCTCAAGTGATCCACCTGCCTCAGCCTCCCGAAGTGCTGGGATTACAGGCGTAAGCCACTGCACCCAGTCAAATGTCTTGCTTTCATTGAGAAAGGCATATTAATGGAGGAAAGTTACTGGCTGCAGTTTATGTCATTTATACAGGGTTAGGAGAGAGGTCATCTTATCTTTATTGTCACACACAGTAGGAAAGGGTGCACATCCAGATGCATGTTGGCCTATGTCATCAGATTTCCACCACACCCACCTCCCCATTGTCCCGTAACACTTGGCTACTGTCTCAACTTTCCCGGTTCTCCCATCCTGGTTGGCTCAGTAGGTGAGTTGATTCTCTTTTCAGGTGCCTTCTTTGGATTTTCCGCACTCTTGGTGCGTGCACCTCAGCTCCTTGGACATCACCCTGACGTTGAGCCCCTGGTTCTGTGCTTGGGACTGAGGGTAAATGACACAGTCAGTGTCCCCAACCCCACCACATGGCAAAACAAATACTGACACTTCTAATTGCCTTTTTTCAGCTGGGGAAGTTTGTGTTGAATATTATCAGGATTTCAGGCAAAATGACTGGGTAAGAGATGACTTGATACCTGACTTAGAAGAGGACACCCTGATGGGCACAGTCCCAACTCTGACTTTGCTCCGGTTTGAGACAGCCCTCAGACAGTTCAGTTCCCTTGGGTGAGGTTGCCAGATAAAACACAGGATGCCTAGTTAAATTTTCATTTCAAATAAACACGGATTAATTTCTTTGTTAGTATAAGCAGGCCCCATTTAGCACAAGTATATCCTACATTTTTATTTGCTAACTCTAGCAACCCTACTCCTGAGACAATATTGGGTCGGTCACCAAGTGTACCTGACACCCTGCTGTGGGCCAGGGCTGGGCCGGGGCTGGGCAAGAGTCAGCTCCCACCTCCCAGTGTCCCGCTACCAGCCCAGACCAGAGCTGACTGCACATGCGCAGTGAGCAGTACAGGCTTGTGTTGCGGTCCCACCGACGGGTACCGGGAGAATGGGCGCTGTTCTCTGGCCTCTGCATGGGGAGGGCCTCCACCTCTATCAAGGTCCTTGTGGTGGGACTTTCCACAACTGGGTTTGTAGTACAGCCAGGCAGCTAAAGAGAGTGACCAGCAGACACAGGTTTGAACATCACGCCAAAGGCATTGTGCAGGGTCCGGCCTGGTACACCAGAACACGGCAGGAGCTGTGGCAGCCAGGCTCCGAGCAGGGACCTCCCACTCCTACCACTTCCCGCGTGCTCTGAGTGACCCTGGGAGAGAGAGAGAGGGAGAGGAGAGCACTTGCCTCTTCCCCACCCCCAGCCCACTGGCCACTCAGGAGGAGCCCTGAGATGGGGTCAGAACAGGTCTAAGTGGACTCCCTTTGTTTTGCAAGTCTCCTGTGACGGAGCCCCAGCCACACCCTTCTCCCATGGACAATGTCTTGTCCCGCCTGCCTTCCTAACAGGGACCCTTCTTCTGCCACTGGCCTTCCCTGTCTGCCTACATGGCTGATGATTTTCATTTCTTACGAAAATAAAGCTGGCTTTGTTAACTTATTTGTAATGTGCACACTTAATGTATAGATTCTTATAATGCCATCCTCTAATAAAAGAAGCCAGGGCTTCTTGGAAATGGCCACTAAAGGAAAAACAACAACAACAACAAAAACAAGCTTTTAGACAATTAAAGTTAGTATTATTTAGAGTCTTACAGAGGAGTCCAACCCCAGAGGAGTCTTTCAGAGCGTTTCTGTTAGACTGCTCCAAAGCAGTATTTCAGCCCACAGCTCACATACAGGTGATAGAGGTTCTCTGCTTGCGTTCAGAAGTCACATTACAGCAAAATGTCGTCAAAGTTTGGGCACACAAGTCCATCTGGTTGTAGATTACAGAGGCACAATCATTAATCTTGTCAGATGTTATCAGACTCATTCCCAGGAAGTCACCTCTCTTGGCAGGCGGAAAGAACCTTCTTATTTGCAGGCAGGCCAGATTGCTAGCAGCATGGAGTAGGTCACGACACAAGGTTGCATGCCATTCTCCTGAATAATGATTCATCTCTTGTCAGTGGGTGACCAGTACTTTGGCCTTAGCCATTGAAGAATAGTTGTCCAATTTTGAAGAATTTAGGTAGAGAGAAAGGTAAATGTTTTAATTTTATTCACAAAAGTAAACTTTATCCAATTGTTGTAAAATAGCTCAAAAGAAAAGAAGCATTCTTCACTTTGGAAAACAAAATATAAATAGAATCAGCAATGTTTCAAACAGAAGTCATAAGAATCACTGTAACCCTCCATCAGTTCAGCCGCATGAAAATCGCTTTAGTTCTCCATAGTTCAGTCCCATGTAATTCTTGTTCTGATTGATGTTTGGCAATCTTAATAAATGCTGTCATCAGAGTTCTGGAATTTTTTATTTAGTCCATTGATCTTAAAGTTACTAGACATCTATGTTCAAGAGTACTTGTTAAGGCCAGTCGCAGTGGCTCACGCCTGTAATTCCAGGACTTTAGGAGGCCAAAGTGGGCAGATCACTTGAGACCAGGAGTTCGAGACCAGCCTGGTGAAATCCTGTCTCTACTAAAAATACAAAATAATTAGCCAGGCATGGCGGTGCATGCCTGTAATCCTAGCTACTTGGGAGGCTGATGCATGAGAATTGTTTGAACTGGGGAGGTGGAGGTTGCAGTGAGCTGAGATCTCACCACTGCACTCCAGCCTGGGTAACAGAGCCAGAGTCTGTCTCAAAAAAAAAAAAAAAAAAAAAAAAAAAAAAAAAAAAAAGAGTACTTAGAGAAGAATTCAAAACAATAACTGTGGATGACAAAAACTTATAATAGCCATGGTTAAAATCTGATGAAAGTTCTCAATTGAAGAAAATTTAGTTATTTCTATTACATACAGTATTTTAAGATAACGACCAGAATGATGACAGACAGTGGCCCATCAGGACCATCAGTCTTTTATAAATTTTGTATACTCTTTAGAATGCTCACATTAATAACATCCATACAAATATAACTTTGGAAAACATTTAACATTACAATCAAAATTATTTGATAGATAACATATTAGAATTTTTTGGATTTATATAATTTTAGAACATTTATATCAATAACATACCCATAAATGTAACTGGAAGATCTAGTATCATTTATGATTTGATAATGCTTTCCTTATAATTTACCAAATAAGCCTAATCATTTAACATCTATGCAAGATGAGAGATGCTTTTTTTTTTTTAGGTTTTTCAGCAACCCAACTGGAAAATCTCAAAGTTACGTGAAGCCAAAAAAAGAAGAAAAACACTTAATTTAGTATTTTGATCCTGGGGAAACCTGCCGAAGATGTCAAAAGGTTAAAAACATATAATTGAAACAGAATTACAAGTCATTGTTAAGTAATAGTTATTTAGAAGTTACATTCGGGCAAAATCTCATCAAAGTTTGGGTGCAAGAGTATATGTGGTAATAGATTACGGAAGCATAATTCTTCATCCTGTCATTGTCATATGTACAGGAAAAGGCAAGGGCTAGAATCATTGAACTTATCTTTTCTAAAAATGTGGTAATCAGGCAAGAGATGTGGGAACATATTCTCTATCCTGCTTATCATCTTCAAAGCATTCTTCCGGAGGGCTGTGCTCAGTCACTGAGTCAGAGGTTTCTGAATGAGCAGAAGGAGCAAACGTGGCTTTTTTGTTTGTTTTTAAGACAGGGTCTTACTCTGTGGCCCAGGCTGAAGTGCAGTGGTGTGATCATGGCTCACTGCAGCCTCGAACTCTGGGATCAAGTGATCCTTTAACCTCAGGCTCCCGAGTAGCTGGGACTACAGGCGCATGCCACCAAGCCTGGCTAATGTTTTTTTGTTTTGTTTTGTTTTGTTTTGTTTTGTTTAAGTTTTTGTACAGAGCAGTGGTTTCACCATGTAACTCAGGCTGGTTTGGAACTCCTGGACTCAAGTGATCCTCTCTCTTTACAGCAAGGGCCAACTATGTGACTAGTCAGAGGCAGATGTTTGCCGTTTTGTCTCATAAAGGAAAGACTGATTTTAGGACAGGCAGGAAATGTACAAGATGAGATGAGGCTGGAGCATCATGTAGTGCCAGAAAGTAAGGAAGTGTTTTACACACACACACACACACACACACACACACACCCCACAACTCACATTGATGGGAAGAGGTCAAAGGGGCACAGGAGCCAACTGAAAGAGTTCCCAAAGGCCAAAGCTGAAATAATTTGAGCAATAAAATAAAGTAATATGGGACTATAATCCAAAGTGTGAGATAAATATTTATGAGTCATAGTAATAAAAATAAATGATTGAATTTTACAATGGAGAAGAGAAGGATCTCCCAGCAGAAAAGTCTAAATAACTTATGTAGATAGTTCACCCTCAAGAAGGCAGAGGATAACTCTCCCCTCCTCCATGTGGGCTGTGCATAGTAACTTCCTTCCAAAGCATACATGCATGTGAAAGAGGAAAACAAGAATAACTACAGTGGAGAAACTTCACAAACACTACTTCAGCCAGGCAATCAAGGTTAACATCAAGTGATAAGTAATGCTAATAGTATGCACTCTTGATATGATGTGAAGAGAATGACCCTTTACCTCCATGGTCTTCCTCCCAATAACACATAACCCCAGTCTAATCATGAGAAAAACATCAGACAAATCCCAGTGGAGGGGTAATCTACAATCTACCTGAAAACTGTTATGCCCAGACCGTTTGTTCCCCAAAGAAGACCACCAGAGTCCAGAGTCAAAGCCAAGCGGCAAGGATCTTTACTGCAAGTTCGAACTTGGTCCCTCCATTCCACAGCACACAAGAGGACCCCGAACAATGCGAGTGCTTGCTTTTTATAGCCCGATGTAAACAGGATATGTAAAGTTACAGGGGAACAAGGTAATTCTCTCGGTTACAGCACATTTAGCATTTTTTATTGGTTCCCACTGTGTCCTTATTGGGGATTTCCTAGGTGGTGTTTTTCTGAAGTTTGAGAGAAATATGGAGGAATGTGTTTGTGCTGGGCTCAGGAAGTTGGGAGATATATGGGGGATGTGCCTCATTCCTTTCATTCCCCCCTTCTTTTCAGGTAACTTTAGAGCCAATCTTGGGTCTTATAAGTCTGACTCTGTTTCAGCGTTTACAGGTTGGTATTGGGCTCTGAGGACCATGAGCTGAACGGTGTTAAACCTTTCTCTGACAAACTGCGAAATTCTGTTAACAACACAAGGTCCTATGGTTAGCAGAAATAGTAGACTTAGCAGGGGTCCAAGGAAGGGGGCTAACAGAGAAAACATAGAGGAATTCCACCGTTGGTCTGCAGCTGAAGCAAACTGCCGTGTTTTTACTTCAGTGCTTAACTTGTGTAACTGTTGGACCCAGTCTTCTACAAGCCCTGATTCATTTATGTAGAAACAACAGTCCTCTTTCAGAAACATACATGTACCACCTTTTTCAGCAGTGAGTAGGTCTAGGGCCCTCCGGTTCTGCAAGGTTACCTGGGCTAGGGACGTGAGTTGCTGCTGAAGGGAGGCAAGGGACTCAGCTGATTCCTTCATAGCAACAGCAAATTGTTGGTACAACTTGTTGCTTTCTATGAGGGTGTGACCAAGGCTTTCCCCCTGCCATCCCGGCCGCAATGAGGGATGCGGTGAGGGAGATTCCTGCAATGAGGGGGAGAAATATGGCTCGTGCAGGTCTTGGTCTAGGGACTGGGTGAATAGCAGTACTAGTCCAGTTACCGGTGTACCCTAGGAACTCGCCAGCAGTTAGTAGAGTCAACCGGGGAACTAATGGGACAGGAAGACACAGTAGGTTGGTAACAGAGGGACTAGATAGGTCCTTAGATAATGTCCCATTACACCAGAAGAATATGCCCGGCGGAGCCCTTAGGGTGATATTAGGGGGCACTGCAGTGATGCTGCAGAGGCTGGAATTGGTTCCTGAGAAACAGTAGGGAAACTTTTCTTGACTGGGGTTTAGGTGCTGGTTTGGTGTTTTCCCCAGCGGCCACTAGGGCGGCTAACGTTAGGGCTAGACTACCTAACTGCATGTTTGCAGTGAGCTATATTGCCGGCGCAGGGTGAGTTTTAAGGGGTTGTTCTTAGCTCTGTCCACAGTCCACGTGGCCGGTGCTTCAGCTGCTGCCGTGATTGGTCTTAGAAGGTCGGAGGTTGGGTCCACTGGCTTGACGTGGGTGTAGTGGATCCACGACATGATGCCTTTTACCTTCAGGGCGGTGGGTGTGGTCAGGAGTACCTGGAGTGGTCCTTTTCACCTGGGTTCTAGGGTCTCTTGTCGGTGTCGCTTAACCAGGACCTAGTCTCCCGGCTGGTACGGATGGGGTGTCGGTGGGGGACCGGTCTCATATAGTTCCTTCAGTTTGGGCCAGATTTCTTGATGAATTTTCTGCAAGGCTTGTAGGGAAAATAAGAGTTCAGAGACATTTTCTGTTTCAGATTTGAGCAGATCATCTTTTAGACTGGGAACCAGGGGTAGGGGTCTGCCATACATGATTTCGTAAGGGGTAAGGCCTAGTCTGTAAGGGGTATTACGGGCCCAGAACAGAGAGTAGGGGAGAAGGACCACCTAATTAGCGCCAGTCTCCATAGTCAATTTAGTTAAGGTTTCTTTTAAGGTCCAATTCATCCTCTCTACCTGTCCTGAACTCTGGGGCCTGTAAGCGCAATGTAATTTTCAATTTGCCCCAAGGATGGAAGCCAAATCCTGACTTACCTTAGCGACGAAGGCCGGCCTATTATCTGACCCTATCTGGATGGGGAAGCCATACCTGGGGAGGATATCTTCCAGAATTTTCTTTGCTATAACCTGAACAGTTTCTCTTTTGGTTGGAAATGCTTCAGTCCACCCTGAAAAAGTATCTACAAAGACAAGTAAGTACCGATACCCGTACTTTCCTGGCTTTATTTCAGTAAAATCTACTTCCCAGTAGATACCGGGCCTGGTTCCTCTAAGCCTTGTTCCCGCTGCAGCCTGGGACTGGGGGTAGGCGTTGTTAAGCTGGCAGACTTTGCAACTTGCCACGATGCTGCTGGCCATCTCGGCTGTATGTCTGAATTTGAGCTTAGAGCATCTGATCAGGTCTATTATCCACCGAGCACCCAGGTGGGTGGTTCGGTGGATGTGTTCTAACACTTGTTGTCCTAATTTTTCTGGTAGGATGGTTTGGTCATTAGTATCAGTCCACCACCTATTCTGGATCTGTTTCAGGGGAAGCTTGTCAATCCACTGGAGATCTTGTTCTGAATAATCAGGGAAATGTGGCAAGTCCCGGGGGCCCAGGTCAGGGAGCTGGAGTGCAAGGAGTTGGCTGGGAGCCTTTGCCACATTTCTTGCAGTTTGGCCTGCCAGAAAGTTGCCTTGAGCAGTTGGAGTGGTTGATTTCTGATGCCCTGGGCAATGCACAATGGCTAACTTTTCTGGCTTCCATAGCGCTGTTAACAGGGCTAGGATCTCTTGCTTGTTTTTTTTTTTTTTTTTTTTTTTTTTTATCTCTTTTCTGTCAGCCGTTAGTAACCCTTGCTCCCTGTAGATGGCCCTGTGTATGTGCGTCGTAGCAAAAGCATATCGGCTGTCTGTATATACTGTCAGCTTTTTCCCTGCCCCTAAGGTAAGAGCTTGGGTGAGCGCTATCAGTTCGGCCTTCTGGGCTGATGTCCCGCCCAGATTACCTCAGTCTCTGAAGTCACTGCCGCTCCAGCGTACCTCTGGCCTTGATGCATGAAGCTGCTCCTATCAGTGAACCAGACGAGGTTAGCGTCAGGGAGTGGGCGGTCCTGCAGGTCCTCTCCAACTCCATGCACCTGAGCTAGTATCTTGGTGCAATCATGGAGTGGCGTGTCCAGGTCTGGGTTGGGCAGCAGTGAGGAAGGGTTTAAGGTCGTTGGGGGCAGGAAGGTTATCCTGATAGGATTTAGTAGTAGTCCTTGGTAGTGGGTGAGCTGGGCGTTACTTATCCATCGATTAGGTGGCTGTTTGAGTACACCTTCGATGGCATGTGGGGTAACGACCCGCAATTCTTGACCCATGACAAGTTTATCAGCATCTTGTACCATCAGAGCTGTGGCCGCAATCATTCAGAGACAAGGGGGCCACCTGGCAGCCACTGGGTCTAACTTCTTTGACAGGTGGGCAACTGGCCTCCGCCAGGGGCCTAAATTCTGAGTTATTTCCGCCTTGGCGACACCTTTATTCTCGTCCACATATAAGTGGAGGGGCTTGGTGACATCAGGTAGTCTCAGTGCAGGCGCAGAGAGTAGGGTGGTTTTGATCTGTTGGAAAGCCGACTCGGCTTCGTCTGTCCAATTAAATGGCTGCTGCCCCCGTGTTGCCTGATACAAGGGTTTAGCCAGTTCTGCGAACCCAGGTATCCATAGTCTATAAAATCCCGCCGACCCCAGGAATTTCCTCACTTGTCGGGTGGATTGTGGCCTGGGAATCTGCAGAACAGTCTGCTTCCGAGCGTCTGTTAACCAGCGCCGCCCTCTTTTTAGCAGGTACCCCAGATATGTTACTTCTGGCTTACAGATTTGAGCTTTCTTTGCCGAGGCTCAGTAGCCTAGATTTCCCACAGCTTGTAAGAGACTCTTGGTCCCTTGAATACAAGCTTCTTGGGTCTCAGCAGCAATCAGGAGGTCATCAACATTTTGTAGTAAAGTTACCTCAGGGTGTTTACATCGGTACTCACCCAGGTCTTCATGGAGGGCCTCATCGAACAGGGTAGGAGAGTTTTTGAATCCCTGCGGCAGCCTGGTCCATGTCAGTTGGCCACTTATGCCCCTTCCAGGGTCATTCCACTCGAAGGCGAAGAGCTTTTGGCTCTGAGGGGCTAAAGGCAAACTGAAGAAAGCATCTTTCAAATTTAAAACAATGTACCATTGATGTTTAGGGTTTGGGGTACTCAGGAGGGTATACGGGTTTGGCACAGTTGGGTGTATGTCCACAGTCCTCTAAGTCTTCTAATTTCTGGAGTTTCCTTTTAATGTCTGGGGCTGCCTGATTTCCGAAAGACATTACAACAGCTGCCTGACTTCCTGGAGCCTCTGGGTCTATGGGGGTGTACTGTCTAAAAGCTTCCATTAACCTTTCTAAGTAGGTAGCTGGGCTCTCTGTCTTTCCCTGCAGAACAGAGTATACTTTAGCCAAATTAGTGGGCTTGCGAGCAGCTGCCCAGAGACCCGCTATTAGAGTCTGGCGATAAAGGCGTAGCCGTCCCCTACCTTCTGCTGTGTTGTAGTCCCACGCTGGCCTGGTCAGAGGAAAAGTCGCATTTATGAGGTCGGGGTTGGCAGTCGGTTGACCGTCGTCCCCCGGGACCAGCTTTCTAGCTTCTACCTGTATTCTTTCTCACTCTTCCGTTGTGAACAAGATTCGGAGGAGCTGCTAACAATCATCCCAAATGGGCTGGTGGGTGAACATGACACTATCCAGTAAAGCCATTAAATCTTTGGGGTTGTCTGAAAACCGAGCACTCTGGATCTTCCAGTTATACAGATCACTGGTAGAGAATGGCCAGTACTGGAGCCTGGGGATTCCCGTGTCATCTGGGGGTCCTATTTCCCGAAGGGGTAGAGCCACAGTGGAGTCAGGCGGCTGGGGGGGGCTAGCCTGCGAAGTGCAGTGCGCCCTCGTGTCTGCCCCGCTGGCCCTTCAAAGTTACTTTCACTCTCAGCGGGTCCCTGTGTGCCAGCCGCCTCCCATCCGCCTGCTCTTTCCCCCGGCTCAGCCCGGGGGGCTGGAGCCTGGGGCCCGGAGGGGTACGGAGGGGGTTCTGTGAACAGTGGGTCCCCGCTGTCAGGTAGAACAGGATGGGGAGGGGCAGTTGGTTGCTTGGATTTTAGTGGTCGAGCAACCAGTGCCTTACAGGGTTCAGAGGCTAATTGGAAAGGGGACAGCCAAGGAGGCGGGTTCTCAACAAGGTCCTGCCATATGAGGATATATGGGATTTGATCTAAGTGGCCCGCACGCCCAGGTAGGAAAATCTTGGACTTTACCCTAGTGATGACAGCAAGTCGGAAGGTCCCTTCGGGTGGCCACCCCACATCAAAGGCAGGCCATTCAGAGCGACACAGAGTAATTAGCTTTCCTTTCCTGATTTCTATACCAAGATCATGGCCCCTTGCTCTAACTTCTTTGAAATTACTTGTAAGGAGAGATAGAGGAGTGCTCTGGGTATTACCTATCCTGTAATAATTTGTAGTCCCTGTAAAGGAATGTGGGTTAGAATCCCTATAAAGGAAATCTAATCTGACTTATTAATGATATCTAGTCGCAGGCGCACTTTGGCAGCCCTGGTCAGAGTTAGCTGCCTGGATCTCGATCACACTGGGGCAGCCCAGATCAGAGATAGCCGCTGCCCGCCAACCCGGGGCAGTTCAGATTGCAAGCGCACACCGGAAGCCCAGGTCAGAGTTAGCTGCCTGGATCGCGATCGCGCTGGGGCAGCCCAGATCAGAGATAGCCACTGCCCGCCAAACCGGGGCAGTTCAGATTGCAAGCGCACACCGGAAGCCCGGGTCAGAGTTAGCTGCCTGGATCGCGATCACGCTCGGGCAGCCCAGATCAGAGATAGCTGCTGCCCGCCAACCCGGGGCAGTTCAGATTGCAAGCGCGCACCGGAAGCCCGGGTCAGAGTTAGCTGCCTGGATCGTGATCGCACTGGGGCAGCCCAGATCAGAGATAGCTGCTGTCCGCCAAACCGGGGCAGCTCAGATCGCAAGTGCGCACCGGAAGCCCGGGTCAGAGTTAGCCGCTCGGATCGTGATTGCGCTCCAGCAGCTCGGATCGCAATCTAGATCAGACGAGAGCCAGGGGACATCTCCCACTGGTCTCCGCTGGCTGTCCTATAGCGCGTCCGCCAGGACTGCGCCAGCTCCAGTTTCAGACCTCACGAGTCACAGATTCAGATTCAGAACAGACACAGACAGACAAACGGAGACGAGCCGGCTCACTTATCAGTAGATCGATCTTGGTAGATCCGTTGACCAGGGGTCTGGTGGGCTTGGGGGATCCCGGAGGAGCCCCCAGATGTTATGCCCAGACCGTTTGTTCCCCGAAGAAGACCACCAGAGTCCAGAGTCAAAGCCAAGCGGCAAGGATCTTTACTGCAAGTTCGAATTTGGTCCCTCCATTCCACAGCACACAAGAGGACCCCGAACAATGCGAGTGCTTGCTTTTTATAGCCCGATGTAAACAGGATATGTAAAGTTACAGGGGAACAAGGTAATTCTCTCGGTTACAGCACATTTAGCATTTTTTATTGGTTCCCACTGTGTCCTTATCGGGGATTTCCTAGGTGGTGTTTTTCTGAAGTTTGAGAGAAATATGGAGGAATGTGTTTGTGCTGGGCTCAGGAAGTTGGGAGATATATGGGGGATGTGCCTCATTCCTTTCAAAACTACTCCTCAAACTGTTGGCTGGGAGTGGTGGCTTATGCCTATAATCTCAACATTTTGGGAGGCTGAGGCAGGTGGATCACTTAAGGCCAGGCGTTCAAGACCAGCCTGGCCAACACGGTGAAATCCCATCTCTACAAAAAATACGAAAATTAGCCAGGTGTGGTGGCGTGTGCCTGTAATCCCAGCTACTTGAGAAGCTGAGGCATGAGAATCACTTGAACCCGGAAGTAGAGGTTACAGTAAGCCAAAATCACTCCATTGCACTCTAGCCTGGATGACAGAGTGAGACTGTCTCAAAATAATAATAATAATAATGATAATAAATAAAAATTAAAAAAAAATTTTAAACCGTCAACATCATCAAAAACAAGAAAAAGACAAAGAAAGCCGAAAGAAACATGACAACTAAATGTATCTGATATTCTGGATGGAATCTTAGTACAGAAAAGGGACATTGGGTAACAACTAAAGGAAATCTGAGGCCGGCGGCAGTGGCTCATGCCTGTGATCTCAGCATTTGGGAGGCTAAGGTGGGTGAATCTCCTGAGCCCAGGAGTTTGAGACCAGCCTGGACAATATGGTGAAACCCTGTCTCTACAAAAACTACAAAAATTAGCAGAATGTGGTGATGTGTGCCTGTAGTCCCAGCTACACAGGAGGCTAAGGTGGGAGGATCGCTTGAGCCCAGGAAGTTGAGGCTGCAGTTACCTGTGATCGCACAACTGCATTTGGGTGACAGCAAGACCCTGTCTCAAAAACAACAACGACAAAACTGAATAAAGCATGTACCTTAGTTAATAATGCATCAATATTGGTTCATTAATTGTGACAAATGTATCATGCTAAAATGTTAATAATAGGGAAAACTGGGAGTGGAGCATATAGGAACTTTTCACCTTCTTTTCAAGTTTTCTGTAAATATAAAACTATTCTAAAATGAAAGTGTTCTTTTTTTAAAAAAAGACAAAGGTGGGGAAGCTAGCTTTATTGAGTTTTCTGATTATGAAAATAAATATACAAATTCAAGCAATACAGAAAATACAAAGGCAAAAGTAGCAATTACTTGAAATCTTAGCCTGCCTTTAACATTTTGGTAACTGCTCCCAGTCTGTGTCTAATGTCCACAGAGTTGAATGTGAAATTTTTATGTAAATCAGATCCTACATGAATTGCTATCCTATCACCTGCTTTTTTTCTCCATGCAACAATACATTTGCGTGTATTTAAAGGTTATCTTTAAATGCTAGTATAGAGCTACCTCATTATTTTAATAGTTTATAGTGTTCTATAATATTATAATCCACCTGAGCAAGCTTATTTGCCATTTAAGTGTGTTTATTTTCTCCTCTGAACAGCACTGCATTCACATGCATATACAAGCATCCTTGAACCTGTCCTTTGGTATTCATGGGGGCTTGAATCCAGGACCTCTCATGGATACCAATATTCCTGGATCTTCAAGTCCCTGATATAGAGTGGCAAAGTATTTGCATATAACCTATGCACATCCTCCAGTGTACTTTAAATCATCTCTAGATTGCTTATAATACCTAGTACAATGTAAATTTTATGTAAATTGTTGTCATACTGTATTGTTTAGGAAATTACAAGAAAAGAAGTCTGAATATGTTCAGAACAGACACAGTTTTGTTTTGTTTTGTTTTGTTCTGTTTTGTTTTGTTTTGTTTTTGAGACAGAGTCTCACTCTGTCGCCCAGGCTGAAATGCAGTGGTGCAATTTCAGCTCACTGCAACTCACACCTCCCCAGTTCAAGCAATTCTCTTGCCTAAGCCTCTCAAGTAGCTGGGACTACAGGCACGTGCCACCACGCCCGGCTAATTTTTTTTTTTTTTTTTTTTTTTTTTTTAGTAGAGACGGAGTTTCACCGTGTTAGCCAGATGGTCTTGATTTCTTGACCTTGTGATCTGCCCGTCTCGGCCTCCAAAAGTGCTGTGATTACAGGCGTGAGCCACTGTGCCCAGCCACAGTTTTTTTTTTTTAAGTGAATATTTTTGATCTGAGATTGGCTGAATCTACGGATGCAGAACCCATGGATCTGGAGAGCTGACTGTACTTACATAAACTCCTGGATCTGGAGAGCCCACTGAACTTACATAAATTCCTGGATCAGGGAATGAACATTTACTATCTTGGCAGAGATTGCCAGGTAGCCTACAGCAGCATTGCTTCATTTTTCACTCCCATCAGCAGTGCATGACAGTACTTGTTTCCCCACACCTCACCAATATTGCGTGTTGTCATTCTTCTTAATATTTGTCAATCTGATAGTCGAAGATAGCTGCTGATTTCCATCTACTGTTGTTGGCCTATCTTTGAAGCCTGTGTTCCCACATTTCTGTTGTGAAATTACCATACTTACTTCATGTTCTAGCCTTTAACTGGCCCGTCAGTCCAATGGTTGAGTCCCCACCACTAGAAAAAGATCTTGGAAGTCAGGGCCATCATATTTCAAGACTTTCTTTCCCTTTCCAGGGCCTCAAGTATTCTGAGAAGGTACAGGGCAGCCAAAAAAATTCTTGTTGAAACGAATGGCCCTAAGCCAATGACTGCATGGAGGGTGAGTGCGTTGTTGGGGAATTGAGTGTGTTCAGCAGGGTGGACCTCTATAGACCAGGCTCCTTACTTGGGAGGGGCTCCACAGCCCCCAGGAAGATGCTGCTGCCTGAATGGCCATGTTTTCCTGGGGGACCCATTCCCTGGTCACAACCGATTGAACCAGAGGAGGGAGCTGATCCAAGCTGAGCATTCAGATTCTCTGGGATTTGAAATAAGAGACACAGAAACCAGTTAAGTAATGTGGGCCATTGGAGTTGTAAGATCAGGGAGAGTTGAGGCCATTTTTGGTACCATGGTAACCCAAAACAATGAGTTATTGCAGATTAGGAGATTGTCAAGGCCTATAAAACAAGCTAAGAGAGGCAGAGATGAGGAACACAGGGAGGGAGGGATTGAGAGACACAAAGAATCAGAGAATAAAAAGCTGTGTGACTCCCCCCAGGTCCTGTGGGCCCTGGCTGTATTTCTTGCAGGTGCGCTCCCTGGGGTTACCTTGTGTGCATCTTCACAGTAAATTATTTCAGAAACTCATCTTTAACCAAGACCAAAATAATTGCTCAAGTCCAACAACTCTTTTTGCTTATTCTTCACAGTTTCCAAACAACTTTCATATAAATGAACTAGTTATTAGGAAATAAACTAATATTATAGGGATATGTATCTGTAAGTGTATATTTATCCATTGTAAATGCATGGTTAGCAAGTAGTTACTGATTAACCATAGTGTGTCTGGCACTGAGCTGGGAACCACAGACACACTAGAAGAGTAAAGACACAATTCCTCACCCCAAGGAGCATCGGTGGGAGATAAGCTAACAGATGAAAGAATTACAAAACAATTAAGTGACATCATGTGGTAATTACTAAATGCAAGAGCCTTGGGAAACATCAGAATTACTGTGGGGCAAAAAAGTCAGAAAATTTCTTACAAGTAGAGAAACTTGAACTGGGATTTGAGTGGGCAAATGTTGAATAAAAAGAAGAAAAAAATGAGGACATTCCTGGAGAAGTAGAAGAAGAAACAAACAGTCCTCTAACATGTCGCCATTTATAATTGCTTTTACTTGCATTTTTTCCCTTTTTTTTTTTTTTTTTTTTTTTTTTGAGACAGAGTCTTGCTCTGTCGCCCAGGCTGGAGTGCAGCTCATTGCAACCTCCACCTCCCAAGTTCAAGTGATTCTCCTGCCTTGGCCTCCCGAGTAGCTTGGACTACAGGTGTGTGCCACCACACCTGGCCAATTTTTGTATTTTTAGTAGAAACAAGGTTTCACCATGTTGGCCAGGCTGGTCTTGAACTCCTGGCCTCAGGTGATCCACCCACTTCCGCCTCCTACATTATTTCCTTTAACTCTTTAAACAATGTTAAACGTATTACTATTATTATTATTATTATTATCATCAACAATAGCCTGGTTTATAGCTGAGAAAATGGAAGCTCAGAGAAGTGACCATGACATGTCCAAAGATACCCAAGTCAGTAAGTGGCAGAGCACACACAGATAAACCAAAGGTAATGCCAACCCCTGAAGGAGAAACAGCAGCTCCACTTTTTCCTCCTTGGAGAATCTTACTTCCCTAACCCTACCTTCACGGGCCTGGCTCTGCTAGTCTTTTCACTCCATGCCTTCACTGTCCAGTTTCTAAATCAGCTCTAAGGCTACATGTTAAGGTCTCTGGTCATTGGGTTTCCTACAAGCTTCCTTGGTTGACCTGCGGGAAGGCTTGGCTGGGACAGAAGCCTGTGGTCAGTTGGAGCTTGCCGGGAACCCTGTGTCTATGTGGTCTCTGACACAGTGGTCACAGGTGTGGGCCTGTCAGTCCTCACACTTGCTACAACCACGAATCCCACATATAGGGAAGAAGAGCAGGGCGGGCTGGAAAAGGGAGCTCCTCATTGCCCAAGAGCTACTTACAATTTAGATAAGCCTGTCCAGCGTGTGTCTCCAAACCTGATTCCCGCACTCACCTGAACGGATGTGTGGACTCTGTGGAAAGGTTGGGGCCTCCCCAGGCACCCCCATTTATCAGTCCAGCATGTTAAGAGCTGAGCCAAGATTATTGCTCCTTAAGAAGACTGCTGAGATCAGAGTGACAAGCCCCATGCATAGACGGGGTGGGTGCTGGGAGGCCCAGTGGCCAGCTGCTGTGTCAGGGGCACCCCTGCAGAGGAGATGTTGAGTTGTCGTTGGAGAAGCCATCCCACACAGCCTTGTCCTGGCAACTGGGGACCTCCCAGGAGGCCAATGAGTACTCCAGGCAGCAGCCCTGAGGGCCAAGGGGTGTGCCCATGGTGGAGTTGGCCAGGAAGCCATCCTGCTGGGCTTGGCACCATGGGGGAGGGGTGGGAGTGGGAATGGGGAGGAGTTGAGCCTTCCAGCTCATGTGGGACTGAGGGGCCAGACGACCTGGCCTATTCCGGGGACTACACTTCCCCGGTAGAAGCCTCCGTTTCATTTTAGTGAAAAGGAGGATACTCTGCTTCCTTCTCAAGGGTAAGTTTTAAGACATTGACAAACAAGTGTGTCATAACCATGTTGCAACTTTTAAAATGCTACTCCAAAGAGGACTGTGGTTATCCTGGTGATTAGAATGAGGAATATAGTTTTCCATTTGACACTGAGTATTTCTTTTAAGGGTAACAGCCAGTGGGCTAGCTTTCATTGCACCGACCTGCAGCCCCCAGGACTGTGCCCTGCTCTGGGACCATCCCTGATTTGCTGGAGGGATTTAGGTTCTCAAGAATACTGAAATGAATTGACAGGTATCACACGCCAGGTAATCCCAGGTGCATTACGTGTATTACCTGTCTCCATCCTCCCTGGGAGGAAAGCAGTACAATGATTCCCCTGAAGTAGAAAAAGCTGAGTGACTTTCCCAAGGGTCATGTGGCCAGGAAGTGACAAGCCAAGAGTCACCCTGGGCAGTCTTATCTCAGAGCCTTTGTTCGGACTTACCTGTTCTGTCGCCTTAGGAAACATGCTTGCCTCTGTGCTTCCCTGCCCCTACTCATGCCAATCTCGCTTTACCCCTTCCCTCTTATGCTCCAAGCATCCAGATATGGATCAATTCTTTTCTGCTTTTTGAATGAATAGGGTTCTCTCTTGCCTCTGGGCCTTTGCACATGCTGCTCCTTCCTCTAGGACACCTGTCTCCCCATCCTTTTTTTTTTTTTTTAATTTGAGATAGAGTTTCGGTCTTGTTGCCCAAGCTGGGGTGCAATGGTGAAATCTCGGCTCACTGCAACCTCCGCCTCCCAGGTTCAAGCGAAGAATTGCTGCCTCAACCTCTCAAGCAGCTGGGATTACAAGCATGTACCACCAGTCCTGGCTAATTTTGTATTTTTTACTAGAGACCGGGTTTCACCGGGTTGACCAGGCTGGTCTCGAACTCCTGACCTCAGGTGATCCACCGCCTCAGGCTCCCAAAGTGCTGGGATTACAGCCACTGCGCCCCACCCTTCTTTACTTGAACAACCTTGACTTGTTTAGGTGTCAGCTTGACCACTTGCCTTGTGGGAAGCATTTTTGGAGTCCTCCAAATCTGAGTGCCCCCGCTCTCTGCTCCTGCAGCAGGTGTACTCTTCCCCGTTCAGAATTCATCACTGTGTACTCTGCCTTCTCACTTTCACTTTCTGCTGCCGAATCCTGAGTGGTCAGCAGTGTCTGCACATGGATGCCCCACACATACTTGTTGGAGGAGGAATTAATGAATGACTGCTCAACACGGCCTCTTTCACTGTTAGTCCACCCCGCCCTGTCTCCACCTTGTATTATCTACATCTTGTACCTGGCACACTAATATTTTATTTGGTGAACCCTAGCAAGGCCTGGAAGAGAGGCCAAAGCAACAGAGCATAGGACCTGCAGGGGGTCGGGGACAACAGGTGTTTATTAACTGGTACAGAAGTATTTAAATTTATTTTATTTTATTTATTTATTTACTTTTTTTGAGATGCAGTCTTGCTCTGTCGCCCAGCTGGAGTGCAGTGGCGCCATCTCGGCTCACTGCAAGCTCCGCCTCCCAGGTTCACGCCATTCTCCTGCTTCAGCCTCCTGAGTAGCTGGGACTACAGGCGCCCGCCACCATGCCCGGCTAATTTTTTGTGTTTTTTTAGTAGAGATGGGGTTTCACCATGTTAGCCAGGGTGGTCTTGATCTCCTGACCTTGTGATCCGCCCACCTCGGCCTCCCAGAGCGTTGGGATTACAGGCGTGAGCCACCGCGCCCGGCCGTATTTCAATATTTTCACAACCAATAACACAACTATTGTATTGTGTGTCTTACCTGTGTGCATTGTTTATTCCACCAATGACTTCCCTGAAGTGATTGGCAACCACGGTCACTGGCAGGATTGTGCAGAGTGGAGTGGGCTGAGAGCTTGGAAGAACAGCTCTTCTTATGGTTGCCCAAAGCAACATGGCTGATGTGTATTAGCCAATTATTCATGGTTGAAATAGGGAGACAATAAGCCTCTGTGACATTTCCCTGGGACCTGGGGTTTGAGAAGCACTCCAGGATAGGGAAGGACAGAAGCTGGTACTGATTTAGCTCCTGCACCAAACACTAGCTTTGTGTGTGTGTGTGTGTGTGTGTGAGAGAGAGAGAGAGAGAGAGTTTGTGTTTGGTGTCCCACTATGCATGGTATGCATCTGCATGTGTGTGATGCGTATTTATATGTGGTCTGTAAGTGCATGTGCAGTGTGAGGGATGGTTTGGTGTGTATTTGTGCTGTATGCTATGGATATGGTGTGTAGATATGGTTGTGGTTGTGTACATGTGCCTATGTGTGTGCATGTATGTGTGGCGTGTATTATGAAGGTACTGAGGCAAGTGTTCTGGATGAGACTGAGGAGATGGTGACAGAGAGAGAGAAGAATGGAGGGGACCCTCCCTTAGCCAAGTCCTGGAAGTTCATTATATGTGGTCATCCAAGTGGGCAGAGTGGACAGGAAACCTGGCTGCGACCACCAGCGGCCAGCAGGACAGAAACACAGAGGAGGAAGAGAGAACCCCAGCGATCATCTTGCCTGATCGGGAGGGTGTCTTCTCTGCTGGGTGGGAAGAAAGCATGTTCTAAAGACAGAAAGTTTAGCAAAAAAGGGAGAAAGGGCTCCCCAGGTTCCTTTGCAACTTCTGCACTGTTTTTGTTCTGTTTTTGTTTTTGGTATAGCTTTGTGCCAGAAAGAGCTTGCCCAATCGAGCATGTGAGGGAAAACTCATGGCCTGGGTCAGTCCCAGGGCACATCAAACAAAGCAAGGCCTTCAGCACAAGAGAGATTTTTGCCCTTCTTGGCAGGGATGGCAGGCCGGAGATTATAAAGGATTTGGGTCAGGGAAAGTCATCATGAACATCCTGTTCCAGGAGCCCTGAGGCCCCGAGGCCCAGAATGGAGGACAGGTGACAAACACATTGCCCAGGGTCACATCACTGTTTCTCTCTGGTGGTTGAGTGTTAGCAGAGCCCCAGATTGATTTATTGATCAGGTTATTGGAAGGGCAAAGTCTCCTCCAGGCTTCCTGATTATCAGTCTGGAGCTCTTTCCACCTCCTCAGCTAACAGGAGACCCATGGTCTCCTCCAACCCTTTGGCACCTTCTTCTTTTTTTTTTTTTTTTTTCTTTTTTGAGATGGAGTCTCACTCTGTCACCAGGCTGGAGTACAGTGGGGCAATCTCGGCTCACTGCAACCTCCACCTCCCAGGTTCAAGCAATTCTCCTGCCTCAGCCTCCTGAGTAGCTGGGACGACAAGCACGTACCACCACGCCCAGCTAATTTTTGTATTTTTAGTAGAGACAGGGTTTCACCATGTTGGCCTGGATGATCACGATCTCTTGACCTCGTGATCCGCCTGCCTTGGCCTCCCAAAGTGCTGGGATTACAGGCATGAGCCACAGCACCTGGCCATTTTCAGAAAATTCTTTCACAAATGATTAACTGATGACACAAAATGAAAATGTTGCCAGCTGGCTGCTGACCACATATGACAATCCACCTCTCCACCACTAAAGTCACCAGGGCCCCATTAACTCTCGGGACATGGATCTCCTCAGTTTGTTGTTGGAACATTTGAGGAAATAGCCCAACTTAAAAAATAAAGTTTTAAAAATGAGGCATAATTTCTATACAGTGAAATGCTCAGATCTAACCTCCAGGGTTTGATGATTACTGGCAAACACATTCGCTGTGTAGCCATTACCCCAATTAAGATAGAAAGCATTTCATCACTTAGAAAGTTCCCTCTTGCCCTTTTCCAGTCAACCCCAAATGTTCTGATTTCTATCACCTTATACTGGTTTCACCTTTTGTTCAATGTCATATAAATGTGATCATACAGTATACAGTCTTCTATGTCTGGCTTCCTTCATGTAGCATAATATCCATGAGATTCATCTACATTGTTGTGTATATTAGCAGTCCCTTCCTTTTTTTTTTTTTTTTTTTTTTTTGAGACGGAGTCTCGCTCTGTCGCCCAGGCTGGAGTGCAGTGGCGCGATCTCGGCTCACTGCAAGCTCCGCCTCCCGGGTTCACGCCATTCTCCTGCCTCAGCCTCCCGAGTAGCTGGGACTACAGGCGCCCACAACCGCGCCCGGCTAATTTTTTGTATTTTTAGTAGAGACGGGGTTTCACCATGGTCTCGATCTCCTGACCTTGTGATCCGCCCGCCTCGGCCTCCCAAAGTGCTGGGATTACAGGCGTGAGCCACCGCGCCCGGCCTAGCAGTCCCTTCCTTTTTAATGTGGAATACTTTTCCATTGCATGTGTATTCCACAATTTGTTTATCCATTTGTCTGTTGATGGGTGTTACATTTGGATTTTTCCAGTTTCTGGCTACTAAGAATAAAGCTGCTGTGAACATTTACATACCAGTTTTTGTGTAGGGTGGACGGACATAAGGTTTCATTTGTCTAAGGTAAAAATACCCAGAAGTGGAATTTCTGGATCACGAGATACATGTACGTTTAACCGTATTTAAAAAAAAAAAAAAAAAAAAAAAGCCAGGCATGGTGGCTCATGCCTGTAATCCCAGCACTTTGGGAGCCCGAGGCAGCTAGATCACCTGAAGTCAGGAGTTTGAGACCAGCCTGGCCAACATAGCGAAGCCCTGTCTCTACTATAAATACAAAAAATTAGCCAGACATGGTGGTGGGCACCTGTAATCCCAGCTACACAGGAAGCTGAGGCAGGAGAATCACTTGAACTTGGGTGGCAGAGGTTGCAGTGAACCAAGACCATGCCATTGCACTCCAACCAGGGCAACAAGAGTGAAACTCTATCTCAAAAAAAAAAAAAAAAAAAAAAAAGTGTGGCTTGTTTTTTATGTCACTTTCCTGAACTATCGTTTAGAAATCAGCTTGAATTTCTGGGGCGGAGCAAGATGGCCGAATAGGAGCAACTCCAGTCTCCAGCTCCCAGCGCGAGCAACACAGAAGACAGGTGATTTCTGCATTTTCAACCGAGGTACTGGGTTCATCTCACTAGGGAGTGCCGGACAATCGGTGCTGGTCAGCTGCTGCAGCCCAACCAGCGAGAGCTGAAGCAGAGCAAGGCATCGCCTCACCTGGGAAGCGCAAGGGGGAAGGGAATCACTTTTCCTAGCCAGCGGAACTGAGACACACAACACCTGGAAAATCGGGTAACTCCCACCCCAATACTGCACTTTACCAAGGGTCTTAGCAAACGGGCACACCAGGAGATTATATCCCACACCTGGCCGGGAGGATCCCATGCCCACAGAGCCTCCCTCATTGCCAGCACAGCAGTCTGCAAGCTAACGGCAAGGCAGCAGCGAGGCTAGGGGTGGGGCGCCCGCCATTGCTGAGGCTTAAGTAGGTAAACAAAGCCGCTGGGAAGCTCGAACTGGGTGGAGCTCACAGCAGCTCAAGGAAGCCTGCCTGTCTCTGTAGACTCCACCTCTGGGGACAGGGCACAGCTAAACAACAACAACAACAACAACAAAAAGCAGCAGAAACCTCTGCAGACGCAAACGACTCTGTCTGACAGCTTTGAAGAGAGCAGTGGATCTCCCAACACGGAGGTTGAGATCTGAGAACAGACAGACTGCCTGCTCAAGTGGGTCCCTGACCCCTGAGTAGCCTAACTGGGAGACATCCCCCACTAGGGGCAGACCGACACCCCACACCTCACACGGTGGAGTACACCCCTGAGAGGAAGCTTCCAAAGCAATAATCAGACAGGTACACTCGCTGTTCAGCAATATTCTAACTTCTGCAGCCTCTGCTGCTGATACCCAGGTAAACAGGGTCTGGAGTGGACCTCAAGCAATCTCTAACAGACCTATAGCTGAGGGTCCTGACTGTTAGAAGGAAAACTAACAAACAGGAAGGACACCCACACCAAAACCCCATGAGTACATCACCATCATCAAAGACCAGAGGCAGATAAAACGACAAAGATGGGGAAAAAGCAGGGCAGAAAAGCTGGAAATTCAAAAAATAAGAGCACATCTCCCCCTGCAAAGGAACGCAGCTCATCGCCAGCAACGGATCAAAGCTGGATGGAGAATGACTTTGACGAGATGAGAGAAGAAGGCTTCAGTCCATCAAACTTCTCAGAGCTAAAGGAGGAATTACGTACCCAGCGCAAAGAAACTAAAAATCTTGAAAAAAGAGTGGAAGAATTGATAACTAGAATAATTAATGCAGAGAAGCCATAAACAAACTGACAGAGATGAAAACCATGACACGAGAAATACGTGACAAATGCACAAGCTTCGGTAACCGACTCAATCAACTGGAAGAAAGAGTATCAGCGATTGAGGATCAAATGAATGAAATGAAGCGAGAAGAGAAATCTAAAGAAAAAAGAAGAAAAAGAAATGAACAAAGCCTGCAAGAAGTATGGGATTATGTAAAAAGACCAAATCTACGTCTGATTGGGGTGCCTGAAAGTGAGGGGGAAAATGGAACCAAGTTGGAAAACACTCTTCAGGATATCATCCAGGAGAACTTCCCCAACCTAGTAGGGCAGGCCAACATTCAAATTCAGGAAATACAGAGAACGCCACAAAGATACTCCTTGAGAAGAGCAACTCTAAGATACATAATTGCCAGATTCACCAAAGTTGAAATGAAGGAAAAAATCTTAAGGGCAGCCAGAGAGAAAGGTCGGGTTACCCACAAAGGGAAGCCCATCAGACTAACAGCAGATCTCTCGGCAGAAACTCTACAAGCCAGAAGAGAGTGGGGGCCAAAATTCAACATTCTTAAAGAAAAGAATTTTAGACCCAGAATTTCATATCCAGCCAAACTAAGTTTCATAAGTGAAGGAGAAATAAAATTCTTTACAGATAAGCAAATGCTTAGAGATTTTGTCACCACCAGGCCTGCCTTACAAGAGACACTGAAGGAAGCACTAAACATGGAAAGGAACAACTGGTACCAGCCATTGCAAAAACATGCCAAAATGTAAAGACCATCAAGGCTAGGAAGAAACTGCATCAACTAACGAGCAAAATAACCAGTTAATATCATAATGGCAGGATCAAGTTCACACATAACAATATTAACCTTAAATATAAATGGACTAAATGGTCCAATTAAAAGACACAGACTGGCAAATTGGATAAAGAGTCAAGACCCATCAGTTTACTGTATTCAGGAGACCCATCTCACATGCAGAGACATACATAGGCTCAAAATAAAGGGATGGAGGAAGATCTACCAAGCAAATGGAGAACAAAAAAAAGCAGGGGTTGCAATACTAGTCTCTGATAAAACAGACTTTAAACCATCAAAGATCAAAAGAGACAAAGAAGGCCTTACATAATGGTAAAGGGATCAATTCAACAGGAAGAGCTAACTATCCTAAATATATATACACCCAATACAGGAGCACCCAGATTCATAAAGCAAGTCCTTAGAGACTTACAAAGAGACTTAGACTCCCATACAATAATAATGGGAGACTTCAACACCCCACCGTCAACATTAGACAGATCAACAAGACAGAAAGTTAACAAGGATATCCAGGAATTGAACTCATCTCTGCAGCAAACAGACCTAATAGACATCTACAGAACTCTCCACCCCAAATCAGCAGAATATACATTCTTCTCAGCACCACATCACACTTATTCCAAAATTGACCACATAATTGGAAGTAAAGCACTCCTCAGCAAATGTGCAAGAACAGAAATTATAACAAACTGTCTCTCAGACCACAGTACAATCAAACTAGAACTCAGGACTAAGAAACTCAATCAAAACTGCTCAACTACATGGAAACTGAATAACCTGCTCCTGAATGACTACTGGGTACATAAGGAAATGAAGGCAGAAATAAAGATGTTCTTTGAAACCAATGTGAACAAAGATACAACATACCAGAATCTCTGGGACACATTTAAAGCAGTGTGTAGAGGGAAATTTATAGCACTAAATGCCCACAAGAGAAAGCTGGAAAGATCTAAAATTGACACTCTAACATCACAATTAAAAGAACTAGAGAAGCAAGAGCAAACACATGCAAAAGCTAGCAGAAGGCAAGAAATAACTAAGATCAGAGCAGAACTGAAGAAGATAGAGGCACAAAAAATCCTCCAAAAAATCAATGAATCCAGGAGTTGGTTTTTTGAAAAGATCAACAAAATTGATAGACCGCTAGCAAGACTAATAAAGAAGAAAAGAGAGATGAATCAAACAGACGCAATAAAAAATGATAAAGGGGATATCACCACCGACCCCACAGAAATACAAACTACCATCAGAGAATACTATAAACACCTCTACACAAATAAACTAGAAAATCTAGAAGAAATGGATAATTTCCTGGACACTTACACTCTCCCAAGACTAAACCAGGAAGAAGCTGAATCCCTGAATAGACCAATAACAGGCTCTGAAATTGAGGCAATAATTAATAGCCTACCAACCAAAAAAAGTCCAGGACCAGATAGATTCACAGCTGAATTCTACCAAAGGTACAAGGAGGAGCTGGTACCATTCCTTCTGAAACTATTCCAATCAATAGAAAAAGAGGGAATCCTCCTTAACTCATTTTATGAGGCCAACATCATCCTGATACCAAAGCCTGGCAGAGACACAACAAAAAAAGAGAATTTTAGACTAATATCCCTGATGAACATCGATGCAAAAATCCTCAATAAAATACTGGCAAACCGGATCCAGGAGCACATCAAAAAGCTTATCCACCATGATCAAGTGGGCTTCATCCCTGGGATGCAAGGCTGGTTCAACATTCGCAAATCAATAAACGTAATCCAGCATATAAACAGAACCAAAGACAAAAACCACATGATTGTCTCAATAGATGCAGAAAAGGCTTTTGACAAAATTCAACAGCCCTTCATGCTAAAAACGCTCAATAAATTCGGTATTGATGGAACGTACCTCAAAATAATAAGAGCTATTTATGACAAACCCACAGCCAATATCATACTGAATGGGCAAAACTGGAAAAATTCCCTTTGAAAACTGGCACAAGACAGGGATGCCCTCTCTCACCTCTCCTATTCAACATAGTGTTGGAAGTTCTGGCTAGGGCGATCAGGCAAGAGAAAGAAATCAAGGGTATTCAGTTAGGAAAAGAAGAAGTCAAATTGTCCCTGTTTGCAGACGACATGATTGTATATTTAGAAAACCCCATTGTCCCAGCCCAAAATCTCCTTAAGCTGATAAGAAACTTCAGCAAAGTCTCAGGATACAAAATTAATGTGCAAAAATCACAAGCATTCTTATACACCAGTAACAGACAAACACAGAGCCAAATCATGAATGAACTTCCATTCACAATTGCTTCAAAGAGAATAAAATACCTAGGAATCCAACTTACAAGTAATGTAAAGGACCTCTTCAAGGAGAACTACAAACCACTGCTCAGTGAAATAAAAGAGGACACAAACAAATGGAAGAACATACCATGCTCATGGATAGGAGGAATCAATATCGTGAAAATGGCCATACTGCCCAAGGTAATTTATAGATTCAATGCCATCCCCATCAAGCTACCAATGAGTTTCTTCACAGAATTGGAAAAAACTGCTTTAAAGTTTATATGGAACCAAAAAAGAGCCCGCATTGCCAAGACAATCCTAAGTCAAAAGAACAAAGCTGGAGGCATCACGCTACCTGACTTCAAACTATACTACAAGGCTACAGTAACCAAAACAGCATGGTACTGGTACCAAAACAGAGATATAGACCAATGCAACAGAACAGAGTCCTCAGAAATAATACCACACATCTACAGCCATCTGATCTTTGACAAACCTGAGAAAATCAAGAAATGGGGAAAAGATTCTGTATTTAATAAATGGTGCTGGGAAAATTGGCTAGCCATAAGTAGAAAGCTGAAATTGGATCCTTCCCTTACTTCTTACATGAAAATTAATTCAAGATGGATTAGAGACTTAAATATTAGACCTAATACCATAAAAACCCTAGAAGAAAACCTAGGTAATACCATTCAGGACATAGGCATAGGCAAGGACTTCATGTCTAAAACACCAAAAGCAATGGCAACAAAAGCCAAAATTGACAAATGGGATCTAATTAAACTAAAGAGCTTCTGCACAGCAAAAGAAACTACCATCAGAGTGAACAGGCAACCTACAGAATGGGAGAAAATTTTTGCAATCTACTCATCTGACAAAGGGCTAATATCCAGAACCTACAAAGAACTCAAACAAATTTACAAGAAAAAAACAAACAACCCCATCAAAAAGTGGGCAAAGGATATGAACAGACATTTCTCAAAAGAAGACATTCATACAGCCAACAGACACATGAAAAAATGCTCATCATCACTGGCCATCAGAGAAATGCAAATCAAAACCACAATGAGATACCATCTCACACCAGTTAGAATGGCAATCATTAAAAAGTCAGGAAACAACAGATGCTGGAGAGGATGTGGAGAAATAGGAACACTTTTACACTGTTGGTGGGATTGTAAACTAGTTCAACCATTGTGGAAAACGGTATGGCGATTCCTCAAGGATCTAGAACTAGAAGTACCATATGACCCAGCCATCCCATTACTGGGTATATACCCAAAGGATTATAAATCATTGCTGCTATAAAGACACATGCACACGTATGTTTATTGCAGCACTATTCACAATAGCAAAGACTTGGAATCAACCCAAATGTCCATCAGTGACAGACTGGATTAAGAAAATGTGGCACATATACACCATGGAATACTATGCAGCCATAAAAAAGGATGAGTTTGTGTCCTTTGTAGGAACATGGATGCAGCTGGAAACCATCATTCTCAGCAAACTATCGCAAGAACAGAAAACCAAACACCGCATGTTCTCACTTATAGGTGGGAACTGAACAATGAGATCACTTGGACTCAGGAAAGGGAACATCACATACCGGGGCCTATCATGGGGAGGAGGGGGAGGGATTGCATTGGGAGTTATACCTGATGTAAATGACAAGTTGATGGGTGCTGACGAGTTGATGGGTGCAGCACACCAAGATGGCACACGTATACATAAGTAACAAACTTGCACATTATGCACATGTACCCTAGAACTTAAAGTATAATAATAATAAAAAAAAATACTGAGCTACCTCAAAGACCATCTTGGTACTCAGGAAAGTCGCAAGACCCTGAGTAGACTAATCTTATTCCCTAGGATTTGCAAGGTGCAGTGACCAGATGGGAGTGGAGTTGAATCTCCCCTAGGGAATATTAAGCATCAGAAATTTGTTACAATTTTTTAATACTTTATAGTTTTCAGAATGCTTTACCTTGTATATATTTTGGTTAGGTGTTGATTTTGCATGAAACCAAACCTCTACTGTATTTATATTTCATGACGAGGCTGATATCTAATAAATTAAGAGTGGAAGAATTCCAAAAAAAGAAAAAAAGAAAAAAAAAAAAAGAAATCAGCCTGAATTTCTAAGCTGTTCAAATACTACATTAAAACAACCTCTTGGCCAGACGCGGTGGCTCACGCCTATAATCCTGGCACTTTGGGAGGCCGAGACAGGTGGATCATGAGGTCAAGAGATCGAGACCATCCTGGCTAACACGGTGAAACCCCGTCTCTACTAAAAATACAAAAAAATTAACTGGGCGTGGTGGCGGGTTCCTGTAGTCCCAGCTACTCAGGAGGCTGAGGCAGGAGAATCACTTGAACCCAGGAGGCGGAGGTTGCAGTGAGCCAAGATTGTGCCACTTCACTCCAGCCTGGCAACAGAGTGAGACTCTGTCTCAAACAAACAAGCAAACACACCAACCTCCATGAGGAGGGGGTGGCCACAGCTGTTATCGAAAGTAACCATGTTGGCTGGGTGTAGTGGCTTATGCCTGTAATCCCAACACTTTGGGAGGCTGAAGCAGGTGAATCACTTGAGGCCAGGAGTTTGAGACCAACCTGGGCAACATGGAGAAACCCCATTTCTCCAAAAAAAAAAAGAAAAAAAAAATTAGCGGGATGTGGTGGCATGTGCCTATGGTCCCTGCTACTGGGAAGGCTGAGGTGGGAAGATTGCCTGAGCTAGGAGGCAGAGGTTGCAGTGAGCTGAGATGGCACCATTGCTCTCTAGCCTGGGCTACAGAACAAGACCCTGTCTCAAAAAACAACAACAAAAGTAACTGTTTAATTTGCTGAACTAACCTATAGATTTCATAATTGGTGCTAACTTTGGGAAATGCTTCTTTATGTTACTAATGGAAGTGGACTAAGTAAAGTTGAAATAGATACACTGAAGATTATTTAAACCAAAAGTTTGACCAAATCTCTTGGAAATTTGTCTTAAGCTCCACTGATTACAATTGAGCAGGGTGATTCATTAAGAATGTAAATTATGGAAAGGTCGGCCTTTGAAAACCTAATCTGAGTTCTGAATTTTTACTGCTGTAGACTTAGTCTTACCTCAGGAAAGATAAACAGAATTCTTTGTAACTCAAGGGCCAAGATGCCTGGGCTTTCACTCTCCTGTAGATGTACCTTCAAGCCCAACTGTAATAGAAAGTGGCATGATGAAGCTTTTGTGTTTGGGGAATTTGAATGGGAAAAACGGGTCTGACTCTGGCTGGTCCCCAGGGAACTAGGGCAGAGGAAAATGGCTGCTGGCCCTACATAGAGGTGTTGCAGTCTCACCAACGCACCTTAATGTAGCAGTTTCTCTTTGTCTTAACTAGTACCCCAGGTTATTTGTCCTATATCCAAGAAAATTAAGGAACGCGGACACAAAGGTGGGTTTGGAGGGAAAGTTTATTAAGTGAAAGAAATAAAACTCTCTGCAGCAGAGAGAGGAGTCCGAGTGGATTGCCAGGTTACAGCTGAGAAACCCCTCTCATCTCTGTAGCAGTTTGAGTAACTTCTCTTATCAGTAAAACTGTCTGTGCAACGCCCCTTATCTCATACAGCTGTGGGTATGTTTTTAGGTAAGCACAAAGTACAGCTTCTCTTGTTTGTATACTGTGAGTTTGTTTTAGGTAAGCCCCCCTCCTACCTGTGCAAGTTCTCACCATGTATCTGACTGAAAAGCGGAGAAAACTTTTTCCTGGGAGCTTGCTAATTAGACAAAGAACAAAGAACTCCTGTGCAGGACCCTGTTTGTTTATCTGTCCAGGTTCAGCCTGAGTTTTGTTTTGTTTTATTTTCCCTAGGTTGTTTTATTTTTGTCTGTTCCAGCAACTTTTTAGGCAGGCTGCTTCTGCACTCTGAATTTTTCCTAACCGATCTTTCCCACTTTCCTTCTCTCTTAGGGGCATCCTGAACTACTCTGTTTGTCTTGGCAAAATCTCAGAGAAAAGGCTGCAGGTGTCTGGTTAGGCTAAAACTAGGGACTGTGGCCTAAAAAGCTTATGTAAGAGGCTGGACTAGCTTAATCTGTAAGCGGGAAAGTGGGATCATCAGAATTGGAAGCTACACTGGGAGCTGAATTGTAGGACAGCAGCAGCAGCAGGTTTCTGGAAGGTCTCCAGGGACTAAGACTGCAGACATTGAATTTCCTGGCAATCTTGGTTGTTCTCTGTATAAATGAATCATTGTTTATCATTCTGCAGACACTTCCGGTGTTAGAATTTTACACTCACATCCTTTGCTATGTGATTTTTGCAGTGCTCTCCATTAGTGTGAGTGCAGTATACCTCCACCATTGATGTTAGCTTGGCCATGTGATTTGCTTTGGTCAATGGAGTGTGAAAAAGAGTGACTCAAGAAGCCTGAAAAAGCATCATGTGTTTCTGCTCAACTTCCTGGGTTCTTGCCATTTGCCATGAAGAGAACATGCTCTGTGTGGTGGCTCATGCCTCTAATCTCAGCACTTTGGGAGGCTGAGATGGAAAGATTCCTTGAGGCCAGGAGTTCAAGACCAGCCTGGTCAACATGGCAAGATGCCATCTCTACAAAAAAATAAAAATTAGCTGGGCATGTTGTTATACACCTGTAGTCCCAACTACTCAGGAGGTTGAGGTATGAGGATTTCTTGAGTTCAAGGAGGTTAAGGCTGCAGTGAGCCATGACTGCACCACTGCACCCCAGCCTGGGTGACTGAGTGAGACCCTGTCTCAAACAAACAAACAAACAAACAAACTAACTAACAAGCAAAACGGAAAACATGACCTAGTAGTGCTGGTCCAAGGAAAACATGGAGACAGATAGACATGAGCCAGCATGGCGCCTAAATCCAAGCCCAGCAGCCCTGCAGCCTGATTCAGAGCCTCCCAGTCAACCCGCAGCCCTGAGAGCAAGGAAAACAAAAGCTCATTGTTAGCGGCCGGGCGCGGTGGCTCAAGCCTGTAATCCCAGCACTTTGGGAGGCCGAGACCGGCGGATCACGAGGTCAGGAGATCGAGACCATCCTGGCTAACCCAGTGAAACCCCGTCTCTACTAAAAAATACAAAAAAAAAAAACTAGCCGGGCGAGGCGGCGGGCACCTGTAGTCCCAGCTACTCGGGAGGCTGAGGCAGGAGAATGGCGTGAACCCGGGAGGCGGAGCTTGCAGTAAGCTGAGATCCGGCCACTGCACTCCAGCCTGGGCGACAGACCGAGACTCCGTCTCAAAAAAAAAAAAAAAAAAAAAAAAGCTCATTGTTGTATGCTCATGGTTTGTTATGCAGAATTATTATAGCATTTGCTGACTGATACAGCTACCAAATACCTGGTCTTTTCTTTCATAATAATGCAAACCCCAATTTTTAACTGGCTGTTTGGAATAAGACTAGATGTGACCATACTAGTGCGTTCTGGTCAATTAGATGTTAGTAGAAGTGGTTGGGCATGGTGGCTCACGCCTGTAATCCTAACACTTTGGGAAGCTTAGGTGGGCAGATCATTTGAGGTCAGGAGTTTGAAACCAGCCTGGCCAACATGGTGAAACACCGTCTCTACTAAAAATACAAAAAAAAATTAGCCAGGTGTAGTGGCGGGTGCCTATAATCCCAGATACTCGGCAGGTTGAGGCAGGAGAATTGCTTGACCCCAGGAAGCGAAGGTTGCAGTGAGCTGAGATCACGCCACTGCACTCCAGCCTAGGTGACAGAGTGAGACTCTGTCTAAAAAAAAAAAAAAAAAAAAAAAGTAGAAATGCTTGTGGCAACTTCTGAGACCTTTCCTTAAAAGCCAATGGCATGCAATATTCATCTCTTTCTTCATTCTGCTGTCTGGAACAAAGATATAATAACTGGAGCTCTAGCTGACATTTTCTATCATGAGAACGTTGCTTGTGCCACAGGGAAGATGGAGCTGTGAGCTACCTGGACTATTCTATGAGAGAGAAATAAACTGTTCTTTAAGCCTCTTTATCTCTACCATTTCCCTGCCAAACTTACTCCTGACCCAGTTCTCAAGCCAGCTTTTATTAAGTCTGAAGAATAATTGTGATATTACTTATGAGCAGACTACTGACTATTGAGTAGCAATGATCAACTGTTATCTATACAAAGCAAAATGGGTACAGCACCACACAGTTTAAAGTCAATCTCTCAGGAGGGAGAATAGAGAATGATTGATAACAGTATTGGTTCTATTAGGAGTAATAAAAATGTTCTAATATGAAATAGTGGTGATGGTTGCACAACTCTGTGAATACACTAAAAAAAAAAAAAAACAGAACTGCATACTTTAAAAGGGTGAATTTTGGCCCAGTGTGGTGGCTCATGTCTATAATCCCAGCACTTTGGAAGGCCGAGGCAGGAAGATTGCTCGAGCTCAGGGGTTCGTGATCAGCTTGGGCAACGTAATGAGATCCCGTCTCTACAACAAAATTTTAAAATTAGCTGGGTGTGGTGGTGTGCACCTATAGTCCCAGCTATTTGGGAGACAAAGGTGGGAGGATCACTTGAACCTAGGAGGTCAAGGCTGGAGTGAGCAGTGATCATGCCACTGCACTCCAGCCTGGGTAACAGAGTGAGACCCTGTTTCAAAAAAAAAAGTGGGTATGGTGAATTTTATGGTACTTGAATTATATTGCAATAAAGCTGTTACAAAAGAAAATCAATCTCTTGTTCATTGTTTATGCCTTTGTTTTGTTTTTGTTTGTTTGTTTGTTTTGAGATGGAGTCTTACTCTGTCACCCAGGCTGGAGTACAGTGGCATGATCTCGGCTCACTGCAACCTCCACCTTCCAGGTTCAAGCAATTCTCCTGAGTAGTCAGCCTCCCGAGTAGTTGGGATTACAGGTGCCTGTCACCACGCTTGGATAATTTTTGTATTTTTAGTAGAGATGGGGGTTTTGTACTTTTAGTAGAGATGGGGTTTCACCATGTTGGCCACGCTGGTCTCGAACTCCTGACCTGAGGTGATCCATCCGCTTTGGCCTCCCAAACTGCTGGGATTACAGGCGTGAGCCACCGCACCTGGCCTGTTTATGCCTTTGTGAGGGAGGTATTATTTCTCCTACTTTACAGTACATAAAACTAAGGCTCAGAGAGCTGACGTGACCCTCCCAGTTTATACGCCTCATAAATGTCAAAGACAAGACTGGAGCTCAGGTCTCCTGACAACAGCACTGTGATGCTTCCTTCCCAACCCCTGAGCGTGTTTGGCCCTCCTAGGGCCATGAGGCATCTGGATTCAAGGACTGTTAAACAACTTTGAGGGATGGGTCAAGCTTATTTTCAGCTCTTCCTTTTAGCACCTTCTCTTCTGGCTCCCCCATCCTCTGCTCACCTGCTTTTTATGCCAACAGTCCTGGTTGCTCAGGGTCCCTGCATGCTCTATTTGACAAGCAGTCTTGCCAAGAAATAGAAAAAGATATTTGACTGATCTAAACCAACATAACACAATTGCAAATAGGTTTTCCTATGTTACCACGTACCCCAACTCTCACATGTCCCTATCGCCAGTAGCTGGAGGTGTAGGGCATCAACCACTTGGACCCTACCATCTGGGGGACTTTCAATTGACAGCAACACACATTTATGGGAGGATTCTTTGAACCAGCCACTTTGATGGATGCTTTTAGATGCATTGCTACTGAAACTTCCCCACAATCCATGGAATAGGAGTATTGCTGAACCCATTTTACAGATAAGGAAACTGAAGCTTAGGAAAGGTTAGGTAACCTATCCAAGTTTTTGCAGATAGTAAGTGATCAAGCCAGCGTTCCAACCCAGGTATCCTAATTTGAAATTCATCATTCTTTTCCTTATTTTGTATGTGCATTTGTCAGTGTTCCCCATGAGGTCTAACACATTTCTGGAGCAAGGGAGGAGATATCAAGGGGGTGACAAAAACAAATAAATGAAAGCCAGCCTTTACCAGCCTGCCCAGAGGCCTTTGTTTCTTAAGGAAGATTTATGAATCAGCCCTCGACCCAAGTACACACATATGTGGCAGCAAGACTCACTCTAAGGTTTTCGTTTTCAGCAGAAGACAGCCAACTGCCTGGCATTGGCATGGTTTGTGCATAAAATGGGCAGGAAAATAATGGGAGGAAGGGAAGCAGGACAGGTTTTGCTTTATCTTCTTAGAGGCAACAAGGGCTGCTGAGGGGATGGAAGCCAAACCTCCTGAGAGGGGAGTCGCTTGAGAGAGCTTGAAGGTGATTAAGTTTCAAGGGAACTCACAAACTACAGAAGGAAAGGGAATGTTGGTAAAGTCATGGGCTGGCAAGATGTAGAAACTCTTCCCAAATTAATGCCATATGATGTTATTTACAAGACATTACCTCCTTCCAAAATGGATTGTAGGTAGGTGAACACTGGGCCTTTTGCTGGCATTGTGGTCACTGCTTGGCCTGGGACACTACTCTACTGGCCCCAGTGCCACCAACGCTTTGCCATCAACCCCAGCAGGAACTCCAAATACTTTGTTCAGTCTAGATTTATTTATTTATTTATTTATTTATTTATTTATTTATTTAGAGATGGAGTTTCACTCTTGTTGCCCAGGCTGGAGTGCAATGGCGTGATCTCGGCTCACTGCAACCTCCACCTCCTGGGTTCAGCCTCAGCCTCCTGACTGGCTGGGATTACAGGCATGCATCACTGCACCCAGGTAATTTTTTTGGTATTTTTAGTAGAGACGGGGTTTCACCATGCTGGCCAGGCTGGTATCGAATTCCCGACCTCAAGTGATCCACCCGCCTCAGCCTCCCAAAGTGCTGGAATTATAGGTGTGAGCCACCACACCCAGCCCAGTCTAGATTTAAAAGTCCCAGGTGGCCGGGCACGGTGGCTCACGCCTGTAATCCCAGCACTTTGGGAGGCCGAGGCAGGCGGATCATGAGTTCAGGGGATCGAGACCATCCTGGCTAACACAGTGAAACCCCATCTCTACTAAAAACACAAAAAATTAGCTGGGCGTGGTAGCGGGCGCCTGTAGACCCAGCTACTCAGGAGGCTGAGGCAGGAGAATGGCGTGAACCCAGGAGGCAGAGCTTGCAGTGAGCCAGATCGTGCCACTGCACTCCAGCCTGGGTAACACAGCGAGACCCCATCTCAAAATAAATAAATAAAAATAAATAAAAATAAAAATAAAGTCCCAGGTGAAGATCTGATTAGCTGTACTTGGTTCGTATATCTGTGTTCCTGCTACCAGAGGTCCAGGGCAGTTTTTCACTTTCTCAGCATCCAAGATGAGACCCTCACACAAGGGCAGATTCCCCACAATCAGGAAGGAGTCTCAGGTGTCAACAATAATAACAAAAAAAAAGTCTGCTGTAATTGAGATAATGATACCTACTTCTTAGGGTTGCTGGCAGCATTGGATAAGATCATTCATTTATTCTGCCACCATTTGTTGAGTTATTTCCAATACCCTAAGCACTGTGCTAGGTGTTGGGTAGTGCCTTTAAGTCCTGGCACATAATAAGCACTCGATAAATAACAACTATCTTAAAAGATGCCATAAATGGAAGTGAAAAGGAAGTAAATGGTACCTAGGAGGTATTTATTTATTTACTTACTTGAGATGGAGTTTCACTCTTGTTGCCCAGGCTGGAGTGCAGTGGTGCCATCTTGGCTCGCCGCAATCTCCGCCTCTCGGGTTTAAGCAATTCTCCCACCTCAGCCTCCCGAGTAGCTGGGATTGTAGGCATGTGCCACCACACCCAGCTAATTTTTTGTATTTTTAGTAGAGATGGGGTTTCACCATGTTAGCTAGGATGGTCTCGATCTCCCAACCTCAGGTGATCCACCTGCCTTGGCCTCCTAAAGTGCTTGCTGGGATTACAGATGTGAGCCACCGTGCCCAGCAGGAGGATTTTTTAGTTGAATATTCAACTGAGCTCTGATGTCTGAGCTTCCTGGAAGCCAATGGGAATAGTAATTCTAATGACAATAACATCAAAGAGCTGATTTATTGGGTATTTTTGACGTGCCAGGCACTGTGCTAAACATTGTGCATGTATTAACTCACTCTCAGTCCTCATGATAACTCAATTAAACAGATATGGTGATGATGATGATTTTACAGTCCAGCACATCTAACTAAGATCACCCAGTTAGTAAATGGTAGCACAAGGATTTGAACCCATATCTGTCTGGCCTCAGAGCCCAAACTATTAACCACTGCTCTGCAATTCTCTCTAACACCAAACATCTGTGATGAACTACGGAGGGCTGCCAGCTTCCATTGCCATAAGTCAAGCCTTTGCAAAGCTCCCAAGGTCTGTTTGTAAAGACTACAAAGGCACACGATTTATCCTTTGCCATCTTTTCCATTTTTGTTTACTAGGCTGGTTTGCATTTTATGCAATGGATTTAAAATTTCCTTTTCTTTTTCTTGCTTAGGAATAGTGGCAGAAGCAAGCGAGAAGGAAGTGAGAAGGCGCTGAGGATGGATGTGAAGCAAAACCTTTTACCCAGTCATGGTAGATTTGCCATGGCAGAGAGCCTGGCAGGAGATGGGCCTTTAATCATCCGTTTTCCATTAATTCTTGGAACCAGTGCTTCCTTGGCACAATGGTGAAGAAAACAAGGTAGGTTTTATGCTCAAAAATGTAGGGGCTGGAAGGGACCTTAGATCTTCTAGTCCAGTTGTTTCCAAGCATTTTTAAAGCAGTGGAACCCACTCCTTAAAGGAAATCTTCACAAAAGCTCACATTCTAAAATAGACCAAACAGGAGCTACTATGGCTGAAGTAAGACTGGGAGCCCAGAGCAGCTTGAGAATCGTTGAGTCCAGCCCCCATGATACAGCTGAGGAAATAGAGGCCTAAAAATGAGAGTGACTTGTCCACGGTCTCATGGCCTTTTAGTGGCAGAGTCAGCTCCCAGGCCCAGCACCTGTACCCAAGGCAGTGCCCTCTCTGCTAGAGCATGGCTCTTGGCTCCTTCCAACTCAGCGCCTCCCCACTCAGGACTCCTCCTCCAGCCTCATGCAGGTAAAACAGAAGGAGCCATTTCACTAAAAACCCTAGAAGACATTGGAACACAAGCAGTTCATCCCCTTAGAGTCCTCTAACAGAGTGATGCTGAGTGGGGAGAGCTGTTCCTTTCCTTGTTGACACAGTTGGCTGTGCAGCAGGAATGCCATGTCAGATGTGCTTCAAGAGGACATGAAGAATTATTGGTGATGCCTGGGGGAGGTGCAGTGGCCTGAGGACATATGCTAGGATGGAAATAGCAATGGTGTCTGTGTGTCAAGGTTCCATCAGGAAGCAAACAGCATCTCAAACTGGGTGTCTGAGGAGCATGTAGTGAAGGACCGCTTACAGGAATGTGGGCAGGGTTAAGGGGTGGTGAAGCATGACAGAGCTAGCAACAGCAGGAAGCCTTTACCTCTCCTGGATCTGAGAGGCAAGGGCAGGTGTGTTTAGAATATCGGCCACTTGATAAGAGTTGCAGCCTTTCTTATGGGAATACCAATTTGTTATGGGAATACCAATTCACTGCAGGGACAGAGCAGGATAGAAATACTCTGACCTCATTCTCCTCTGGTCCCTGCCTCCAGTGCCTTTCATTGGCTGAACCTGACCAGAAGCTAGGGTAAAGTAGCCTGGATAATGCAATTCATAAAGGTCAGCGTTTCAGGACACCAAGCATGGCAGAGGAGGGTGGAGAGGAGGGTCTGGAGGGATACTATGGCTTAAATATGTTCTCCAAAGTTCATATGTTGGAAACTTAATCCCCAGTGAAACAGTGTTAAGAGGTGGGACTTTTGAAAGGTGAATAGGTCATAAGGGCTTCACCCACATGAATGGATTAATGCTATGATTGTGGGAGTGGGTTCATTATTATGGAGTTGGGAGTGAGCTCCTAATGGAAAAATGAGTTTGGCCCCCTTTGGCTCTTGCTGTCTCTTGCATGTGCTCTCTTACCCTTCCACTTTCCACTGTGGGATGACACAGCAAGAAGGCCTTCACCAGATACCGACTCCCTGATCTTGGACTTTCCAGCCTCCAGAACTATGAGAAATAAGTTTCTGTTCATTATAAATTATCCAGTCTGTGGTATTATGTTATAACAGCACAAAATTGACTAAAACAAGGGGCACACAGAATATAACCAATGCAGTATTATCCAGTAGAAGCAGCAGTGTCCAATAGGCCTCAGAAAGACCTGGCTACACTTGTTCATGAGCACATATGAGTCACTCCCAGAAATTCTCATGGGGCACAGGAACTTTGTAGAGCTGATGTAGGGAAGAACTTGAGAAATAAGGTCATAACTATGGCCTCATTTATACCTACTGAGGCCTGGGGAAACTTAGTACACTTTATTACTAAAGCCTAGCTCCCCTGAGATTGGCAGTGGTGTTATAATGTCTGGGTTAAAGGGGTAAGTGAGGTCCCCAAAGGTTTTCTTTGTCCCTGGAGACATTTTCATCCCCAGAATTCTTGCTACCATGGCAGCTGCAGGGAAGTGTGGCTTTCTCCTTGCCTTTGATATCTACAGTATTGCAATGCAATTCTGACACTAGCTATCCATAGTGGACCAGACTCCACAAGTTAAGGACACAGTCCTCAACAAAACTGCCCTCGCTTCAGATGTCAGTCACAAGTTTGGGGTCCCCTGGTCCCTTGCAGTTTTAATCAACTGGCCATAAATTCAGGGGTTCCTAGCATCCCCTCATATTTGATAATTTGCTAGAATGACTCGCATAACTCAGGAAAGCACTATACTTAACGATTTCAGTTGTATTATAAAGTGTAAAAATCAGAACCAGTCAAATGAAGAGACTCACAGGGCAAAGTCTGGGAAGGTCCCAAACATGGAGCTTCTGTGTCCTCCCCACATGAAACCAGGGCACATCACCCTCCCAGCATATCGATGTATTCACCAGTCAGGAGGTTTGCCTGAGCCTCAGTGTCTAGAGTTTTATTTGTTTGTTTTTTGTTTTGACAAAGTATTCTTCTGTTGCCAAGGCTGGAATGCAGTGGCGTGATCTCAGCTCACTGCAACCTCCGCCTCCTGGGTTCAAGCAATTCTCCTGTCTCAGCCTCCCAAGTAGCTGGGATTACAGGCATGCACCACCATGCCTGGCTAATTTTTGTATTTTCAGTAGAGACAGAGTTTCACCATGTTGGCCAGGCTGGTCTCGAACTCCTGACCTCAGGTGATCCACCCACCTCGGCCTCCCAAAGTGCTGGGATCACAGGCATGAACCACTGTGCCCAGCCAGTACCTAGAGTTTTTTATTGGGGTTTCATTACATAGGTATCATTGAGTGACTCTTTGGTCACATGATCAAACTCACTCTCCAGCTTCCTACCCATCTAGGCTCAAATTCCAACCCTCTAATCACATAGTTGGTCTTTCCAGCCTGGTCAGCCTCCATGGGCCTGCCGTGAGTCACCTTGTTAGCATAAACTCAGGAGTGATCCCAGGGGCTCACCGTGAATAACAAATATTATTCTACCACTCAGAAAATTCCAAGGGTTTAGAAACTCTGTCCATGAATCCAAAAACAAAGACCAGACAAACTCTTTATGACACAATATCTGTAGCACGGCTGTCACAAGGCAGAAACACTTCACCAGGATCTGACTAAAGGCTGGCACTGAGAAGGCAGGGTTTTCCTTGGTCCCAGCCTGCTATGTTCTTAGCGACTGACTGGAGTGTTGTGTAGAGGCTTCTGTGGCTACATCCAGGACCAACTGGAAGGAGTAATATGGTTAACTAGTCATGACAGCCCTTGCAAAGAAGAGGATAAGAAAGTGAAAGCAGGAGCATGCATGTTGGGTACTTGCTAATCCTGGGCTAAGGGATTTTTTTCTTTTTCTTTTTTTTTTTAAAGAGAACAACCACAGAGTAATAAAAACGATAATGCTGTTTGCAAACAAAAGTTTTTCCTCATAAAACGACAAAAAAAACCTGGGACTCCAATTCACTAGGTCAAAAGGAAAAAATTAAGCTGAAAGCTGAGTCATTCAAGAAACTGCCTTTCCTTTTGTTCCTAAGCAGATAGTTACAGAAAAAAAAAGAGCATGGTGGTGTATGCCCAGCTATTTGGGAGGCTAAGGTGTGAGGATCACTTGAGCCTGCTGCAGTCCACTCTGGGCAATAGAGCAAGACCCTGTCTCAAAAAAAAAAAAAAAAAAAATCACATTTACCCCAAATGATTGTCTTAATGAATATGGGCCTCTTCCAGGGGCTATCATGTCAACCCACCCATGTAGAGAGCTGATGTTCAGCTGATACGTACTGGTTGTCAGACCAATTGTTAAACGATTGAAACACTTTCAGCTGGTTGGTAAATCATTGCTACTCCTCTCTCCCAGAGTGCTATAATTCTGGCTTTCCTGGCCCCTCCCCTGGGACCACGATGGCTACATATAGTCATTTGCAGAGTGCAGTGCAAAATGAAAATGCAGAGCTCTTGTTCAAAACATGGTGGCATATGCCTATAGTCTCAGCTATTCCGAAGGCTGAGGCAGGAGGATTGCCTGAGCCCAAGAGTTCAAGGCTGTAGTGCACCATGATCACACAGAGCCACTGCACTTCAGCCTGGGCAACATTGTGAGACTCCATTTAAAAATATATATATTAATGCCCGTAAATATATACTTATTTTTAATGAGCCCTGCCCACATCCCTCTCCAGACCTCTTCACAATCTAATTGAAGGCTAGCTTTGTGGCCAACGTCTTTCTGTTTAATAGTAGTTGGCAGAACACTCCAGCTATTCACCTCCATTACCCCTGCAAATGCAGGAGGAGCATGTAATGTGACCAAGAAATCAATGTTTTCAGACACTGACCTTTGGGGGTTGTTACTGCAGCATAACTCAGTGCATCCTGACTAACAGTCACCAACGCCCTTGAAGTTCCTAAATATTTGATTATCATTTTGCCCACATGGTTTTGCCTTTGCATCACAAACTGGACAACCCAGAGTGGTTTTTTGGCAGGAACAATGGTTTGACTGTTACTGGAAACTCTTTCTCAGGATTACACAAGGCAAAATAGGATTCCCAAACCCTTTTTTTGTTTTTGTTTTTGTTTTTTGTTTTGAGACAGAGTCTGCTTTGTCCCCCAGGCTGGAGTGCAGTGGCACAATGTCCGCTCACTGCAACCTCCGCCTCCCAGGTTCAAGAGATTCTCCTGCCTCAGCCTCCTGAGTGGTTGGGACTACAGGTGCCTGCCACCACGCCCGGCTAATTTTTTGTATTTTTAGTAGACAGGGTTTCACCATGTTAGCCAGGATGGTCTCGATCTCCTGACCTCGTGATCCGCCTCGGCCTCCCAAAGTACTGGGATTACAGGCATGAGCCACCATGCCTGGCCTCCAAACCCTATTTTTTTTTTCTTTTTTGTTTTTTTTTTGAGATGGAGTCTCGCTCTGTCGCCCAGGCTGGCTGGAGTGCAGTGGCGCGATCTCAGCTCACTGCAAGCTCCGCCTCCTGGGTTCACGCCATTCTCCTGCCTCAGCCTCTCTAGTAGCTGGGACTAGAGGTGCCCACCACCACGCCCGGCTAATTTTTTGTACCAAACCCTATTTTTAACCAGTGTCCTTTGCCAATACAATGAAGCAGATGCTTTCTACCAATGTTCAGATAAAATAGTAAAATATGTATTTATAAACGTTTTAATAAGTCACAAGATTAAAAGACATGTTTTCATTGGATGCTTTTCTTTTTATTTTCTTTTTATTTATTTATTTTGAGACAGAGTCTTGCTCTTATTGCCCAGGCTGGAGTACGGTGGCACAATCTCGGCTCACTGCAACCTCGGCCTTCCAGGTTCAAGCAATTCTCTTGCCTCAACCTCCCGAGTAGCTGGGATTACAGGCACGCACCACCATGCACAGCTAATGTTTGTATTTTTAGTACAGACAGGGTTTCACCGTGTTGGCCAGGTTGGTCTCAAACTCCTGACCTCTTGATCCACCCACCTCGGCCTCCCAAAGTGCTGTGATTACAGACGTGAGCTACCGAGCCCGGCCATTATTTTATTTTTATTATTTGAGACAGAGTCTCACTCTGTCACCCAGGTTGGAGTACAGTGGCATGATCGTGGCCCACTGCAGCCTCTACCTCTGGCTCAAGCAATCCTCCCACCTCAGCCTCCAGAATAGCTGGGACTACAGGCATGTACCATCATGCCCAGCTAATTTTGTTTATTTTTTATAGAGATGGGGTCTCACTGTGTTACCCAGGCTGGTCTCAAACTCCTAGGCTCTGGCGATCCTCATACCTGGGACAGCCAAGGTGCTAAGATTACAAGCGTGAGCCATTGCCTGGCCTTGGATTCTTTTCTTCAGTGAGTGCCGGCTCCTCTCACTTCTGATTTGATGTGGCTGCCCGAGGAGGAGGAAGGGGAAGAAAGCAGTAGTTTTAGCATTTCTTGGTTTGTGCAGCTGATCTCCTTCCTAGAGGGAAATTGGGTGAGCGGAGAAAAGAGCAAAAGACTAAGGAGAGCTGGCATCCAAGGAGAGCTCCCAGCCCCTCTCCTCTCCTCCCTCTCCTACTCTATCCCATAGAGGAAGGGAATGGAGTTGGGGTCTGAATTGTCAGTGCTGATAAGGAGTGGGGAATGTAGGATTAAAAAAATAATGTAGTGAGGAGTTCCAGGCAAGGGAGGGTGGGGCAAGGGATTGTTAGGGCAGTGAAACTACTCTGTATGATACTACAGTGGTGGATCCATGTCATCATACATGTGTCAGAACGTACAGAATATGCAATGCTAACAGTGAATGCTAATGTAAACCATGGACTTCAATTAACATTAATATAACAATATTGGCTCATCAGTTGTAACTAATGTACTATAAGATGTTAATAACAGGGACAACTTGGTGGTGGTGAGGGAGTATATGGGAACTCTGTATTTTCTGCTCAATTTTTCTACAAACCTAACACTGACCCCAAAACCAAAGTCTATTAGTTTAAAAATAATAAAATAGACATATATTGGATGTCTCGTTATAGATTTCAGTTTTATTATAACAGAAACAACATTCTTGCTTCTCACTGCCTGTTATGACTCTTTTTCCACCAGGCCTCTCCTAAGCAACAGGATGGAAAGAAAGGTAATATTGGCTGTAAGCTGAGAAGAAAGACCAAAAGAGGCCACTTGGCCTGCTGTGACTTTCGACTCAAGGCCATTGTGTACAGCTGCCCAGGTGGTGCACTGCACAAGGACACCACAGCAAAGAGGATACATTCTCCTTATAGTCATTAGAGATTTGTGTATTTATTATGCAAATTCCAATAAGCACTTTTTTCTAATTTGCTCAAAGGCTAGTGGTGACCCTGTCTAGGCCCTAAGCCTTCTCAAGGGTGGGAGACCTCCATGGGGCTCAGCCTCGCTTACCTAGAGGCAGTTTTGAGTCTTAGGGTAAAACCCCTGCACATTTTCCACTCTCCGGAACCTTGAGGTGTGGCAGGTTATGACAAGACCTGTGCATGGGAAGCCCAGAAAGGTACATAAATGGAAAACTGTGAAACCTTGTCACCCAGGTGCAGAAAAGAAGAGATTGGCAAGAACTTGGGCTGGCTCAGACACAAGTTCAGGCATCAGAACCCACACATGGTTCTGGTTTCTAGAAGAACCGGCATGGTTTCTGGAAGGGGAGATTAATGTCATGTATGAGAGTGTCAGCAGGTTCAGGATGCTGGTGCCTTGTGGTAGAAATGGCTGACGGCCTGCAGCTCTTCTCCTCCATCCAAACTGCCAAGACTACTGAACTTTGGGCGTGCCCACATGAGACACAAGGGTGAGCTGCATCTGCCCTTCCGCCCCCGTCTTTACACTGTGGACTCACCGCTTTGAGAACAAGCCCACATAAGACCAAGCATGCGCTGAACCTACACCAGCCTGTCTTCCCATCTGGACATGGCTCTGGGTGTGGCCTTGCATGGGGGAAGCCTGGGGAGTTGGCTGTGGCGGGACGTGCAGGTGGACAACTCTCTATGTAAACCTCCATGAGTCCGCTACCATAGCTTACAGAGATGTTTTATGTTGAAGGATTTTGTGGGGAGATAACAACAGTAACATTTTGGAAACAGGAAAGCAAACAAATGAGGAATATTTGACTGAAAGCCAAGTCTCAAGCTTGACTTGGAGAAGGCCAGAACCACTGTTTGACACCACAGCCTCCTCAAAAGACAGACCTGGGGCCGGGCGCAGTGGCTCATGCCTGTAATCCCAGCACTTTGGGAGGCCCAGGCGGGTGGATCACCACAGGTCAGGAGTTCGAGACCAGCCTGGCCAACATGGTGAAACCCCATCTGTACTAAAAATACAAAAAATTAGCCAGGCGTGATAGTGGGTGCCTGTAATCCCAGCTACTTGGGAGGCTGAGGCAGGAGAGTCACTTGAGCTGGGAAGGCGGAGGTTGTAGTGAGCCGAGATCATTGCAACCAGCCCGGGTAATAAGAGCAAAACTCTGTCCCCCACGCCCCCACAAAAGAAAAGAAAAGAAAAGAAAAGACAGACTTGGAAGTCCCAGGAACATGGGGACCTGGCAGGCAGTTCATGGCTTGTTAAAATGGAGGAGACTAGGAGGAGAGTTACATGAGAGATAGTTCCAGTTAATGCATGTAAATTACTTAGTAAGCCATATTTACACTTGGTGAGCAATCTGTGAGGGTCTTTCTAGGTCTTTCTAAAGCTCCTTAATGCCCTCCTCAACTCCATTCTGCTGGTCACCTGCCCTTCTCTCCCCTCAGTGGGTATCTGGAGCTTTACTCTCTGGAAAGGGTGACAGAGGCAGGTCTCTGGACTGGAGGTCCGAGATCGGTGAAGTGTGGGGTGTGGAATGGAAAACAGGGATGGAGGACAAATGTCACTGATTGCTAAACTCAGGGGCTCCCAGACCTTCTCACTGCACAGGGGCCACAACATGCTGGCAGCCTTACCCCACCTTCCAGGCAGGGCCCTGGAGGACTCCTCTCTGGGGATTCTGAACAGCCCAAGAGGAAAAACCTAAAGACACTGCAGCTTGGGTTCCGTGGGAAGCAGCAAGTCCAGACCCTCTACGGTCTGACCTGGTACCACCCACACATGCTTAATTGATGAGGAAGTGTCACCCATGGTGGGCCTTGGGGAATTTTAAGAGGACTTACAGAATTTGGGGTGGAAGGAATTATACAAGAAATGTGCAGAGGCTGGGCGCAGTGACTGACGCCTGGAATCCCAGCACTTTGGGAGGCCGAGGCAGGTGGATCGTCTGAGGTCAGGAGTTGAAGACCAGGTCGGCCAACATGGTGAAACCCCATCTCTACTAAAAATACAAAAATTAGCTGGGCAGTAGTGGCATGCGCCTGTAATCCCAGCTACTCGGGAGGCTGAGGCAGGAGAATCCCTTGAGCCTGGGAGGCAGAGGTTGGAGTGAGCCGAGATCATGCCACTGCACTCCAGCCTGAGTGACAGAGTGAGACTCCCTCTCAAAAAGAAAGAGAAGGAAGGAAAGAAGGGAGGGAGGGAGGGAGGGAGGGAGGGAGGGAAAGAGAGAGAGAAGAAGGAAGGAAGGAAGGAAGGAAGGAAGGAAGGAAGGAAGGAAGGAAGGAAGGAAGGAAGGAAGGAAGGAAGGAAGGAAGGAAAGAAGGAAGGAAGGAAGGAAGGAGCAGAGACAGGATTGTGTGATGCCATTCAGAGACATGGTGAGTAGGGCACTGGGCCAGCCACCAGGCAGGGGAGAAGGAAAAATAGGAGATGAGGTTGAAGAGGCTGACTGGGACCAACAGGTGCCTGAAAAAGGATCCTGGGGGTGAGTAGGTACAAGTTAAATTCCCCTTTCCAAGGCCACATATCCCAACATGAGGCTGCATCAGCCAGTGGAGACAGTGCATCTAGCCCTGGAGACCAGATGGAGGAAGGCCTCTAAGGCTGGGTTTAGGACATAGAAGTTAGTTCAGTAGATAATGGGGAGCCTGCTGAGAGTTTAGAAACAGGGGAGGAACATGGGGGATTGAGTTAGACTTAAGGAAGAATTAATTTCTGAGCTAGACACTGTAAGAGGTAACGCTGGGCTACACCAAAGTTAACTGGGAAACCCTTTCTGATGAACTCGTGTCTGTACAATAGGAGGAGATGGGAGACTAGAAAACAAGAATTGCTCTGAAAGGAATTGAGCTCTTTGGATGAGAAACAAGAACTCCGAAGGAATGCAGGAGGAAGGATTGAGCAAGAGAGAAGGAAAGCGGCTGCCAACCTATCCAAGTGGAGAAAAAGACCTTAAACACAACAGGGGACTTCACGCATCTCTAAAGGCTTTGGCAGGCTTCTTTGCCTACATCAGCCTCACACTGGAATGCAAGGAAAGAATTATTTCCTTTTCCCACTGCTGTGGTATTTCAGCTGAAATCAGCCTCATCAAAGCAGCAACTGTGTACCAAGGGGTTGATAAATAGAGGAAATTTGTGAAGTTGGGCTTCTTGGCAAGTGTTTTGTCCTTGAAAATTCTGTTCCTCTCAGCCTTCTGCACAAGGACTTCCCTTACATAGCAACAAGGTCCATCGCCTTAGGAAGACAGAGGGCAACGCCAGCAAAGTGCCCAGCGAAGGAAGCAGCACCACTGAATCAGAAGTTGCTCCTCCTCCCCAGCCTGCCTGTAAACTTGAAACTTTTTCTTTTTTGCTTCTTCATTTTTCTTTTGGAGACAGGGGCTTGCTCTGTCACCCAGGTTGGAGTACAATGGTGTGATCACAGCTCACTGCAGCTTCAACCTTCTGGGCTCAAGTGATCCTTATGCCTCAAGCTCCTGAGCAGCTGGGACTACAGGCATGTGCCACCATGTCCAGGTAATTTATTGGGTTTTTTTGTCTGTTTGCTTGTTTGTTTGTAGAGACAGTGTCTTCCTATGTTGCTCAGGTTGGTCTCAAACTCCTGAACTCGAGCAATCTTTCCATCTCAGTCTCACAGAGTGCTGGGATCACAGATGTGAGCTGCTGCCCCCGGTCTAAACTCGGAATTAATTCCGTACTCTTATATCTGAATAAAGGCATTGAAAGTTTTGGTTACAAGCACAAATAACTGTTTAGAAAGGCAGCAAAAACTTCATTACTAGCCACTCACATCATGGTTTATTTAACAGGACCCTAAGGATATAGGAGATTCCAGGATAAATAATACATATTAATCACACTTTAGAGTACAGTGAAGACTTTCACAGGCATTATCTTGATCCTTAAAGCAATGCAGAGGGTCTTATGATTATCACCCTCTTACAGCTAAGGGAATCAGGACTCAGAGAGGTTCAGTGACTTGCCCAAGAATATGCTGGTAGCTGTTGGCAGAGCTGGGACTTGAATCCCAGGCTCCTGACCTCCAGTCCAATGTCCTTTCCTAGGTGTGGATGGTGGTGTGGGAGCTGTGAAGGTCTAAGGTTATGTGTGGTGGGGAAGGGTGTCCAGAGGACCTGAGAGGAAAAACTGGGGATCTGCTTTGGGCCAACCCCACCTGCTGGGTTGAAGTCACAGTCAGGCGCCCCAAATCTCACCTGTTGTCAAGGCCTCTTCCCTCAGCTCTGGGTGAGACGGAAAAAGAGGAAAAGAAAATAGGAGGCAGTAAACTCCAGGCCATCAGTCCACCCCCAAACCCAACCTTCCATCCCGGTTCCTGGCTCCACTGGAGGGGCTTGTCCTGGAGAGCCAGCCCCACAGTCACTACGAGCTCAAGGTTTCCCTATCAGAGGCAAGACTGCAGGGTAAGGGCTGGTGCCCCCTGGGGAACTCTGTCCCCCCGACATGTGACCACGCTAGCTCAGAGTCCCAGGAGCTGCCTGCATGTGTGTGAGCCCAGTCAGTGGGTAAACATGGAGGCTGCTCTTGGGGTAGGAGCTGGACATGCTCCACGAAGGACTCTGCCTTCCGAGCTGGGGCCCTGGACAGATGTTCACAGGAACCATAACTCTACATTCCAACATTAGAGCCCAGCTGGGCTGCCACTTGAGGTCAAAGCCACCCTTGTTCAAGGGCTGTAGGGTCGGGGAGAAAACGCCAGGGGGAGGAACAATTTATAAGTTGTGGGAACTTTGGCCCCAACCCCAGGAGTGGAGACCAACAAGACTTTCTTTATCTCCAGGAGGAAGGCTAAAGTGCTCTCTGAAGCTGGACTCCTTTGGGAATTCAGAGACCTCTGAGCTTTCCCTGCTCACCCCTACACACAGTGCACACGCACTTAACAGTTTGTACACCATAATCGGAGATGCACAGATCCAGTGCTGCCCATCTAAGGGCCTCAGCTGGAAAACCCAGGACCTAGAATGAGACTGGGTGACCACTCCTCACCCCTTTCCCTCAGGCCTCTCTGGGAAGAACAAGAGACTGAGGAAGGCCACCCCCTGTCCCATCCCCAACTCAGATCATGTCTCTAGCACACAATGTTAAAATAAATCATTGTTAAAAAATTACTGGGGTAAGGCTGGGTGCAGTGGCTCATGCCTGTAATCCTAGCACTTTGGGAGGCCAAGGTGAATGGATCACCTGAGGTCGGGAGTTCGAGACCAGCCCGGCCAACATGGTGAAACCCTGTCTCCACTAAAAATACAAAAATTAGCCAGGTGTGGTGGCAACTGCCTGTAATCCCAGCTACTCAGGAGGCTGAGGTAAGAGAATCGCTTGAACCAGGGAGGCAAAGATTGCAGTGAGCCGAGATCGCACCACTGCACTCTGGCCTGGGTGACAGAACAAGACTGTCATCTCAAAACACACACACATACACACACACGCACACACACATGCACACAAAATTAGCTGGGCATGGTGGCACACACCTGTGGTCCCAGCTAATTGGGAGGCTGAGGCACGAGAATCACTTGAACCTGGAAGGCGGAAGTTGCAGTGAGCTGAGATCACACCACTGCATTCCAGCCTGGGGGACAGAGCAAGACATCGTCTAAAAACAAAAACAAAAACAGGCCGGGCGCGGTGGCTCAAGCCTGTAATCCCAGCACTTTGGGAGGCCGAGACGGGCGGATCACGAGGTCAGGAGATCGAGACCATCCTGGCTAACACAATGAAACCCCGTCTCCACTAAAAATACAAAAAAAATTAGCCGGGCGTGGTGGCGGCGCCTGTAGTCCCAGCTACTCGGGAGGCTGAGGCAGGAGAATGGCGTGAACCCGGGAGGCGGAGCTTGCAGTGAGCCGAGATCGCGCCACTGCACTCCAGCCTGGGCGACGGAGCGAGACTCCGCCTCAAAAAAAAAAAAAAAACAAAAAACAAAACAAAAACAAAAACAGGATGAGCATTCATCTGTCACCCATTAGAACATCTTTTGTGCTTTAATGTTCTTAATGGCCTAATGAATGCTGCTTGCTCAACATCGCCCTGTGAAGGGCCTACTTGAGTCAGGCTTGGTGGGGGATGCTGATGATACAAAGAGGAATTCAGTGTGATCATAGAAGCAGTCACTGTTTAATCAGGGAAACACATACACTACTTGTCACCATTCAAGCCAGTGCTAAGCAGAGTTATGGGAGGACAGAGAGGCAATTACTATTTCTGGAAAGAGAGGGAAAGTTGGGCTGCAGGTTTTGAGAGGAAGAGATATAGGGGACTTTGCACCTTTGCCAGACAGGACTCCTGATCAAAGGACAGTGGTGAAACACAGGTGTGTTGAAGAAGAGGCAAGGCTCTCACAGGGCTGATGCATGACATCCGGGAGTCCTGGGGAAGGGGAGGAAAGAGGTGAGCTGGCCATGATCCCATTTACATCTGGGGCCCAGAAGAACATGGATGAGGATGGGGAAGAAAGTGCAAGAGTGAGAGATTCATAAGAGGACATTACAATATGAACACTTGGGCATTGTTAACAGAACTGACCAGTTTCTCCCTTGAGAAGTAGTATGTATGGTGAGAAACACATCGAACCAGGGATACCGTTCCTAGCTCTGGCACTCACAGGCTAGGGGATGTTGGATAAGGAATTCCCTCTTGAGTCTCAGCTGGCACCCATATAGGTGTGAAAAATGTGTGCCTACCACTGGTGGGGTTTGATATTGCATCCCCCTAGCATGAGACTGATGGCCTCATGAAAGGGGTAGGTGAGGAGGACTTAATGAAGGGACTATTTATAAAGGGGTGGGCATGGTTAAGGGAGCCAAGAAGAGATGGGGAAACTCGGGGGACTTGCAACAGCTGGAAGCACTGTCACTCCTGTACCTGAAAGGGCAAAGGGTTGAAACTCTCTCTACAGCCATGAGAGAGGGGTTGCCTGATGAGACCCATGGCGTTTGTTAGAGAACACAGTCACTGCCAACTGGGGCAGGGTAGGGTGGAGATCAGGGTGATAAATATCCCAACCTCTGACTACTGTCCAGTGCCTCTTGGCTGAATACACCCCGAAGCCAGAAGACAAGAGAACCAGTTGAGGTTAGTCTGTAGAGGCCAGCTTCTGAGACAGAGCAGGACAGGAAATGGATCAGAAGGAGGAGACTACGGAAACTATCTCACACGGGTGGTAGGCTGACACATTTATTGTAATAGTTGTATGTTAATTTTAATGTGTAATAAAAAGAATATACCTTGCATATCAAAGCTATGAGTTCACAGTTGTTATTGCTTAGGATAAGGCTAAAGCAGATATTTAAATGACAAAAAGACAATTTAAAGAAAAATGTAATAGTATGGGTGGTATGAGGATATGACAAAAATCACAAAGAGGATGTTTGTAAAGACGAAATTTGGGAAATTCTGGGTAGGATGATATATAAGACTTCTTCCAGCTTTGACATTCTGGGTTTCTGAGTGTCTACATGCAGTTGTACCGAGTACAAGGAAAATACCAGGATCCGTGATAATGTACTTTCAGACCATGTCAGTACAATGTTATGATCACGAGTAATATGGTGAGATGATCACAGAACTCCTAGTTGTTCCACTACTCTTTCTAGATTTTTTTTTTTTTTTGTCTGAAAGGTTAAAAAAGGCACAAGGCTGGGAGGCCAAGGTGGGCGGATGACCTGAGGTCAGTGAGACTAGCCTGACCAACATGGAGAAACCCTGTCTCTACTAAAAATACAAAATTAGCCAGGCATGGTGGCACATGCCTGTAATCCCAGCTACTCGGGAGGCTGAGGCAGGAGAATTGCTTGAACCCAGGAGGTGGAGGTTGCAGTGAGCCGAGATAGCACCATTGCACTTCAGCCAGGGCAACAAGAGTGAAACTCCGTCTCAAAAACAAACAAAAAAACAAAACAAAAAAAACCCACAAGGCTACCAAAAGATTTGAGCGAGAACATTCATAGCACCATTATCTGCTATAGCCTCCAACTTGAAACAACTCAAATATCCACCAAGGGGATTGAAAAAATACTGTGATCTATTTATGCTATGCAGCAATGAAAATAAACACATTTAAGCTACCTGCGGCAACATGGATGAACCTTACAGGCGCCATTTTGAGTGAAAGGAAGTAGACAGAGAGAGTCCACACTGTAGGATTTCTTTTATACAAAGTTCAAAATCAGGCTAACCTAACCTATGGAACGGAAGTCAGAGGATTGGCTGCCACAGCAGGAAAACAGTGAGAGGGTGGTGACCGGAAAGAGCCATGAGGCAGGCTCAGGAAAGCAGGCAATGTTCTGTTTCTTGGCCTAGGTGGCTACATGGTATGTTCACTTAGAGAAAATTTATTGAGCTATATACATTTATGGTTTTGTAAATTTCTGGTATGAGTCTTATATTTTTGTGAATACATTTATTGTTCTACGTGTATAAGAAAATGAAAAGGTATGATTTTTTCTTGACCCTAGAAAAATGGCCACAAAGGATGACGCTCTCTGAGATAAGCAGAGATGATGTGTCCCTGATGATTGAAGGCTTGATTAGTTCTCCTATTTCCACCATCTCCCTTCTCCTGTCTGCTTCAACCTCCATTCTTGGTGGAGCTTCTGCAATCCACAAACATTTCACAATGCGATTGGCATTACGATTGTTTAGAAACAATCTTGTGGGATTGGCAGTAACGGTGCTCTTGTTCTAAATCTGGTTCTACCTCATTGACCAGATGGCTGATTTTAGCCTCTGTTTTTTATATGGAGTCAGAAAAATGGGTCAGGGGCCTGCTCCTTCGCCTGTGGTTGGTACTTTTCTTCCTATTTACCATGAGTCTGGCACTGGACATCAGCTGCCCCAGGGCCCACAGAGATGCCACCACCATGCAAAGCCCAGCCACAGTCTGGACCATAAGACTTCCAACTTCCTGCACAGCTGTGGCATTTAGTGGTCAGTATCTGGGCATTCATGGACATTTCTATCATGCACCTCAGGGGAACTCGGCACAGGTCCTGGCCTCTCCAGGAAGCCCTACCCCTCTAATACTGCTCTATCCCACTACACCTCAGTCAGGGGAAACCTAAATCCCTAGGGTGTAGATCTCCTGAAGGGGTGAAGGGAAGAAACAACATCTCCAGTTCTCTGAGAATGAGACTAGAGGGAGGAGGAGGAACTAAGGTTGTTTGCCCTACCCACTAAAACCCAGGCACTATGCCCTTTTCCATGGAATGTTCAGAGAAAATTAAGTTTCTGTCTCTAAGAACCTGAGAGCCCAATTGAGAATATAAGTGCATCCCTGAGTTTAAGAAAACACTAAAACGGCCGGGCGCGGTGGCTCAAGCCTGTAATCCCAGCACTTTGGGAGGCCGAGGCGGGTGGATCACGAGGTCAGGAGATCGAGACCATCCTGGCTAACACGGTGAAACCCCGTCTCTACTAAAAATACAAAAAACTAGCCGGGCGTGGTGGCGGGCGCATGTGGTCCCAGCTACTCGGAGGCTGAGGCAGGAGAATGGCGTAAAACCTGGGAGGCGGAGCTTGCAGTGAGCCGAGATCTCGCCACTGCACTCCAGCCTGGACAGAGCCAGACTCCGTCTCAAAAAAAAAAAAAGAAAAAAAAAGAAAACACTAAAACAAAAACTGGCCAGACAAGCTAGTGTTTGAAGAGGCAGCAGAGGCCTGGGATTGACCTCTCCAGTTGATCTTGCATAGTCTACCATGTTACCATTTCGACATCACCGCCTTCATCAGACCTTCAGGCCCTCCACGTGGAAGTTTTGTTTCACCCACACAGTATTTGTCTGCCCTGCAATTAAAAACATTTTTAAATTTGTTGTTAATATTTAAAAACTGAGATAATTCAACTTTTAAAAATCCAGATTTCTGACCTTTCTTGAAAATTCTAAAGATCTAGCGACACAGGGTGTTTCACTCCTATAAGCCAGCAATTGGCAGAAGCTGAGCAGGGACTGTCCCCTTTAGATGGAGCTCTCCAGCTGCCATAGTCCCTACTACCTATTGTCCCACTTACTATTGCCTCACACCCCTTTATTTTGATCTTGAAAGATTTCCTTATTTCTACAATTCAAGGTTGACGGTTATCTTCTCCTAGAACTTTGCAGACACTCCCTGTCTTCTGGCAATTTTAAGCATAATTTCTATTTCTCCATAGATAATTTGTCTTTCCTCTGTGGCTTCTTTTAAGATCTCCTTTTTGTCTCTAGTGATCAGCAGTTTCACTCTGATGTTTCTAATATTCCTGTTAATTTTCCTGCTTATTGATTTTGGGCGGTTCTTAAATCTGAAGGTTGTGTGTTTTTGATTCTGGAAAAAAATCCATCGTTATTTCTTCTATTATTGCCTCTGAACCATTTTCTCTATTTTTTATTTCTGGAAATCTGAGTAGGCATGTGCTAGACTTTTGGCTTATTCTATCCTCCACATCCCTTCATCTCATTTGCATTTTCTGTAACCTTTTTTCTGTCAGTGCTGCATTTTGGGTAATTTCTTTGTATCCATCTTTCAGTTCACTAATTGTATGTTTCTCTCTCTCTCTTTCATTGTTTAACTGGTCTACCGAATTATTGTTGGTAGTCTCTTACTTCCTACTCATACTTTCAATGCCTTCTTTTTTTCTAGAAATATTTTGAACAACCTTATTTTATTTTTTGAATCTTCTAATTCATTCTCTGAATCTTCATTTTATTATTTTTGCCAACTCTCATGTAAAATGAAATTCCTTACTTGTACTGTGATGTCTTAAATTGCAAATTTAAATTCCTTGGAATTCTGGAGGAACTAGAGAGCATGCACTAGAGGTGATTTGCTTTTTACAAGTGTCTGAGGGAATTACCAACCTAGGACCACTTTAAAATAATGTTTGGCTTGAAGGTTTTTACTCACAAAGGTGGTATGAATTCCTGTCCAAAATGCATGAATGTGGGCTTTTGGTTAGGAATTCTTAGGGGAAACTTTTGTCTTTGTTTTGGTTCCACTCTGAGCAAAAATCAGGTATCTTAAGGCAAATTGACTATCTTTGTTCAATTCCTTTGTTTCCTATGGGGAGAAAAGTCCAACCACCCTTGCTGAAATTTCCACCCTTTGAGGGCTCTGGTGTGCATAAGGATTTCCAATCTGATTTCACCCTCTGCTCCAGTCTAGATTTTGTCTCCTATCTCCAGCCTGCTGCTTAGCCAGGATTAGCAGGTGGCTCCAGGGCAAGTGCTGGCTCCTGCTCACCTCTCAGGATTAACACTTTCTCATTGTTTGACCTCAGAGGAGTTTCCTCCCATTCCTGCCAGCCCAGCCTTGCTACAAAACATGTCTTAATAGTTTTCCCAGTATCTTAGGGGTTTTGAGTTGGAAGATTTCACCAGAATCTGGTTTGCTGTGTTGCAAGAGACATGGCCCTCACTTTTCCAGCATCATTTTCCAATAGTTCCCCAGAATCCTTTGCACATTCTATTTCTTCTTCGTAGAAAACCCTTCCTCATCTTCTCCATTTGCTAAATCATATTATGGTAGGCAGAATTCTAAGATAGCTCCCAATATTCCTGGCTCCCAGGGTATGCACACTTTCAGTCATTCAAACATGACTCTAAGTGTTGCTGTGAAGAGCTTTTGCAGATGCAATTAAGGTTCCAAATCAGTTGACCTTAAAATAAGGAGATGATCTAGGCAGGCCTGCCCTAATCACATGAGCCTTTTAAAAGCAGAGAGTTTTGTCTGAGTGGTAGCAGAAGAGAAATTTATAGAGCTGTGCTCTAGTTGCCCTGGAAGAAATCAACTGTCCACACCATGAACTTCCCATGGGACCACACGTCAAGGAACTTCCTATGGGGCCACCTTAGGAGCTGAGGGGGGTCTCTGGCCAACAGCTAGCAAGAAAATGCGAACCTCAATCCTATTATAACTGTAAAGAAAAAAATTCTGCCACAAAGCAATGAGCTTGGATGAGGACCCTGAGCCCAGATAGGAACTGTGGCCCTGACCACCACCTTGACTGATTTTTTTTCCTTTGAGAAAGGGGTCTTTCACTGTCACCTAGGCTTGAATGCAGTGGCATGGTCATGGATCACTGTAGCCTTGACCTCCAGGGCTCAAGTGATCCACCCACCTCAGCCTTCCAAGTAGCTGGAACTACAGGCATGTGCCACCATGCCTGGTTAATTTTTGTATTTTTTGTAAGACAGGGTCTCGCCATGTTGTCCAGGCTGGTCTTGAACTCCTGGGCTCAAGCTATTGGCCTGCCTCAACCTCCAAAAGTGCTGGGATTCCAGGCATGAGCCACTGTACCCAGTCCCACCACCTTGATTTTGAAACTGGCCCAATTGTCCCATAGAACTGATATTTATGGTGTATTTTGAATAAACACGGAAATTGACCCATCAAGTCTTGAAACTTGAGAAATTACATTTATCTTGTAGCAGCACGAGCCGCAGACAAAACTCCTCAGACACCGAGTTAAGGAAGGAAGGAGTTTATTCATCTGGGAACATCGGCAAGACTCCTGTCTCAAGAGCCGAGCTCGCCAAGTGAGCAATTCCTGTCCCTTTTAAGGGCTCACAATTCTAAGGGTGTGTGTGTGAGAGGGTCGTCATTGATTGAGCAAGTAGGGTGTACGTGACTGGGAGCTGCATGCACCAGTAATCAGAACAAAACAGAACAGGACAGGGATTTTTACAATGCTCTTCCATACAATGTCTGGAATCTATAGATAACATAACTGGTTAGGTCAGGGGTCAGTCTTTAACTACCAGGCCCAGGGCACGGTGCCAGGCTGTCTGCCTGTGGATTTCATTTCTGCCTTTTAGTTTTTACTACTTCTTTGTTTGGAGGCAGAAATTGGGCATAAGACAAAATGAGGGGTGGTCTCCTCCCTCATTCCCCTCCTTTGAGACTCTCACTCATTTTATTAGTGGGAGCTCACACCTTCATTTTCACTACCTATGTCTTTCTGCATGACAGATAGATAGTGATTTACATAGTACACTTGTGCTGAAGCATTTGGTAAACTAGAGTAGTGATGAAACCTTTTACTATTTGAATGAGTACAGATAGTAAATAAGGGATCAGTAAGCAGGTTCCTCTTACTACTATAATTTTTAATACAAGAGTTTTAAATCCTCGTAGCGCTGGGAACTATTTTTAAACATGGCCTTAGGGTCAAATCCATGCCACACTTGTACAGGCATATGTGCCAGTTTCGTCATGTCTTTAACTATATCTTCGACTACTTGACCCTGATCATCTATGTGCAGGCAGCAATTGGTGACGTTAAATTTCTAGAGACTTCTCTTTCAGCTGCTAGCAAGTAGTTGAGAGTCAATCTATTTTGATAGATAGTATTTCTCATCTGAGTTTCTTGCTGGGCCAGGACAGTCAAGGTTTTACTGGTTTTATTAGTGATGATCTCCAAGACAGCTTGCAATTGTATGATTCAGTTGAGCATGTAAATGGGGGTCTGGTATCCCTACAAGCCGTCTTATGCCCAAGTGGCAGGCCCACAGTATTGTATAATTTTTTCAGGCGGCCGTTTATCATCTTTTTAATTATCGACAGCTATGCTTCGCTTTTCACAGGAAGCATAGACAGGGAAGCCTAGGAGTTTGCCTGTTCTTACTAGCAGTAGGAAGAAAGATGGTTTACTAGTGCCAATAACACACTACCTGTCCACTGGTCAGGCAGCTTAGCGTAGGCTCTATGTCCACATATCCAGTATAGCCTAGTGGGGGCTGTCTAGTCCTGGTGGGATTCTGGGTGGGCCTAAACGGTCTGCAATTTTGGAAATTTACTGAATGGATTTTTCTCTGTGTGGTTTGAACTCCACCATGTAGTCTTCCTACAGGAAGGGTGAAGTTCTTTCCCGCTCTTGCTATACAGTATTGTCTAATGATTGAGGCTTTTAGGACCTAGAAGTAATCAGGGTGATGCTTTTGGCCTGGGAATTCATCAGGAACTGGGTCTGTAGGTACTAATTCTCGGGCTTTCTATGGCCATTGATCTCCTATTACAGTTCCTCCACATACATAACATGAAGTGACACTGAGAGACTGGGCTACATGCTCAACTAATTGCAAAAACAAATTTCTTGTTTTTCCTGGAATTTCTGGTACTGGCATATTTAGTTTATCATAGAAGGTTTGAAATACTGGCTCAGGAGAGTGTTTATAAACTTTTTTCAAACCACGACATTTACTTGAAGATCCAGTCCGGCTCCATCAATTTTTAGGGTTATACATTTCCCTTTTCTCTAGTGAGGATTAAGGAGGTTGGTTATTACCAGTTCTAAGGGGTTACACTGACCACTGGTACAGGAAGGGCAACTTTTCCCTTGCTGAAGGTGGACAGCATTTTTTTATTTTTTTTATTCAAGTAGTCTAAATGACACAAGACCAGTATCTACATTTATTTTTACACAGTCCTAATTCATGATAAATGTGCTTATTTTCTGCCATATAGCCTCTTTCCTAATTAAGAGAAACACATCCTGTTTTTAACTAATTATTATTAATGACAGCACAGGCATCAAATTTTGAGGTGACTTGTTTGGGCACCTCTTTTGTTTTCTGTTTTGGCTAACACTTTACTCATATCATTTATGAGCCCCCACCAGTCTTCAGTTCTCAATCTTATTTTAAAAACTGTGGTCATGGGAGGCTCAGATGGATCATAACACACATCAGGTTGGTCATTTCCTGGGCTACATACCTTGTATAGAATAACATTACACAAACAAGTTCTTTTTAGAATTCCAGTACACTTACAATAACCGTAAAATAATAGGACCGAAGCAACCTTTTGTCCTACCTGAGTGACTTGATGTATACACTGGGAACAGCCCTCAGTCTGAGGAAGGTCAGTGGAAGTCCTTATTGTACAAGTCCAAATTTTAAGGAAAATGAGTCCTGTGATGAGTTTCCCCATGCTTCAGCCATGCGTGGACCAGTCAGCTTCCGGGTGTGACTGGAGTAGGGCTTGTCATCTTCTTCAGAGTCACTTTGCAGGGGTTGGTAAAGCTGCTCCTATCCACATACAGCTCCCAGTCTACTGATGTTTAAGGATGGTCTCAGAGGTTAGGCCCACTAGAATAAATTGAGTCCAATACCTCTACATAGTTATGTTCAACTGGGCTCTCTGATATCTGGAGCAAGGTGGCGGGGTTTAGAATGTTGTAAACTTCAATGGTTATGCAGGGATTTTCACAGAGCAAGCTTTGGTATCTAGTTAGTCTAGCATTCGTTAGCTAAGGATGTCCTTTGATATTTATTAAAGTCACCACAGCATGGGGGGACTTTATGTTTAGGTTTTGCCCAAGAGTTAGCTTATCTGCTTCTTGTGCTAACAGGGCCATTGCTGCCAGGGCCCTTAGACATGGGGGCCAGCCTTGGAAACCCCGTCTAGCTGTTTTGAGAGATAGGCCACTGGTCTTGGCCAGGGCCCTACAGTCTGGGTTAAAATTCCAACTGCCATTTTTATTTTTCTGACACATAGAGTGTAAAGGGTTTTGTCAGGTCAGGTAGCCCCAAGGCTGGGGCCGACATGAGTTTTTCTTTTAACTCATAAAAAGCTTGGTGCTATTGGTTATAATAGATGTAGTTTATCTAATCTACATTTTTATTAACTGTCACCTACTAAAATATTGACTTAAATCCTGTAGCTATTTGATTTCAAGCTTTAAATTGATCTGATATTACTTGTGGGGCTCCAATTACATCTAGATGTGAGAGTTGAAAGACCCATAAGGGGCTTCTCTCACTTTATGATGTCTTATTTTTTCTCCCTCTGGTTGATGAAATGCCAGGGTGAAAGGGATAGCCAAATAGACTAAAGCACAAGTGCCACTCCAGTTATTCAGCAGAGTGCCCAGTAAAGGTCCACCACAATACCACCACACATCTGCTCAGGGATGAATAAGGGCTGACTGATTGATAAGCTCTTGAAAATTCTTAAGCTCATCACATCCCTTCAGGTCTCCAAGGAATGCTAAGTTTCTTCCCTGTCATGAGAGACACAAAGTGAACTTAGTGTTGGGAGATGGAAGCTGGATGGCCCTTGGGGGCTGACCTGCAGGGTGCCGGACTTCGGGATATAGCAGAGAGAGCTTGGCATGACTTATTTCTCAAAGCTGTAGAATCCTGGAAAAGAGCTACCATGCAGCCTACACCTGGTCGACTGGAGGACCACCTTAGTGGAAGGGGGACAATCTGGGCCTCTGGCCTGCCATGTGCACAAGCATAACAATTGCTTTTGTTTAACGTGCAGATGGAATATTTGATCCATTTTAACCAGGCATTTGCATCTTGGTATCTTGTCTTTATTGCTAAAGTTTGTTTTAAGTCTTTAACATCTATGATCCTCTAGTAAAATGAATGTATGATTTTAGGAAATTACAAAAACCGGTTGGGGCGGTCCATCCTTGCTCTTTAGTGGTCCACAGAATATTGGACCAACTATGGCATAAAAGCTCTACATTCGGGGCAAAGACTCCTGGTTGGTACTGGGGTCTTTATTGAAATCTCCCTGGACTAAATGGTCCTAGTATACTAATGCCCAGTCTGAGGAGAGCCAGGAGGGACAGAAGTACTTTTCTGAAGTAGAAAGCTGTCTTTGACTTGGCAAGTCTCCACAGGGTATAACAAGGCAAGCATTAAATGCAATAGTTTGAGGCAAAATTGACTTGGTTATGTTAATAACTAGATGGTTAGCAATAGAATGAGGAAAGAAGAAAGAGTAATAGAATAGAAGAAAAGAGTTAAATTTTTCTTAGCTTTAGTTTGGTAGGGTTTTTCCCTGGGACCATGGCCCATGACTCTGGAGTGGGTGGCACTTTCTTGACTGGTGTGATGAGTCCATCCTTTTATGCTGTATGAACAGCAGTCTTGGTGGTTAGCAGCACAAGGTAGGGTCCTTCCCAGGCTGGCTTGAGTTTTTCGTCTTTCCAGCCTTTGATGAGAACGTGATCTTCAGGCTGGTGCTGGTTTACTGGAAATTCTAGGGGTAGTACACATGCTAAAATACTTTTCGTTTTTGAGGGAAAGGAAAGTGGAAGATAAACCAAGTATATAATTTTTAAGAAACTGATCTTTTGTTTTAAATGTGGGGACCTTGGCAGGGGACTTTATAGTCCTTAGTGCCTTTTTACTGAGAAATTTCCTTTAGCACCTATTTTTTATTAGTTTTTAAACCAAAGAAAGCCAAATACCATTTTACATACAATGCCTTTTGTATGATTTTTATACCGGATAAGCTAAATTTTATCTTTATATTAGTGAGTTACTAATGTTAAACCTAATTTTAATAAAACTGTATAGACATATTTATCCAATTTTTAATGTTTGGCCATAAGGTAAGATTTTACAGACTCTTTTTAACCTTTTATAATTTTTGCTAAAGAGCAGGTTGGTGATTTAAGAAAAACCTGCTATGATTTTATTTTAATGTCCAGTTTACAGAAAAATTGGATGATACCTCTTTAACTTCAGCCAATGTTTACACACAGAATCTTCTTTCCAATTAACATTTTAAAACTTGATTAAACCTTTAAAACAAAATATTCATATTTTTAACCTTTTAATGTAGGTAAAAATTTATATTCTTATGCCTCCTTATAATTCTTTTACCAAAGGTATATTTTACTTTCCTTATACACCTTGCACATAAACTGTCTTTTTTAAAATTATACAACATTTCTTGCATAAATTCATTTTTTATAATATTTTTCTCTTTCACGACTTTCGCAGACAGTTTTTCGACATGCTTTAACTTTCTGACTTATTACAAATATTTATTTCTTTAAACAACCAGTTAATTTATTTCAGGACAAGAATTTACCATATAATACTCTTTTTATATAAATTCTGTCCCCCCCACAACTTTTTTCCTTTTTTTTTTTTTTTTTCTAACAGAAGAGCCCCATACTTTAAGATTTTTGAGTTAGTAAGCTACTTTTTTGCTTTTTTGATTTAGGATTGTTCTGTACTGAACTAGTGAGGTGTGCTCACAATGAGGTTTCCTCTAAAAAGTTTTTTTTTTTTTTTACTTTTTTTCTGTTAGCAAAGTAGTTGCTGCTACAGATTGAATGCATTTGGGCCATCCGCAGGTTACTGGGTTAAGGGTTTTTCATAGGAAGGCCTCAGTGCTTTCAGGATACACCCTTGTTTACACTGACAACAAAGTAATATTGGAGCACTATGGGGTTATGGAGAATACCTTCAATTATCAATTACAGGTTTTAAATTTACCTTGGCTTTTAAAGGAATAGGGTACACCATGTTTTTTCTTAACTACTTGTATATATCTCTCTTTCTCTCCTTCTTTCTCTCTTTGACTTTGTCTCTCTCTCTTTGACTTTCACTTTGCCTCTGTCTCTTCCTCTCTCTCTCTCTGCCTCGCTTATGCTGCAGTTCTCTCAACCGCTGTGGAGAGGTCTAAAGCCAGCTGTAACGAAGCATCTGTGTACGGGAACTGGTCTGGGTGCCCTGGCTTTACAGGTTACCTTGTGCCGTACCTTTGAAACAAGGGACCTATCCAGGCTTCCTTCTGATGGCCAACCTACCTCTAATGCTGGCCAGTCTATTTACACAAAGTTTTAAGTTTTCCTGGTGTCATAGTACTCCATAGTCTCCCTTAAATCCTTTCTTGAAATTTTTCAACATAGTTCCTAGTAGGGTGGGCTTATTTGTGCCTCACCCATGCTTCTTTGAGACAAAACACCACGCTCACACCACACGCACACCCCAAAACAAAGAACAGGTAAAAAGGCCACACACACACTTTTGCAGTTTACACCAAACCAAAATCAAAACCAAAATCAGAGTATCCAGAAATCCAAGCCAGGTCAAAACCAGAACCAAAGCATCAAGCAATCCAAGTCAAGTCAAAAACAAAAACCAAAGTGCCGGTACAGGCACATCGTGGGTGATCAGGCCACACTTCCACCCAAATGGAGTAGGCAAGTTCCCAAGACCAGTCCCATCAAGCAATTTAAACCAAGTCAAAACCAAAACCAAAACCAAAGTGCTGATAAAGGCACGCCATGGGTGATCAGGCCACGCTTCCACTCAAATGGAGTGGGCAAGTTCCCAAGACCAGTCCTGTCAAGAAAGTCAAACCAAGTCAAAACCAAAACCAAAATCAAAGTGCCAGTAAAGGCACTTTGTGCTTTTAAGTGCACACTGTGGGTGATCAGGCCCCACTTCCACTTGAATGGAACGGGCAAGTTCTCAAGACTAGTCTTACCAAGTTTCAGATGTCCGGACTCCAAGTACCAGTTCCTTCCTGGTGTTTAGCCACTGTGTTGATCCTCCACAGGGGCCTGCCACACACTGCTCTGGCAAGGCATCCCACTGGGGCAATTGCCTACCCAGGAGCGCTCTCAGAATCTGTGTCACTCCGGCTGGTCGGAGTCCCCTGCAGTGATGTTCCACTGGGCCACCTAAGGAGTTGCCTCAACCATCTGCCAATCACCTTGCTTCCTGGCCAGGGAACCAAGAAATGTAGCAGGATGAGCTGCAGACAAAACTCCTTAGACACTGAATTAAAGAATGAAGGAGTTTATTCGGCCAGGAGCACTGGCAAGACTCCTGTCTCAAGAGCCAAGCTCTCGGAGTGAGGAATTCCTGTCCCTTTTAAGGGCTCACAACTCTAAGGGGGTCTACATGAGAGGGTTGTGATCGATTGAGCAAGCAGGGGGTATGTGACTGGGGGCTGCATGCACCGGTAATCAACAAAACAGAACAGGACAGGGATTTTTACAATGCTCTTCCATACAGTGTCTGGAATCTATAGATAACAGAACCAATTAGGTCAGGGGTTGATCTTTAACTACCAGGCCCAGGGCACAGCGCCGGGCTGTCTGCAGATGGATTTCATGTCTGCTTTTTAGTTTTTACTACTTCTTTCTTTGGAGGCAGAAATTCAGCATAAGACAATATGAGGGGTGGTCTCCTCCCTTAGTCTGAGTTCCTTTCTCTGGAAACCATCGGGCCTTCCAAATAGTATCAAGGAACAGAAACTTACATATCACTGAATCTGGACAATGAGATGCCAGACCCCTTATCTGCCAGAAGACCACTTGCTTCCTGTTGACCAAGTCCTCTTCCTTACCCCTTTCTAATTCCTATTTTCACATGCATGGCTACATTTCTTCCCTGCTACTTAAGTCCCTAATTTTATTTGTTTATTTTTATCTATTTATTTATTTTGAGACGGAGTTTTGCTCTTGTCACTCAGGCTGGAGCAAAATGGCACAATCTCTGCTCACTGCAACCTCCACCTCCTGGATTCAAGCGATTCTCCTGCCTCAGGCTCCCAAGTAGCTGGGACTACAGGCACACGCCATCACGCCTAGCTAATTTTTGTATTTTTAGTAGAGACACAGTTTCACCACATTGACCAGGCTGGTCTTGAACTCCTGACCTCAGGTGATCTGCCTGCCTCAGCCTCTCAAAGTGCTGGGATTACAGGTATGAGCCACTGCACCCAGCCTAAACCCCTAATTTTAGTAGGTCAGGGAAATAGATTTGAGACTGATCTCCTATCTCCTTGGCTGCAGCAACAGACTAAAGCCTTCTTCACTGACAATACTTGTTGTCTCAGTGATTGGCTTTCTGTGTTGAGAGTAGTGGGACTTAGACCAAAGCCTTAGTATTTTGGTAACAATTTCAGTCATGTGACTGAATTTGGGTGGAGAATCCAGTTACACTGTACCTGACTTAAACTGTGAGATAATAAAGATGTGTTGTTTTAATCTAATTTGTGGTAATGTGTTACACAGAAACAGAAAATGAATATGGCCTGAAACTAATATACCGATCAATATACCTACCTTATCCTTCAAAATCAGTCTCACCCCTTTAAGAGGTCGCCTTGAGCTCCAAGACGGATTCTGCTGTGCCCCTTGATGCTCCTAGGGCTCTTTTTTGGGGGGTGGGAGGACAGAGTCTCACTCTGTCACCCAGGCTGGAGTGCAGTGGTTTGATCATGGCTCACTGCAGCCTCAACTTCCTCAAGCAACCCTCCTGCCTCTGCCTCCCAAGTAGCTGGGACCACATGTGTGAGCCACCACACCCAGCTAATTTTTTGTATTTTTTGTAGAGATGAGGTCTCACTATATTGCCCAGGCTAGGCTCGAACTCTTGGGCTCAAGCGATCCTCCCATCTCAGCCTCCCAAAGTGCTGAGATTGCAGGAGTGAGCCACTGCACCCTGCCTTTGGCTCTTTGTTAGTAGTTTTTCTCTTATATCTTGTTGTTTTACTGGTTTTGTTTGTTTGTTTGCTTGTTTGAAGTGTCTTTCTCTTCTGTTAGACCATTTGATCCTTCAGGGTGAGGACTATGTCTTAGTGTATTTGTCTGTTTTCATGCTGCTGATAAAGAAATAACCATGACTGGGTAATTTATAAGAAAAAGAGGTTTAATGAACTCACAGTTCCATGTGGCTGGGGAGGCCTTACAATCACAGCGGAAGGTGAAAGGCATGTCTTACATGGCGGCAGACAAGAGAGAATGAGAACCAAGTGAAAGGGGTTTCCCCTTATAAAACCATCAGATCTCATGAGACTTCTTCACTACCACAAGAACAATATGGGGGAAACTGCCCCCATGATTCAATTATCTCCCACTGGGTCACTCCAACAACATGTAGGAATTATGGAAGCTACAATTCAAGACGAGGTTTGGGTGGGGACACAGCAAAACCCTATCATTTAGGTAGGCTTGAGGCAGGAGAATAAGGTCTGGAGGCAGGGAACCTAAGACTGATTTGCACTGACTTCCTAAAATTGAATCAAATGGAAAACCCCACCTCTCCACATCCAAGTAACAAAAGGATCAGAGGCTGCTCCCTCAGCACTGCAACACAGATGAAAAATGGAAAGTACCTCTGATTGGTCCTCTCCTGCAACCAGACTGGTCATGGTTCACTCCTTCATTTACATAGGGTATAACTAAGTAACCAGTGGGAAACCTCTGGAGGGTATCTAAACCCCAGAAAATTCTGTGACCAACCCTCTTGAGCCATTCACTCAGGCTGTTCCCACTCTGTGGAGCATACTTTCATTTCAATAAATCTGTGCTTTCTTTGCTTCATTCTTTTGTTGCTTTGTTTGTGCATTTTGTCCAATTCTGTGTTCAAAATGCCACGAACCTGGATGACTACTGACTCGTCAGGACTTTCTACTGGTAACAGGCTCTGGACTCTGACATCCCGGGTTTGAATCCTGACTTTGTGACCCTGGGCAGGTTATTTTATCTCCTTAAGTTTCTTGAAGCCTCAGGTTCCTTGGGTAAGATATGGGGATATGAGACCCTACCTTAAAGGGATACTGTGAAGATAAAATGAAGTAATTTATGTTATGCACTTCGCGTGATGCCTCACATATAACAGGCTCTCAGCAAATGTTTGTAGAATCAATATATGGGTGAAGGACAGACAGAAGGGCGGCCTGAAGATGTGCCTGGATATGTTAATATGTGTCCCTCCACTTCCAGAAGAATTCATTCCACGAGGGACTCTTTCCTCAATCTGAGCCTCTTCTGCCAACCGCCAGCCTTCCCATGATGTTTTTGTGTCGTCTTTTTCCCTCCTTTGTTTGTTTTACTCCCGCTTCTCCTGTGATTGCTCACAGGAAAACATTCCTAGAAAAACCTCAAGAGACCAACTTCTTTTGTGCTTCAGGGCAGCAGACAGAGCCTGTGTTCTGTTGGCTGCAGCTGTGCTCCAGTCCCTGAGGGCCTGCGGAAGAGACAGCGTCTCAGGGGGACCAGGCAGGAGTCCAACAGAAAAAGACAATGCTTCAGTAAGTAACCTGGGCCCGAAACTCCAACACAAAAAGGTTATATCACAGGGCAAGTGACCCCTCACCCCTCCTGCCTCACAGACATCCTCGGTCTTGGCTGCCACCAACATCTTTCTTCCCTCCTTTCCTTCTGGCCACCTACAAAACAGTCACATCAGCATCACCCCTAACAGTTTCAAAGACACTGGGCTCTCAGGGAAGGCACAGCTTCTGTCTTGGTATGGGGTGAGGGCCATTTGGCAGACGAAAAGAAACAGGCCATCTGGAGAGGCCTCTGAGACCTCAGTAATTTGAACCAATGACTCCCTACATTTTTACTTATTGCAAAAAACAACATTATAACAACATTAAAACAGATTTGCTAAAAAAGGAAGAAAGATTATTTGTGATCCCACCACCCTAACACAACTATTTTCTTTTTTCCAAATTATCTTCCAGTTTTTGGCCACATGATAGATGTTTGCATACAATCTGTGTTGCCTTTTTTATTTTTTTCACTTAATATTATATCCTAAGTCTTTTCCAGTATTGACATATGATCTTCACATTGGCCACATTTTTTTTTTCCTGCAAATATTCCAGCCAATTAGACTGAGGCACAATTAATGATTTCTTAACCTTTGGGGATTCTTGTCCATCCCCTGGAATCTTTGAGGTTGGCTCTTGGCAAAGCTGTAAAGGAAAGTAAGTTTGGTTTTGGGGCCCATCTGCATCCCTTACAAATCTTCTTTCTTCCCTGCTAGCAGTTCTAGCCTAAGAGTTCTATCGCCATATCCCATTCCCCAACCTGTTCTCTAATATTGCACTGCCAGTCATTGTACTATCAAAAAAAGTAATAATATAGGTTCCAATTTTTCTTCAGTGTAAAAGCAATACATATGCATGTTGTCCAATACGGGAAACACAGAACAACAAAAATAAAAATAAGAAGTAAAAATCTGCTATAATCTTGCTGCTTATGATCACATGCCACTGAAGATCCCATTTGTCTGAATTAGGTATTTTCCTCCTGGACTCTTCTCTGCCTTCCAGCCTCATTTCATCATTGCAACTTGTGTTGCGTAAATAGGTACATGGCAAATCAGTTGGGGCACCTGGGGTTGGCTAGTTGAAACCACAGAGGAACTTCCTATCTCATACAACTGAAATGTACAGAGGCAAGATGGACTTCAGGACTGGTTTGATCTAGTGACTCAAATATGTCATAAAGGAAATGGTTTCTTTCTAACAATGGTCTTCTGCTTCCCATAGCATTACTTTCTTCCTAAAATAAGCTCTTCTTGTAGTCCAAGATGTCTGTCTTATCAACAGCTTCTGAGGCTACTTACTGCCTGGTTCTTGTCTAGCAGAACATGAAAGCCTCTCTCCCCCAGCATCTAATAAATTCCTGAGACTTCCTCTGATTGGATCAACGTGGTTCCTATGGCTACCCATGAACCATTCCTAGTGGCAAGGAGGATGGGGCAACTGGCTACTCTGGGTGGCTGAGACCAGTAAGTCTCAAACTCTGGTCTCAGGATCAATTTACACACCTAGAAATTACTGAGGATCCCAAAGAATCTTTTTAACACAGTCTTTCTCTTGATATTTGCCAAATTAGAAATTAACACTGAGAAAGTTTTAAATATTTAATTTAAATATTTAAAATTTAAAATTTTATTAAGTCATTAAAATAATAAATCTGGCTGGGCATGGTGGCTCACACCTACAATCCCAGCACTTTGGGAGGCCGAGAGGGGTGGATCACCTGAGGTCCGGAGTTCGTGACCAGCCTGGTCAACATGGTGAAACCCCATCTGTACTAAAAATACAAAACTTAGCTGGGCGTGGTGGTGTGCGCCTATAATCCCAGCTACTTCTGGAGGCTAAGGCAGGAGAATCATCTGAACCTGGGAGGTGGAGGTTGCAGTGAGCCATGATTGTACCATTGCACTCCAGCCTGAGTGGCATAGCAAGACTCTGTCTCAAGCAAAAAATAAATAAATAAAATAATAATAATAATAAAACCATTGCATGTTAATATATATTGATAAAAATAACTTTTTTTTTGTTTTTAGACAGAGTTTTGCTCTGTCACCCAGGCTAGAGTGCAGTGGCGTGATCTCAGCTTACTGCAACCTCTGCTTCCCAGGTTCAAGCAATTTTCCTGCCTCAGTCTCCTGAGTAGCTGGGATTACAGGCACATGCCAGCGCGCCCAGCTAATTTTTTGTATTTTTAGCAGAGACAGCGTTTCACCATGTTGGCCAGGCTGGTCTCAAACTCCTGACCTCAAGTAATCTGCCCACTTTGGCTTCCCAAAGTGCTGGGATCACAGGTGTGAGCCACTGCACCCAGCCAAAAAATAACTGGTTTTGGCTGCATGCAGTGGCTCACATCTGTGATCCCAGCACTTTGGGAGGCCCAGGCAGATGCAACACTTGAGCCCAGGAGTTTGAGGCCAGCCTGGGCAACAGAGGGAGACCACTGTCTCCACAAAAAATTAGAAATTAGCCTGGCATGGTGTTGGGTACCTGTAGTTCTGTCTACTTGGGGGAGGCTGAGGTAGGAAGATTGCTTGAGCCCAGCAGGTAGAGGTTGCAGTGAGCCGAGATCGTGCCACTGCACTCCAGCCTGGGTAACAGAGTGAGACTCTATCTCCAAAAAAAAAAAAATGCTGCTGTCCTGGATTTGTAAGTAGCCTGAGTGACTCTTTGCTAATCACTATTCAGAGGCTTCTCTGAGATCAGCCACTGACTTGGAGAGATACCGGTAAAGCTTTGAGAGGTGGAGGCTGATCTTAGTCTACTGTTTCAAGATCTCTGTCTTAATCCAGAATAATAGCTATAATAGCTAAGGATGTCTCAGTGGCTGGTGAGAAGGAAGTTTGGGGGTCCGCTTGTCTTGCTCCCCAAGTGGGTCAACCTAATGTGAGTGGAGTGAATGAGGTAGTAAGGGCTTAACAGATGTCTTGTGAGGCTTCAAGTGAGCTGTGATCATGCCACTGCATATCACCCATGCCTGGGCGACAGAAAAAGACCCCGTCTCAAAAACAAAAACAAAAAGCTACTATTTCCCAAAACAGAAAGATTAGTGAGAAAAATGACTTTTTTTTTCTTTTTCTTTTTCTTTTTACTGAATCCCAAATGTGATAGTAAGTTGTTGTTTTGTTTTGTTTTAAAAAAAAAAAAAAACATTTTTGGAAGTCTCTTTAAGTCTAGCTTAACAGAAGACAGCTGGATTTTTATATCTGCTTCTGTATTCAATCTGTTGCAAATTATTTTGGTTGTAGCACATGAAGAGAACTCGGCCTCACATTGATTTGTAATTGGAAAGTTACAAGTATTTTAAACACCTTTTAAGATAATTGTGAATATTTGTCTTTGATACTACACCAAAACTCTACAAGAGGTTGTTTTTAAATGTTTTTTGCACTGTGGAATCTGAAAACTTCTCTGTAAACTTCTATTGCTAAATTAAAACCCATTGTCTGCCTTGTACTTTAAATGGATCTTTACTCATGGATGACTTTGTAACATCATGTGTTAACCATTTGGAAGGCGATGATTCACTGGGTAAATGTAGTTGTTATACATTATCCAGTATCCAAAAATCACATTCATTAATGTCACCACTGATCTCATCAGAAAGTCCTTAAATATTGAGAAGCCGTTAAGCTCATGGTGATGCACGTTTTCCAAAATTCTAAATTTCTCTTGGAAAGTTGGAATTTTTTCATCATTGGCAACAAATAGTCTATTGTTTTCCTTGAAGACACAGGCTCATTTAGTTCATTTTCAAGAAAATACATACCAGATACCCAAGTCAGAATAATCATAGTTTATCAGACATTTTCTCAAGTAAAAATGGTGTTCCATATAGAAAAACAGCAAGTTCAGCTTGCAATTCAAACAATTGCACATGTGATTTTCTAAGTTAGAAAATGATCTCACTTAGACAACCGTGTTACATAGACAACTATCTTACATCTGTTTGCAGCAAAAGTACTTTCCATGTAGTTTTCGTTTTGTCATATTAAATAATAAAACGCCATGACTCCACTTTAGAGGCCGAGGCAGGTGGATCACCTGAGGTCAGGAGTTCAAGATCAGCCTGGCCAACATGGTGAAACCCCTGTCTCTACTAAAAATACAAAAATTAGCCAGGATGGTGGCAGGTGCCTGCAATCTCGGCTACTCGGAAGGATGAGGCAGGACAGTTGCTTGAACCCAAGAGGTGAAGGTTGCAGTGAGCTGAGATTATGCCATTGCACTCCAGCCCGGGCAATAAGAGTGAAATTCCATCTTAAAAAAAAAAAAAAAGCCATGACTCAAGTTTTCAGATTTTAATAATTTTGGTGCCACTGCCTTGATTTCTGAAGGTGCCAGTTGTTTGACCCACCTTTGTTTTTGTGCTGTCAGTCAAGAAGGTAACTGATGTCTTAGATTATTATGAGATAGTTTCGATTTCAGAGTTCCCCTGAAAGGTCCTCAGGGACTCCCAGAGGTCTTTGGACCACATTTTGAGAACCCCTGGCTTAGACCAATCAGAACCCTGTCATAGACTGTGGTAAACTCACTTAAAAGGTATGTTATATCACAAAGGAGGAGGGTGGATGGATGTTGGGGGCAACCACAAGGCCTGCTATGAGAATGACCAAAGCAATCAGCATAAGTAAAGAATTAGGCCAGGCGTGGTGGCTCACTCCTGTAATCCCAGAACTTTGGGAGGCTGAGGCAGGAGGATCACTTGAGGTCAGGAGTTCGAGACCAGCCTGGCCAACATGGTGAAACTCTATCTCTTCTAAAACTATGAAAATTAGCTGGGTGTGGTGACCCTTGCCTGTAATCCCAGCTACTCAGGAGGCTGAGGCAGGAGAATTGCTTGCACCCAGGAGGTGGAGGTTGCAGTGAGCCAAGATCATGCCACTGCACTCCAACCTGGGTGACAAAGTGAGACTCTGTCTCTTAAAAAAAAAAAAAAAAAGTGTTGCTGTCCTGGATTTGTAAGTAGCCCAAGTGACTGTTTGCTAGTCACCATCCAGAAGCTTCTCTGAGATCAGCCACTGACTTGGAGAGATACCAGTAAGGCTTTGAGATCTAGAGGCTGATCTTAGTCTGCTGTTTGGAGATCTCTGTCTTAATCCAGAATAATAGCTAAGGATGTCTCTGTGGCTGGTGAAATGGAAGTTTGGGGGCCCGCTTGTCTTGCTGCCCAAGAGGGTCAACCTAATGTGAGTGGAGTGAATGAGGTAGTAAGGGCTTAACAGATGTCTTGTGATGCCAGGGCAGGAGGTAGCTTCAAGTTCCTTTTCTTCCTCACCCCCACCTTACACCCATCCTTGGAAGCTGGGATAATGCTGACTCTCATGGCAGCCATAATGCTATCAGGACTGGCTTTGCAGACAAGGGGAATCTGGAAGAGAAGGGTAGGGGCAGCGGAGACAGAGAGCGGTAAAGAGTGTTGCATCAAGCACATGTGTCAGAGGCGTTTAAACCAGAGTGCCTCCATTTTGAGTGAAGGCTAGAAAAATGAGGCTGGGACTTGCTAGTCCGCATTCCCTGAAAGTTAGGCATTCCTAGCCTCTAGATGTTTATGGTTAAGGGAACAAATTAATAATGCTTACTAAACAGACCCAGACTTGAGAGTGTCCAGATATCCCGATATCTGGAGAACAAAGGCATTCCTAATTTTGCTTTAAAAATAATAATATTGATTATTGCAAAATATGGTAATTAGGAAAATTAATCCTTTATCACAAACCCTTGTAGCAGAAGATATCTCCCCATATATACAAGCATTACAAGCATTGTACCTTAGTTGGATACGTCCCTCCTCTTATTTTCAGGAATGCCCTGCTGGAGTGCAGTGGCGATCTCGGCTCACTGTAACCTCTGCCTCCCGGGTTCAAGCGATTCTCCTGCCTCAGCCTCGTGAGTACCTGAGACAACAGGCATGCGCCACCACGCCCGGCTAATTTTTGTATTTCTAGTAGAGACGGGGTTTTGCCATGTTGGCCAGCTGGTCTGGAACTCCTGACATCAGGTGATCTGTGCGTCTCAGCCTCCCAAAGTGCTGGGATTATGCGTGAGCCACCGTGCCCAGACACCACTTTACTTTCTTAATAAACTTGCTTTTACTTTGCACTGTGGATTTGCTCTGAACTGTTTCTTGCATGAGATCCAAGAATCCTCTCTTGGGGTCTAGATCGGGACCCCTTTCCTGTAACACATGGACCTTGGGCTGATCTCCAAGATTAAGAGGGCAAGGTACTCAGCAGCTCTGCCTGGCTAGCCTCGGCCAACTTACCGGATTTAAATCGCCCAGTGACAGCTTTTCCTCCAATATTTTCAAAATGCTCCCAATATCCTCACGTTAGAACAATCCAGAAATAGTCTTATGGTAAAACCCTTTTGGGAGGTGTGAAAGTAGAGTCCTCCCACGTTTCCTTCACAACGCTTTTTGCCCCAACCTCGATCGCCCAGGCAGCACATTTTTTTCCGGCACCCCCACCAAGGGAAGAACAGAGACATCTCCAAACCAGCTGTCCTGCGCCAAGCTGTTACAAAAAAGAGAGATGAGGCTCCCAGTTTATGCAAACATATTTGGCTCGGTGTCTAGGATCTTCTTTTTCAAACCCAGAAGGGGATTGCAGGCACACGGCCGCGGCGCTGTGTCTGCCGCTCTGAAAGGAAGTCGACCTCCTTGACTGGCTTCACTGGAGTCCGGTCCGAAAGCACCGGAAAGTTGCAGGCGCACAGTATACGCTCAGCTGTGTCCAAAAAATAACCTATCAATCACTGCCTTAAGCTTTGTTTCCTTCCTGAATTTTTTTATTTTCACGAATATTTATGCTTTTACAAACTGTTTATCATTTCCTCTCCAGAACCAAGAGGGGCTCGCCCCAGCCCGGCCCCCGCCCCGGGTGCGTCCCTGCAAGGGGCGCCCTACTCCGACAGTGCCCACTGCTCCGCAGGGCGGACGGGCCGCGCGCCCGGGGGCGGGGCCTCTGCGGAGGCATCGTGCTCTCCGATTGGCCTTCCGCGTCCTCGTGACGCCAGACCCCGCCCACGCGCCCCTCCTCCGCATCTGCGCGGGGGAGCGGCGGCCCACGGCTGAATGGGCGCGAGTGCGGTGCCGGGGGCGGGTGGGGGTGCTGGGTCCCGGGCTGGCTGCCGGCCGGCGCCCCCTCACTAGTATGCGGAGGAAGGCCGCGGGCTGGGCGGAGCGGCGTCCCCTGCAGCCGCGGACAGAGGCAGCGGCGGCACCTGCCGGCCGAGGTACGTGGCGCAGCCCCCTCCTCGGCGTCGCGGGGGCCCGGGGGCTGGGGGCTGCGGCGGCGACCTGTCTCTGCCCGGCTAGGCGCGGCGTTTCCGCCTCGAACGCCGCGGGCAGCGCCCAGGGCACGGCACCCTCAGGCGAGCCCGGCCGGGGCGCAGGCGAAGGGTCGTGGTCCCGGGCCGTGTGGACCGGGCAGGGGCGCCCGGGCAGGTGTGGAGGCGGTGGAGGGTGGGGCGGACCGCCGGTTGTCGGGTCCAGCCGCAGTGGCCCTTTCCGCGCCGCTTTCTACTGCAGCTTGGGATTTAATTCATTGCTGGAAGCTTCGGAGCTAGCAGAGCCGAGTTAACTCGTTTTCCTGGGATGGGCTTAGGGGACCCCTTGCAGGGTTACTAGCGGCTCCTGAAACCGCTCTCTGCATCCATCGGGGAGGCGTGATGTGGGGCCGCTGGTAGAAATTCGCCGGTGACCTTCCCTGCACCCTCTCTGCAGCCAGCCTTGCAGAGAAGACAGGTTTTGGCGACCTTTTGATTTCTTCTGAATTGTAAGCCGTGGCTTGACGCGGGTGTGCATTCATTGTACGCCTTGCGTGTGTAAGTAACACAGGGTTTTCCGAGAGCATCCCCGAGGAGCCCTGCCCCTACCCCACACCAGCTTGGTGACCTTGGCAGACACTGATCCCGCTGTGGGGCTCCGGCTCTTGGTCTCTCCTGAGAAGCTTACCCTTATGGCCGAGGTCCGTTCCAGGCCCCGGGTTTTTCTAATGACAAAAAAATACGTTTACGAGGATAGAGGGTCCTGCAGAATCACTAGCTGACTCGGAAGACGAATTTTATATCTTCATGTCTTAAGTCATGCATGCGGCCTTTGCTTAATTAGGCATCGTTCATTTGAAGGGGGAAAATGGTTTTATGTGCTGCGCTTCATCTGGCACCGGTGGTTGCCTGCGCCTCGTGCCAGAGCCGTGCTGGGTGTCACAGAGAGGAAGGAGACTCGTCTCCTGCCCTCTGGTGTTTAGCTGCCCTCCCCCGGGCTTATGGCTGCTAATCCTTTTCAACGGAAGGATACAGCTGCTGAAACTGTGGAAGAGGAATCCATTTCTGCTGCATGAAGGGGCACAGACTTGAATACAGTCAGGACAGGTTGTGGTTTCACTTGGGTAATCCTGAGAGCTTGACAGCTTCGAGGAGTGTCCAACATTGGTAGTCACAGAGCCTGGAAGCACCTGAATTCCAGCTGTCACTTTGAGAAGGAGATTCATACGAACTGCGAGAGCATATAACCAGCATGTCTTGAGTCTTTTACCCGTGTGCCTGTTATATGGGTGCTGCTGTTTTTGTAAGATGAAATGACCCTTGGATATTCTTGATTATGATCAGCGTTTCTTCGTCTAGGCAAGAAAAGAAATAGGTGAGATAGAAAGGCATGAAGGGGCTCATGGAAGAGAGAGGGCTGGCAGGCATAAATTCTGAGAGCTCACATTTACGACTGTTTAGACGGTTCTTATAATTTTGGCATAAATTGTAAATTGTTGCATGTTACCAAAATAGATTGGTGATGAATGTTAAGGATATATCCATGGCAGAATAAGAACACACTCTTTGTTCTTTGGTTTGCCTCCTCTGGTTCTTCTCTGCTTGCCTTGTGGGACTGTTTGCAGCGGTGAGGGGAATTTATCTAGCAGGTTGACTCTCAGGAGGCAGTGAATGAAAAGAGGTTAGTGAGTCCTCTGTGGGAGTCCATTCCAGGTCCTGGAGGGCTGAAGTGGGTGTCTTGGAGCCAGCAGTTTCTGGGAGAAGGGATAAGGCTCTCACCTTCCACACTCTACTGGCTCCTGAGGAGCAATTTAATCCGCACTGCCTGTGGACACGATGGAGGACTGAGATCACTCCCAAAGGGCGTGCTCCGTGGTTTTAGTCTGCTGGGAAGCTCAGGCAGAAGTAAAACAACTGAGAATATACACACGTTAATGATGCTCCGAGCTTCCTAACTGCTGAGGAAGGAAAAGCAAGGGCTGGATCAGTGTGGGTGGCATAAGTTAGCAGAGGCATCCAAACTGGGGTGAATCACAGGCCTGGTGTGGGAGGAAACCATAAATATGTTGGTGACACGCAGGCTCGCCCAGGAGACAGCCAGCTTAAGCACATGTGCAAAGGAGAAGCAAGCGAAATGCGTAAGGGAGCAGGAGAAAAGTCAGCTTTGAGGCTTCAAGGACACTACCAGGCTTGTCTTACCTGGACACCAGACAGACAAAGGTTTCTTTTTTTTTTCTTTTTTTAAAGTATAGCGTAGATACTAGGAAAGTAGACATACCATAAGTGTCCTGCTCAATGAATTTTCCAGCCTGAACGTGCCCATGCACTCAACACTTAGATCAACAAACAGAACTGGCCGGGACCCTGGGAGCTCCCCTTGTGTTGTACTCCAGTCATGGCCTCCCCCAGGATCAGCCTTGAACTCCTGGACTCAAGCAATCCTCCTGCCTTAGCCTCCTCAGTAGCTGAGACTACAGGTGCACACCACCAGACCCAGCTAATTTATTTTATTTTATTTTTGTAGCGACGGCTCCCACCATGTTGTCCAGGCTGGTCCCCAACTCCTGGCCTCAAACTGTTCTCCCACATTGGCCTCCCAAAGCGCTGAGGTTACAGGCGTGAGCAACTGTGCCCGGCTAGTGTATGTCTTCTTTCCTTAAGCATTGAGTTTCTGAGAGTCACTCATGGTGCTGCCCATGGTTGAAGCATGTTCACTCATTGGTGATAGGGGCCATCGGGTGAATATACCACATAGTCACGCATTGTCCGTGACATTTGGGCAGTTTCAGCGTTTGTCTGTTACAGAAAGTGCCACTGTGACCACTCTAGAGTCTGGCTTTGGTACATATTTGTATGCATTTCTGATAGGTCTATACCTAGGCGTGGTATTGCTGTTTTAGGAGCCCTGGGCACACCTATTTTATTCCAGTTTTGAAATGACCACATTGATAGTTCCTGTTAGCTGATGAGGGCGACAGTTCTAAGGAGACTGGGGCAGGAATCAGGAGTCCTTCTAGCAGTCAGGATCAGTTTCTACCTGGCTATGTATGGTGTCAGTAAGTGTCGTCACCTATAGGCCGCAGTCTCCCAGTGGGTTAGGCAGCAGGGCAAGCTGAGCTGTGGGGAACCGTTAGCTCCTAAAGAGCCTCGACCTAAGGGAAGTGTTTCTCCGATGAAACTGCCTGGCTTGGTCTCTACTCCCACCTTTCTTGCTGCAAACAAACCCCCGCTCTTTGAGCTCTCATAATACTGTACTTCCTATACTTTATGTCTACTTCTCTGGCCTGCTTTCTCTGCATTTCTGCTCAAAATTATCCGTGACCTAGAGGAAAAGCCCATTTCTTATTTGGGTTTTTGAGGCCATGTAAGACATTTTTGTTGTCCTGTTATTACAGCATGGAACAATATTCAGAATTAAGTTATTGGATGGTTCACCAAGTCCTGTACCCATGAATTCTTTCCTTTTTTCCTTCAATTTTTAACATCTGGAATTATAACACTTAAGTATCATGTGATAGGATAGGATCAGTTTGATAACAGATTAGAAAGGTCTGCTTTGGTGGAATAGTACTTCTGTCTTTTGACCGTTAAGGCTGTGTTTAAGACCATGTCTTTTTCATGATTCAGGGCTTATGTGTATTGAGTTCTGAGCAGGGGCAGTTTTTCTGTTACACGTATCGTTTCTTCCTCAGCCTTCCTTCTCCTCAGCGTCTGCATTTTTATCCTCTTCTGCCCTGTTCTTCACCCCCTTTTTGCTTTTCATAAACATCTTATTCTCATCTCTAATCTATACTCTAGCAGAAGAGAGTAGGACAAGTATGGCCTCTGATACTCTCCTCTCTTTGCTTGTCACTTTCTGCAATCTAGTTGTTGTCACCCAGGACTTGGGAACTGATGTGGGCTTCTTGCTCATCCTTCCTCTAGATCACTGCTGTGCAGTGGAAATATAACCTGAGCCACACATCTAATTTTATATTTTCTAGTAACTACATTTTAAAAATTGAAAAGAAACAGGTGGATCAAAGTTTCAATTTCCCAAAAAGTTTCCATTTCTAAACTCTTATGCACCTAATAACACAGCTGCACACTATGTAAATTATTAATGAGCTGCTTTATACTCTGCTTTTCACGGTAAGTTCACTCCCTTCCCCCACAAGTGAACCCACATGCTACAAAACATAGATATGACAAAAAGAAATAAATGCTTTCCTACTCACTTTATTCTCATCTATTGTAGATATGTTACATATACTAACTAATGTAATTTTCACCACAACCCTAAGTGTTTGGTGCCATTGTCATCCCCATTTTATAAAGGAGGGTATTGAGGAAGAGAGGTTAAGAAGCCATAGGGGGCAGAGCTGGGTTCAGACTCAGGCAGTCTGGCCTGGAGGTGGTAAATGAAGCTGTTGTATCCATGTCTTTGTGGTCTGTAGTGCATTCCCAGCCTGCCCCGTGGAACAGCTCCTGGTGAAGTTGGCCAGGATGATCTCAGGGGCCTGAGAGATGGCTCCATCCTGTCAGGTGAGTGCGCTCCTGGGCAATGCCATCATCGCTTGCTTTCAGCTCCATAGCAGTCTCCTAACTCGTCCTGCTTCATGAGAGGACTTCCCCATCTCCAGTCCAGCCTCGAGAGAGGTCTCCAAAATCCAGTTCCACTTTAAACCACCCCACCACCGGTTGCTCCCTTTTATGCTGAGTAAAATTGCGGCCCCCTGTGGCATGGACTGCTTGCTTTTCTAGCGTCTCAGGGTGCTGTGCCCTCCTGGGTAGACCCTTTAGGCACACTGCACTTGGCATTCTTTAGGCACGCTGCACTTGACATTCTGCCATCCATCCCCACTGTCCCTGCTCCCGAGGCACCTGCCTCTCCCATCCCACTCCAGTTCCTATTCAGACCTGGGCAGAAACATTCTTTCCTCTGGGAGCCCTTTCCTAAGACACACATTGTATTATCACTCTGCTGATAAAGACATACCCCAGACTGGGCAATTTACTAAAGAAAGAGGTTTAATTGGACTTAAGGATCCATGTGGCTGGGGAAGGTCTCACAATCATGACAGAGGGCAAAAGGCACTTCTTGCATGGTGGAGGCAAAAGAGAAGGAGGAAGAAGCAAAAGTGGAAATCCCTGATAAACCCATCAGATCTCATGGGACTTATTCACTATTGTGAGACTAACACGGGAAAGACCGGCCCCCATGATTTAATTACCTACCCCTGGGTCCCTCCCACAACACGTGAGAATTCTGGGAGATACAATTCAAGTTGAGATTTGGGTAGAGACAGAGCCAAGCCATATCGTTCCTCTCCCGGCCCCTCCAAATCTCATGTCCTCACATTTCAAAACCAATCATGCCTTCCCAACACTCCCCCAAAGTCTTAGCTCCTTTCAGCATTAACCCAAAAGTCCACAGTCCAAAGTCTCATCGGAGACAAGCCAAGTCCCTTCTGCCTATGAGCCTGTAAAATCAAAAGCAAGTTAGTTAGTTCCTAGATACAATAGGGGTACAGGCATTGGGACAGCTATTCCAAATGGGGGAAATTGGCCAAAACAAAGGGGCTGCAAGCCCCATGCAAGTCCGAAATCCAGAGGAGAAGTAAATTTTTTTTTTTGAGACAAAGTCTCTCTCTGTTGCGCAGGCTGGAGTGCAGTGGCATGTGATCTCAGCTCACTGCAACCTCCACCTCCTGGGTTCAAGTGATTCTCCTGCCTCAACCTCCCAAGTAGCTGGGATTACAGGTGCATGCCACCACATCTGGCTAATTTTTTTTTTGTATTTTTAATAGAGATGGGGTTTCACTATGTTGGCCAGGCTGGTCTTGAACTCCTGACCTCAAGTACTCCACCTTGGCCTCCCAGAGTGCTAGAATTACAGGTGTGAGCTACCGCATCTGGCCCAAATCTTAAAGTTCCAAAATGATCTCGTTTGACTCCATGTCTCTCATCCAGGTCATGCTGATGCAAGAGTTAAGTTCCCATGGTCTTAGGCAGCTCTGCCCGTGTGGCTTTGCAGGTTACAGCCTCCCTCCTGGTCGCTTTCATGGGCTGGTGTTGAGTGCCTGAGACTTTTCCAGGTACATGGTGCAAGCTATCAGTGGATCTACGATTCTGGGATCTGGAGGACAGTGACCCTCTTCTCACAGCTCCACTAGGTAGTGCCCCATTAGGGCTCTGACCCCACATTTTCCTTCTGCACTGCCCTAGCAGAGGTTCTCCATGAGGGCCCCATCCCTGCAGCAAACTTTTGCCTGGGCATCCAGGCCTTTCCATACATCTGAAATCTAGGCACAGGTTCCCAAACCTCAGTTCTTGACATCTGTGCACCCGCAGACTCAACACCTCATGAAAGCTGCCAAGGCTTAGGGTTTCCACCCTCTGAAGCCACAGCCCAAGCTGTACATTGGCCCCTTTCAGCCACGGCTAGAGTGGCTGGGACACAGGGCACCAAGTCCCTAGGCTGCACACAGCATGGGGACTCTGGGCCTGGCCCATGAAACCACTTTTTCCTCCTGGGCCTCCAGGCCTGTGATGGGAGGGGCTGCCGTGAGTGTCTCTGATGTCGCCTGGAGACATTTTCCCCATGGTCTTGGGGATTAACATTAGGCTTCTTGCTGCTTATGCAAATTTTTGCAGCTGGCTTGAATTTCTCCCCAGAAAATGGGGTTTCCTTTTCTGTCGCATAGTCAGGCTGCAAATTTTCTGAACTTTTATGCTCTGTTCCCCTTTTAAAACTGAATGCCTTTAACAGTACCCAAGTCACCTCTTGACTGCTTTGCTGCTTAGAAATTCTTCCACCAGGTACCCTAAATCATCTCTCTCAAGTTCAAAGTTCCACACATTTCTACAGAAGGGGCAAAATGCTGCCAGTCTCTTTGCTAAAACATAACAAGAGTCACCTTTTCTCCAGTTCCCAAGAAGTTCCTTATCTCCATCTGAGACCACCACAGCCTGGATTTTTATTGTCCATGCTACTGTCAGCATTTTGGGCAAAGTCATTCAACAAGTCTCTAGGAAATTCCAAACTTTCCCACATTTTCCTGTCTTTTCTGAGCCCTTCAAACTGTTCCAATTTCTGCCTGTTACCCAGTTTTAAACCTGCTTCCAGATTTTCGGGTATCTTTTCAGCAATGCCCCATCTACTGGTACCAATTTACTGTATTAGTCCATTTTCATGCTGCTGATAAAGACATACCTGAGACTGGGCAATTTATAAAAGAAAGAGGTTTAATTGGACTTACAGTTCCACATGTCTGGGGAAGGTCTCACAATCATGGTAGAGGGCAAAAGGCACTTCTTACATGGCAGCAGCAAGAGAGAATGAGGAAGCAGCAAAAGCAGAAACCCCTGATAAACGCATCAGATCTCGTGAGACTTATTCAATATCATGAGAATAGCACGGGAAAGACCAGCCCCCGTGATTCGATTACCTCCCCTGGGTCCCTCCCACAACACGTGGGAATTCTGTGAGATACAATTCCAGTTGAGATTTGGGTGGGGACCCAGCCAAACCATATCACACATACATCCCAAATCTGAAACATCATCTGACACTCTGCCCCCATGTCCAACATAGATAAGTTAAAATAGACCTACTTGTCTGCTTTTTAAAATGAAATTATGAGAGTATTTTGTTTCTTGTGGGGTTTTTTTTTTTTTTTTTTTTTTTTTTTTGAGACAGATTCTTGCTCTGTCACCCAGGCTGGAGTGCAGTGGCACCATCTTGGCTCACTGCAACCTCAGCCTCCCAGGATCAACTGGTTCTCCTGTCTCAGCCTCCCGAGTAGCTGCGACTCTACAGGTGTACGCCACCACGCCCAGCTAATATTTGTATTTTTAGTAGAGATGGGTTTTGCCATGTTGGTCAGGCTGATCTTGAACTCCTGACCTAAGGTGATCCACGCGCCTCAGCCTCCCAAAGTGCTGGGATTACAGGCATGAGCCACCATGCCCAGCCTGTGAGAGCTTTTTGAAGTAGGGACAGTGTGTGTGTTTCTTGTTGCTATCTCCCCAGGCACATACTCCTATTTGATCAAAAATGGGTTGTATAATTAAAAACTGTTATGTCTGTTGGGGAGCCTGCCCAAATGCTGGTTTCCCAGAATTTCAGAGCCAACAGTAAAAGGGATGTGATTGGGGCATAAAAGGAAATTATATGTTTTAGTTAGACCTGAATATATGTTGTTGGTTTTAGAAATGGAAATGTAACTTGTTCTGAGTTTTAAGCAGCCCAAACAAAATCTCCTTTTGTCTCCTGTACAATACATTCTCCTTCTCCTTCCAACCCTAAATTGCCAGGTCGTGCCAAACTCCAGGTTATCACTGTCTCAGTCACTGTCCCTCCAGTTCCTTTTCTAGGGTCATTATTGTTTTCTGATTTGGAGCTTTCTATGACTCCTTTGGTTCTTCTGTTCCTATGAGACATACAGGATTACTGAATACCATGGGTTATTGGAAAAAACTGCCTAGCAAATTCCCCACCTTCCCTTCCCATCCACCTGGACAGGGTGTTCCCTGAATATTTCTAAGGTCCTATTTGGTGATATCACTTTTATGCTCCAAAACCTTAAGAACTTTCACCCTTACTCTTTCTGGGGCAGTGGGCTCTTCATTGTTTTAGAATTTGCTCACAAACTTTCCCATCATCTGATACTCTGTGTTCTCCATTCTGCTGAAGTTTAGTAAAAGCCCCACATGTTGGAGCCTTTGGGTACTGGATCCCAGAATTGCTTTTTGTTAATAGTCAGTTCTGCTGACTTTCGCTTTCTCCTATTAAGTATTATTTATTCAGCCCAACTACTTGTATTTCCTTTGGGTTACGAGGGAAGTGTTCCATTAAACATTTAGCTTCTAGATTTTGCTGTATTTGAGGCATTCATGGGATTGCCGCAGAGTTGTTCTGTCGTAGCGGATTCTGCGTGTATAATATGCTGTCACACAGGCCCACCACAGGAGAGCTATTATGTAAAAGCTTGGTGGGACCCCTAGGGGAGGGGCAGTTTTGGGGCAATTTCTTCAGTTTACCCCTAGGGTCATGTCTTGCTCCCTCTGGCCTCTTTCTCTTTGAGGGACACCCCTACCTTTGCCATTAAATCATCTTGAGAAACAGTAACATTTGAAGCCTTCTTGCATACCTTCTCCCCTGCACCTCCCCCTCTTTAGCCTCCTGAATTTGCTACACAGGATGGATCTTGGCTGGCCTAGTGCTATAATAATAGCCCCTCCTGGCTTGGTCACCAAGTCCTGTGGCACCTTCCTCCTCCACATCTCTTGGTTGGCCACCTTCCGGCCTTTCTAGCTGTGGCTCAGCTCCTCCGTCACCCCTCACCACACTGATCTCAATGGCCTTTTGACCACCCTGTCCCTTGGCCTCTTTCATTCCAATATGAGCTCACCACTCTCCTACTTAAGAACCACTTAGGACCATCTCCTTTGTGTAACATAAGAGGGCCTGGTTCCTTCCTAGCTGCATCTTCTACCCACTCCTCCCCAGGCCCCAGCATACACCTCTCTCTGTGTGTCTTGGCATTACCTTCCATCTGGAATGCCTCCTCCTCTCTCTCTTCTGTCTCCAGAGTCTTAGTCATTCTTCAAGGACCCATTCATACATAACCTCCTCAGGGAAGCCTCCCTGATTCCTCTGATGGAGCCTGTGGTTTCCTGCCCAGGATGCGCAAGGTCTACTGTAGCTCCTCTATCACAGCATTAGTTGGTATTTTGAGTATTTGGGCATTTTCAGTTTTCCTGGCTGGATTATTCATTTAAAGAGGAAAGTGGCTGTGTCTTATTTATTTTTATATTCCCAGTGCCTGGTGTATGGAAGAAGCTTATGAAATTTTTATTTAAAGGATTGTTAGGTAAACAAAGGAAATTAGACAACCATACAGGCCAGCTCTTCTCAACTGAGGTTCTACAGGAGACTTTTGCCCCAATACTGTCAGGCAACCATTGTATGTTATGAATTAACTTCTCTCCTTGCTTCTGGAATGATTCTAGTTATAGATCATTCCTGGGAGAATTGGGAAAAATCTATCCTTTTTTGTAGGACTTCATTCCCGAGTGGAATGCACTTTGAATGAGGCTGGTGTAGATAGCATGATCCCCGTCATGGTAATATATCTATGCAGAGAGCAGAAGCTGACAGAATACAGACCAGAATGTTAACAGTGGGTATCCCTGGGTTGTAAGATAACAGTGATTCTTAAATGTTCTGTTCTTACATTATTTTCTGAAATTTCTATTTGTGTGCTAACAGGGTTTTAAAAATATTTCTTGAATAAGGCAAATCAGAGTTTCTAAACCTGTTCATCAGTTGAGAGTAGAGTTCTTGTTTTTAAATGTAGCACCCTACATTGTGCCACCGTGAGCCGGGAATCACCAAGCTGAGCCACGCAGCGTTGCCCTTGGAAAATCAGGCATTGGTGTGAGGATGGCTCCAGCTGTTAGCTCTCTGGACCTGGGTATCTCTTCTTGCTGCCACTGGACACTTTGTGAATTGAAGGGCTAAGTTTCTAGCAGACATGGAAGCACCAATAGAGAAATTACCATACTCCCAACTCATATATACTGTATTCTCAAAAGCAAATCTGGAGGTTATTTCTTTTTTTTTTTTAATAGCTAAGAGTGAACATAAACGGGGGAATTAAGTCTGGTATGAGTCTTACATGTTAATTTTTGTTCATCACCTACTGTTTTATCCAGCCCTAGTTTCATTCCTGAGGTTTGAATTTGTTTGACTTCACACAGTCATGTCCTTCTCCTGCAAGAATCTACCAGTCGATACTGAAACAAGTAGATTTGACGATAAACAGGATATTTACTTAGTCTCTAAGTTTCTCCCATCAAGTCACTATTAATTATGAAGGGAAAATAGTTAACTCGACAGTGGAAAAACCTATCGTCTACCACCTTAACCCTTAATCGAATCAACATCACATGCCTCCTGAGAAGTGCTTTGAGAAGGGCACAGGATCACTTCTGTGATATTCCAGCCAAAAATGCATAAATTGAATCTAATCATGAAGAAACATTAGACAAACTCTAGTTGAGGGACTTTCTACAAAATAATTGACCTGTACTTTTCAAAAATGCCAAGGTCGTGAAAGAAAAAGGAACTGTTTCAGATTAAAGAAGGCTAAAAGAACATGACAGTGAATGCCAAACGATCCTAGACTGGACTCTGTAACAGAAAATAACATATATACTTGCTGTTTTTGTTCTAAGGCCGTCATTGGGGCTAGTGGAGAAATTTATATAAGGTCTTTAGGTAACAGTACTGAATCAGTGTTAATTTCCTAATTATCATTATGCCGTGGTTGTTTAAAGGGGATGTCTTTGTTTTTAGGAAATACTGAAATATTTAGGGGTAGGTGTCATCATGTCTTCAACTTTCAAATGGTCCAATAAATATGCACACAGTATACTAATGGAATGGCAGCACAAATGTGATAAAATGGTAACAACTGGGGAGTCTGGTTAAAGGGCAGATGGAAATTCTTTGTACTATTTTTGCAACTTTAAGTTTGAAATTATTTCAAGATAAAGTTTAAAAACTGCAGCCTCCAGGTTGTGGGTGCTGTGGCCAATCTAGCATCGGAAGCTACCGTGGGGCTTCTCAGTGTCTGCCCTTTCCATGGTCATTACAGAAGTCATGCCCACAACACTGAGCTTTCTTGCAGAATTTGTTTTGTCTCCTCTGGTACCATCAGAAAACAGGGTGGAGGGCCGGACGCGGTGGCTCACACCTCCGAGCACTTTCGGAGGCTAAGGTGGGCAGATCACTTGAGGTCAGGAGTTCAAGACCAGCCTGGCCAACAAGGTGAAACCCCATCTCTCCTAAAAATACAAAAATTAGTTGGGTGTGGTGGCGCACGCCTGTAATCCCAACTACTCAGGAGGCTGAGGCGGGAGAATCGCTTGAAACCTGGGAGTTCAAGACCAGCCTGGCCAACAAGGTGAAACCCCATTTCTACTAAAAATACAAAAATTAGTTGGGTGTGGTGGCACGCACCTGTAATCCCAGCTACTCAGGAGGCTGAGGCGGGAGAATCGCTTGAAACCTGGGAGGCGGAGGTTGCGTTGAGATCGTGCCACCTGGCTCCAGCCTGAGCAACAGAGTGAGACTCCATCTCAAAAAAAAAAAAAAGAGAGAGAGAAAGAAAAGAAAACAGGGTGGAGGAACACTAACAGTGTGGCTTTGCTGGACCAGAAGGTTCCTTCTAGCCCCCAACCACCCATTGTCACTGCTATTTTAGGGGACTGCAGTCCTTGTAGCTGTCAGGCATCTGGTCAACCAGCTCTGACCCATACATTTACCTGGTATAGACTAGCCCTACAGCTGCCCCTGAAAGAGGCTTTCCAGGCAGAATATAAGTTTTAAAATATATTTAAACACATGTGAGGGTGTTTATGCACAGAGATCAGTGCACTTCACCAAGGTGCTTTGATGGAGCCTTTGGAGGGTGTGTTTTATCCAGATCCTCAGCATTTGCCAGTTAAAGATGGGTCTCTCCGCCACCTTGACAGAACTCAGGTTGTATGTTTTGGCAGAAATCGTGAATTTACTATGAATGATGAAGAGGGTCCTTCCTCAGCCCCACTTTTAAAATCCAGTTTAGGGCAACCTTCTACACTTCTGGCTGGAACCTCTCCTGTGGGGAGGGGAGCGGGCGGCAGGGGCAGGTCTTGGAATCAGAGGAGGATCTCTGAGGTGCTGCCTGTAATCATTTTGTGGGTAGGTCTGCTTGTAAGAATTTGTAAAGAGGAGTTCCTCCGAAACTCCCCAGCCCCAGGAAGCAAAAGGAAGAACAATGCTGGGCTTCTCTTCCTGTTCCTGGCTTTTCTTTGGAGTTCTCCCTTCCCAGAATTTCCTGTCTCTCAACCTCCACTCTGTTTTCTCCACCCCAGTGTTCCCCCACTGTCTTTCATTTTTATGTCTTAAATCCATCTTCTCCCACTTATTCCAGCTTTCTGGTTTTCTCCCCTAGATGGCTGTAACATATTATATCCATTGAGTAAGCTAAGCTTCATGTTTCTTGTTCTTCTTTTGAAATGTAGATGAGTGAGAATCATAACATTTTACTGGAGAAGGGGCCATAGAAATCTTGTCACCCAACCCAGCTTTTTACAGATCACCAAACATCCTCAAAGAGATTGAGTGATTTGGCTGTTATCAAATAGCCAAACAGTTGAGTATTTCATCTCTTTGCTCTTCTCTTAAAAACAAAAACAAACAAACAAAAAAGGCAAGTGTGGTAACTCACGCCTGAAAATTCCAGCACTTTGGGAGGCTGAGGTGGGAGGATTGCTTGGGGCCAAGGGTTTGAGACCAGCCTGGGCAATAAAGTGAGACTCTACAAAAAAATTTAAAATGTAGCTGAGTGTGATGGTACACACCTATCATCCTAGCTACGGGAGGCTGAGGCGGGAGGATCACTTGGGCCTAGAAGTTCGAGGTTACAGTGAGCTGTGATCATGCCACTGCACTCCAGCCTGGGTGACAGAGTGAAACCTTGTCTCAAAAACAACAAAAAAGAGAGAGAAAAAAAAAAAAAGAAAAGATCCATTTGCCATTTTCTTCCGTGGTGGGGGGGAGGGGGTGACAGTCATTTTATACTGTTCCCCTAGCCTTCCCTCAACAAACACATACAGTGGGTCTTGTTTGAAAAAGGATCTCAATCCCTGTTTTCCATGTGCCTGGTGCCATCTGGACATTTAATAAACACCCAATGATTATGATACTTGGACACCTAAAAGGTCTGGTCTTCACAGTGGTCTCTTGTTAGGACCATGGTGAATTTGGGTTAACTTTGTGTGGGGAGATCTAGTTGCAGGCCACTGATCATTCATTCTTCTGTTCATTCATTCTGCAGGTACTTGTTAAATGCCTTTTATATGCTAGGTACTTTTTAGGTTCCTGGATTACAACAGTGAACAAAATGGACAGTCCCTACACTGGGAGTCTTATATTTTAGTAGGGAGAGCAGAGAAGAGGCAAATATGTGTCAGTGGCAATGAATGCTATGAAGGAAAGCAGGAAAGTGGGGGGGTGGAAGTGGTGTTTTACAGAGGGTGGTCAAGGAAGGCAGCTTTTGAATGAAAACCAGAAAGGAGATGGTGAGGGGGGAGCCAACCAGAGGGGCAGCAGAGGAAGGGCAAGTCGAGCACGAGGCGCCCTTGCTTGACATGGAGTGAGGAGGAGAGTGTGAGAGAGGTGGAAGTGGAACTGGGCTCTGAGAGTAACCGCCCTTCTGACATCTTTACCACTTCAGTAACGTCTTGGCGAAATCCCATCATGTGTGCCGGGCACATTACAGTTTTAGAGAATGTTCATATAGTCCAAGGGCTCAGAATTAATTGCCTTAACACTTTTACATTTATACAAAGCAGGTAATGATGTGTTCTCAACACTAGAGGAATAGTAGATTTGAAGTAGATTAAAAAGCATGAGAATCATTGAAGTGCTTGCATCTTGGTTGATGGTCAAAATTAGTACAGTGTTGATTGTGCATTCACACAGCAACATTTTAATTTTTTTCATTGCAAAAGGTAGGTCCTTGTAACTCTGCTCAGTTTGTGGGAGAATCTGAAAATATGTAGGCTAAAAATCTGTTGTTAATTACACGTGCTTTCCTCCAGCTGTGAGAAACTTGCTGGTGGGCAGGATTTCTCAAAGTGCTGCACCCACATAACACTGGGGAACTTGGTTAACATGTGCAGTCAGCGTCCTCACCTGGAACTACTACCAGGCGGGGCATTCTGGGGATGAAGTGTGGAAATCTGCATGCTTTGCAGCCTCTTCCAGTGTTGTGGGGTTTTTTTGTTTTTATTTTTGTTTTTTTTCTCTTGAGACGGACTCGTTCTGTCGCCCAGGCTGGAGGAGTGCAGTGGCACGATCTCGGCTCACTGCAACCTCTGCCTCTTGGGGTTCAAGCAATTCTCCTGCCTCAGCCTCCCAAGTAGCTGGGATTGCAGGTGCCCAGGCCGGCTAATTTTTGTATTTTTAGTAGAGATGGGGTTTCACCATGTTGGTCAGGCTGGTCTCAAACACCTGACCTCAGGTGATCCACCTGCCTCACCTGCTGGGATTACAGACCTGAGTCACTGCGCCTGGCCCTCTTCCAGTGGTTCTTGTACATGGGGAGGTTGGAGAATTCCTGGTAGAAATAGTGGCGAGGGTGTTTATAATTTAAACTGAACAAATACTAGGAGCTAGTGGGAAATGGTTGGATGCGGTCTCAGCACCAGCACTTTCTCAGCGGTTTTGATTTCATGGGTGATATTTCACACTCCTAAGAGACAAATGAGACACTGCCCACTCAGTTGAAATCGGAAAGTACCGTACAGTTGTATTTTTCCTTTTGGTGGCAGGAGTGGCGTGAGATGGTTATAAAGAGGCCCTGCTGCGGTGTGTCAATCCAGGAGTGGGTGCTTTCCTCCTATGTCCGTGTACAACTGTGCACAGCTGTGCACTCTGCATGGGCCAGCTGCTCTGCCTGGGTCAGTCAGTGTGTGGATTCAGGCCCATGTGTGTCTGTTGGCTTAGGCACCATTATACAGGTGAGGACACAAACACGTTTCCCGATGAGTCAAGAATTTTTGAGATTGTGCAATCCAAACAAACCTAGAAAAAGATTAGATATTAAAACTTGTATTATCCATGTTTATACCACAGGCAATATTGTGTTGTCTCATTACCCTCATTGACTTTAATAATAAGGCCATGTGGAAATTTTAAGGTATACAATGACTTGATCCCAATGGTTAAAATCAGGGGTGATTTTGCCCTCCCCTGGGGATACTTGGCAATGTCTGGAGACATGTCTGGTTGACAAAACTGGAGGGGAAGAGAAAGAGGACCAGAGATACTACTAGCATCTAGTGGGCAGAGGCCAGAGCTGCTTCTGAACATCCTGCAATGCGCAGGACAGCCCCTAGCACAAACAATTACCTGGTCCCAATGTCATTAGTGCTGAGGTTGAGAAACCCCACAAAAAGATCAATTGAATACCATATATCTGCATTATGATAGATTAGGATTCTAAGTGAGTTTTGATGTAAAAAAGAGTTCCACTGCTAAAACTAGTTTGAAATTAGCAACCTAGATTTTACAAGGATGACAAGCTTCTTGGGAGGACAAGGGAGGACAGGTTGACTTCTGGAATCATAAGAGAGAAGTAACGTGTCAACAAGAGCTCAATAAGCCACAGAGAAGGCCCGGGGCTGGGGTGCTCTTGAGCGTTTCCAACTAGAGCGTTGCCCCCTGCCCCACCCCAAGCTGCTGCTCCCTCTTGAGTAGGGGTAGAGAGTTAGGTTTAGAATATGCTTGCACTCCCTGGATCCTCGCCTCTGGGCCCCAGCCCTGTGGCTGTTGTGGCTGTTGTCATTATACCCATGGGTGGCGTCGGTGAGCCCACCTTGGGAACACGCTCTCTGACCTCACTGTGTGGGTGCTGCGTGTCAGACATGCTTCGGAAGGTCCCTTTTCCATAAAGCTCTCTCCACACTGCTGTAGTTACAGTCTCATTATTTCTCAGGACCTTGGGTTTCTGGAGAGCTGGACTTGGTCCATCATCTTGTCTCTACGTCCTCACATAGAGGGCTCCACGGTATGTTGGAGGAATCAGTGAAACTTCTAGAAATTACACTTTTTTGTGGATACAATGGGGGTACCTGTGTTACTTATAATTGGGTTAAAGTGATTTTAAATGCATTTTATTTAGGAACTAGTGTGTTGCTTTCTTAAATAATGGTCATTTCAGAGTCTGAAACTAGACTTGAAATCGGCATATGAGAATTCCACATTTTATTTAACGCTTCCTTTCTTTCTCCTCTACTCCTTCACGGTCCGTTTTCCCAAAGTCAAGATAGGCCTGCACTTTGTTCTTCCACCTGGGGATCTTACCTGTTTCTAGTAGCCGTTAACTGTCTTCTTTATTCAGATAGCCCCAGGTCCTTTCCTCCAGCTGTGGCAGACCCTACTAGTACCTTTTAAAGCTGCTCTCTCTCAGGCCGGGCGCGGTGGCTCAAGCCTGTAATCCCAGCACTTTGGGAGGCCGAGACGGGCGGATCACAAGGTCAGGAGATCGAGACCATCCTGGCTGACACGGTGAAACCCCATCTCTACTAAAAAATACAAAAAACTAGCCGGGCGAGGTGGCGGGCGCCTGTAATCCCAGCTACTCGGGAGGCTGAGGCAGGAGAATGGCGTGAACCCGGGAGGCGGAGCTTGCAGTGAGCTGAGATCCGGCCACTGCACTCCAGCCTGGGCGGCAGAGCGAGACTCCGTCTCAAAAAAAAAAAAAAAAAGCTGCTCTCTCTCTTCCTTTCTTACTGACAGAACCCTAACTTTGGGCAAGCAGCCTGCCCAGCTTATAAAAAGTTCCCAGCCACTCTGCAGCTGGGGCAGCCATGTGATGGGGTTCTGGCCAAGGAGATGTGAATGGAAGGCCATCAGGGGTCTCGGGAACAGTTTTCCAGATAAACTGATCTAGGAACTGCTCCCTTCCTGCATCTTCCTTTTTGCCTGATGTCAGAGCCACCCCTCTCTTCCTATGTCTCCCTCTCCTCCAGCCTGAATGGGGCAGAGGTTGGCCACGTGCTGATGCTGGAAGAGCAGAAGATGCCAGGAGCTGGGGACTTCCTGATGTTGCAGATCTGCCGCACCAGCCCTGGTCTGCTTGTCCCCAGACTTACTGTTCTGTGAGAAACATAAACCTCTTCTTGGTTAAAGGCCGCAGCAGCCAGGTTTCCATTACCCAAAGCCAAGTGCAACCCCTGACTGATGCTCCAGCTCAGGTCCCTCCTGGGGTGTCAGGCCTGGTTCTCAGCTGTTTGTGGGATTTACCAAGCTAGCAGCCCACAGGCTTTTGGGACTCTGCAAGGCGAAGCTGAACTTAGTGTCTCCATGGCGTTTTCTCCTCGTGGCCTCTTTCTACAGAGGGCTCCTGTGCCCTCCTTGTGACCTGAGTCATCCTCTCCCTTGACTCTCGCCTCATCTGTTCCATCCCAGGTCCTATCCATGCTGAGCCTATGGTGCCCAGAGTGCTGTGGTAGTCCCTCAGCAGCCTCCCTCCTCCCTTGTCCCCACTGCTGCCCCATGATTTTCTCCACGTTTCATGTCCCCTTCCTGAATAAAATCCTCCAGGGCCCCTCATCATCCATGATCTTCCTGAGCTTGACCTTGATCTACCTTGACCTTGCTGACCCAACTTACCGTCCTAGAAGTAGAGCCTGGGACAGGGGTTCAGGGACTCCTGATTTGCTGAGGGAGCTCCCAAGATGAAGAGAATAGGGCCAGGCAAAGCTGAGCAAAGCTGTGATCTCAGCCCAGACCTCGGGAGCTTGAATTGCTCTCACAAGGTGGTCCCACCTCGAGGCAAGGGGGCCAGCCTTTAACACGTCAGTCATTTAGTGTCTGGGGATGGAAGGTAGATGTGCAGAGAAGGGGACACCCATGTTCTAGTAGCAGCCAACATTCAGTGGCCACAGCAGGGCCACAACACCGCTCTCGTCCTGCCTGCACCCCCCAGCCCCACCTTGGGGCAGGACTTGCTTAGCCCCTTCATTCTGTCTGCCCACAGCGCACCACGTCTTCCCTCCTCTCGGCCGCCCCCTGTGCCCCTGCTGTAGTTGTAGCTGCTGCATGTTGTCGCTAGGCGACTTTAACCTGCGTGCATCCCAACGCTGTCTTCTTGGCTGAGGTAAGGCTTCCTGCCTCGTCTTCCGTTCTCCTTTGCCAAGTGGAATTCTTCATCTCACACACAAAACTCCAGCGGTGACTTGAATGGCTGTTTTCTCCCTTCCCCATGGATGGTAGGTCCCTAGTACCAGTCTAGGTGCATGGGAGAGAGCAGTTCATTTGTTCTGCACAGTGGGTGACCTGCTGCAGAAGTTCCAGCCGGCCCCATGCGTGTTCCCGAGTACCACCTGGACATTTTTTTTTTTTTTTTTTTTTTGAGAGGGAGCTTTTCACTCTGTTGCCCAGGTTGCAGTGCAATGGCACAATCTCGGCTCACTGCAACCTCCGCCTCCTGGGTTCAAGCAGTTCTTCTGCCTCAGCCTCCCAAGTAGCTGAGATTACAAGCGTGCGCCACCATGCCCAGCTAATTTTTGTATTTTTAGTAGAGATGGGGTTTCACTATGTTGGCCAGGCTGATCTCAAACTCCTGACCTCAGGTGATCCACGTGCCTCGCCTCCTGGACATTTTCATGTGGTAATTTATCATCTCAAATTCATCATCTCCACTCAAGGACAAAAACTGACTTCCATTCTTATTTATTTCTCTGATTGGGACCAAGGTTTGTCCCTGTGTGCTTCTGTTCATCACCAGTCTTGCTTTTGTTCTGGCTCAGAGACTTCTGTCGCCATTCCTTCCCCGTCCCCCTCACCAGGGTAGGCCTCAGGCTCCCCTCCTGCCTGGACACCACAGTAGGGAGGGCCCAGGATCCTGCCTTGTTGCCCACCCAGCATGCAGCAGACTAGGCTTCCTAGGCTTCCTTGTCTCCTGCTGTGCTGGGAAGTCCTTCTGCTCTTGGAATCCTCCCACCCCACAGAGTATTCTCTGCTGGCCATATTAGCCTATAAGCTGCACCTGCTCGCCTTCCCACACAGTCCACTGCAGTCATGTTGGTTTATTCTCTGCTCTCCCAACTTCAGATTTTTGTTTATAACCATCTGTGCCCTGGTGTGACTTTACTATTTTAAAATGCAGCCCCCTCCCGACATTACGAATACCCTCCTGTTGTTCCAGGTCCTCCCCATCCTGACCACTTTGCTGCTGAAAAAGCATGGGTGTGGAGGTGGGTAGATGTGGGCTGGAGTTCTCAGCTCTGTGTCTATCCATGTGTATCCTCTGGCAGGTTAAATGCAGAAAGCAATCCAGTGATATAAGTTTTTTTAGGATGTGGTGAGATCATATGCAGGCTTATCCCTCTCAATAAATATCAGTGTGCCTTACTCATGCACCAGTAATTATCTCTATAGTTAATTTGGCAATACATCATGTACTGCTTTATGGCATTTATTATACTCTTATATTAAATGGTTAATTCTTCATTTTGAAGAAGTTAAATGTCTTACAAATTGAAAGCCCAAGTTTGCCCTTTTATTTCTTCATTAGGGCCTTAAGAATTATTGGAAATACAGAAATAAGTTCTAGTGTTTGATAGCACAGTAGGGTACCTATAGTTAACAGTAATTTATTCTGTAATTCAAAGTAACTAGAAGAGAAGATTTGAAATATTCCCAATACAAAGAAATGATAAATGAGCCTCGGCAGCATAGCGAGACTTTGTCTCTACTAAAAATTTAAAAAATTAGCTGGGTATGGTGGTGCACACCTATAGTTCCACCTACTTGGAGGGCTGAGGTGGGAAAATTGCTTGAGCCGGGAGGTCAAGGCTGCAGTGAGCCATGATTGCACCACTGCACTCGCCTGGGCAAAAGAGTGAGAGCCTGTCTCAAAAAAAAAAAAAAAAAAAGATAAATGGTTGAGGTGATGGATATCCTAATTACCCTGATTTGATCATTGTAAATTGTATGCATGTATCCAGATATCACATGTATTCCATAAACATGTAGGATTCCAGCACTTTGGGCAGCTGAGGTGGGTGGATCACCTGAGGTCAGGAGTTTGAGACCATGGTGAAATCCCGTCTCTACTGAAAATACAAAAATTAGCTGGGCATGGTGGCAGGCGCCTGTAATCCCAGCTACTTGGGAGGTTTAGGCAGGAGAATCACTTGAACCCGGGAGGCAGAGGTTGCATTGAGCCAAGATGGTGCCATTACACTCCAGCCTGGGCAACAGGAGCCTAACTCCGTCTCAGAAGGAAAAAAAAAAAGTGTACAACTATTTATCATTTTAAAAAACACACAAGAATTATTTCTTCATATGGGCTCTTTAAGAAGAATCTGTTACATTTTAATATGTGGGTAGAAAAATATAATTTTGAAAGTCAGGCCTTCTCTGCATAAAGGTGGTTGGTGAAACCATGATGCGGAGGCTGTTCCTGGAAACCTGAGTGAGAAGAGGATCAAATTGTTAAGCCCTGGGGATCCTAACTCTTAGGAGATGAAAAAGGAGAAAGAGGAGGTAGCCACAGGACAGAAGAAGACAGGGTAGCCTTGTGATGGTCTGCCAACAAAAGCCTTGGAAGAATGCCTGTAACTGCCATCGCCTCCAAAACCCTCATAAAAGACTGCGTATTTATTCAGTAAACAGATACAGATGCCTTTTATGTAACTCTTCCCCATCCTAGGCACTATGAAGGCAGTGGTGTGCAAAGCAGAGACCCCTGCTTGCATGGAATCTGCATTCTAAGTGGGGGAGACAAGACAAACGTGTAATTCAAAGTATAAACTTATGAAGAATCACGTGTCTCATGATTAGTGTTATAAAGAAAAAAGAAAGCATGCATACAGGAATATCCATATAAGCAATTTTGGTAAGTAGGGCACATCTGTAGTTTTATTATTCTAACCCAAGCATTCACATTATGTAAGTTAATTGAATTAAGGAGAGGGTCTCGTTTGCTTAACTGAACAGAGGCTGTGTGTGCATGTGTGCACGCACGCATCATTGACTGGGTGACGTTAGTGTGGGAAGGTGTTTGTGACACCCTGTGTCTCTAGCTGAAGCTGCAGTGCCAGAACAGATGAGGTGAGAGTGTGAGCCTTCTGAAGGGAGGGGCCTCCGTCATCCTTTGTCCATCAGGGATTCACTCACCATCTCTTTGGAAGCCCAGTGAGGCTTCCATAGAAAGGGAGCAAGCAGCCCAGTTTCTGCCCCCTGAGGCAAACTGGACTTGCTAAGTGCCGACATCCTTTATTTTGCATCTCCATAAATCTGTTTTTTTCCAGTTCAGCAAACGTGTGGTCCTTTCTTAGTGAAGTTCCTCATGATTTGTTTCTGCTTTTTAAGTCTAAATGCTTAATTTGGGGGATATTTTTGTCCCATACTAAGGAGATGATCAAGGGGTCCTAAAAATATTTTGTTTGGGTGATTTTCAAATATCTTTTCATAGCTTAAATTTCAATCATAGCTTAAGGATTTCCTCCCTAAGTGAAGATAGTTTCAATTTTTCAGAAATAGAACTGGTAATGCATGGAATTCAGGTAGTAAAAAAAAGGAATGCAAAAAGAAATGAGCTCACTCACAATTGCACCACCAGGCCACGCATGGTGACTCACGCCCATAACCCCAACACTTCGGGAGGTGAGGCGGGGGCATCGCCTGAGCCCAGGAGTTTGGGACCAGCCTGGGCAACAGAGAGAGACCCCATCTCTACAAATAAACAACTGGGCACAATGGCACATGTCTATAGTTCCAGCTACTGAGAAGACCAAAGTGGGAGTATTCCTTGAGCCCAGGAGTTTAAGGGTGCAGTGAGTTATGATCACACCACTGCACTGTAGCCTTGGCAACAGAGCAAGGCTCTATCTGTAAAACAACAAAAACAAAACAATTGTACCACCTGTTGATGACAGGTGTACTTTCTTCCAGATGCCTCTACACCTATAATTACCTATGGCTACATGAACACTCTTCCCCTGCAGTCTGATCATTTTTTACTGGTTAAAAGTATGATTGCCGGCCAGACAGGTGGATTACCTGAGGTCAGGAGTTTGAGACCAGCCTGGCCAACATGGTGAAACCTCGTCTCTACTAAAAATACAAAAATTAGCCGGGTGTGGTGGTGCATGCTGGTAGTCTCAGCTATGTGGGAGGCTAAGGCAGGAGAATCACTTGAACCCAGGAGGCAGAGGTTGCAGTGAGCTGAGATCACTCCAGCCTGGGCGACAGAGTGAGACTCCATCTCAAAAACAAGCAAACAAAAAAGTATAATTGCCAGCTGGGAATGATGGCTCACACCTGTAATCCCAGCACTTTGGGAGGCCAAGGCTGGTGGGTTGCTTGAGCCCAGGAGTTAGAGACCAGCCTGGGCAACATGGCAAAACCCCGTATATACAAAAAAAAGAGAAACTAATAATAATACAAAAATTAGCTTGGCATGGGGGTGTGTGCCTGTAGTCCCAGCTACTCAGGAGGCTGAGGTGGGAAGATGGCCTGAGCCCAGGAGGTCTAGGCCGCAGCAAGCTGTGATCACACCACTGTACTCCAGCCGGGGTGACAGAGCAAGACCCTGTCTCAAACCAAAAAAACAAAAATATGATTGCTATTGAAATTTATGACACAGTTATTCTAGCAATTAACAAAGCATGTCCCTGATTCAATGTTCGTATAATCCAACCTTCAATTGCCACCTTTTCACCAAACAGAACATCGCATACAAGAGAAATGAATGAAAACAGTCCAGATGGTGCCAAGGTGATCATGACTTTCAGCTGATAAGCCCTGGCTTCTCCAAGGGATCATGGAAAGGCCACTCCGCTGTTTGTCTGTTGTACCCAGCTTGGCCCTTCTCTTGTGACGCTGAGGGACGTGGAATCCACATGGTCCCTTGCAAATCAGAAGAAGTAATACCTGCTGAGCTGAAGTAGAGGGATTTGGGAAGTCAAACTCATACTGTGGAGGCTAAAGCAACCCCATCTTGGATGCTAATCTGCCATGTTGACTTCTGACCCCAGTCCCAGGAATGCTTCTAAGGTTTCTACATTCACATACTTACTGTAAATCTTGCCCTTAGGTCAAAATAGTCTTGCAGTTATACCATAAGTCCTGCCCTTCAGCAGATTCTTGCATTTTCCTGAGGGTTGGATGTCAATGTCCTCTACATTCCTTCAGTATGGTATATAAGGCCTGGATGTAGAAGCCCTCAGTCTGGGGAGTAATACCATGGGCAACCATTATGCTGTCTGGCCGCCACCCAGGACATGGCCTCTGTTTGTAAGTCCCCATCATGGGTTTCTTTCTGAGAAACTAGATTTGTCAGCCTCTTCCTTGGCCTATGGGGTTGGGTTTGCATATGCCTGCCCACCACAGAGCACATACCTTTAATAGATATATGCCAGGAGATAACTACATGTGTAGATGCATAGATTTTTATAAAACTGCCTTTTTCTTATTTTTTCAGTGTCAATAAATGTAAGTACTGAGTACTTTAAGCTAGTGCTTCTCAAACTTTAATGTGCACAGAAATGTCCCGGGATCTCATTAAAATGCTGAGTCAGCAAGACTGGGGCGGGGCCTGAGACTCTGCATTTCTAACCTGCTTCCAGGTTACACTGATGCTGTTGGTCAGAGACCCTGCTGTGTAGCGAGACCTTAAGTACTGGAGAGTATTCATGTAGTTTGTGCTGTAATTTACCAACAAATTTCCTGCTGTTGGACATTTTAGATGTTTCATTTATTATTTTTTTTTTGGTAGAGGCAGGGTCTCACTAGGTTGCCCAGACTGGTCTCAAACTCCTGGCCTCAAGTGATCCTCCCATCCCAGTCTGCCAAAGTGCCAGGATTACAGGTGTGAACTACCACACCCGGACATTTGGATGTTTCAATAGAGTTTATGCTTTATTCTTGCCATTATAATTTCTGTTAACCTTCAGTTTTAGTTTTACTCTTAACCAGTATTGAGAAAATGCTTTTCTTGGAAGTTTATCTTGTTTGATGTCAGGCTACAGACATGTAATGCACATTTCATTCCATTTGAGATGTTTCTTACGGGGCTGCTGTGTGCCGATCTCTGTCTTAGGTGTTAGGGATACAAAGGTGAACAGAGTTCTGGCTCTGCAGCTCATTCCTCCAGGAGTCTGCAAAAGAAAATTCAGTTCATTTCGGTAAACAGAGATAGGGACGTGCCCAGGGATAGTTGTGGTGTTGAAAAATGACCTCAGAGATAAGGAAAGAGATGCTTGAGCTGGGTTTAAGGATGAAAAGTAGTTCACCAGGCAGATTGTTGGGTAGGATTCCAGATTGTGGGCACATCATGTGCAAAGGCACTGAAGTGACAATTTGGCACATCCAGGTTTCTAACAGTACTTCTTTGTGCAGTGTGATAAACAAGTTTGTCACATGGAGTCACAGAATCTGAAATAAGCTGGGAACCAGTAGGCAAAAATGTATTTTTGAAAGATGGCTTTGAGAGGACAAAATTGAGATCAGGGCATTCCAGGTGAGTGATTTCTATTAAAGACATGTAGTGAACAGGAGAAATTCAGGAGGTATTATCGGCAGGCCCTGGGGATTGACTAGGATTGAGAATGAAAGTCTGATTGACCTGCAGGTTTTCATCTTGTGGCTGAACAGGTGGTTCAGATACCAAAGAATGAAAGGAATAGAAGAAAATGCCAGGTTCTGTTTAGGAATGTTGCCTGAGGTGAGGATAGCAAGCAAGTCATTAGGTATACGGGTCTGGGCTTAGGTGAGAGGTCCGCGTTAGAGAGATGGATTTGGTCTTCAGGAAGCCATTGTCACCCCTAGTCTGAAGCTTGTACTTGTCACAAAGTTGCTGGAAGTGCCACGGCATCTGCTGCCTAAAAACCCAAGAACCCAAATGCCCATGACTGCTGCAGGAGTCACATGTAGACACCTTCCCTTGCCTGCTACTACTGCTGTCCAGAGCTTCACCAAGTCAGGGGAGAAGAAAGATTATCTCCCAGTCTTTCACCAGCACATCCTGGGATCACAACTTTATGAGAAGCCAGCTGGTAAGAGAGAATTTGGAAAATATTTACAGGCTTATAGTCTGACGGGCAGAGTAGAACAAGAGCCAGAGCACTGTATGGCTCAGCAACAGAGCACCTGGAGGCGGAGGCCCCAGAGTCTTTCTCATACTCTTACCACAGTCGTCTTTGTTCTCTGGAGGTCCACTTTGGTGTGAAGTGAGTATCACTCCAGTCATCTCAGAAGCTTCCATTTTAAATATGCATAGGCTACAGATAGCCTGCTGGTTCCCACCACTTGGCTGACCATACATGAAGTAACCACAGAGTTGTGGTGTTTGAAAGCCTTCCAGGATCTCAGTTGTTCTAACTTCTCATGTAATAAATCAGCAGATTCTTCAGCAAAGGTTTATTATTAAGGCCCTCAACACTTACTGAAACTATTTTGATAGAATTATACATAATGATAAAAATTCTTGCTACACAGAATTAGAATTAAGGAGTTAAGGAAGAGATTGTTTACAGTAGCAGAAAAAAAAAAAAAAACTTGAATTTTTTTCAAAGAAGATGGCAAAACCCTAACGGGAAAAATAAAGTGATTAATGAATGAGATATAACTTCTTCCATCCAACTAAAAACTATAGTGAAGACATTATTTCTTAAATTAATATATGCATTTATTATAATAGTAACTAGTGCCTATATTAGTTAAGGTATAACTTTGCCTTTAATTAACAATTCCTTAAACAAGACAAAAGCTTATTCGTCTATCATAGACCAGTCCAGAAGTAGAGTGGCAGGTTTCTGCCCTATGGGGTTGTCCAAGGGGCCCCAGCTCCTTCTCTTGTTGTTCCACCATCCTTGAGTAATGTCCTGTCTGTGTGGTCCAGAGTGGCAGATCATATGTCCATATTTCAGTCAGGAGGAAGAGGGGATAAAGGAGAAGCCAGAGTATGCCCAGGGATGCACCTTGAGAATTGCACAGGATGCTTCTGCTCATATCCCATTGGCTAAAACTTAGTCTTGAGTCCTAGCTCCAGGGAGGCTGGGAAATGTAGTCTTCATTCTGGGAGGTACTATGCCCCCACTAAAAATCCAGAGCTCTATTAAGTTGAGAGTTAGGGGAAAGTGAACATATGGGAGAGACAGACCAATTTCTACTACAGTACCCTTTGGAATATTATTTAGAACTTGAAAATTGTGAATAAAATTATTTCAAAAGAATAAATAGGCAGGCACAATTAACATATTTTTTAAGAAAAGTTTTTTTAAATTGCCATATTCTCATTTTTTCTTTTTTCTTGATGTAACACTTCTGCTTTTAATGTAACTTTCTTTTTAAACTTTTTTATTGTACGAATTTTAACCATACACAGAAATGGGAGAATCATGTAGTGAGCCCTAGTCCCCATCTCCCAGCTTTAGTAAGTTACCAACTTAAAGTTAGTCTTATCTATTCTCCCCGGCCCTCCACTTATCCCCTTCCTGAGTTTTTGAAGCAGATCTCATTTTCGCTCTTTGATCTGTAGATATTTCTGTATGTAGCTCTAAAAGGTAAAAGTCCTTTTTTAAAAAAATAAACTTTAAAGTTTAGGATAATTGTATTCACATGCAATTGTAAAACATAATCTAGAGAGATTTTGTGTACCCTTTACTCATTTTCCCCCACTGGTAGCATCCTGCAAAACTATAGTATAATATCACAGCTGGAGTCTGACATGGATACAGTCAAGATGTAGAACATCTCCATCCCTTCGTGTTGCCCTTCTGTAGCCACATCTACCTCCCCTGCCACAACCCCTGACCCTCACTAGTCTGGTCTCCATTTCTATAATTTTGTCATTTTAAGAATGTTAAAAATCAGCTGGGTGCAGTAGCTCACGGCTCTAATCCCAGCACTTTGGGAGGCCAAGGCAGGTAGATCACGAGGTCAGGAGTTCGACACCAGCCTGACTAACATGGTGAAACCCTGTCTCTACTAAAAATACAAAAATTAGCCGGGCATGGTGGCACACACCTGTTATCCCAGCTACCTATGAGGCTGAGGCAGGACAATCACTCGAACCTGGGAGGCAGAGGTTGCAGTGAGCCGAGATTGGTGCCACTGCACTCCAGCCTGGGCAACAGAGCAAGACTCCATCTCAATTAAAAAAAAAAAAAAAAAAAGAATGTTGTTAAAAATCATACAGTATGTAACATTTTGGTTTCAGCTCTGCATAGTTCCCTCTAGATTCATCCACTTTATTGCATGTAACAACAGTTCATTCTTCTTTATTGCCGGATAGTATTCCATGGTATGGATGCAACATATAAAGGCTCTTTGAAAACCATAATCCATCCTCCTAACTCTCCCCTCTCTTTCTCCCCACTGCCCTCTTCCCTCTTCTCCTCTCTTCACAGCAATGCCAAGTGAGTACACGTATGTGAAACTGAGAAGTGATTGCTCGAGGCCTTCCCTGCAATGGTACACCCGAGCTCAAAGCAAGATGAGAAGACCCAGCTTGTTATTAAAAGACATCCTCAAGTAAGTACCGCCCCTGGGACTGTAGATCCCCCTGCTTTGGGTCAACTGTGTAGAAGTAGGAGAAAAATTCAATGAGAGCCTCAAGATGGCTAATGTTGGAGAGGCACACTTGGTCAAAGGCTCATTCAAAGGCACGTCTGAGTGAAGACTGAGTGCACAGCTGGAGTGGGCCTGAACAGCTGACTGTATAATTGGTAAGTGCACAGTGCCCAGTAGCTGCTCAGGCCCTGTACCTTGGCCTGGATGCCTGGGAGAGCAACTCTCACCGTGCACTGCTCTTCATGCCCTTATTTAACAAAAGAGGGCTTTTCCCTTAGCTATTGTAAGTTAATCTAAAATATGGTTAATTAAATTTCCCTGAAGGCACTTGAATACTATTAAATATCGAATACTAAAAACGATAACAAGTGTTTGAGCCAGGTCACCCTTACATGCTAATAAGTGGTAGAATTAATCAAGGAGGAACTTGGCAGGTTTTTTTTTTAGCATGTATACCAGTCAAACCCAGTTGAAAATTGCCCTTTTTTCATGTCTAAACATAGAAATCCAACCTTGCAATCTAGTCTTCTGTCTCACTTTACTGACTTAGGAGGTGTAGGAAAAAAGGAAATTTATAAGAATAAAGCTTATGTGATATTCAGCCTCCCTTTAGTCACCAACCAGTATTTATTGAGGCCCACAACGTGCCTGACATGCTGGGCGCCAGCCACAAGGCAGCAGGGGAGATAGACCTGCGTCCTGTGCTGCTTAGGCTGTAGGTGAGGTGGACTCACACCGGGAATTAAGGCACAGTCTGATATATGCTACAGACACTGGGCTTGCCTTCACGCCCTTTTCTTTTCTTTTTTTTTTTTAACTAAAATAAGGGAAGTATATTCACTGAATGTAACACCTTTTCTGGGGCTGAAGAGAAGAATAGGTAATATTAGGTTTACAAGATTAAAAATCCAAAAAGTATTAAAGAGTCTCAGTGAAACAGCTTCTCATCCCTGCTCCCCATTTCCCCTCCATACTTAAAGATAACCAGTGTCACCAGTTTCTTGTGTATATGAGAAATATTTTGTGTGTGTGTGTGTGTGCTCTGCCATGCCCCCTGCCCAAATCCACTTTTACACAAATTGATAGCATCCTGTTCACTTATCATTGTACACAATCCCATTGTACACAAGGGAAGAATTAAGATGCTTGTCCAAGTTATCATGGCAAGCCTGTTTAAATGAGAATTTTAAAGTTTTAAAAATGCTCCCACCAACACTTCATTGTATTCTCATCCTCAAATATTAAGAAATATTTTGGCCGGGCGCGGTGGCTCAAGCCTGTAATCCCAGCACTTTGGGAGGCCAAGACGGGTGGATCACGAGGTCACAAGATCAAGACCATCCTGGCTAACATGGTGAAACCCCGTCTCTACTAAAAAATACAAAAAACTAGCTGGGCGAGGTGGCGGGTGCCTGTAGTCCCAGCTACTTGGGAGGCTGAGGCAGGAGAATGGTGTGAACCTGGGAGGCGGAGCTTGCAGTGAGCTGAGATCCGGCCACTGTACTCCAGCCTGGGCGACAGAGCGAGACTCTGTCTCAAAAAAAAAAAAAAAGAACTATTTTGTATGTATTATGTATAGTATATTATGCTAGATGCTATTTTTGGGAAAAAAAAACTGCCCCTTTATTTAGCAAATGGATTATTTTCTCTTTAATTATTTCTTGCATTTGTTTTTTCAAGAACAGAATTGTTTAAAGCAGTGGTTCTTAAACTTTGGTTTGAACTTTTTAGCTTGTGGTTTGTGTCACTGGAGAACTTAGTAAAAATGAGATTTCTAAAACTAAGACTAGACTCAGCTCTTTTCTCCAAGTCGTGTGTGTGTGTGTGTGTGTGTGTGTGTGCATTAAACCATATAATAGTGTGAATTTATCAGATGTTTTAAAATATTTTTTAGATCATCTTAAGGGTAACTAATGATCTCACTTCCCAGTCAGCCTCACTTCTGGGTAGAATTCTTTAGAAGTACTATGAATAGACTGTTTCTTTTCTTTTTCTTTTTTTTTTTTTTAAGGACTGACAGAATTTTAAAGTCACAAAAGATTGAAGCCAAGATTCTATCGCTCAAGTCTATTACTTGATTTGAAGTTCAATAATTGGCATTGTGATTCAGGTTTTGTTACAGTGCCCTTGCAAAAAAAAAAGGTTATTCTGTGTTTGCTTATAACAAAGACAGTCATAAATGACTAGTTTATCTTGTCAGGAAAATAGGAAATGGCCCCTTCCTTTCACCCCAACGTCAATGTAAAGATTGTAGTTTTATGCTGCATAGCAGGCAGACTCATTTAGGATTCCGCTTTCAGTTTCACATTGCATCTCATGATTCTCACATGACTACATCATAATACCTAATTGATTTTTTTCCAGATGTACATTGCTTGTGTTTGGAGTGTGGATCCTTTATATCCTCAAGTTAAATTATACTACTGAAGAATGTGACATGAAAAAAATGCATTATGTGGACCCTGACCGTGTAAAGGTTAGATATCCCATTGGTGTGGTTTAAATGAAAACATTGCCAAGCATATGCTTAAATTATAATATCATTAGTCTACTGTGTTACAAATATATGTTAATAAAAGTTTGAACACAGAGGGGAAAGCACTTAATCTCAGCACTCCAAAACCAAAGACAACCTTCTTCTAAAAACCTACCACTAACTACTCCACAGTAGCCTTCTCCCATTTACTGCAGCTGGGATGGGGGATGAGGTAGGCTCAACCCAACAGGCTCTAGGGCTCCTCTTGGAATTAATTTGTCCTGATGCTGTAAACAACAAAGAAATTCTCTTCTTGTTTTCTTGTGTCCCTCTTTTTTTTTTTTTTTTTTTTTTTTTGAGTCAAGGTCTCGCTCTGCACCCAGGGTTGAGTGCAGTGGCAAGAACACGGCCACCTCAGCCTTCTGAGTAGCTGGGACCACAGGTGTGCATCACCATGCCTGGCTAATTTTTTAATTTTTTTGTGGCGATGGGGTCTTGCCGTGCTGCCCAGGCTGATCTTGAACTCCTAGGCTCAAGCTATCCTCCTATTTTGGCCTCCCAAAGGGCTGGGATTACAGACATGAGGCACCATACCTGGCCAGAAAGTCTCTTAATATCATCTGTCCTTCCTATGTTTTATTTTTAATCTTAATGAATTCACATTACATTGCAAGATTTTTCTTTCCGCTTACATTTATGTTTCCAAATCAAGTGACATATCGAATGCTCATTTCACTGATTATTTTAGTTGCTGGATTATCCGATAACATTTAGCCCAGGATGGAGGAAGAGATGATTTTAAATAAATTAGCATGGGAGGAATGATAACTGACATGTATGGATGCTTTATATATATTATCTCATTTAGTCATTGTGACTGGGAGAGATCCCAGTACGATCTCCATCTTACAGATGATGGCTTGAAAGGTTGAGCTGCTCACCCAAGTTAATGTCTAGTTTAGCTTGCTAGTTTATAATGTAGTTTAGTGCTCCTGTGTACCAGGAGGTGTTCTAAAAGTGTATTAGCAATGTTAGCTCATTTAACTCTCATCACATTCCTGGGGATGTAGTTGCACAATTATCCCCATCTCACAGGTGGGGAAACTGAGGAGCAGGGAGATTTAGTAACCTGCCCAGGGTCACCTGCAGCAGTACGTGGTGAAGCCCAGGCTTGAACTCAGCGGTGTGGTTTCAGAGTCTGAGCTCCTGACCACTCTGCTGTCTGCCTGGGTAGGGAGTGTCCACAGAGAAGCCCAAAGTTAAAAGCAGCATGGTGCAGAGAGGAAAGAGCTGAAATGTTTTACCTCAATTCAAATCTAACTGCCACTTAGTAATGGTGAAACCCTACGCAGGTGACTTGATTGTTTTAAGTCCCAGTTTTCTCAGCTGTGAAATGTAGAAGTTGAGTGAGACAATATACACAAAATTCCTTTCTTGGTCCTAATTTTTACTCTTACGTTTCTACGTTAATTTGTGCATCCTTTGAAGTGCCTCCAGTTTTGTTTTGTTTTGTTTTGTTTTGTTTGTGGTACAGACAGGTATAAACAAATAAATGAAGAGCTTAGTTAGCAAAGGCATAGCTTGGCTTTTGCAAAACTATTGAGTCTCGGATTCTCGCTGGTCGCAGGGCCAGCCTTCCCGGCATAGGTGTCCTCAGGTGTTTTGGCTCATGTCATTTCATCAGCATTAACACATCTGCTTTGGTCGAGTAGGATGTGCCCAGTACCCTCTGCTCAGGTTTCCGTCTCCTCCTGCACTGTCTGGCCTTGCAAACATACCTCCCCCCATCCTTTCCAATTCCACGTCCCTTCACAGCTCTCTTGGATAAAGGTTTTAGACATCCGGTCTCTGTTTTTGTCTCCTGAGAAAGTCTTTAAACGATGGCACTTGGTATGGCTTACTGGTGGGCAGGGAACTCTTCCCTTTGTTTCTTCGCTGCTCTTCTCCACTTTCTGTATGCATCCTCTTTTTCCTGTCCATTACCATCTGACCGGCTGCAAAGTGATTTTTCTAAAGTCTGGGTCAGTTGAGGAGAGAGGTGAGCTTTCCTGTACAAAGCCAAGCAGACTGTTCCACAAGCACAGGGTGGAGAAGGTGTGTTTTAGTAATACCCTGGGGGAAATCAACTTGGTAGTTTTCCTGTCCAGTCAGGGCCATGTGTCAACCTGTGCCCCGGCTTCCTGTGATCATTTTGAACTTAAGCCACATGGTCTGCTTGTCTTTGCAACGGTCAGTCAAGTGCTCTGGTTGTTAGGCTGTTACTTGTTAAGGCTCCCCTAAGGAATCCTAGTGATTTCTGAGAATGAGCAGAGGAGAAACTCAAGATCAGCTCCCTGAGGAATCATGGAAGGGATAGGAACATCTGTGTAGCCTTAAGGAGAGAAGACCTGGTGCAGGGCACATGGCGGTCAGTGTCAATGAACTGTAACCCCCGATACAGGCCACAGAAGGATGGGCGTGCCCAGGTGGCCTTAATGGCAGAGCTCTGTATCAGGGGGTGGCAGCCAAGCTCAAAGGAGAAAGGTTTGACAGTCCCAGGCATCCAAAGATGGGATAAACAGACCGCTTTTGTGGTGACTCTCTGGAGGTCTTTAAGAAAGTCAGGGGTCTGGCCGAATGTGGTGGCTCACAGCTGTAATCCCAGCACCTTGGGAGGCTAAGGTGGGTGGATCATGAGGTCAGAAGTTCAAGACCTGCCTGGCCAACATGGTGAAACCCCTCTCTACTAAAACTACAGAAATTAGCCAGGCGTGGTGGCAGGCACCTGTAATCCCAGCTACTCAGGAGGCTGAGGCAGGAGAATCACTTGAACCTGAGACGGAGAGGTTGCAGTGAGCCAAGATGGTGCCGTTTCTCTCTATCCTAGGCGACAAGAGTGAAACTCTGTCTCAAAAAAAAAAAAAAGAAAGAAAGAAAGCCAGGGGTCCTGTGGGTAGAATTCAGACATCAGACAGGGAGGGGCTCAGGGACCTTTCTGATCCCTTCCAAGTCTGAGATTCTATGGTTCTCAGCAGTTCGCCAGGGCCTGAATGGAAAATGAGGCTGGTTTCGTAACCTGGGGCTTTCCCAGTTCTGAATTCTGGGTGGAGTTGTCTCAGTCAGAAGGCTGTCAGAGAACACCTGCATGCAGCCCCACCAGTCCCCAACTCAGTGACTTTCAGACTGAACCTCACTGCTACTTCCAGGCTCCTCTGAAGCTTGCCAGAGTCCATCGGTATTATCCTAATTCATGTGAGCTTCTCATCCTGCCATCTAAAATATAAGTTACTTGAGAGTAGGGACTGTGTCTGTAAAAATACATAGTTCCTGGCATTCCAGGGAAAGGCGTAGTGAGCCGGGGCTGCCCTTTAGAGTCTCCTGCTCTTCCCGTTTCCCTGGTTGTGCGTCTCCTCACCTGCCTTCCTGCATCCAGCGATGCCCTGCTGTGGCTGGAGTAGTCGTATTCTACAATTTGAATCTAATATGTTGCTTCCCTCCTTAAAACTCTTTGATGCCTCTCCTTTACCTTCAGGAAAATACCCAGACTCTTTAGTCTGGCCCATGAGACCGTTCATGACTTGATTCCTACTGATCTCTCCAACCTCTTTGTGCCACCTCCATTGTCCCAGCTCTATGTATTTTAGGCACACTCAACCCCTCAAAGGTCCTTGGGTGAACCTCTTCTCTTCTTTGCTTTTCTCTCTCTCTCTCTTTTTTTTTTTTTTTTTTTTTTTTTGAGACAGAGTCTCACTCTGTCTCCCAGGCTAGAGTGCAGTGGCACAATCTTGGCTCACTGCAACCTCCACCTCCTGGGTTCAAGTGATTTTCCTGCCTTAGCCTCTTGAGTAGGATTACAGGCATGTGCCACCATGCCCAGCTAATTTTTGTATTTTTAGTGGAGACGGGGTTTTGTCATGTTGACTAGACTGGTCTCGAACCTCTGACCTTAGGTAATCTGCCCGCCTCGGCCTCCCAAAGTGCTAGGATTACAGGCGTGACCCACTGTGCCCAGCTTCTTTTCTTTTCTTTTCAACAGGGCCTCACACTGTCACCCAGGCTGAAGTGCAGTGGCCTGATCATTGCTCACTGTGGCCTCAACCTTCCGAGTAGCTGGGATTATAGCGTGTATCACCATACCTGCCAATTTTTTTTTTTTTGTAGAGACAGGGTCTTACTGTGTTTCCCAGGCTGGTCTCAAACTCCTGTACTCAAGTGACTCAAGTGATCCTCCTGCCTCAGCCTCCCAAAGTGCTGGGATTATAGGCATGAGCCACCATGCCCTGTCCTCAAAACACCTTTATTGAGATATAATTAACATACCGTATACTTCACCCATTTAAAGCATACAGTACAGCCGGGCATGGTGGCTCTTGTCTCTAATCCCAGCTTTTTGGGAGACTGAGGCAGGAAGGATCATTTGAGGCCAGGAGTTTGAGACCAGCCTGGGCAACATACCAAGGCATCATCTCTATTAAAAATAAAAACATTAGCCTTGTGTGGTGTCTCACAACTGTAGTCTCAGCTACTCCAGAGACTAAGGCGGAAGGATCACTTGTGCCCAAGAGTTTGAGGTTACAGTGAGCTATAATCACGCCACCACACTCCAGCCTGTACAACAGAACAGAACGAGACACTAAGAAAAAAAAGGGAGACAGTGCAGTGATTTTATGCAATACACTGTGGTTTTAGTGATTTACAGAATTGTGCAGCCATCACCATGATCTAAGTTTAGAAGGTTTTTAGTATCCCAAAAAGAAACTCCATATCCATTGGTAGTCACTCCCTATTTCCCCTTCCCCACAAATCCTAGGCAACCAGTAATCTACTTTCTGTCTCTGTAGATTTGCCTATTATGGACATTTCATGTTATCCATTTCATGGTCTCTTGTGACTGGATTCTTTCACTTAGGGTAATATTTTCAAGGTACACCCACGTTGTAGCATGTATCAGTACTTCATTATTATTTCTGGATAATACCTCATTGTATGGATATACCACATTTTGTTTATCCATTCATCAGTTTGTGGACGTTTAGGTTGGGTCCACTTTTGGCTATTATGCATAATGCTGCTGTGAACATGTGTATGTAAGTATTTATGTACCTGTTTTCAGTTCTTTTATGTATATACTAGGAATATAGTTGCTGTGTCATATGGTAACGATGTTTTGCTTTTTGAGGAACTGCCAAGCTGTTTTCCAAAATGGTTGCATCATTTTACATTCTTGTGAGCAAGGTACCAGAATTTCAGTTTCTCCGCATCTTTATCAACATTTGTTATTATCTTTCCTTTTTTACTGCTGTCATCCTGATAGATGTTAAGTGATATCTCATTGTGGTTTTGATTTGCCCTTCCCCGATATCTAATGATGCTGAGCATCTTTTCCATGTGCTCTCATTGACCATATGTGTGTCTTCTTTGGAGGAATGCCCATTCAGATCCTTTGCCCATTTTTAAATTGGGTTATTTGACTTTTTATTCTTGAATTGTAAGAGTTCTTTCTGTGTTCTGAATACCAGTCCTATATATCTGGTATGTGATTTGCAAGTATTTTCTCCACTCTCTAAGTTGTCTTTTCACTTTCTTGATGGTATCATTTTTAGCACAAAAGTCTTTAATTCTAATTTACCTATTTTTCCTTTGGTCATTTGTGCTTCTGGTGTCATATCTAAGAAACCACTGCTTAGTCCTAAGTTTTCTTCTAGTGTGTTTATAATGTACTACCTCTTACATTTAGGTCTTTGATTCATTTTGCATTAATTTTCGTATGTGGCATATTAGTCCATTTTTGCTACTGATAAAGACATACCCGAGACTGGGGAATTTACAAAAGAAAGAGGTTTAATTGTAGTCACAACTCCACGTGGCAGGGGAAGCCTCACAATCATGGCAGAAGGTAAGGAGGAGCAAGTCATGTCTTACATGAATCGCAGCAGGCAAAAGAGAGAAACTGTGTGGGGAAACTCTCGTTTTTAAAACCATCAGATCTCGTGAGACCCATTCACTCTCACAAGAACAGCACAGGAAAGACCCGCCCCTGTGCTTCAGTCATCTGCCACTGGGTCCCTCCCACAACACATGGGAACTATGGGAGCTACAAGATGAGATTTGGGTGGGGACACAGATCCAAACGATATCAGTGTGAGGTCAGGGTCCAGGGTCATCCTTTTGCATGTGGTTCTCTAGTTGTCCCAGCACCATTTGTTAAAAAGAACTTTCCTCTATTTACTGCATTCTTTCTTTCTTTGCTGCCTAGAGCTTTTCCCTGCCTTTTGCCCTTCTGTTATTCATATTTTAAGTCAAATCTCAGCTCAAGGGTTACCCCTTCTAAGAGGCTATCCCTGATCATCCCTCTCTGTGTGTGAGAGAGCCCCCTCATGCCTTAATCCTGATGTTTATCATTGTAGGATTTCAGCTGTTCATCTTCCCGCTTGTTTTCCAGGCCAGGTCTTGGGAGACAGGGGTTGTGTGCTTAACATTTTACATTACTTAATATGCACTTATTTATATTCAGCTTCAGGGGGAAGGGGAGGTAGTACTTGAATCACAGTGCAATCTTCCATTATCTGTGAACTCTAGATTGTACAGAAAATCCAGTTATAACATGTAATTCTTTGAGTACATTCAGTAATGCACCTTAGGTTTAATGTGAGGAACAAGACTGGTAGTTCTCTTCAACCCTAAACATCCACTGGTAGACAGGGAAAATCCCAGCACCAGCTCCCTGCCCCTTCTCCCTGAACCATGGAATGTAAGTCCTTTCATTAGGCTACTGGGCCAATGTTTAGACCTAAACTCATGGCTGGACTGATAGCAGCCCTCATAGATGCCAATGCCCTGCCTTTATGGGCCTCAGTGAGGACTCCTAACCAATCACTGATGAGGGGGATGGGAGGACTTCTGACAGGGGAGTTGGCCTCCGCAGTCCCACACCTGCCTGGAGAAGGCCAAAGCCACCGAAGCAAAACTAAGCAGCAGCCCACAGTGTCCATCTACCATGTCACCCCAGTGCTGAGCGATTTCTAAAAGGTTACTTTTTTCAATTATTTTAAAAATACTGAAAATTCAAGTAATACAGAAATAAGTAAAGGAGAAAGTCCCCTGTAATTTTTCACAGGGAAAGAGGAAGGAATGGGGGGCAGTTTTGTAAATCAAACATGTTTGTAAAACTCTGTGAGTTTGAAATTAGTAAAACAGAAAGTGAAAGCCTGCTATAATTATGGTGGAATTGAGGATGTCTTATTGTGTTACTGGAAACTTTTTTAAAGTAGGTTTTTAACATTTGACCTTGTTAAATGCTCCACTTTTCGAAACAGTCCTGACAAGATGTCCTGCTTCCTTCCATGCAGAAGAGGTGGTTTGTGCAGAAGTGCAGGCCTCAGAAGGCTTTGCACATGAGGGGAATGGCAAGAGTTGCCTATCACTAAGGATTTGAGGAGGAGGGATCACAGGATATGGGACTGAAAATGAGACAGGGCCAGACAGCGGAAGGCCTTGAATGGTACACTAAGCACGAAGCAGCTCCTTAATTTGATATCTGGTTGTGCGTCATTGAAGCATGAGTAGAGTGGAGGACATGGCCTGTGTAGTCCTCGTGTTCTGAGTAACTGTGCGATGGAGTTCAGGTGTGAGTGCTCTATAAAGAAAATCCCGTCTCCAGGCAGTCAGTGGGATTTGATCCTTAGCACAAGAGCACGTGGACAAATTTGAATTACTGTGGATGTATATTGGCAGAAGAAGGTCTCAGAGCCATAAGGGTGGGGCCCTGTTAGATCTGTTGGTTCCACTCAGCAACTCTGTGAGTGGGACCCTGCCAGCCCTGGTCGACATGAGCATTGTCTGGTGACACTGGTCCCCGCCTGCATGACTGCAGCAGAGGAGGTGTGGCTGTGACAGTTGTGAGTTTTGTATTTTCTATTTAAATATGTCCCTTAGTGTGCCAGTTGTTAAAAAGACTACCAGTGGGCTCTGAAGGGATGCCTGCACACTTTGAAAGTGTGGTTCAGATGTGAAATTGCACTTAAAAGATGTTGAAAAGAGACAAGGGAACGTCGATGTCAGTTTCGGTTTGGGCTGTGTAGTAGCAGCATTTTGAACTTGGCCCTGTCTCCTCTCTGAGAGCTAAAGACCTTATCTCCCTGCGGATGGCATTGCGTGCAGTTAATTATGGCCAAATGGACTCAGCCGCTTCTTCGTCGTCTTCTCTACACCGTGTCTTTAAAGGAAGCGGGGCCCTCCCTGCTGAGGCGTTCAGTTACCCCAGGTACCAGCACCTCCAAACCGAGTCTTTTCTCTCCTTAGTGCTGCTTCCCCCTCTCCAGGTCTTCCTGGGATGTCTTAGAGGTAAGAAAACTGAAGACTTGACCTAGGGAGAAAGGCTTTAACAAAGACAATGCTGCTAGTTAAATCAATCTAGAACTGAGTCCAGCCTCCAGATCTCCTGATTATTTTTTTTCTAACAGTTGATGGGATGAAATCTACGTAAGATTTACTCCTTTGAAGCCCATTGTTTGATGAGTATTAAAAACTTATGCAGCCACGCCTCTGTCACCACAATCCCACTTTAGCACATTCCCATGGCCCAAGGGAGTTCCCTGGAGCCCCTCTGCACTCAGCCCCCACCCCAGGCTGCCACCGACTGGTTGAGTTTATACTGTAGTGTTCTTTCTGTGACTTGGTTATTTAAATTTTTCTCTGCTTTTAACTGGGTAAAAGTTACAACTTAAATGTGAGTAAAATATGTCAATCACTTGACCCTCAGTTACTGTCCTTGTGTGATATCATACAAGTCTCCACACACGCCACGAACTGGGCAAATTGCTTTGGGCATCAGAGCAGCCTGCGAGGAAGCGACCAGCGCCAGCATTTACAGGTGTGGGAAATGAAAGTTCCACAAGGTCACTGATGCCCCCGGATCACTCAGTCTGTGACAGAATTGCGCTCCTTCCCACATCTCATTAACGCCAGACAGGAGTTTTCTTTCGATCTGAATGCTCTGCCCTGTTCCGGATTTTTAAAAAAAAATAGTAAGTGCAATAGAACATTGCCTTTTACTAAGAATTATGCCACTTACTTGTATATTTGAGAAGGGTTGTCCTTAAAATTTCAGAGTGGAAATGAAAGTGGGGATTTTGCTGAGGAAAATTACTTTGTTTTTAATGCCCTTCTGTGAATTTCACATGATGTTTTTATGGCACACTGCCACAGCATTAACAATTGGCACTACCAGATGTGTACTTTGTCTTCATCATGGGCAGCCTGCAAACTCAGCCTGGAAGATGTTAAAAACTGAAACCTTTATTTTTGTCCCTGGATTTGAGACCAACAGGAGTTCTTGTATTTTACGAGTCACCAGCTCCCAGCTTCCCAGTGAGCCTCATCTGGATGAATGCCATCCGGACCCCCGCTGACGCCTCCGAGGCCTTCCTGGGAGCTCTGGAGTCCTCACTGCCTAGTCACACTGCTTCCTCTCTTCATTGCAGCTCCTGAAGGTGGGGCATTCCACTTGAGGCATTTTCTTCTGAGCTGTGAGCCACAGGCAAGCGGTGGAGAGGGAAGAGAGCAGCTGAGACAGATGCCAGTTCAACCCTATTTTAAGATATGGGACAAGCTCTGAGGAAGCCCCCAACACAATATCTGGTTGTGTGCCATTGAAGCAAGAACAGAAACCATCCCAGAGTGGAAGACATGGCCCATGTGGTCCTCGTGTTCTGAGAGGCTGTGAGATGGAGTTCCATGTGAGCTCTCTACAGAAAAAGCCCTGTCTCCAGGCAGTCAGTGGAGATTTGTTAAACAAGTTGAAACAAAAGAGGACAAGGAATTGCTGTGGCTTTAGACGTTGCCGGGGCATGTAGAACACTCACTCAGGATTTACTTACTGCATCTGCTGTGAGTTAGGCGCAGGAGGGGTCACAGTCAGAAGGTGACTACTGAGACATGTGCCCTGCCCACAGTTTAGAAAATTAAGTTTGGGCCGGGCGCGGTAGCTCATGCCTGTAATCCCAGCACTTTGGAAGGTGGAGGCAGGTGGATCACTAGGTCAGGAGTTCAAGACCAGCCTGACCAACATGGTGAAACTCCGTCTCTACTGAAAATACAAAAAGTAGCCAGGCATGGCGCGTGCCTGTAATCCCAGCTACTCAGGAGGCTGAGGCAGGAGAATCGCTTGAAACCAGGAGACAGAGGTTGCAGTGGGCTGATATTGCACCACTGCACTCCAGCCTGGACAACAGAGTGAGACTGTCTCAAAAAGAAGAAGGAGAAGGAGAAGGAGAAGGAGGAGGCGGAGGCGGAGGCAAGAAAATTAAGTTTGAAGCCTGAAATTGACCTCTTGGTGAGAATGGAAATGGAATGAAATTTCATTCCTTTCCAGATGAAGCTTCTGAAGAGGAGACCTGACTGCCTGGCGAGCATCCAGCTCGCTCATGCACCTCTTTCTAGTCCTGTGGCCATCAGTGAGCTTCTCCGGGTCCCTCTTGCCACTTCTCAGATGTCCCTTTCTGTCCTAGGAGATTTGTAAAACCAGACACTTGGGATATGATTCTCTAGTGGAGAGTTAGGCCTCTAGGTCTCTAAAAATTGCCATTCATGACCTTAGGGCCTAGGGTTTAGAGATGAATGTGCAGTGTGGGTGGCTGCTCTGTGTGTCGTGCCTCCACCAGCTTGGCATTAAGCACCCAGAGCATCGCCTGCTGGGCAAGCCTGGCCGGGGGTGAGCCCCTCCACTGGGGGCTCGGGGCCAAGGCAGATTCCTTGCTTGGCTTTCCCTCTGATTCCTCATGAAGATGCCGATTCGTATTTAAACGTTTGTTCTCAACGGTGGTGTTTGTGTGCTGATTTCTATAGGTAGAGGCTATTGTTTTAGGAGCCAGGTTTGCTGTGCTAGCTCAGACCTCTTACAAAGTGAAGATACTAATGATCATCTTGCAAGGTGCGATAGTGTCATGAGGGTGAACTGAGGCAGTAGCTATGCATGGTGTCTGCAGCAGCATTTCTGAGGCTCCAAGAATATCAGTTCCTTTTTCAGAAATGGGGTCAGATCCTTGGGATGTAGACAGTGTTCTCTTCACAGATGCTAACAACTTATCAAAGCTATAATATATTGTTTCTGCTGTAATAGGATAGATGCATTCCTAAAAAAACGTATTAAGCAAAAATCAGAAAATAAAAATAACAAGACTTTGAGGAAAAACACAGTTGGGGCGAACATTTAAACCTATACCCCAGTAATAATCCTCATAATGAGACTGACAAAATTGAAAAGATATGTTAAATTCCGAATAATAAATATCCCAGTAAACATAGGATTACACACACACACACACACACACACACGTTCTTCTGCCTGCGAGAAGGTAGTGAATAGGAGGGGTAATGCAGGGCCAAGGCTGCTAAATATGGAGACAAGGACAAAAAAGCACAAAGATTAGGAAGAACTACCTGATGGGGTTCTGAGGCAGCATTTGTCCAACTGAGCCAAGAGGAAGACTGGGGTGAATGGACACGCATACCATATTCCCCCAAGGTTGTGTTTTTGTTTTTGTTTTGTTTTGTTGTTTTTGTTTGTTTTTTGAGATGGGAGTCTCACTCTATTGCCCAGGCTGGAGTGCAGTGGCGCGATCTCAGCTCACTGCAAGCTCTGCCTCCCGGGTTCATGCCATTCTCCTGCCTCAGCCTCCCGAGTAGCTGGGACTACAGGCGCCCGCCACCACGCCCGGCTAATTTTTTTTGTATTTTTATGGAGACGGGGTTTCACTGTGTTAGCCAGGATGGTCATGTTTTTGTTTTTGTTTTAGAGACAGGGTCTCCCTCTGTCACCCAGGCTGGAGTGCAGTGGTACGATCACAGCTCACTGCAGCCTCAATCTTCCAGGTCGAGGATCACTTGATACTCATGCCTCAGCCTCCCATGTAGCTGGGGCCACAGGTGCACACCACCACACCTGGCCTATTTTTAAAAAAATTTTGTGTAGAGGTGGGGTCTCGCTATGTTGCCCAGGCTAGCCTCGAACTTGTGGGCTCAAGCAATCCTCTCACCTTGGCCTCCCAAAGTGCTGAGATTATAGGTGTGAGCCGTTGTGCCTGCCTTTCCTCTGAGGTTTGGTACATTCAACTGGGCTAATGAACTTGGCATTTAGTGGCAGCTCCTGGCTGAGGCAAAACATTAAAATGCATATGGAAATGCAGGCTGGGAAAATGCTTTGAAACCAATGCAATTTCTATGTCAAGGGGACATTGTTCCCTGATTTTATTTCAGGTAATTTGCATTCTAGACTGTGAGGTTCTGTACCTCAACTGATAAATAAGCCTGTTCGTCATCCTGCTAGATGAGAACCTGATATATGAAATCTTTTTTTAATCGTGGCTTAAAACAAAACATAAAATTTACCATCATAATTATTTCTAAATGTACCATTTGGCAGCGTTAAGTATATTTACACTCTTGTGAAACAAATTTCTAGAACGTTTTCATCTTGCAAGACCGAAACTCTGTACTCATTAAACAACTCCCTTTTCTCCCTCTCTTCAACCCTGATAACTGCCATTCTTTCCTGTTTTTATGAATTTAACTACTTTAGATACCTCATATAAGGCAAGTCAGACAGTATTTGTCTCTTTGTGACTGGCTTCACATAGCATAATGTCCTCAGTATTTAACCAGGTTATAGCTTGTATCAGAATTTTATGAAACATGAAGTCTTAAACACCCCAAAGTACATTTTTACCCCAAATGTATTTGAACAATGTTAGGCAGGGGGTGGGAGGTGGGAGTCCTTCTTGCTTTGCCTGTGCAATGAAATGAATGGCCTGCTGTGTTTATCTCCTTGTCATGTGATTCTCCCAGGTTGTTTCTTCAAGTTTCTGAGCCTAACTTAACTCTAAAAAGCAAACATTCTGTGTTAAAAGATAGTAGTCAACACAGGAGCTACATGAGACATCATAGGACAAATTGTCATCTAGAAGAGTATGTATATATATATATATATATATATATTTTTTTTTTTTTTTTTTTTTTTTTTTGAGACAGAGTCTCGCTCTGTCGCCCAGGCTGGAGTGCAGTGGCCGGATCTCAGCTCACTGCAAGCTCCGCCTCCCGGGTTCACGCCATTCTTCTGCCTCAGCCTCCTGAGTAGCTGGGATCACAGGCGCCCGCCACCTCACCCGGCTAGTTTTTTTTGTATTTTTTTTAGTAGAGACGGGGTTTCACCGTATTAGCCAGGATGGTCTCGATCTCCTGACCTCGTGATCCGCCCGTCTCAGCCTCCCAAAGTGCTGGGATTACAGGCTTGAGCCACCGCGCCCGGCCTAGAAGAGTATATTTTTAACGCAGGAGAGTTTTTAAAACCCAGATTGGTGTGATTTCATTCCAGAGAGCTCAGAAATATGCTCAGCAAGTCTTGCAGAAGGAATGTCGTCCCAACTTTGCCAAGACATCAATGGCGATGTTATTTGAGCACAGGTATAGCGTGGACTTACTCCCTTTTGTGCACAAGGCCCCCAAAGATAGTGAAACTGAGTCCAAGTATGATCCTCCTTTTGGGTTCCGGAAGTTCTCCAGTAAAGTCCAGACCCTCTTGGAACTCTTGCCGGAGCATGACCTCCCTGAACACTTGAAAGCCAAGACCTGTCGGCGCTGTGTGGTTATTGGAAGCGGAGGAATACTGCACGGATTAGAACTGGGCCACACCCTGAACCAATTTGATGTTGTGATAAGGTACATTGCTTTTTTTTTGTTTACTTATTTTTGTTGTTTATTTTATTTTATTTTTTGAGGCAGGGTCTCACTCCTGTCATCCAGGCTGGAGTGCAGTGGTGTGATCTCAGCTCACTGCAGCCTCAACTTCCCAGGCTCAGGAGATCCTCCCACTGCAGCCTCCCCAGTAGCTGGGACCCCAGGCACACACCACGTGTGGCTAATTTTTTATATTTTTAGTAGAGATGGGATTTCTGCAAATTGCCCAGACTGGGGTACATTGCTTTTAAAACCAGCCTTTCTTCTCTAGAACTCAGTGCACTGCTCTTGGTCAGTGCGGCTCCAGGAAAAGTGAGGGATGCAGGAACCTGTTCATAGTCCCTGCTCTCAAGGGACTTACTGTTTGAGAAGTTGAAACAAAACACAAAATGGTTGGATGCTCCAAACTGTCATACTGACCCTAAGTTGGAGGAGCATGCTGGTGGCTGCAGTAAGTGGCAGAACCTTGTCAGAGAAGTGAGGTTTGGAAGGTGGGTAGATTCAAGTAAAACAGCAAAGGACCACAACTGCCAGGCAGGAGCAAGAAGAGGACACAGCAAGAGACTTGAGTCAATGAGGGGCCTGGCTTCTGGAGAAGGGGCTTGGGGCTAGTGAGTCCTGGAAGGCAGTGCTGGCTGGGACATGGAAGGCACACAGAGAAGTTCAGACTCACCATCATAGCCAATAGGCAGTCATCCTAGATTCTTTTTTGGTTTCACTGTTCAAAAATTGTTTTCTGGCCAGGCCCAGTGGCTCTTGCCTGTAATCCCAGCACTTTGGGAGGCCAAGGCAAGAGGATCGCTTGAGCTCAGGAGTTCAAGACCAGCCTGGGCAACATAGAGACAATTTCTCTCTACAAAAAGTCACCAGGCATGGTGGACTAGATTTTCCCTTCTGATTCCTTTTTTGAAATTCTAGCAAGAACTAATATCTGAGCACAATGGGAAATTTCCGAGGATATTTTACTGGCACCCAGAGAAAGTCCCAAATGTAATATGCTTAGATTGAGTAAAAATATTAGGGCTAGATGAAATTGCTTGACATTCGGGGATTAGATACAAGTGTTCAGTCAAGGACTAAAGGCTGCATTCCTCGAAATCCTAGAAAGACAGAGCTGGGAGGGGAGATGAGGCTGCAAACCATGCACTGATTCTTAGTCATAAGAAGACGTGGAGGACATGACATGGATACTGCCTGGTATGCAGAGATGGTTGATGGCCTGCTTTGTCAGTGTGTCTTTGTCCTTTTTATTTAAATAGGTTAAACAGTGCACCAGTTGAGGGATATTCAGAACATGTTGGAAATAAAACTACTATAAGGATGACTTATCCAGAGGGCGCACCACTGTCTGACCTTGAATATTATTCCAATGACTTGTTTGTTGCTGTTTTATTTAAGAGTGTTGATTTCAACTGGCTTCAAGCAATGGTAAAAAATGAAACCCTGGTAAGCACTAATACTTCTATTAAATCTGCCTTAGTAAAAAGTGGAGTCTTAGTTGTATTTATAGCCTTTTATTTTTAAACACACACAGTGGAATGCATACTTTTGTGTTGTCTTTCAAATGATGATCACTCTCTTTGTAGAAACCCCTCAGCAATTCTTTTTTGGGGGGCGGGGTGGGGGGAGGCGGTGCAGGGATGGAGTCTCTCTGTTGCCTAGACTTGAGGGCTGGAGTGCAGTGGTGCAATCTTGGCTCACTGGAGCCTCCACATTCCCAGGTTCAAGTGATTCTCCTGCCTCAGCCTCCTGAGTAACTGGGATTATAGGCGCCTGCCACCATGCCCGGTTATTTTTTGTATTTTTAATAGAGATGGGGTTTCACCATGTTGGCCAGGCTGGTCTCGAACTCCGGACCTCAAGAGATCCACCGCCTCGGCCTCCAAAAGTGCTGGGATTACAGGCGTGAGCCACCGTGCCCAGCCACCCCTCAGCAAATTTGCTGCAAATTGCTTTTAGAACCTAATTAAGAGTCACATGAAAATGGTGATCATTGCTTAATCGGAATATCCAGATTGTGACCAAAATTGCTATTACTGAGATTGTTCACCCATCTTGTTCTCCAGACATGAACTTGCATAGCTTTTGGCTAGTTCCAGAAATTAGATTTACTTAGATGGATATAAGCCTTTTTGAGGATATTCAAAAGAATATAAAATCGATAAGGAATACTCCTGAAGAGCTTCTCCAAAAATGCTTTGGTCGGTGGTTCCCTTGTTGGAATAAATTCATGGCATTCCAGAAGGGCAGCTGTGGAGGAGATGGCCCTCACTTGGTCATATTCCTTTTGTCTCTATTGATCACATTACTTTATAGTCCCACCCATTATATTCAAATACATTTCAGAGGTCAACTGTCGAGGAGTGTGTGCACATTTATAGACATATGCACAAACTAGCTGTCTGTGAAACTCACGGGACGTATTAGACTTTTCACATAAACTCCATGTGATGATGAATTTGTATTTCCAAAGCTGATTCTGTACCAGTCATCATGGTCTTCTGGATTTTCTATTGGGCAGAAGTTCTAGCTGGAAGATGAAGCATATATGAAATGACTTCAGTCAGTTGCCAAGAGACTTCATGGGACTAGGAAATAGAGTAAGTGGGAGAGGATGCAAGGTGAGGGCAGTCACAGCACTTAATAGCCTTAAATTCGACCTGTTCGCTTGGGCTTCCCTGGACAAAACGATAGCTGTAGCACCATTGAGGAATGTCTACCTCAAAGAAATACAAGCTGGTTCTGCAATTCCTGTCTTTGTCCAGTGCCGCCTGTGTGAAGTGGCTATTTTAGAGTTACTTTTTTGAGTTGAAGTGCTGGATTTGCATCGCTTTTGCAATCTACAGAACTAGATTGCTGCAGAAGGCAGCGCCCAGGGCCACATGGGGTCACACCCATGGCCTTGGCCTGATGAGTGGGAATGCTTTCTCCCCTCCCCTGGAAGGATGACTAACGACTGCTTGCTTGCTTTCCTTAGCCGTTTTGGGTGCGACTCTTCTTTTGGAAGCAGGTGGCAGAAAAAATCCCACTGCAGCCAAAACATTTCAGGATTTTGAATCCAGTTATCATCAAAGAGACTGCCTTTGACATCCTTCAGTACTCAGAGCCTCAGTCAAGGTTCTGGGGCCGAGATAAGGTATTTTTGTTGCTTCTCAAAGTTAATCTAAGTTCCCTGTTTGAGGGGAGATGTGTACAAATTTCACTTTGGCTCAAGTGTATACCCAGAAGCATCTCCAGTGGAGAAACCCAGCCTTTGATGAGATGCTCCATGTGTGTTTACCACTCTGCACTTGGCTGCAGGGCTCCTCGTTATTTAATTGGCCTTCTCTCCAGTGACTCTTCTCTTTAGTGTAGGCAGCACATTAACACTTACATCAGTGAGATACTATTTAAGGTATTCTTTTTTTTTTTTTTTTTTTTTGAGGCGGAGTCTCACTCTGTCGCCCAGGCTGGAGTGCAGTGGCCGGATATCAGCTCACTGCAAGCTCCGCCTCCCGGGTTCCCGCCATTCTCCTGCCTCAGCCTCCCGAGTAGCTGGGACTACAGGCGCCGCCACCACGCCCGGCTAATTTTTTGTGTTTTTAGTAGAGACGGGGTTTCGCCGTGTTAGCCAGAATGGTCTCGATCTCCTGACCTCATGATCCGCCCGTCTCGGCCTCCCAAAGTGCTGGGATTACAGGCTTGAGCCACCGCGCCCGGCCTATTTAAGGTATTCTTACTCCAGGACTCCATATAACTGCAGGACTCTGAAAGGCACTTTTGTGATCCAGAAAGTTATTTACATTTTATTTTTTAATTTTTTTAAAATTAAAAAATTGTGTACCCCAGAGAAAAGTCATATTTACATTTTCACTCTGTGGGCCACTCAGGTGAGAATTGATTTTTATCACCACTTTGTAGGTGATAGTTATAAAAGTCAATCCTCAAGAACAGTGTTTTTCAGTTAATGCCTGGGTCTCATCTCAGACATTAATTGTTTTGTGTTTTAAGATTTTCTAAATTCCCTGGACGATTTTTATTTTGCAGCCTAATTTGGGAACTTTGTGTTTTAGGCTGTTTATTGCAGTAGAGATTCTTTACCTGCAATTAGCAAGTGCTGCCACCAGGGGCGTGGGGGTACGCATACCTTTATTACTTGCAGCTTCTTGATCTGAATAACTTGACCTGTGTCTTTAAAACTTAAGACTCATGTGGAAATTATCCCATGTACAATGAGAGTAAACACTCTCAGAATACAAAGAGCTCTTATTAAATCAAAAAGTAAAAGATGAACCAATAGAAAATGGGCAAAGAATAGGAATAGACATTTCACAAAAGGAGAATTAAAATAGCCAAAGAATGCATGTAAAAATGTTCAACTTTACCAATAATCAAATAAAAGCAAATTAGAGCCACAATAGTATCTTTGCCCACTTTCTTAGCAAAGACTTAAAAGTTTGATAATGCCCTTGTTTGGCAGGAATGTACATAGAATGATCAGTTGGCACTTTTTCTGAAGGATATTTTGGCAATATTAAACCGTTTTAAATATGAATCATCTCTGACCCACCAATTTTACACTAAAAATGTTATTACAAGGAAATTAGAGAAATTTGCAAAGATGAATATTCTAGGATGTACACTATAGCATTAACAACAGAGGACTAAAAACAGCCTAAATGTTCATCACTATGTGATTGTTTAAACAAATTATGATAAAGTCAATGCAATATTTTCTGACTGTTAAAGATGAAGAAGATAGGAAAACACCTCCATACTATATTAAGTAAGAAAATAAAGATACTAAACACTAGGTTGGGTGCAGTGGCTCACGCCTGTAATCCCACACTTTGGGAGGCTGAGGCGGGCAGATCACCTGAGGTCAGGAGTTCGAGACCAGCCTGACCAACATGGAGAAACCCCATCTCTACTAAAAATAAAATTAGCCAGGCATGGTGGCTCATGCCTGTAATCTCAGCTACTTGGGAGGCTGAGACAGGAGAATCGCTTGAACCCGGGAAGCAGAAGTTGTGGTGAGCCAAGATTGCGCCATTGCACTCCAGCCTGGGCAACAAGAGTGAAACTCCGTCTCAAAAAAAAAAAAAAAAAAGAAGAAGAAGAAGATACAGAACACTTTAAAAATAAAAGTATGTGTTTAGTGTAAAAGCTTGGAAATAGACACCAGCCTGTAAAGAATGCCCGTCTTGAGAGGGAAAGTCTGTAGAAGACTTCTCCTTTCTGCTTTATAATCTGTTAGTTGAGCTGAATATTTGCCTATTTTTATAATTGATAAAATGGCATTTTTCTTTTGGATAAAAACAGTAACTTAAAAGAAGACTTCTGATCTAAAATTGCAATATCAGAAACTTCCTCACGTATATGTCCTTCCAGCAGATGAAGAAGCCTGTTGAGCAATAGGAGATGTGATCTCAAAGGGCGTGCTGTGGAGATAACGTGCTTTGGGGAGTTTTTCATCGTCGTTTTCGTTCTCCCCATATGTCACTCCAATGGACAGTTGATTTCACACACTCCTTCCACAAACATTGAATATTCCCTGTGTGCCAAGCTCATCACTGGGGGTATGGGGTTGGAGAAGACAGAACAACGCTTAGAGCCCTGGCTAAACAGGAGGAAAGTGTCCTTTGTGTTAATTTCTCTTGGTTTCTATTTCCAAGCATGCAGAATGGCTGTTGAGTTCCTTTTTAACAAGTGAGGTTGGCTTTGAGAGGTAGATGCATCAAAGAGCAGGAAGCAGATTTTAACAAATGATGGCCTCAGTAGATGTTCCCTAATCCCACCTGAATCTGTGAACTCTGGAGGGTCCACCGTTGTTCCACTTTACAAAAAAGGAAAGATATTTATGGTAGCCACTGGTTCAACTAAGATGAATGAAAAGGGAGGCACATTTTCACATGAAAAACTATACAAAAGGATGCTAATATTAACAGTATCAGTAGATTGGCGGCAGCCTTCAAGGAAGCATAGTGAGCTGCAGGGCCCTCTGTATTCCTCCCGTCCTGTGTACTATTTTTACCCAAGACTGGCATGGAGATCCAGAAAGCACGATGCCACATTTGCACTTTCCAGGAGGCACAATAAGATGCCAGACATCAGGAGGGAGTGGGGACACCATCAGAATCTAGAAAGGTGTAGACAGTGGAGATTCTAGACCAAGGTCAGTAGGATACATTGTTAAAGGAACAAATGTGAAAATATTTAATTCAGGACTAAAAATATACTTGTGTATGGGCATGGTGGCCCATGGCTGTAATCCAAACACCTTGGGAGGCCAAAACGGGAGGATTGCTTGAGCCCAGGAGTTCAAGACCAGCCTGGGCAACATGGTGAAACCCTATGTCTACAAAAAATACAAAAATTAGCCGGGCATGGTGGCATATGCCTGTAGTCCCAGCTACTCAGGAAGCTGAGGTGAGAGGATCACTTGAGCCTGGGAAGGTCAAGGCTGCGGTGAGCCGTGATCACGCCACTGCACCCCAACCTGGGTGACAGAGTGAGACCGGCCCTGTCTCAAAAAATATATATACAAACAGAGGGTGGGAAGAAACTGGCTTTGCAGCTCTACATAGGGAAATGGCCTGCAAGTGCTATTTGCCAGCAAAGCCAGTGGGGCCCTTAAGTGGCATGTAGCTGGCGGTGGTGTGAACGCAGTCTTCTGCAGTGAGAACTGAGAATCCTCTGTTCTCAGGAAGGGATGGGTTCCAGAAACTGTGCCCTGGGAAGGACCATGGAAGGTCCTGTGGCCACTTATCCCAGAGCAGACCTCATAGACATTTGTCATTGAGAGAGGAAATAGGCTTTTTTTTTTTTTTTTTTTTTTTTTTTTTGTGATTCTGGGCATCACATGTAGGACCAGTGGGGTAGACATTTTAGAAGGAATACCTTTTTTCCTTTTTTTTTTTTTGAGACGGAGTCTTGCTCTGTCACCAGGCTGGAGTGCAGTGGCTCAATCTCAGCTAACTGCAACCTCCACCTCCCGTGTTCAAGTGATTCTCCTGCCTCAGCCTCCCGAGTAGCCGGGACTACAGGCATGTGCCACCACACCCGGCTAAATTTTGTATTTTTAGTAAAGACGGGGTTTCACATATTGGCCAGGCTGGTCTTGAACTCCTGACCTCGTGATCCGCCCACCTTGGCCTCCCAAAGTGCTGGGATTACAGGCATGAGCCACCGTGCCCGGCCTAGAAGGAATACCTTTTAACTTGGTGTAAGAATTGTCGGACTGTCCCTTGAAAGTGTGTGAACATCAGAGGCCATGTTTTAGAGCCTAGATTCCTGACTCAAATGGGGAGTTGAACTCTAAAGTTCATGATGTATAAAATTATGTGATGTATGAAATTGCAGCCCCCAATGTAGCTTTCAGGACCCTGCATAGCATATATAATACCAGCAAAATGGTGACTTGTGCCAAAACTTTCTTTAAACTTTTTGGTCTTCTTTTCTCTTTTCCAGAATGTCCCCACAATCGGTGTGATTGCCGTTGTCTTAGCCACACATCTGTGCGATGAAGTCAGTTTGGCGGGTTTTGGATATGACCTCAATCAACCCAGAACACCTTTGCACTACTTTGACAATCAGTGCATGGCTGCTATGAACTTTCAGACCATGCATAATGTGACAACAGAAACCAAGTTCCTCTTAAAGCTGGTCAAAGAGGGAGTGGTGAAAGATCTCAGCGGAGGCATTCATTGTGAATTTTGAACACAGAAAACCTCAGTTAAAAATGCAACTCTAACTCTGAAGGCTATTTTTGACAGCCTTCTTGATGTATTTCATCCTGCAAATACTTTGAAGTGCAGCTGGTGTTTTTAACTTTTAATTTAAAAACACACAAAATATTTTAGCTCTTCCCACTTTTTTGCCCTATTTATTTGAGGTCAGTGTTTGTTTTTGCACACCATTTTGTAAATGAAATTTAAGGATTGAATTGGAAAGACTTCTCAAAGAGAATTGTATGTAACGATGTTGTATTGATTTTTAAGAAAGTAATTTAATTTGTAAAACTTCCGTTCGTTTACACTGCACATTGAATACAGGTAACTAATTGGAAGGAGAGGGGAGGTTTTTGATGGTGGCCCTGAGCCTCATTCTGGTTCCCTGCTACGCTGCTTTGTATGACCCACGGAGGATCCACTTCCAGGATGACGTGCTCCATAGCTATGCTGCTGATACAGGGTCTGCGACGCAGCAGCATGAGGCCTGAGCTGGTCGGAGGAGGTCACAACCCTTCTCTGTTGGTCTGCCCTCTGCCAAAAGACTGAAGAACCAACCAGGGAAGCTGTCCTGGAGGTCCCTGGTCAGGGAGGGACATAGAATCTGTGTCCTCTGACAACTGTGAAGCCACCCTGGGCTGCAGAAACCACAGTCTTCCCAGCAATTATTACAATTCTATTTTTACTGCCCTTTCAAAGCACTTAAGTATTAGATCTAACGTGTTTCAGTGTCTGTCTGAGGTGGCTTAAAAAATCAGAACAAAACCTCTATTATCCAGAGTCATGGGAGAGTATACCCTTTCCAGGAATAATGTTTTGGGACACTGAAATGAAATCTTCCCAGCATTATAAATTGTGTATTTAAAAAAAAAGAAACTTTTCTGAATGCCTACCTGGCAGTGTATACCAGGCAGTGTGCCAGTTTAAAAAGATAAAAAGGAAAAAGAATAAAAACTTTTGAGGAGCTCTCGTAGTCTGGTTAATTTCGGTGCTTATGTCTCTGCGTCTACCCAAAACCTCCTTCTTGGATGCTGCTGCTAGGTGGAGACCTCTCTGTGGATGCCAGTAGTGAGTGACAGAGAATTAAGGTGCCTGGTGCTGCAAGCTGCTTGAGCCCAGACAACTGAACCCTTCTGGAGAGATGCTGGGTGTCGGTGGCTTCCTCCCCAAGGACAGGCTGCCCCTAGCTTCATCTCAGCGGCTCTAGCCTCTGCTATCAGAAGATCTGCTGCTACTGTGTTCCCAGCCTGCCCCAGACTTGGCTGCCGCCATCGCTGTTCCCCACTCTGTGGCTGCCGTTGTCACTAATGCTACCTGCCTCCACTTGCCCTTCCTGCAACTGCTTGTGCAGCCCCAGTACAGCCTTGACCCCCAGCCCATTCCAACGTCTTCCCACCTCCCTCCTCCTCGGCATATGCAGGGCCAGGAGTCAGGTCACAGCATTCAAAGCAGAGTCCCTTCAGTCTCCAGGGATCTGGAATCCAGCTCAGAGTGGCCAGGAGAGCAAAAGTCGTATTTCTCTGGTTTTGTGTCTTTACAAATAATTTTGTATGAATTTTATTTCCTATGCTATAAGCTACTGCTTGTTTAAGAGAAAATGTTTTAAGATTATCACGCAACAAATGAGTTTAGAAAATTGAGATTGTGGAAGATGGTCCACAGCTCCCTTGTGGCTCAGGTGGGGCTAGGCTTACACCACACAGCTCCACCTCACATCCCTCAGGGGCTAATTGGAGAAGCCGGAACTTCCTCAGACAACGTTCTTAATGCTACGAGCACCTCCTTGCTGGTATGTGGAGACTTGCCCACCTGCTTCTCAAGGCTGCTGGGATGTGTGGCACTCAAAGCTTCCACTTGGTCAGCTTGCAGCAACTCTCAGGCCCGCTCCCGTCCCCATTCCTCCTCCCTGTAAGGCCCTTCTTGCATCCTTAGGTTGCTTTGCTCATGTCTCTTAACTTTTACTTAGGCAGTACATACCCTAAAAAGGCATGTTTTTGTAGACCTTTTATAGAGCCCACCAGCCAATAGGAGTTGGCTGGAGATCATTCTCAAGAACTTTTCACACTTTGGCATTCATTTGTTGGAAGTTTCATCTTCACTTCAGAGCTGCGCCCCCATTACTCCCCCACCCCACGCACACTCGTCTGAAAACAGACCTTTGCTAAGTGCCTCTGGGTGTTCTAAGGTTGATCTCCAGTAACTGAGAATTCACTGTCACTCTAACAGCTTTGTATTGCATTCTAGACCGGCACACACACCCTCTGACATCAATGAAATCACTGGTTCTGAGGCAACTTAGGAAGACTTACACATGTTCTGTATTTTAACATACTTCTAGAACTTTGAGCTGCAGAAAATTTCAGTTTTAGCATTTTTTTATTTTAATTTTTGATTGATACATAATGATGTCCATATTTTGAGGGTCCATGTGATAATACATTCATGTAATTTTAAGGAGCAAATCTGTGTAACTGGGATATCTGTCACATTAAATATTTGTCTTTATGGCAGAAACATTTGAATTATTCTAGTGATTTTGAAATACACAGTAAATTATTGTGAACTATAGGCATTCTACTGACCTATCAAACACTAGGTCTTATTTATTCTACCAAACGGTGTTTTTGTACCCATTAATCAACCTCTCTTCATTTCCCCCTACCCTTCTTGGCCTCTGGTAACTACCAGTCTACTCTCTACCTTCATGAGATCCACTTTTTTAGCTCCCGCATAGGAATGAGAACACGTGATATTTGGCTTTCTGTGTTTGGCTTATTTCACTTAACATCACCTCCAGTTCCATCCATCTTTCTGCACATAACAAGATTTCAACATTTTTATGGCAGAATAATATTCCATTGTGTATATATACCACATTTTCTTTATTCATTCACCCATTGATGGACACTTAGGTTGATTTCATATTTTGGCTATGTGAATAGCGCTGCAATAAATATGGGAATATAGATAGCTCTTCAATATGTCTTTTGTTTTGGATATTGATATGGTTTGGCTCTGTGTCCCCACCCAAATCTCGAATTGTACTCCCATAATTCCCATGTATTGTGGGAGGGACCCTGTGGGAGATTATTTGAATCTTGGGGGTGTTTCCCCCCATACTGTTCCCATGGTAGTGAATAAATCTCACAAGATCTGATGATTTTTTCAGGGGTTTCCACTTTTGCATCCTCCTCTCTTGCCACTGCCATGTAAAAAGTGCCTTTTGCCTCCCACCTTGATTCTGAGGCCACCCCAGCCATGTGGAAAGGTAAGTCCAATTAAATCTGTTTTTGTTCACAGTCATGGGTATGTCTTTATCAGCAGCGTGAAAACAGACTAATATGGATATAAAATCAGTAGTGGAATGGCTGGATCAGATGGTAATTCTATTTTTAGTTTTTTGAGGAACCTCCATACAATACTCCATAGTGGCTGTACTAATTTACATTCCCACTAACAATGCACAAGCATTTCCTTTCTCTACATCCTTGCCAGCATTTATATTCCCTGTCTTTTTAATAAGAGCCATTTTAACTGGGGTGAGATTATATTGTGGTTCTGATTTGTATTTCTTGATGATTAGTAATATTAAGCATTTTTTTCATATACCTATTGGCCCTCTGTCTTTTTTTGAGAAATGTCTCTTCAGATCTTTTGCCCATTTTAAAATCAGTTTGCTTTTTGCTTTTGAGTGGTTTGAACTCCTTATATATTTTGGTTATTAACCCCTTGTCAGATGGATAGTTCACAAATATCTTCTCCCATTCCATGGATTGTCTCTTGACTTGTTGATTGCTTCCTTTGCTGCACAGAATCCTTTTAGCTTGATGTAATTCTATTTGTCTGTTTTTGCTTTGGTTGCCTGTGCTTTTGAGGTTTTACACAAAATATTTTTGCCCAGACTAATGTCCTGCAGTGTTTCCCTAATGTTTTCATGTAGTTTCATAGTTTTAGGTCTTATATTTAAATCTTTAATCCATTTGCTTTGGGTTTTGTACATGGTGAGAGATAGGGGTTCAGCTTTATTCTTCTGCATATAACTATCCAGTTTTCCCAGCACCATTTATTGAAGAGATTCTCTCCTTTCCCCATTCTATGTTCTTGATGCCTTTGTCAAAAATGAGTTGGCTATAAATGCATGGATTTATATCTGGGTCTGGGTTCTCTATTCTGTTCCATTGGTCTGTATGTCTTTTTATGCCAGTACCGTAATGTTTTGGTTACTATAGCTTTGTAGTATATTTTGAAGTCAGGAAGTGTGATGCCTCTAGCTTTGTTCTTTTTCCTCAGGATTGCTTTGGGTATTTGGGGTCTTTTGTGGTTCCAGGTAAATTGTGGATTTTTTTTTTTTCTATTTCTATGAAGAACGTCATTGGGTCCATAAGCATGAAATATCTTTCCATTTTTGGGTGCCCTCTTCAGTTTCTTTCATTAGCATTTTATAGTTGTCCTTGGATAGATCTTTCACATCTTTGGTTAAATTAATTCCTAGGTATTTTGTATTATTTGTAGCTACTGTAAATGAAATTGATTTCTTGATTTCTTTTTCAGATTGTTTGTTCTTGGCATATGTAAATGCTATTGATTTTTGTATGTTGATTTTGAATACTGCAACTTTACTGAATCCACTTATCAGTTCCAACAGTTGTTTGGTGGAGTCTTTAGGTTTTTCTAAGTATAATATCATGTCATCTGCAAACAAGACTAATTTAAACTTCTTTCTTTGATGCCCTTTATTTCTTTCTCTTGCCTTATTGCCCTGAAACTTCCAGTAGTGTGTTGAATAAAAGTGGTGAAAGTGGGCATCTTTGTCTGGTTCCAGATTTTAAAGAAAAGGGTTTCAGTTTTTCCCTATCAGTATTATATTAGCTATGAGTTTTTCATAGCTAATGGCCTTTATTATTTGAAGTATATTTCTTCTATACCTAGTTTGTTGAAGGTTTTTTTCTTATAAAGGCATGTTTAATTTTATTGAATCTTTTTCAGCATCTATTGAAATAATCATATCGTTCTTGTTCTTGGTTCTCTTAATGTGATATATTGTGTTTATTGATTTGTATGTTGAACCATCCTTGCCTCCCTAGGATGAATCCTATTTGGTCATGATGAATTATATTTTTAGTGTGTTGTTGAATTCCATTTGCTAGTATTTTTTGAGGATTTTTGCATCTATGTTCATCAGTGATATTGGCCTATAGTTTTCTTTTTTGGTTGTGTCTTTGTCTGGTTTGGTATCAGGGTAATGCAAGCCTCATAGAATGAGTTTAGAAATATTCCCTTCTCTTCAATTTGTATGAAGCATTTGAATGGAATTAGTCATCATTCTTCTTTAAATGTTTGGTGGAATTCAGCAATAATGCAATCAGGTCCTAGACTTTTCTTTGATGGGAGACATTTTATTATGGCTTCAATCTCATTACTCATTATTGGTTCATTGAAATTTTATATTTCTTCATGGTTTCAATCTTGGTAGGTTGTATGTGTCCAGGAATTTGACCATTTCTTCTAGGTTTTCCAACTTGTTGTCATGTAGCTGTTCATAATAGCCTCTAATGATTCTTTGTATGTCTGTGGCATCAGTTATTATGTCTCCTGTTTCATTTACAATTTTATTTATTTGAGTCTTCTCTCAGTTAATCTTGCTAAAGGTTTGTCAATTTTGTTTTTGCCAAAAAAACCCTTTTCATTTCATTGATTTTCTTTATTTTTTAGTCTCCATTTATTTCTGCTCTGAATTTTATATCTTTTCTTCTAATTTTGAGTTTAGTTTGTTCTTTTCTAGTTTCTTGAGGTACATCATTAAGTTGTTTATTTGAAGTCTTTCCACTTTTTTGGTACAGGCATTTATTGCTATAAAATTCCCTCAGTACTATTTTTGTTGTATTCTACACATTTTGGTACATCATTTTCTGTTTTCATTTGTTTCCAGAAATTTTTAAAATTTTCTTTATTTCCCCATTGGCCCTAGGTCATTCAGGAGTGTGTTAATTTCCATGTGTTTGTGTATTTCCCAAGGTTACCCTTGTTATTAATTTCTAGTTTTATTCCATTGTGGTCAGAAAATATCCTTGATATGATTTCTACTTTTTTGCATTTGTTGAGACTTGTTTTGTGGCCTAACATACAGTCTGTTTTGGAGAATGTTCTATGTACTGATGAAGAAAATGTGTATTCTGCAGCAGTTGGGTGAAATGTTCTGTAAGTGTCAGGACTAATTTGGTCTAGTGTGTAGTTTAACTCCAATGTTTCTTGATTTTCTGTCTGGATGACCTGTTCATTACCTACAGCAGAGTGTTGAAGTCCCCTACCATTATTGTATTGCAGTCTATCTCTCCCTTCAGATCTGTTAATGTTTGCATTATATACTTGGGAGCTCTGTTGTTAGGTACATAGATATTTATACTTATTTCCTCTTGCTGAATTATTCCCTTTATCATTAGTGATCTTCTTTGTCTCTTTTTACAGTCTTTGATCTTAGTCTGTTTTACCTCATATAAGTACTTACTTATATCAGCTACTAACTCCTGCTTTTTTTTGGTTTCCAGTTACATAGAATATATTTTTCCATTCCTTCACATTAGAAGTGAAATGATCTTGTAGGCAGCATACAGTGAGGTTGTATTTCTTTATCCATTTGGCCATTCTATACCTTTTAATTGGAGAACTGAGTCCATTTACATTCAATGTTTTTGTTGATAGGTAAGGAGTTACTACTGCCATTTTGTTGCTTGTTTTCTGATTGTTTTGTAACTCCCCTCTTCCTTTCTTGCTGTATTCCTTTGTGATTTTCTCTGATAGTATGTTTTAACACATTGCTTTTTATTTTTAGTGAATCTACTGTATATATTTATATAATCTGTAGGTTTTGCATTGTGGTTACCATCAGGCTTACCAAAACTATCTTATGGATACAACAAGTTATTTTTAAAGAGATGGCAACTTAGATCACACAGAAAATAGAAACAAAGAAAAATGTAAAAACAAAAAGCTGAAAAAATCTCTACACTTTAACTGCATCCTCCCCACATCTTGGTTTTATGTTATCTCAATTTATATATCTTTATATTCCCTATCTCTTAACAAGTTGCTGTAACTATTATTGTTTTTGATAGATTTGTATTTGGGGCTTTATACTAGATAGGTAGATTTGTATACTATAGTTATGATGTGGATTATATACCACAATTGCAGTATTAAAGTAATACTGGGTTTGTTCATGTATTTAATTTTACCAGTGGGTTTTAAACCTTCAAATATTTTCTTTTTGCACATTAGTGGGTTTTTTCTTCTTTTCCTTTTTTAGTTTCTTTTCTTTTACTTTTCTAGTTTCTTGAAAACTATCATAGCTCACTGCCGGCTTGAATGCTTGGGCTCAAGTAGTCCTCCTCCCTCAGCCTCCCAAGTAGCTGGGACTACAGGCACTGCTGTGCCCAGTGAATTATTTTGTGTAGAGCTGGGGTCTCACCATGCTATGCAGGCTGGCCTCAAACTCCTGAGCTCAAGCAATCCTCCCACCTTGGCCTCCCAACATGCTGGAATTACAGGTATGAGCCAACACCTTCCAGCCAGTATTTTTCTTTTAGATTGAAGAACTCCCTTTGACACTTCTTGTAAGGTGAGTATAGTGGTGGTGAATTCTCTCCACTTTTCTTTTTTTTTTTTTTAGTCTGGGAAAGACTTTTATCTCTCCTTCATTTTTGAAGGATAGCTTTGCTGAATACAATATTTTTGGATAGCAGATTTTTTTTCTTTCCGTACTTTGAAAGTGTCTTCCCATTCTTTCATGGCCATTGAGAAGTATGGTTTCGATTGAGAAATTTTGCCAGACAAATTGGCCCTACTTTATATGTAATTATTTTCTCTTGCTGCTTTTAGGATGCTTTCTTTGTCCTTTGCCTTTGACAGTTTGATCATTATGTGCCTCAGGGTAGATTTATTTGGTTTGAATCTGTTTGGTAGTCTCTGACTTTCCTGTACCTGAATATTATCTGTTTCTCAAGTTTTAGAAAGTTTTCTATTATTGTTTTTTTGAATAAGTTTTCTACTCCTTGCTCTTGCTCAACTTTTTCTTGAATGCCAGTAATTCTGAGATTTGGTCTTTTAAGGTAATTTTCTGTGTCTTGTAGTCCATTTTCATTTCTTTTTCATTCTTTTTTCTTCTCTAAGAACAAAAGCTAACTGGGATCTTATCAACAACTTCACGTGTTCTAAGTGTTCTGTTGCTTTCTTCATCCATCCAAGAACATGTCTATAAGGCATTGGCAATGTCTGTTTCCACAAACTGTGGGATGTTCATTTGTTAGATTCAGTAGTTGAAATAATTTGTCAAACCTGTCTATTGCCTGGACTGCTCTTTAGTGAATAACGACCTCCTGGTTACCAGTGATTTGTGTAGCAGATAAGGCCCTAGTTATAACAGGGAAAAAAAGTGATGGTCACACTGCAGTCTAGGTTATTAAAGATTTCTATTTATTTTAAGATAGGGTCCCACTTTATCCCCAAGGCTGGAGTGCAGTGGTGCAATCTTGGCTCACCACAGCCCCTGCCTCCTGGGCTGAAGCAATCCTCCCACCACAGCCTCCTCTATAGCTAGGACTACAGGTGTGCACCACCACACCCAGCTAATTTTTAGTTTTTTGTAGAGATGAGGGTCTCACTATGTTGTTCAGGCAGGTCTTGAACCCCTGGACTCAAGCAATCCTCCTGCTTCAGCCTCCCAAGGTCTTGGGGTTACAGGTGTGAGCCACCATGCCCAGCCTGTTAAAGATTTCTAAAACCATGAATCACTTTGTTTTGGCTACATTCTAACCCTATCACTTTGGGACCTCTCTAGATATAAAAAGGATTGTAGAATTTGCCCTTTTACTGTCTCAAGAGAGCCTTTTAGGCGAGCACTGTAGGAAAATTAAGCAATGGTGACATATTCTCCTCATCAGGTTTACAGCATTCAAGTGCGAGTTATTTTTTCATTCTTTCTTTGGAGCACTTCAGTAAGTCCGCTGACGAAGAAGAAAAATCCCTGTGGTTCAGCAGAATTTCCCTTCGAATGAAGTGAGCTTTTTTAGTACACTTGTGTATAGCAAGCAAGAACTGTGGGACAATGGACCCTTTCCTTCATACACACACCGTGACAAAATACTTCTCTCAAAGGTCCATATGTTTGCTGCCAATGGGACAAGTGCCCTCTTTCCAGGCACCAACCCTTCACACAAGGTACCCAGATGATGATACATTCAGCTCTCGACTAGAGGGTAGCAGATTCCAGTGCATCAGAGAGCACCTGAAAACACATCTCACTCCCTGCCCCTTCCACTGGAAGGCAAGACACCTGGTCCAACCTTCTGGCTCTATATTTTCTCTTTTTCCAGTTTCTAAGGTCATTTTACACAGCATGGATTTGTATTCGCGAAGCAGGGTATTTGTCTGAGTTGGGGTATTCATGAAGCAGGGTATTTGTCTGAGTTAGAGTATTCATGAAGCAGGGTATTTGTCTTGAGTTGGGGTGACCCTTGCCTACAACCAACATTCAATATAAATATAAAACCAAGCTAAATTGGGAAGGAAGACTATTCATTAAACCACACACACAAGTTCTATTGACTAAAAATTATGTTCCTCATATGAAATTGCTGTCTAAACTGCTGAATGTTTGTTTGTTTGTTTTTGAGACAGTCTCACTCTGTCGCCCAGGCTGGAGTGCAGTGGCATGATCTCGGCTCACTGAAACCTCCGCCTCCTGGGTAAGCGATTCTGCTGCCTCAGCCTCCCGAAGTAGCTGGAACTACAGGTGCACACCACCACACCCAATTTTTGTATTGTTAATAGAGATGGGGTTTCACCGTGTTGGCCAGGCTGGTCTCGAACTCCTGACCTCAAGTGATCCACCAGCCTCAGCCTCCCAAAGTGCTAGGATTACAGATGTGAGCCACTGCACCGGCCTGCTGAATATAGTTTAACTTTATTATCTGAATGACTAGATTGGACTAATTTCCAGTGTTAAATTTCAACCCATTTAGCAAAGAAGAAAAGCATCCCATATTAGCATAATATGAAATTTACTTTTAGTTGCAATTTTTTTAAAATTGGATTTTTCCAGTGAGTTGTGTCAATAAAGCATGCAAGAAGGAAGAGAAGTTTATAGATTTTCTTCTATCTCAGGGAAAGGAGCGAGATATCAAGCTTTGCACTGGTGTCAGGCTGCCATCCAAGACTGTGCAAATGCTGCCGTTATAGCCTTTGTGTAGCTGGAAAAGTTACAAAATGTATTTTCAGAAAACAACTTTTCAGTAGATACCTCATGGTAGCTGTGCACTAAGAATTTGGAAGTCCTAACAAAGCAATATGCTTTCATTCCATCCTCTGTTACCTGTCTTATGTTTGACTTATTAAAGAAAATCAGTTCCAATAAAAGATTGACATTTATGACAATGAGTTCATTTAAAATATTAGGTCCCTCATATGAAATACCACCTTAAATTACCAAACAGTGGTATGACCTCAACCAATGACTAAAGACAGGGGTAGTACGCACTGAGGCTCAGTTAAGGCTGATTAAGAACGGTAGTCAAGGCCAGGCACGGTGGCTCATGCCTATAATCCCAGCACCTTAAGAGGCAGAGGCAGGCGGATTGCTTGAGACCAGGAGTTCAAGCCAGCCTGGCCAACATGGTGAAACCCCAGTTCTACTAAAAATACAAAATTAGGCCAGGCACGGTGGCTCACGCCTGTAATCCCAGCATTTTGGGAGGCCAAGGTGGATGGATTATGAGGTCAGGAGTTCGAGACCAGCCTGGCCAACATGGTAAAACCCCATCTCTACTAAAAACACAAAAAGTAGCCGGGCATGATGACGGGCACCTGCAGTCCCAGCTATTTGAGACGTTGAGGCAGGAGAATCACTTGAACTTGGGAGGCGGAGGTTGCAGGGAGCCAAGATTGCGCCACTGCACTCCAGCCTAGGCGACAGAGTGAGGCTCCATCTCCAAAAAAAACTGGCTGGGCGTGGCAGTGCACACCTGTAATCCCAGCTACTCGGGAAGCTGAGGCTTGAGAATCACTTGAACCTGGGAGGCAGAGGTTGCAGTGAGGGGAGATCCCGCCACTGCTCTCCAGCCTGGGCGACACAGTGAGACTCTGTCTCAAAAATTAACAAGAACAGTAGTCAAATGAAAAGGTAGTTTCACATCGACTGTTATGCATAGTATATCAAGATGTCCCATCAGGCTGGTTCATTTGAAGTAGGAAGAAATTGACCATCAGCCCTAAAGCAATGAGTAATTCAAGTGTACATCTGTAACTACGTTATAAACTCTTCAGTTAAAGAGTTTTATTATTCCATCTCAAGAACCTATAACAAGGCCTTGTCTGTCATAGGCATTAAATAAATATGTTTTGATTTTATTTGATTTCATATCTTTAGTGGAACGTAAAGATGGGTAGTTGATGGTCTAAGATTGAATGCAATGAAGAGCTCTTGGGTCTAGAATCTGGGGTAAGGGAGTCTTGTGCTAAGAGGAATGGAATATAGGTAACTGAAGCAATAAAAGAACAGTTGCTTTTTTATATATATGTAATTGTCCTTGTGATTTAAATGATATTTTAAATGTGTCAAAAGCCAGATAGGCCCATTTCATGTCTGTGTACATATCCATACATTTTGGAAAACCAGCTTACTGCTGAAGTTTACAAAATATGTGTGCACCCTACCTTTTCAGAGACCTGCCAATGGTATATCAAAGTGTGGGCTGGAGTTTCAAACTCTAATAGGGAAGTTCCTGAGTCAGAGGCTCTGTGTTTTGTGTTCAAGACAGTTGTCATGAATTTATTACATGGAATTTGGAAACCAAGATAATATAACTCTATTGTATTGAATATTTGCTTTTAAAAATTTTTGGCCATCCATTATATGCTCAATAAACATTATTTTTAAAAGATGGTAATTACTACAGATCTGATCATTTTGAATTGTACAACCCTGTCTTTAAAATAATGGTGGGCAAAAGACCTTTTGACTGTGGGGTTTTATTCTAGGGCTGCGTGAGTTTCCATTGTGATAGGATGAAAAGAGGGTGACCTTCAAAACCTTCACACACACACTGTCTTCATGTGTTCGGGTTGCTACAACACAATACCATAGAATGGGTGGTATATAAACAACAGAAATGCATTTCTGTCTGTTCTGGAGGCTGGGAAGTTCAAGACCAAGGTGCAGTGTCTGGTGAGGTGCCACTTCCTGGTTCATAGATGGCTGTCTTTCTGCTGCATCCTCTCGTGGTGGAAGGGGCATAGGAGCTCCCTGGGACCTCTTTTGTGAGGGTGTTAATCTCACTCATGAGGCTCTACCATCATGACCTAATCACCTCCCAAAGGTACCACCTCAAAACACCATCATATTGGGGGTTAGATTTCAATATATGAATTTGGGGGTCACAAACATTCAGACCATAGCACATACCGACTCCAAACAAATGAAACTGTAGATTCCAGCCTAAACCAAGCATCTTGTCCTTGAACAAAAGGTTGAGTGGAATATCATGTCAATGGCCTTCCCTTCTCCATCTTTTGCCGATGGCTCACCTATATCACTTTTGTCAGCAAAACTTGGCCTAAATTTAAGAACATGGTGTGCACTGTGATGCCAGGGGGGCAGCTAAGGAGAGGTCAGAGGGACAGGCCTCCTGTCTTCTTGCTAAACTCTTCAGCTCTCCCAACATGACCACTATTAGTCCCACAGAAGACTGACAAGGCATGGAAAAACCACCTCGTTTAACCTCCTGCTTCACAGAGGAGCAGCTCCTTTTGGGTTCACGCACACTGGGGTGTGCAACCTCGGTTCCTACACTGCCCAGTCAGCAAGTCAAATATTCTGAGGTTGTCTTTGGACAATACGACCACCACATGCACTGCTTTATGTACTTATTCCTAGTAACCTAGTTTATGTTTTTAGCACCTTTATCCCAAGACGTTTGGAGTCACTTTCAGAAGGGGTTCTCCTGATGACATCTATCTCAGCCTGAAACTACGTCAAAGTGTCTCCAGAATTTTCCTCAGTCCCCCTCCACAGACAGCCAGTCCTGATTTTCTTTCCCTCTCCCGTCTCTCTGCCCAACCCCTCTCCCTCGCTCACTTCCTGCCAGGAGTTCAAGACCAGCCTGGCCAACATGGTGACAACCCATCTCTACTAAAAATAGAGATGAACATAGTTTAACTTTCATTATCTGAATGACTAGATTGGACTAATTTCCAATGTTAAATTTCAACCCATTTAGCAGAGAATCATTATCCCAAACTTGCCCACTTCCTGCATTGTACATTGGTTTAACTTCCCCTCAACTAGACCACTTCCTGCATTGTACATTGGTTTAATTTCCCCTCAACTAGAAAGAATCCTCTGTCTTCAGGAAGTGGACAAGTTTGGGATAACAATTTTGAGAAGATTCTGGCTGGGGGCAAAGAGCCAGATTCGAAGACCACAGTCCTGTTCCTGTTTGTCAGAGTCAAAGCTTCCTGCAGAAACAAAGGACTGCCTAATTTTTATGTATTTATTTATTTTAATTTATTTTTGAGATGGAATCTGGCTCTGTTGCTCAGGCTGGAGTGCAGTAGCACGATCTCGGCTCACTGCAACCTCCGCCTCCCAGGTTCAAGTGATTCTCCTGCCTCAGCCTTCCGAGTAGCTGGGAATACAGGTGCCCACCACCATGCCCGGCTAATTTTTATATTTTTTTTAGTAGAGACGGGGTTTCACCATGTTGGCCAGGCTGGTCTTGAACTCCTGACATCAAGTGATCCACTCACCTTGGCCTCCCAAAGTGCTGGGATTACAGGTGTGAGCCACTACGCCCAGCCCCTGGACTGCCTAATTTTTATTGTCCAAGTTTGAATACTCCCCCCAAAAAAGATTTTAAATATTTGTAACATTGAAATATGAAATAGAAAGGAGAAAAGCTCATTTAGATCATGTTTTTATTTCTTTAGGCTTCTGGAAGTTTCTATGTACATAAAGAGATAGGTGACTTCCTTTGTGTAACAGACTTGCATTCATGGAGGCCCTCAGCTGTCCCGCCCACGCACTAGGGAAATTCAGGACCTCTATTACCACCCACTGATGCAACTTGCTGCGAGAGGGAAGGGAGAGGAAAATGTTTTGAAGAGTTGTCCTATGGGCCAACAACCCTCGTATCCACAGGAATGGCATGGCTGGGTGCTTGTCACCCCTCGGCTTTATGGGTGCCTCCATGTTGTCATTGTCTGGCTCAAGGATCTACTGGCCTCAATTCTGGTTGTGTTCTGACTGGGTTGGAACAAAGGCCCTGCTGACACCTAGCTACTACAGATGCACCCACACGTTTTCCAAAACTTGGGACTGAAATCGGGTTCAACGATTGCTTTATTTTCCCACACGCCCGGTTCTGGAATATGGAAGTGACAGTGACAGAGGGGGTCCTTCTGTAGGACCCTCAGTCCTGGCACTCTGGCTGACTGTTCTGGCAGACCATGCTGTTCTGAACACCATTTGTTCAAACTCCGAAACCAGCTGATGCTCTGCCCATCATTCCAGACACTCTGGGCTGTATCTTAGTACCCAGCAGGGCTGTCCTCGAGATACTGTCCTGTGGCTCCTGGCGCCAGCTCCTATCCTGCCCTGCCAGCACCACCACTTTTAGTTCCCATGGCCTGTAGAGAGCCATGGCTGGACGCTGATGACAGGCTGCGCCTAACATGGACCCTGCCTGCTGTTCTGGAGCTTCAGTCTAGAGGGAAAATATGCTAAACAAGTCAACATCACAAAGCAGGTGTCAAAGCAAAGGGGAGGTGCACCGCGGAAGCGCACCAGGGAAGCCAAGTGAGTCTAAACTGAGACCAAAATGCTAATTAGGGGCCGGGAGGAGGGCAGGAGGAGCGTTCCAGGCAAAACCAGCAGCTTTCGAGAAGCATGTCCTGCTTTAACAACCAAATCACAAAGTGAGTGTAGGCTCAGGGTGTGACTGCGATGAGGGAGATGAATATGGGGGTAAGGAGCAATTTGGAGCCCCTGAGGGATGTTACAGGGGCAGGGGGCATGGGGAGTGACTCAATTTGGCGTAAACTGAAAATCATTTGGCTATGGGTGGAAAGAGAATGGGGAGTGGGGAACCAGGAGCAGAGAACTGATGGGAAAGTCACAGAAGGTGATCTCACCGCAAGCAACACTGAAAAGCGGGTGATGCTGGGGACCTAGACGGGTTTGGTGGACCTCACGTCCTTCCAGGCTGCCTTCTGACCGGGTATTCTGCCAGCCACTTTTCTAGATCCCTTTGGGGTGGGTAGGGGGTGACTGGAGAGAGATCCTGGGATAGGAGCCAGGAGGTGAGGAGGCAGCCCCAGCTTTGCCACAATGCCCCTGTAATGCTTTCAGGAAGGTCACAGCCCCTCTCAGAGGTTCCAATCGGTTGAACAGGGGTTTGGTGAGACCCCAGCTCATTCATTTGTCGTTAATGAAAAGAAACCACCAGGGCTAAGAGGAGTGGCTGTTAGAATGGTCCACCGCGCCACCTGGTGTCGTGAGGCCGCGTGCACAGCTCTCAGCTCTGGGCTACCAGGTGGCCCCCAGCGGGTCTGGCCCATTCTTCTGCAAGGTTTCCCCAGCCAGTAGGCTCTTAGGCTCTGGCACCGTCTTCAGCTGCTGGGGCACTTCTCTCCTCCCTACACAATCTGGATTTTATCCTCCTTCTCTGACCACTTCTCGGGCTCCCCTCCCCTCTCCCACATCTCTGCCCCTGATGCTTTTTTCTCTTCCCGAGATGGTCCACTCCCATGGGTCCAATTACTGCCTTTGATATTGCCTTTTTATTCCCATACCCAGGTCTGCAGCGGGGTCTCCCCTCAAGTCCCCAGAGTCCCAGCACATCATGTCCACATCCTTCAGGACATCATCTCCTGCCGGTCAGCCAGGACCTCAGACTCCGAAAGCTGACAATGCTATGTGTCACCTCAGAGCTGACACAGCTCCTCCTCTGAAGAACTCAGTCTCCTCAACCTGATAAAGGACATCTAGAAAAGGCCACGGCTAATGGGTTTTCACTCAAAGCTGAAACACAAAATGCTTTCCCCAGAAGATCAGGAACAAGACAAGGATGTCTGTTCACACAGCTTCTGTTTGTTCAACATTGTACTAAAGAGGCCAGCCAGGACAATGAGGCAAGGAAATGAAGTAAAAGCCATCCATATTGGAAAGGAAGAAGTACAATTGTCTTCATTTGCAGATAACATGATCTTGTACGTTGAAAATCCTAAGGAATTCACTAAAAAGGATTAAATTAATAAATGAGTTTAGCAAGTTTACAAGGATATGTGGTCAGTGTACAAAACTCAGTTGTATTTCTATACAATAGCTATGAGCAAATCAAAAATGAAGTTAAGAAAACAATTCCAGTCTGGGTACAGTGGCTCACGCCTATAATCCCAGTACTTTGGGAGGCTGAGGCAGGTGGATCACTTGAGGTCAGGAGTTCGAGACCAGCCTGGCCAACATGGTGAAACCTTGTCTCTACTAAAAATACAAAAAATTAGCCGGGTGTGGTGGTTGGCACCTGTAATCCCAGCTACTTGGGAGGCTGAGGCAGGAGAATCACTTGAATCAGAGAGTCAGAGGTTGCAGTGAGCTGAGATCACACCGCTGCACTCCAGCCTTGGTGACAGAGCAAAACTTTGTCTTAAAAAAAAAAATTCCATTTATATTAGCATCAGAAAGATACTTATGAATATACTTAACAAAAGATGTACAAAACTTATGCTCTGAAAACTACAAAATACTGTTGAAAACTAAAGAAGATCTAAATGAGTGGAAAGATATTCCATGTTTATAGATTGAAAAACTTAACATTATTAAGATAGCAATGCTCCCAGATTCCAAATTCAATACAATCCCTATCAAAATTCTGACTACAGTAATGGACAAGTTGCTTTTAAAATGCATATGAAAATTCAAGAAAACACAAATAGCCAAAGCAGTCTTGAAAAAGTTGGATAATTCATGCTTCCCAATTTTAAAACCTGCTACAAAATGAAAGTAATCAAAACAGTGTGGTATGGGCATAAGGACAGATCTATACATCAACAGAATGGAACTGAGAGCCCAGAAATTAACCCATATATCTACGGCCAGTTGATTTTTAGCAAGAGTGCCAACCTCTTTCAATGGAAAAAGAATAGTCCCCTCAGCAAATGATGTGGGGACAATTGAATTTCCACATGCAAAAGAATGAAGTTGGATCCATGTTTCACACTGTATAAAAAAACTAATTCAAAATGGATCAATGACCTATAAATAAGAGCTAAAACTATAACTCACAGAAAAAAACATAGTGATAAATCCTTATGACCCCGGATTTGGCACTGCATTCTTAGATTGACACCAAAAGCAAGATCAACTAAAGAAAAAACGGATAAACTGACCATCAGAATTAAAAACTTTGGGGCTTCAAAAGACACTATCAAAACAGTGAAAAGATAACCCAAAGAATGGGAAAAAATTGTTTGCAAATTATAAACATAATAAGTTGCTTGTATCTAGAATATATAAAGAACAATTACAACTCTAGAATAAAAAGACAAATAGCCCAATTCAAAAATGAGCAACAGATCTGAATAGATATTTCTTTAAAAAAGATATGCAAATAGCCAATAAGCACATAAAGAGGTCCTGAATATTATTAGCCATGGGAGAAATGCAAATCAAAACCATAATGAGATATCACTTCATGTCCACTAAGATAGCTTTAATTAAAAAGTCAGATGAGGCCAGGCGTGGTGGCTCATGCCTGTAATCCCAGCACTTTGGGAGGCTGAGGCGGGTGGATCACAAGGTCAAGAGATCAAGACCATCTTGATGAACATGGTGAAACCCCATCTCTGCTAAAAATACAAACATTAGCTGGGCATGGTGGCAAGTACCTGGAGTCCCAGCTACTTGGGAGGCTGAGGCAGGAGAATCGCTTGAACCTTGGAGGCGGAGGTTGCAGTGAGCTGAGATCATGCCACTGCACTCCAGCCTGGCAACAGAGTGAGACTCTGTCTCAAAAAAAAAAAAAAAAAAAAAACAAAGTCAAATGATAAAAAAAGTTGAAAAAAATGTGGAGAAACTGGAACCCTTGTACATTGCTGGTGGGGAGGTACAATGTTGTAGCCACTTTGAAAAACAGTCTGGACGTTCCTCAAATGGTTATAAAGTTACCATGTGACTCAATTCCACTCCTAGGCATATGCCCAAGAGAAATGAAAACACATGTCCCCACAAAAGCTTGTACATGAATGTTCATGGCGACATTATTTCTGACAGCCAAAAACATGGAAACCAACCCAAATGTCCACCAACTGATGAACAGATAAATAAACAGTATATCCATACAATGGAATGTGATTTGGTCATAAAAAGAATGAGAAACTGATATAACCTGTATGTACCTTGACAGCGTTACACAAAGTGAAAGAAGCGTCCTATATTGCATGATTCAGTTTATATGAAATGTCTAGGATAGGCAAATCTATGGATACAAAAAGGAGATTAATGGTTGCCTAGGGCTGGGGGAGATAGAGGAATTAGGGTGATAGCTAAGGGGTGCTGGGGTATTTTGAATAAATGAAGAAGTTCTATAATTAATTGCAGTGATGAATGCACAGCTCTGTGAATATACAAAAATCCATTGAATTGTACCCTTTAGATGGATGCATTCTCTGGGATGTGAATTATATCTCAATAAAGCTATTTTAAAATGTTGTTCAAGTTTTCTTCATCCTTCTGAAGACACTAACGCTGTTGGCTCTGTGGCCTCCTCAAACCCATGACGTCTCTTTGTGACCATTTGGGTGCTGCAGGTCAGGAATCAGTGATGTTCAACCTCCTTTGCTGAAGCCAACCCCCAGTTCCAGCTGAAGCCAACTTCCCTGACATGCACCCCACCCCACCCGACCCAGCATGGATCCAGCTGTCCTTTCTGCTGCTTGACCAGGCTCCACTTCCAAAAAGCATCTTGGAACCTCAAAGATTACACACCAGCAATCCTCAGCTGCTACCGCACAACACATCACAGCTGCCAGGGAAGACATTGGAAATGTCTTCCAATCTGGTCAGCTGCTGCTGCTCACTCTGAGGCTGGATGGACACTCCCCTGCAGACTCAAGGAAGTGCAAAAGTCAGTGAAGGGGACATCATCTCCTTGACCCAAAGAAAGGCTCCATGCAGCCACCTGCACAGGCACCTGCAAGGCCAGAGGGAAGACTCTGATGGCTCTTCGGGACCATCCTGTGAGATACCTTCCCACTTCCTCACTTTCCTGGCTACAGAAATCTCCTGTTACCAGGTGTGAGGGTTAATACTGAGCGTCAACTTGATTGGATTGAGAGATACAAAGTATTGATCCTGGGTGTGTCTGTGAGGGTGTTGCCAAAGGGGATTAACATTTGAGTCAGTGGGCTGGGAAAGGCAGACCCACCCTTAATCTGGTGGCCACAATCTAATCAGCTGCCAGAGAATATAAAGCATACAGAAAAATGTGGAAAGGTGAGCCGGGCCTAGCCTCCCAGCCTACATCTTCCTCTCGTGCTGGATGCTTCCTGCCCTTGAACATCAGACTCCAAGTTCTTCAGTTTTGGGACTCGAACTGGCTCTCCTTCCTCCTCAGCTTGCAGACAGGCTATTGTGGGATCTTGTGATCCTGTGAGTTAATACTTAACACACTCATATATATATATATATTAAAAAATTAGTTCTGTCCCTCTAAGAGAACCCTGACTAATACACTAGGCCTCCAAATGGTTACCGAGGCTAGCTGGCTGTGCCCTGGAGGCTGCGTCCCTATAACCTCAGAACTTCCTTCTTCACATGTCCTGGAGCCCAGCCATAAAGAGAGGGAGAGAAGTTTGCAATGGACAGCTGTGCACAGAGAGACTGACCCACCCTGCCTGGAAGGAAATCACCAGCAGAAGCAGATTTGCCTGAAGCCAGTGGAGCTTAAACTCCAGGACACTCACGTGTATGCGACCTTTTCAATTCTATTGTGATTTGACACCATACTTTGTATGATTTCTATTCCTTTACATTTGTTAAAGTGTGTTTTATTGCCCAGAAGTGTTCTCTCTTGATGTCTTCATCTGCTCAGGATGCTAAAACAAAATACCATACACCAGGTAGCTTAAACAACAAAAATGTATTTTCTCACAGTTCTGGAGATTGGAATTCCAAGATCAAGGTGCCAGCCAGGTTGGTGTCTGGTGAGGGCTCTTCCCTTGGGTTGCAGACAGCCACTTTCTTGCTTTGTGGTCACACGACCAATGTGGAGAGGGAGGGAGGAAGGGACAGAGAGAAGCACAGGAGAATGCAAGCACTCCGGTGTCTCCTCTTATAATCCAGTGGAGAGCCATGGCTCACACCTATAATCCCAGCACTTTGGGAAGCCTAGACAGGTGGATCATCTGATCCCAGGTGTTCAGGATCAGCCTGGACAGCATGGTGAAACCCTGTCTGTATAAAAAATACAAAAATTAACTGGGTGTGGTGGTGCACACCTGTAGTCCCAGCTTCTCGGGAGGCTGAGGTAGAAGAATCACTTGAGCTGTGGATGCTGAGGTTGCAGTGAGCTGAGATCTCACCACTGCACTCCAGCCTGGGCGACAGAGTGAGATCCTGTCTCAAAAGAAAAAAAAAGCACATCAATCCTATTGGATGGGGTCTCCCCACTTAAGACCTCATTTAACTTTAATTACATCCTTCAAGACCCCATCTCCAAATACAGTCACATGGGGGTGAGGGCTTCAACCTATGAATTTTGGAGGGACATAAACATTCAATATCAAACACTTGCTGAATGTTTCACATGAGCTTGTGTAGACTGTATATTCTTGCTGTTGTTAGATGAAGTATTCTGTAAATGTCAATTTACTCCAGACGATTGATGCGGCTGTTCAGGTAAACTATGTAATTACTGATTTTCCACCTTCTGGAGTTGTCAATTACTGATAGAGGGGTGTTGGCCTCTCCAAATATAATAGTGGATTTGTCTGTTTCTCCTTGCGGTTCTATCAGTTTTTGCCTCAGATAGTTTGAGGTGCCTACACATTAAAGATTGCTATGTTTTCTTAGAGAATTGATGTCTTTATTGTTATGTATTTTATTATTATTATTATTATTATTAATATTATACTTTAAGTTCTAGGGTACATGTGCACAACGTGCAGGTTTGTTACATATGTATACATATGCCATGTTGGTGTGCTGCACCCATTAACTTGTCATTTACATTAGGTATATCTCCTAATACTATCCCTCCCCACTCCCCCTACCCCCAATAGGCCCCGGTGTGTGATGTTCCCACGAATTAAAAGAGACTGTCAGAGTGGATAAAAGCAAGACCCCAACTACATGTTAAGAGCAATCTTCTTTAAATATAAAGACCCAGATAGATTCAAAGTAAAGGAATGGAGAAAGATAAACTACGCTGTCACTAATGAGGTAGAAGAATACATAATGATAGTTGTTATGTATTCTTTATCCCTGACGGCTTTCCTTGTTCTGAATCTGCTTTGCCTGAAATCAACATAGCGGCTCTAGGTCTCTTTTGACTAGTGACAGCATAGTTTATCTTTCTCCATTCCTTTACTTTGAATCTATCTGGGTCTTTACATTTACAGAAGATTGCTCTGAACATATAGTTGGGGTCTTGCTTTGTTTTATCCACTCTGACAGTCTCTTTTAATTCGTGTATTTAGACCATTCGCATTTAGTGATTGTTGATATAGTTAGGTTGACATTCTAACATCTTCGCAGCTGTTTTTTGTTTGTTGCACTTGTTCTTACTTCCTTTAAAAAATTTTCTCTCTTTTTCTGCCTTGTCTGGTTTTAATTAAGCATTTTATATGATTCTGTTTTCTTTCTTGTAGCATATCAATTATGTCTTCTTTAAATTTTTTAAAAGTTGCCCTAGAGTTTTCCATATACTTTTACAACTAATGTAAGTCCATTTATAAGAAGACTGTTCCCAATTCCTCCCTCCTATACTTACAACACAATTAACATTCATTTCACTTATCCATATTCTATAATCACCCAACACATTGTTGCTATTATTACTTTGAACAAAGTAATAATCTATCAAAGTAATTAAAAATAAGACAATTAAAGATTTTATTTTACCTCATTTATTCCTTTTTTTTTTTTTTTTTTTTTTATCTACAGTCAGCCAATCTAAACTTACTCCTTTTCTGACATTCTCCATTTCTTTAGATCCAAATTTCTGGCCCTATTTCATTTTCCTTTTCTCTGAAAATTTTATTTTAACATTTCTTGGAAGGTAGGTCTAACAGCTACAAATACCCTTTGGGAGCAAATCTTATTTCTCCTTCACTTTTGAAGAATAATTTCATTAGCTACAGCATGTAATGGTTGTTTGTTTCTTTCAACACTTTAAATATCTTCACTTTCAACAAGCATCTTAGAACCTCAAAATTGACACATAAAATTAATTACAAGTTCTAATGGAAAAAGTAAACAACATACAAGAACAGATGGGTAATATAAGCAGAGAGATGAGAAATCAGAAATCTAGGAAAGAATCAAAAGGAAACGATAGAAATCAAAAGTATGGTAGGATGTGAGGCTGGCTAAGTGGGTGTCCCCTTCCTCCCTCACCACTTCACATGCGTTCCTCTTGAAGCTGTGTGCTTGGTCGAAGAGGACAACTTTCCCTGATAGAGGAGGACTGCTCTTCAGTTACAGGCATGCAAATAACTCCCTCTGGGAGGTGATTAGGTCATAACAGTGGAACTCTGCTGATTGGGGTTCATGCCCTTTTAAAAGATGCCCCAGAGAGCTAGCTTGTTCCTTCTACCAGAGGAGAACATAGCAAGAAGATATTGTCTCTGAACCAGTCAAGGAGGCCCTCGCCAGACACTGAAACTGCAGTGCCTTCATCTTGAACTTCACAGCCTCCAAAACTGTGAAAAATAAATATTTGCTGTTTATAAGCCACCTAATCTATGGTATTTTGTTATAGCAATCTGAACAGACTAAGACACATTGCAATTCTCAAATCCATCAACACAGTGAAACAGGTATCATTCCCATTTTACAGATGAGGCAACAGAGGCTCAGAGAGGTGGCATCACTTCCCCAAGATCACACAGATGCTAAGCCACGGAGCAGGGATTTGAATCAATGCTGCCCCTTCATGTCATGCAACTGCACACAGACATTCCCTACCTGACCTGAGATTAGGACTATGGAGACTCACCCACCTCAGAAGCTCAGAAGCTCAAGCTGGCCCTGGTCAGGGGATTGGCTACGCAGAAATCGGGAAACCATTGGAAGGGGACTTCCAGCCACAGGCCTTGACCATGCAGCAATTGGAACAGGCAGTCTGAAGAGATCCTGTTACTTCTAAAGAGATCCAAGTCTCCCAAGCCAAAAAGTTGTTAGACCCAGGCTGGTGTTCACTGCCAGAGCTCTAGTGTGAGTATTCAGGTGGTCACTTAAGAATTCTGAATTTCCATGGTAAATATAATGTTATGTGTTTTTTACCACATTAAATTAAAAAAAAAGAAAAAAAAAAAAAAACCCTGAATGTCATTGGAGCACTGTTGAGAAATAGCAAAAAAACTGGAAATTACCTAAATATTCAACAATAATAGCCAACAGTCATTGGGTTCTTGCTATGCGCCAGGGAGTAGTCTAAGCACTTTATGTACATTATTTAATAACATCCTAAAATAAAGTAGGTACTATTATTATATCCATTTTACCAATGAGAAAACTGAGGCAGGCACAGGGAGGTTAGGCTATTACCCCAAGGTCACACAGCTAATGAGTAGTAGACAGGCTGTGCAGGCGGACTCTAGAAGCTGTTACACTAAACCCAGTTTTGGTTGTTTCCACAGTTGATTATAGTTTGCACCTTAATTTTTTTCTTAAATTTCCCCAGTTGCAACTGTTTACATTTTTGTCATATATAAAGTGAAAGAAATCCAGTTATAGAATAATACATGTAGTATTATCTGGGTGGGGAGCATGGCTACTTCGGAGTGTAATCTTACAGTACTTAGCATATGACATAGCTATGATCTGTGATCAAGCAATCTCACTCCTGAGTATATACTTTTATCCTGGGGAATTCACACACAGCTCTAAAAAGACCACGTTTAAGAATATTTATCAGCCGGGCGTGGTGGCTCACACCTGTAATCCCAGCACTTTAGGAGGCTAGGGCGGGAGGATCAAAATATCAGGAGTCCGAGACCAGCTAGATCAACATGGTGAAACCCCATCTCTACTAAAAATACAAAAATTAGCCAGGTGTGGTGGCACGCGCCTGTAATTCCAGCTACTCAGGAGGGTGAGGTAGGAGAATTGCTTGAACCCGGGAGGCAGAGGTTGTAGTGAACTGAGATTGTGCCATTGCACTCCAGCCTGGGCGTCAGAGCGAGACTGTCTCAAAAAAGAAAAAAAATTATCACAGCATGTTGGGCGGCAATCTGAATGAGCAATCCCGGAGAGGGGGACGTACAATGTGGCCGACGCATGCTCCATGGTACTATGTGGCAGTCAGAAGCAACCAACCTGGTGTCTACAGTGCAAGATGGACCTATCTTAAAATCAAAGAGCTGAGCACAACAAGCAAACAGAGAATGAGATCTGTATCAATCAGCATCCAATCAGCAGAGTGGAAACGATGGCAAACATTTTAAATAGAGAGATTCAACACAAAGCATTAGTGACAGAGGTGTTAGAATTGCTGTAAGAATATAAGACTACCTACATATTTCTACCTACAGGAAGCAAAAGGGAAAATGGTATTACCAAGGGGCCCATACTCACCAGCTGCTGCTGCTGTTGCTGCCACCACTGCTACCGTTGCTGCTTGGGAGAGGCGCTGCCAGATGTCCCCTCCCCACTGTTAGCAGAACCTAACAGGCAGAAAGACAAGGGAGTGTTGGAATATAGTTTTCAGATTTCCAGTCCCAGCAGTAGAGAGGATGGCAGAGACGGTGAGAGACAATAGACACGACCCAGCGCACTCCACCAAATAGTTCCCATGTCACCCATGTTTAAACTTCCATGTGACAACGCTGACTACAACCCACGCTCTGCCTAGCAGGACACAGCCACTACTTGCCTAGATGAAGACATACTCATCCTCTCCACGAAAAATTCGACACGAAGGCCACTGCTTCCATCTCTGAGCTACGTTAATTCCTCATATAGTTCAGTCACCAGTCCCACTGGAACTTTCTGCTGTTACCTAAAAACTATACTGTAATGCTAAATGCCACCAACTTTTAAAATGTAAATGATTGGGAGAAAGACAGTGAGGGAAAATGGCGAATGTATTTCACAAGGAAGAAAATAATGCATAGCTCTCACAGTTCACATCTGTAACTGGTCATACGTGGATATCAGAATTTCCGTGTTTGTAAGGACACACACCTGTGGCCGTACTTTGGGATTCAACTCTAGGCAGCCAGGATCGGCCCACATCTGTTGAGAACCAAAGTGGCTGAGCAAGTGGGAGTGCTGAGCAGACAGCATTCACTGGAGTGTGTTAGGAAAGTGTTAGCCCTTCTCCAGGGACCTCAGTTGCAGACCCTAGAAACCAAGACCCAAACATCCTCTGACACTGTGGTTAAGAGTGCAGCCTCCGGAGTCAAAGAGCCAAGCTCCACTCCAACTTGCACTACTTCCTAGACGCAAGGCCTTGAGCAAGTTACTAACCTCCCAGTGCTTCTCATCGGTAATGGAAGATAAAATGAGAGTATTACACTCTACAAACATTAGCTATTCGTATTAATATCTGTCATTGTGAACTGTTTTGTTTTTTATTTTAAGGTTTGAGGGCAGTCCAGAAAGGACTACTTACAGTTGCTTCGGTTTTAAATTAATGTTCCATTAAAATGAAATAACCTAGTTATCCTTAGCTGTTATGCTCGGTCTACAAATCTTGTTATTCTGTTTATAAATGGGGCAAAATAAAAACAGCAACCTTCAATTTTCTTTGATTAATGAGCTATTAACTTGAAGACACTAAGTTCCCTTAATAATCATTTGTAAATTTAATTAATTAAATTCTCTTAAACACTGTGAACTGCATTATAAATGTAATATATTACATTTCTTTTGTAAGCACTTCAGTTGCCTAACAGAGCAAAATATCTTCAGATAATAAATTCCAAATAAATGCCAAATAATGCCAATAATAAAAACCAAAGCAAAACAGCCTTAACAAGCAAAATATCTTCAAATAATAAATTCTTATAAATCTAAGACAGAAAATGTTATTAAAATAGTGAAGCATCAGTTTTCCTTGAAATCCCAATAATATTCACAAAAATAAGGTCAATTTTTTCCCTTTATAACTTGAAATCACAAGTCTAATTCTTAAAAAATTTTTTTTTTTAATTTTAGATTCAGAGAGTACGTGTACTTGAGTTATATGGGTATTATATGTGTAAGAGTGGAACCTGGGCTTCTAGTGTACTCATCATTCAGATATTGAACATTATATGCAATAGGTCATTCTTCAACCCTTCTCCCCACTTCAGCCCTTCTCCTTGCTCCCAGCCCCCTCCCCATTTTTGGGGTCCCCAGTGTCTATTATCTCCATCTTTACAGCCATGTGTACCCATTGTCTAGTTCCTACTTACAAGTAAGAACATGAGGTTTTCTATTTTCTGCTTCTGAGTTAGTTCACCTAGGATAATGGTCTCCAGCTCCATCCACGGTGCTGCAAAGGACATGATCTGGTTCATTCTTGTGGCTGCATAGTATTTCATGGGGTATACAAACCACATTTTCTTTATCCAATCAACAACTGGTGGACACTTAGGTTGGTTCCAGGACAAGTCTAAATTCTAATACATATTTAAAACTGGAGGTAACAGGCCAATCTGTCGGTCTTTAATGTTAGATTCTTTAGACTGTTACAGTATTTTAAAGAAACAAACATACACAGATTACTCCTAAACTTAGCATGAAAGTTTTGCTTCTAAAGGCTTACCTTATTTCACTATCTTCATGTTTAAACTCAAGCTTTCCCAGGTTAGAAAAGGGCTCTCGAAGCAGCAGATGCGCCATCTCCAGCAGGACAAGGGTGCCACCCTTGGGTAACGGGTGACACTGGGCTGACAGTTTTATTGCCACGAGTGCTTTTTTTGGGGGGTCGGGGGGAGCTTAGTGTCTTCAAGTTGAGTTAATAGCTCATTAAAGAAAATTAAAGGTCACTTCTTATTTTGCCCTATTTATAAACAGAATAACAAGATTTGAGGACTGAACACAACAGCTAAGGATAACTAGGTCTCTAATTTAGATATCTAACCAAATCTCCTGGTTAGAGATTCAAAACTGAAGACTGCAGATCTGGCTGCTGCAGAGTCCAGAGGGCCACAGTTGGACCTGCCAGGCCCTTTTTATAGCTGTGATGACAACAAGTGGCCCCAAGTTCATTCTTCTCAGATAGGATTGGCTTTGCATCCGGGCTCCTGGGCATTTAGCCCCTTCCCCAATTTTCTATAACCTCCTTTTAACTTTCACTGCTTCAGGTGGGGAGTGGCATGCCACATTCCTCACATCCAACCCCTTGCCCCAAGTTTCTGCAAATGGAGTCAACTAACCTGCTCCCTGTCTGAGCCGTGTCTTGTTGGTTTCGGTTGCAGCATGCAGGGCTCTCCAAGGACACAGCGCTTTGCCACGGGCACGTGTGGCTACCCCGCACAGAGTTTAGAGGGCCAGGAACTTTTCCTGAGATGATCATTTGTCTTTTGTTTTTGACATATTTTCCTTCCCTGTTCAGCCAACCTTTCCTGCTTTTATTTTCTGGAATCTGGAGCAATTGAAGGCTGTTAGGCTGGGGGTTGGGGAGGGGAGGAAAAGGTTTGAGGAAGGTTTTGAGAGAACTCCATGGCTGGGAGCAGCAGTGCCTGCTGAGGTGGGGGTGGGGGGGCAGGACCTCAGGTGGCATGGCCAAGCTGTAGGGGACCTCAGGGGAGTGAGTGGCATGGCCTCAGGCACCAGGCTGCCAAACTGGGCAAGGAGGCAGCTCAGCCCCCCTGAGGCTTGGACACGAAGCTCTCACAGTGGCCCTGACGCACTTAACGTTTAAACACTACCCCCTCACACCCATTTTCTGGCATCACTTTAGACTCCCTGGCTCTTGCACAGGCCTAGGGAGGAGCAGCACCCACTCCCACCTCTAAAAGCAAGTCAGAATGAAGTTTTCTGCAGCCCAGCCAGAGGCGGAGTCAGATCTAATTTGATTTTAATAAAATAAAGAAGGGTACTGTTTCCAGCATCCCTGAGTCCTGTTACATTTTGCATAAAATGATTCGGTCTGGGGTAGAAGGAAGGGCATTGCAGGATGGGTCTGGCTCCGCCATTTAATAGCTGTGGGACCCTGAGCAAATTTCTGCACTCCTCCTAGCCTGTTTTCTTATTTGGAAAAGGGAATGAGTTTCCCACCTACCAGGGTCCCTCCTGCTCCTGAGCCCTGGCTGCTTGAAGTGGAGGCGCTGTTCATGCCGGGTATGAGGATCACCCTTCTCCTGTACCGCGGATGCCAGCCCAGCCTGGCCAGCAGAGGGCGCTGCCACGCCATGCAGACTGTTTCTGCTCCAAGTCCACCAGCTCTCCCGGGGGTACAGTACCAGCAGCACGTGGTGGCCAGTGTGCATTCTCTCCTGTTCACTGGAGCAGTCCAGATGCCCTGACCCTCGATCTGCCAATTTTTAGACACAAGTAACATGCCCCTGGGTTCTCTGGCCCCCTTAGGATCCTTACTCACAGATCCTCAGCTGCCTTGGCACCATGCCCTTCTGGAAGCCCCTGGGGTGGCTCACGTGTGGTCCCATACCAGTCTGCACCCATAGGGCACCACTGCAGCTCTGCCAGATGTCTGGGGTATCCCACATGGCACTCCAGACTCCCAGCAGCCTTCATCAGTACATGCATCCCTCCCCCAAGCTTCAAAGGTGTGAAGTGTTTGGGGCCAGGAACACCCCCCCACTCTAAGGGGTGGGGAGAGTCAACTACGAGTCCTGCAGAGGCCAGACCAGGGGACGCCGGCCTTTCCATCATCAACTCTTCCCTTCTTACTGCTGGGCCAGCTCACTGGGTCATCCTGTCACCCCTCAAGTCTAACTCCCCACCACAACTGTGACTCCCACTTAAACCAACACTTCCGCTCCCACAGTGTGCCAGGTGCTCTCATACCTCTCCTGTCTCTCAATCCCAAAGTAAAATATACATGATCACTGCCATGGGGAAACTGAGGCTCACAGGAAGGTTAAGTGATTTGCCCAAGACCTCATGGAACTGCAGTATCAGGACCCACACCCAGATCTCTGGATTCCAAGGGCCATGTTATTTCCACGAAATTGTCATGCCTCTTGGGTGTGGGCACTGGGGGTTTGGGTTGTTTGGGGGAAGCAGGATGACAACTCTAGCTGCCCAGCAAAGGTCTGGGAGATCCACTATGTGGTCTCAGGCCTGGCATGGCCCATGCTGAGGTTGGCGTCATGCGGCTCATGGGCAGGCCTGGAGCCCCTCTGATCCCAGAATGGAAACCTTTGCAGGCTGCTGGTATAAGGCAGCCCAGCCAGGAGCTCACATGCCTGCAAGGTCTCTGCCGTTACCTGAGACAGCATGGGGTCCTGGGAGGCCCTGATGACAGAACAATTAAGGGGGTTGTAGGGGGAAGGGTGGGCAGGGGAGTCACACCCCCACATGCTTGGCAGCAGATGTCAGGAACACCGGGTGATGCCCACATTGTCTCCTGCCTCCTTATACAAACTGTCTGGGGCTTCTCTTTTTCCTTCGCACAAGTCACCAGTGAGGATAATGTCCCCAGTCACCCAATATTTACCACCAGTGAAAATTCATTTCCACAAATGGGAGACCCTGCTCTGCACAAAAGACTAGACCAGACCTGTAGGGTTTTGGGCTTTTTTGTTTTTGTGTTTTGAGATGGAGGCTTGCTCTGTTGCCCAGGCTGGAGTGCAGTGGCATGATCTTGGCTCACTGCAACCTCTGCCTCCCAGTTCAAGCAATTCTCATGCTTCAGCCTCCTGAGTAGCTGGGATTACAGGCGTGTGCCACCATGCCTGGCTAATTTTTGCATTTTTAGTAGAGACAGGGTTTCACCATGTTGGCCAGGATGGTCTTGAACTCCTGACCTCAGGTGATCCACCCTCTTTGGCCTCCCAAAGTACTGGGATTACAGGCATGAGCCACTACGTCTGGCCTCAGATCTGTAGGGTTTGACGAAGGACCAGAATGAGGGAAACAAACACATCACAGACCAGCATGGCCCAAGTCAAAAAGAAGGGAGGCTGAAGGCACTGGTTTTGGGTGGAAGTGTTGCAGCTCAGAGGAGCCAGCCTCACCGGAGGGGTGGCCAGCGAGTGGCCTGATGCACAGGCAGGCAGCCAGCGAGCTTGGGAGTGGGGGAAAGGCTGAGCCAAGGCAGAGAGGTAGGAGGGGGCAGCTCGGACACTTGGTGGGCCAAGGTGGGAAGTGCTTGAGGGCACTTGGCAGGGCTGGAACTGGGACAGTGGGATGAGGCCCAGGTGTGGGGGGCCAGTGCCAGGCTGAGGATGGCATGGACACACAGCTCACCAGCAGCTCTGGCCACCAGTTCCTCTGTTACAGTTCAGAGTGTGGCAAATCACCTGCATGATGAAAATGATGGCCTGGGTTCAACTGTTCATTTGTTCAGTTGACTGGCCAGCCAGTCACCAGCTTTGTGACCTTGGGTAGGTCAATCAATTGACCTAGTTTCTGCCCTTAAAATGGGGTTAAAGTATTACCTCATGGGGCTGCTGTGAGGATTAAATGAGTTGATTTGTAGGCAGCACTTAGCATGTGCCAGGCTCAACAGGATGCTATCACTATTAATCCATATAAATATTAACAGCTACCATTTAGTGAGCACCTACTATGTGCCAGGCTCTGAGCTAGTTCCCCACCTACATCATGTCTTTAACCTCCAAGGTAACTTACCATGATCAAGCCCACTTTACAGATGAGGAAATAGAGGCCCTTCCCCACAGTCACAGTGCTGCCAAGTGGGGAGCCGGGAATCCACCCAGGCCTGCCTAACTCTCAAGCCCAGGATCTCAGGATCCAGGATCCGAGAGCTGCATCTTTCTGCAGGGGAAGGGGCCTGGGCCCTGCAGAATGTGTGGTTTATGGACCACAGGGATTTCTGAACCCAACTTTGGACGCATGTGTGCCTGGCATGTGCGGGGCAGGAGAAAAGCTTAGTTCCTTCCGTTGCGCCTCAGCTCACACACTCTGCAGACCCTCCTGGCGCCCACACCCAGGAGTGTTGGTTTCAGGCGACACATCGTGATGCCTGTTAAAAGCAGAGCAGGGGAAAGGAGCCCTTGAACAGTCCAAATGTGTCCCTCGCTGCGCCTGATTCTCCCAGAGCCCCGGCGCGCCCAGACAGAAGTTGTGTACACAGGATTTTAGTATTTCCTCTCCGGCTCCAGCCCCAATTTGAGGGCCTGTAAAAGCTTGAATGGCGTCCAGTGCGGCGTGGTTTGCCTAAGCTCGGCTCCCGGCGCTGAGTCAAAGCAGCCCACACAGGGACCGGGGCGCCTGCTGGGGGAGGTGGGGGGCGCCTGCGGGGGCGGGGGGAGGCCGGGGACGCCCACACCCACTCCGGGCCCAGCCGCCGCCTTCCAGCCGCCGGGGCTGGCCCTGCTGCGGCTGAGCAAACCTGGGGACTCAGGATACACTCGCGGCGGGAGGCAAGGAGGTGGTTGCATGACCCCTTTCCTCCGCCTGCACCTGGGAACCTCTCCCACCTCACTGGGATGGGGGCGGGGGGTGCTCGCTGTGGCTGGGAGGCCGCTTCAGATGTCTTCTCTGAGGCTAAGAGGCTCTTCCAGTCCCTGATTTTTAAACATGCCTCCAGCACCCCTCTCCCTGCCAGGCATCACCCAGTACAGTGCCAGACTGACCCACTGTGGGAGTCTAGGTAACTCACTCACTCTCTCTAGGTCTCAGTTCCCTCATCTGTAAAACCAGGGTGGGCTTGGGCTCCATCTCTGGCTCCTGCCATACCCAGCACCTTGGAGTCTAAGAAGATTGGGAGCCACCTGGGCGTAAATGCAGATAAGGTGCCCATGCTCTCTGGAGAGGGCAAAGGTTGGTGGGGGTGGGGAGTTTGTCTCCAGGGGCTGTGACACCATGGCACCCACAACCAGCCAGCAAGGCGAGGAGTGTGTTTCAGGGTCCAGCAGATCTAGGGGCAAGTGGCCAGGTGTGAAGGTGACAGCTGGGGAAGCTCTGAGCCCCTCACTCTCAGGAGCCTGTGGTCCCTGGCACCCTGAGCACAATGGCCTCTTGTCCACACAACCCATGGGTCAGGCAGGGCCTGGGCCTGGCACCTGAGGAATCACGGTAGGCACGGCCATGCTGCATAGCCTCTGCTCTGCAATTTCCAGATCCAAAAGCTCGGAAAACCAGCCGTACGTGCAGGTGTGTGAGCATGTGTGTAATGTCCAGGGCTAAATCTGACCTGAACAGAACTCATCTGGTGACTTGAAGTGACACGAGATAATTTTAGTCTGTATTTATCTCACTCCTTGGGAGTATTTATACCTTACATTTGTGAATATTAATTACATGAATATAAATGTATTTGATGACAGAGTCTGCCCCACATCCTGTTGGGGGAGGGAGAGTTACATAATAAACACCATATCCCTAGATAACTTTTCTAAGTCCCCTTTAAAAAAAAATACACAACTTCAAAACGTCCTGGACCCAAGGGTTTCTGATAAAAAGCTGTGGACCAGTGAAAACCATAAAAACGACAGAGCCAGAGAAATGGCAGTGGCAATGATTCAGGGGGTTCTTCATGTATTCCATGCAATGACACCCTGGGGGATGGGATCTGCTGGCCCCTCAGCCCATCAGGAACACGTTGCAGGACTAAGAGTGACTTAGGCGTTTAAATATATGAATGCTTCTGACCCCCAAAGCACATTTGCTTATGGGTGGCTGAAGGGATATATATATATATATATTTTTTTTTTTTTTTTTTTTGAGACATGGTCTCAGTCTGTTGTCCAGGCTAGAGTGCAGTGGCACGATTATGGCTCACTGTAGCCTCAAGTTCCCAGGCTCAAGCCATCCTCCCACTTCAGCTTCCCGACGAGCTGGGACAGGCGCACACCACTATGCTCAGCTAATTTTTATATTTTTTGTAGAAAAGAAGTCTCACTGTGTTGTCCAGGCTGGTCTCGAACTCCTGAGCTCAAGTGATCCACCTGCCTTCGCCTTCCAAAGTGCTGGGATTACAGGTGTGAGCCACCGTGCCCAGCCAGGATCCTTTTGGTCTCATTTTGTAGTAATTACGGATTCATAGAAAGGTGCAAAGAAATGTACAGGAAGGTCCCATGCACCCTTCACCCAGGTAATAAAGACAACTTACCCAAGGTCACTGTGGTTTCCCAAGGTCACTATGGTGGTCATAAATGCACTCCCCCCTCTCTGTCTTCCAGGTCCATGGTAAGATCACACTCAGAGCCCCTCTGAGGTGGGGCAGGGCCATGAAACTGGACCTGGCCAATTTGTTGTGAGCAGAAATTACGTGAATTTCTCCCAAATCAGGGCATTTAAATGTCATAGTGAGGCTGGACGCAGTGGCTCATGCCTGTAATCCTAGCAATTTGGGAGGCCGAGGTGGGCGGATCGCTTGAGGCCAGGAGTTTGAGACCAACCTGCCAACATGGTGAAACCCTGTTTCTACCAAAATACAAAAATTAGCTGGACGTGGTGGCGTACACCTGTAATCCCAGCTACTCTGTAAGCCAAGGCAGGAGAATCGCTTGAACATGAGAGAAGGAGGTTGCAGCGAGCTGAGATTACGTCACTGCACTCCAACCTGGGCCATCAAGTGAATGAGACGCTGTCTCAATAAATAAATAAATAAATAAATAAATAAATAAATAAATAGGAAATACCATAGTAAACCCTCCAGATCTCTTTCTTTCCCTCTGTCATGGCAACCAGCAAGTTAGAAATGGTGGCTGCTCCATCAGCCTGGGTCCCAGAGTGGGGAGAAATGGAGCAGAGCCCCAGTGAACTGACAATGGACATTCAGAGTGAATAAGAAATGTATCTTCATGTTTAAGCAATTATACTTGTAGGGGCATTTGTTACCACACATGACTCAGCTTATCACCAAGTTGGATTCCGGAAGATTCCAGGTCCTCCTCGTTCCGCAGTCAATGCGCTTTGCTAGGAGTTTTCATATGACCTTCCCATCTATTCTCAAGAGTCCTCATGGCTTACTATCACGTGCCGCAAGAAGAGACCAGATTTCCAGGAGCCCCCTCTGCTACCAGAACACCAGGCTCTAGACAGTCGCTGTCCCCAGGACCCCTGTGCCAGCTCAGCTTAGAAACGGTCAGTAGGAACTCGGTGATGGTGCTCACATCCCACTCTGCTTAGCACTAGCCACTGCCCCCACCCAGGGCCTGGATCTACTTCAGAGGGCCCCTCTAGGATGGACAGGGATGAACTGGGACCCACTGAGGCAGACACCTGGAATGGGAGTGGGGAAACACTCCCCACATTGTGAAGTGGACTTCACAGTGTCAGGTGCAGAAGGCCAGATGTCTGAATTTGTGCCATGCACCAGGAGTTCCTATGGCAGAAGAAACAACATCTCTGGCCATGTTTGGGGACACGCCTCTGCCTGTCAATATCCATTTCCCCTTCTTCCTTGTAACAAACCCAATTCATTTGGAATGGAAATGGGCCTGGTCCCACAAAGAGGCTCCACCACTAAGCATGACAAGCCTGCTTCCCAGTGCCCCAGCCCATTGCACCCAGGATTGTGCCATAAGATATAGGTGGAAGTCAGCTGGAGTCAGGGGGTGGGGTGCAAGTGTCAGGTAAACTGGTTTCCTGACAAAAGGGGACAGATGCAGCTGGTGTGGACCTCTCTTTCCACCTTTCTGCCTCTGTTTTCTTTTGAACATAGACACGATACTTAGAGTTGTACCAACCACATTGAGACCATGAGGAGAGGCCATAAGAATCTCAGAGTTGTCGAGTTACCACAGCAAAGTCAGCAACCACCGTTTACTGATTTCTTATTATGAGAAAAATGCACCCATGTGTGATTAAACTTCTAGAACCAGGTTTCCTGTTACCTGCAGCCAAACGCCTTCCTAACTGGTTCAGTGCCTAGCAGGGAGTTAGAAGAAAGGACTTCTTTTACCAACTCCTGGACTTCTCTTTCCTTATCTGAGACCACATGTCCCCCAGATCAATCCTGTCCCTAGAAATTTTCCCTGATCAATTCCGTCCTTGTAGCAGGAGGTCTGATGTAATCAACCCCACATCCTGGACCCTGATGGCCGTCTTTTGCACCTCCCACATTGCCACCAAAGTGATCTTTCCAAAACCATGGCACCCCTCTGTCAAAAAATTGTATCACTCAAATTCCTTCCCAAGCTTTCAAGGCCCTTCCCACGCTGAATTCAACTGACCTTTGCAGTTTTCTATCCCTTTACCCCTCACCAGGCAGCCCCCTCCCATGACTTCACCTCCTTCACCCCGCATCCACCATGGGCTGAAATGCTTGTTACCTCCTTTGCATGCTTCTTGCATACATTTGTGACAGCAAGTGCCATGATACTTATAATTAATTGTTTATAAATCTTTTCCTTCCAGAGAGTGTGTGCTCTGAGGACAGGGGTCAATCCTTACTCTATTTGTATGTGTGTCACCTTCTAGCATAGCCAGTACTCAAAAAAAAAAAAAAAAAAAAAAACCCAGCCTGCTGAATAAATAAAACCCCATGCTTTGGTTGTACATTGAATATTAACCTTGAGCTTCTTCTTTGGGCTCTACATGGAGTTGCTCTTCAGGTAACCTGTGAAGCTCCCCACTATAAAGAAAGGGTTTGCTCAGTTTCTTATTAAACAATATTTATTGAGCAACTACTATGCACTTGTATCAGTTAGCTATCACTGCATTCATGCTGTGTAAAAAAATATTTTTAAAAAATTCCAGTGGCATATGACCATGACCATTTATTTCTTACTTGTCTGAGGGTTAGCTGGAGGTATTACAACGTGCTATTATTACAAGCCCCACTTTTCAGGTGAGGAAACCAGAGGTGCAGAGAGGTAGAGGTAGAGTCCAATTTTGCACAGTTGATAAGCAGCAGAGCCAGAATTAAAATGCAGGAAGCCTGGCTCAAGTTGGATTCTTAACCACGATGTTGCACTGCCTCTCCATCTTGGACAGTATCCCACCTCTGTGCATGAATAACTTACTCATTAAAAAAAAAAATCACAGCCTAATATTTCAATAAATGGATGTTAATATATCATATCATATGTCGTATGTAGCTGGTCTGATATGGTTTGGCTATGTGCTCACCCAAATCTCATCTTGAATTGTAGCTCCCATAATCCCCACATGTTGTGGGAGGGTCCTGGGGGGAAGTAATTGAATCATGGAGGCGAGTTTTTCCCATGCTGTTCTTGTGATAGTGAATAAATCTCATGAGAACTGATGCAGTTCCCCCGCACACACTCTCTTGCCTGCCACCATGTAAGATGTGGCTTTGCTCCTACTTTGCCTTCCACCATTATTGTGAGGCCTCCTCAGCCATGTGAAACTGTGAGTCCACTAAATCTCTTTTTCTTTACAGATTACCCAGTCTCTGGTATGTCTTTATCAGCAGTGTGAGAACAGACTAACACCACCTCTGTGCGTCAATATTTTACTCATTTTTTTAAAACTCACAGTCTAATATTTCAATAAATGGATGTTAATATACCATATGTAGCCAGTCCCTACTGATGCATGTTTAACTTTTTCCCAGTCTTTTGCTACTATGCAATGGTGCATGAATAATTTGTGCCCCACTCATTCAGCATCTGCAAAGTGTATCTGCAGGAAAAATTCCTAGAAGTGGAATTGCTGAATCAAAATTATGTGTCTTTATAATGGTAATAGCTTTTGCTGAATTGCTTACCAAAAATCTATGGAGTATCAGTGTCTCCACACCCTCTTCCACACTGTGTGTTAGTGAGATTTTTGATCTTTAACAGCATGATGGGTGAAAAATAGTATCTCAGGGTTGTTTTAACTTGCATTTTGTTTTTACTATATATAGGTTGAAAAAATGACGCTATCTCATGGGGTTGTTGTGAGGATCAGATGTATTAAGACGATTAACCCATATCAAGTTATTAGCCAACAGTACCCAGAACTCCAGAACATAGTAAGCACTTGATAAATGTTCAGTGCTATTACTATTACATGTTATGTGAAGGTGGTGGAAGAATAAGGCACAGGGCAATATGTATAATATGCTTACTATCTGTGGGTGAAAATGAAGCAAGAATATATATACACACACATACTCATACATACATACATACATACATGTGTATATATGTACTTGTGTATATATGCATACATAACAGTCCTCAGGAAAGATATGCAAAAGTAGAAAACATTGATGCCTCTAAGGAAGGAAATGGTTGCTGGTGACAAAAGTGAGAGATTTTTCACCTCATTTCCTTTATTTCAAAATTTTTAAACCAGATGCACAAATCATTTAGTCTCAAATGTCTGTAGTTCCTGATATCCTCCTGCAGCGGGAGGGGAAGGTTCCAGCCCAATGGTTTTGGCCCCAGTCCCCAGGAAGTGGCCACAGCCCCTCTTGCCACCTTCCCACCCTTGCCTTTTGAGAGTGCCAGACTCAGCCCTGAAGACAGTTCAAAAGAAAAAGGTTTACACAAGCTGAGGAATTGAAAGGTTGGTGTTCATTCTCCCCCATCTCCCCACCTTCTCCAGCCCCTATCACTGTATCCATGCCCATCAAGGTAGAAGGAGAAAAGCCAATGCAAAAAGGAGGGAACCTGAAGCCTCTGCCATCTTCAAGACTCCCTGAGGGGTAAACAGAAAACAGTCCTGGACTTGGGTGCCCTGAGCTTCAGCCCCCCACTTGCCACTGACCTCCTGTGGAGACAAGAGCCATCACCTCCCTGGGTCTCAGTTTCCTCAGAGTTAAAAGTGTTACTGACACATAGCCTCCATCAGGGCATTTGGATTAAACGAAGTAAGAAATGTGTAGGCACAATGAAAAATACCAAAGTGTGATGCTGGTGAGGCTTCCAGAATGTAAGAGTAGAGTAACAGGCAGTGCTCTGGAGCTGTCACCAGAGAGGGGTGTCTCTTGGTGTCACTGCCGGTGCCACTCCACGGGGCACCTGCTGCCAGCATAGACTTCCAACCCAGGAGGACCTCCTCTCATTCAAGAGAATGAATGAAACACCTGCCCATGCACTACCAGATGTCACACAGTCACTGTATAGAGAATGAAGACAATGATGCAGGAAAAAGAAGTCAACTCCACGTTTAGTAAGTGTCTGCAGGAATTTTGCAGAATGCATTAAAACATCAACCTTTGATGAAACCCATGGATTAAAAACTTACGTGCTCAGCCATTAAAAGGAAGGAAACTCTGACCCATGCTACGGCATGGGCGAGCCTTGAAGGCATTAAGCTAAGTGAGCCAGTCACAGAAAGACAAAGATTATATGATTCCACTTAGATGAGATATCTAGGATAGGCAAAGTCATAGGCACCAGAAGTAGAATAGAGCTGCCAGGGGTTACAGAAGGGAAATGGGGAATTATTGTTTGATACCTTCTGAGTTTCAGTTTGGGGTGATGAGAAGTTCTGGAGATGGGTAGTAGTGATGGTTGTACAACACTGTGAAAGTACTTAATGCCACTGAATTATAAACTCAAAAATGCTTGAAATGTTAAATTTTATGTTATATATTTTTACCACAATAAAAAATTGTTCCCTCCAAAAAAAAAGAAGAAAAAAATTCCCCAACTTAATGCTTAAAGCAAAATTTGAACAATCACCATAGCAGATACTGAACTAGTTTGGAAATAAGAGCCCTGAAATAAACATTCAATCCCAAGACCAGCAGTTGTGGGCATGGAGCAGTGTGGAGAGCTGAAGGGAGCAGCAGGGCCTGTCAGAAGAGGGACCCACCAGGTCCAAGCAGACATAGTCTCCTGGCCACGCTGTTTGAGGTTCCCATCAGTTAATGAGGAGCCACTGGGCAGTGAGACTAGAAGCCACTGTGTAATTTTTTTTTTTTTTTTGAGATGGAATCTCACTGTGTTACCCAAGCTAGAATGCAGTGGCACAATATCAGCTCACTACAACCTCTGCCTTCCAGGTTTCAAGCCATTCTCTTGCCTCAGCCCCCCGAGTAGCTGAGATTACAGGTATGCACCACCACACCTGGCTAATTGTTGTATTTTTAGTAGAGACGGGGTTTCACCAGGTTGCCCAGGCTGGTCTCAAACTCCTGACCTCAAGCAATCTGCCACCTCAACCTCCCAAAGTGCTGGGATTACAGGCATGAGCCACCGTGCCCGGCCACCACTGTGGAATCTTTATGGTCGTGTAGATCTAAGTCTGCATAAGCAATGTCACAAAATGTGTATGGTTCTCATGTTACATTGTGATGTCACTCATGCTAAAATGGATCCTTCTTAATGGATACTTCATATAGCCCTGATTAAGCAAAGGGGAGGACACATCTAGCGGATTGCCTGGGTCGGGTGAACCTCACGTCTCAGTCCATTTGAGTTGTTGTGACACGGTACCATAGGCTGTGTGGCTTCTAAACAACAGAAATGTATTTCTTGAAGTTCTGGAGTCTGGAAGGCTGAGCTCAGGGTGCCAGCATGGTCAGGTGCTGCTGAGGCCTCTCCTGGGTTACAAGCTGCCCTCTTGAGTGGTGTGCTCACACAGTGAAAGAGGGTGTGAGAGGTCCCCAGGGCTCCTATGAATCCCATTCATAAGGGCCCCACCCTCATAACCTCATAACCTCTGAACAGCCTCACCTCTGAGTACCATCACATCGGGGTTAGAATGTCAACATATGAATTAGGCGGGACACAAATATTCTGTGCATAACACCTAGCCATTAAAATAGACATTCTACTCTTCTGAGTGGGCGACATCAGGAAAGCTCCAGTCCCATACCTCCTAATAGAATTCTGTCCTCAGGAGGCTTAGTTTGATTTGGGTGTGTGACCCATGACTGTTCTCAGGGAGAAATGATGTTATTAAGCACTGTCCACCTCTGTGCTGTTGCCACCTCTGTTCCTGAACAGACAGAGCCTGAGAAGAGAAGGAGGTTGGGATACAGACACAGCTCAGGGGGAAGAGAGCTGGAGTCAGAAGCAAACTGTGAGTAGTTCCCCAAGGCCGGGAGGAGGGTTTGCTCTTGTTGTTTGCAGAATCAGTCCCCTGCACAGGCAAGGGGAATGATCACCAACACCTAGAGAAAGCCCGACCACTTGTAGTACCTGCCACCTCATCGGCCAAGACCTGACATACCCCTCAGAGCATGAGTGTCCCATGGCCTGATTAAGGAGAGCAGCATATGTTAAAAGTACTAAGCCACATCTCACTTTGGAGAATGTATTCGTTGGGATAAAATTTGGCTGTCATGACAGAGACCCAAAGCCCCCCAAACGTTATGCCCATCAGAGCACACAGAGAAAATTATAATAATTGTGTAGCTCACAGGGGTAAAAGAATAAGGCTGTGTCTTAGTTCTTTCAGACTGCTAAAACAAAATACCATAAATTGGATAGCTTATAAACAGAAATTTATTTCTCACAGTTCTGGAGACTGGGAAGTCCAAGATCAAGACACTGGCAGAGTGGTGTCTGGTGAAGGCCTGCTTTTAGTTCATAGATAATGTCTTTTTGCTGTGTCCTCATATGGTGGAAAGGGAAAAATCTCTGGTCTTGCTAGTCCCTTATAAGGGCACTAATCCCATTCATGAAAGTTCCACCCTCATGACCTAATCACCTCCTAAAATCATCACATTGGGAATTAGGTTTCAACATATGAATTTTGGAGAGACACAAACATTCAGTTCATGGCAGGCTGCTTACATGCAGAAGCAACTGGCCCTGAGACAAAGGGGATCAGTAGCTTCATACACCTGCAACCCACTGACAACACTCCAGGAAGGCCCAACATTGGTTGGGAAACTCTGGCTTAATTAATATAGACGTTCATGTTCCTCTCAGGTAGAAGTCTGAGTTGTTATGCTGACCCTGTCCTATGAAGCCATCAAGGGCCCAGACCCCCTCTATGTTGTTGCTCCTCTATCCCTAGCATGTTGCCCTTATCTGCAAGATCCCAGATGGCACACTGCACATCTACTTTCCATCCAGATAAAGGGTAAAGGAGAAGGGAAGACCAACCCATCCTTTTAAGGGCATGTATCAGTTGTCTATTATTGCAAAACAATTACCCCAAAACTTGGTTGTTTAAAACAATAAACATTTATTATCTCAGTTTCTGTGGGTCGGGAATTCAGAGTTTACAGTCAAGATGTCATCCAGCATCACAGTCACCTGAAGGCTGGTTGGGGGGTTAAGGACTTGCTTTCAAAATGGCTCACTCACATGACTGTTGGCAGGAAGCCTCGGTTCTTTGCCACATGGGTCTTCTCTCCACAGGACTGCTCCTACGTTGTCCTCATGACATGGCAGCTGATTTTCCCCAGAGTAGATGATAAAAGAGACAGAGAGCAAGAAGGAAGCCAACTGCCTCTTCGATTCAACCTCAGGTGTTCATTGCTTCTACCACATTCTGTGCATTAGAAGCAAGTCACAAAGTGCAGGCTATGCTTAAAGGAAGGGAATTAAGCCTCCGCCTAAATGAAAGGATTGTCAAATAATTTATGGCCATATATAGAACTACCTAGCACAGGGCACATCCAGGCAGTTGTACACATACCTCTTCTGCTTGCACCCATTGACTAGAACTCAGTCCCACAGCCATACAGGGCCCCATGGGAAGCTGAGATACGTTGTCTTCATTGTAGTAGCTGTCCACACAACTAGAAATTGGTGATCTATTACTATGGGAGAGAAATGGGAAATGAATAACATTTCTGCCTCAGAGGAAGCAAAAACACAGATATGCTAGGAGGGAAAAAAAAGAATCCTGTGGAATATAATTTACATTCTAGGAGAAGAAAACATGTTTTTTCATCATTGACATTCTTGAAAATGCTCATGACATATAGTTGAATGAAAAATGCAGGTTGAATAGAGCATGACGCCATTTATGACAATGTGCATATGTATATCTCAATGAGTGTGGAGGCAGAGAGGTGCCTGGAAGGATGTTCACCAACACAGTCACTGTGGTTATCTCCAGGTGATTAGATTATTGGTGATTTCCTCATATATTTCTATGTCACTTTTCTATATCATTTACTGTTTCTCAAAAACAAACAAACAAAAAAAAACCAGAAAAAGCGGTAAAAATATTTCTTCCTATTCTTTCTAATCAATGCCACCTCCCTGCCAACCCCAAGCCAACCTAGAGGAAGAAGATTGATGAGGAATTCCTGGCATTGTGCAGTGAGTCTGGCTAGTGAACCTGTCAGCTCCGAGTCATGCCAAGCGCAGGGCAGGCAGGTGGGGCAGGGCCAGGGACCTGGTTAGATAGTCAGGATGTGCCAGTGAACACAGCATCGGGGCATGAAGTCACAGCTGGGACCATGTGAGTGGAGAGGGCTTATGCCAAAAATCATGAAAGAAGAGGTCAGAGGCTGGAGAGTCAGCCCAAACAGTGAGAGTGGCCAAGGTGTGGCATTGGAGGGGATGTTTCAGGGTCCAGGATCCACATGTTGGCCCTGAATGTCAATGATGAAAAAAACATGTGGACCTTGCACCAGGGCCAAGCATTAGGCTGAGCACAATGTTCCCATTTCCAACAAGACCCCAGGGCTGGGAGGAGAAGAGATTCCAGAAAGCTGTGCTCTGTATAAGAGATGGGAGCCAGTGCAGGTTGAAAAGACCCCAGGTGCCTCTCCCACCCCCAGGGCATGGCTAGGCAGGAGGAACCAACTGGATTGCAGCCCCAACATGGCCACAAGGGCTGCCAGGGAGCCTGTTGCTGCCCCAGCAAGAGAGTTCGCTGCCAGGGCTGACTGCGCTGCCCCCTGCTCAGGCAAGGATGGTGACTGGGTTTAATATCGCCTGCCAGCTCTGATCTGTGAGCAGTAGCTCCCTGGACTATGGGGCTGAGAAAGATTCTAAGGCTGAGCTGGAGCTTAGGAGGAACTGCTGAAGTGATTAATTAGTGATGTCTGCCAAGGCACAAAAAGGAGGGTATGTTAGCCCAAGTGCCACCATTCCAGCAGGCACTCTTTTTCCACTAGGGGTTCACCCTCACCTCTTCTCCCCCCACTTGTCTGCCTTCCATTGCAAGGAAAACTTCCATGTAAGAAAAATTACCCACAATCCTGTGTTTTCATTCTGGCCATTCACTGCTAGAGTTTTCTGCATACAGAGAGCCTTTTTTTTTTTTTAATTTTTTTTATTATTATTATACTTTAAGTTCTAGGGTACACGTGCATAACGCACAGGTTTGTTACATATGTATACTTGTGCCATGTTGCTGTGCTGCACCCATCAACTCATCAGCACCCATCAACTCGTCATTTACATCAGGTATAACTCCCAATGCAATCCCTCCCCCCATCATTCTCATCAGAAAGTACATCCTAACTGTAAATGTTTTTCCACAAGGGTTTTCCTATGATTGTTTTTTAATATCCTTTTTTAAAAAGTAACACAAGATCGTTGTAGAAAGTACAGAGTACCAACAAGAAAAAAAAAAAAACCTTAAAACCTTTCATTCTAAAACCCATAGAGGACCCCAGAGCCTGCCAGACAGTAGCAGACCAGGAGGGTCCTTATACTAGAGCAATAGCGCTGGGAATGGCCATAAGTATCAGAATTACCTGGGATGCTTTAAAAAAAAATGCAGATTACCTCTTACACACATGTTAGAAAACATCAGTCCTCCCCTACCCACCTCCCCTGTAAAAACAAAAACGGGCAAAGGCTATAATAAACACGACAATCCACAGAAACATAAATTCAAGTGGTCAATAAACATGAACAATGTTCTCTGTTAGGCAGGAAAATGATAATTAAAACAATGAGATGCCTTCCCTGCTTCCCTAGAAGACTGGCAAGAACTTAAGTGTGATAACATCCAGCACAGGCAGAGAGAAATGGGCATGAATTGCTACAACCTCTTGGGAAAGTAATCTGGAGTTGTTTATTAAAATTAAAAATACTCTATACATACACTGGACAGAATAACCACACTTCCAGGATCTAGTCTACAGAAGTCAAATCACCAGGACATAAAGATACATGTACAAGTACACTTAATGAAGCACTCATCCATTTGCACAACAAATATTTGTTCATCAGCTACTAGGGACTGAGGACAGCATTCCTCATTCCAACAAGCCCCAAGGGGGCACTGTTTAGACACAAGGGATACAGTGGTCAGCAAAACAAAAACCCCTGCTCCCATGAACTTTATGGTCTAGAAGCAGGTGATAGTGTTTTCAAACTGACATAGCGTGGCAGTGGGTGATGAGTACTACGGAGAAAATGAAGCAGGAGAGAGAGGGCTAGGGGAAGTAGGGGAGAATTGCAATTTAAAATAGAGCCATTGGCTGGGCGTGGTGGCTCACACTTGTAATCCCAGAACTTTGGGAGGCTGAGGCGGATGGATCACTTAAGGTCAGGAGTTCGAGAACAGCCTGGCAAACATAGTGAAACCCCATCTCTACTAAAAATACAAAAATTAGCCAGGCATGGTAGCACACACCTATAATCCCAGCTACTTGAAGGCTGAGGCAGAAGAATCACTTGAACCTGGGAAGTTGCAGTGATCCAAGATTGAGCCACTGCACTCCAACCTGGGTGACAGAGTGAGATTCTGTCTCAAAAAACAAACAAACAAACACACAAACAAACAAATAAATAAATAAAATAGAGCCATCATAGAAGGGCTTGCTAAGAAGGTGGTGTTCGATCAGAGAACTGAAGATAATGAGGGAGTGAGCCAAGCGGATACTGAGGAAAGCATTCCAGGCAGGGGAAACAGCTGATGCGAAGGCCTAATGCAAAGGGTGGCTGGATTTGGTGTGTCAAAGAACCACACAGATGACGACAGCAGTGAAGGTGAGGTCAGCAGGTGGTGCGGGGCCTTGAAGGCAAGGACTCAGCTTCGCTCTGGGTGATGCAGATAGGAATATCTATTGTGATAGACAGAGCGATATCTGCTCCTATCCATCTCTGGGATACAGACAGGAAATGGAAGTCAGCAGCCTATGAAGGGCACGATCCTGAGTGAGTGGGGAGCCCGAGGACTGAGCCCTGGGGTGTGACAACAGGCAAAGGGGGCCTGGAAGGAGCAGCCAGAGAAGCAGGAGACAAACCAGGGAGACAGAGCTGCAGAGCCAGTGAAGACAGCGTCTCAGCAGGGGGGAACGGGCTGCGCCGATGCCTGACACATCCAGTCCAGTGAGGCCTAAGGCTCAACCCGTGGAGTCAGCACCATGGACACCCTGAAGAGACCAGCTCAGGGGAAGGACGTGGATTGCTGCTGGTGGGCACTTGAATAAGCCCCTCAGGGAGGAGAGTGGGAAGGACCTCTGAGAGCAGGGACGGCAGCTGACAGGCCCGGGGCAGCAGCTGCGGAGGGGCAGCTGTGTTTCTCCGGAGAACAATGGGGGACCCTGTGTCCTTGAGCTCCAAGGCGGGCGCCTCTCTCCCAGAGCCAGGAGGAAAGCGGATCCCTGCGTTAATTAAGTCTCATCAGCAGCAAGGCAGTGCTTGCCAAGGTCCTGCCTCTGAGGAAGCACTGGGCAGCAGGGACAGGCGCTGGCTCCTTGGGAAAGTGCTCAGGCCTGGGAGGAAATGAGCCCTGCCTAAGGTCCCGGCCAGAGGAAGGCCACAGCCCTGGGAGGGGCCCAGAGGACCTGGGCAAGGACAGGCTGACCGAGGCCAGTGCTGAGGGAGAAGGCAGACAGAATGAAATGTCTCTGCCTGCCTTTTTGTGGATGATGCCCAGTGGGGCAGGGCTGGCTCTAAACGCTGGGTTAAGACTGGAAATTCCTTAGATATTTAACTCAGTCTGTTGTTGAATGAGCAGATATTATCCTGTCCGTCTCTGGGATAGAGACAGGCATTGGAAGTCAGCAGCCTGAGTGGGGAGTCCTGAGGACTGAGCCCGGGAGTGTGACAACAGGTGAAGGGGGCCTGGAAGGAGCAGCCAGAGAAGCAGGAGCCAAACCAGGGAGATGGAGGCGCAGAGCAAGTGAAGACAGTGTCTCAGCAGGCGAAAGGGCTGCATCAGTTAGGTACCTGGAAGAGGCTTGAGTCATCATCTCTTCCAACCACTTTTTACAAAGGGAGAAACTGAGGCTCAGGGAAGGGAGCGACTTGCCCTGGGTCACACAGCCGGTGAGTGGCAGGGCCAAGAACCAGCACAAGGGCCCTTGGCACCCTGTGACCACCTGCGGGCCAGACGGTGCCTAGCAGATGTTGCTGCCACTGGAATCCACGCACTGAGGAAAGCAGCTGAGGCAGAATGGGCCGGGATAGAGCGGCGAGAGCCGAGAGAGGGCTGGCTCTGAGAGGGTTGTACTCTGTGGGGAGGAAAGGGGGTCCTGAGGACAGGCCTGGCTCAGTGGGAAACAGAGATGAAGCTCTGCAGGGAGGCAGGCCTCAAGGTAGGCTCAGGACCTGGGGCTGGGGGCTGCAGGCAGGCCCTGGGAGGAATGGACACTGCCACCTTGTGAGCGAGACATTCACTTCGATCGCTCCGAAAGGCTTTGGGTTGGAGAAGCGCAGTACTTCTCACTGTGCGCTCCGTCTGGTTCCAGCTCCTTAGCCATTTTGTGCCCAGAGCATACATCCTAATTCAGACTTCCTTCCCACACCTGACTCTGCTGGGCTCTGCAGGATAACCCCAGGGCTGGGCTGGGCTGGGCTGCGCTGAGGTGGGCAGGACCCCGCAGCCCCTCACCAGGGCAGAGAATCGCGAACAGCTTTTCTAGCCCAGGCCGGCAGCGCTGCATCAACGCAGGTCCTGAGGGCCGTTCTGCCTGGGGCAGATGACCAGACACACTCACCACCTTCCAGGAGTGCACGACAGAGCCGGGAAGACAGATGGAGATGCAAGGAACCAGGCCACGGGGGACACAGGATGTGTCCTGGGAAGCCCAGGCACAGGGAGGTCTGGCCAAGGTCAAGGGAGCTTTAGTTGAGCAGCAGGTTTGAGGTCTGGGGAGAGGAGCTTTATCCAGATTTGAAGGGCGAACCCCCGTTTATTTGTAATTCCTCTAGAGATGCTGTGTTGTTTTGTTTAACAACTCTGGAAGGTCTTTGCTCTTTCAAATAATTCTCTGGCTCAGAAGAAAATCTCTCAGGAGGGGAAATACAGCTGCTCCAGCGAGAACAGGGAGGGTCCTCGGCCTCCGGGGGCAGTAGAGCCAGCGCGGGGAGTTTTAATCTGACCCTGAATGCCAGCATTGGGGCAGGACAAAGCAGTGTGAGGCCCAGGTGGGAGACTGCCAAGCCAGGAGCGACCTCAGAGGTTACAGGCATGGAGTGGAGGATCAGGCCAAGCTGGAGACAAGGCCTTCGGGTTCCTAGAGGGGCCCATGTTGTCCACGTGGACAACATGGAAGCTGGACTCTGGGCGTCTCCTCACTTGTCTGAACTGGGGTTCTGGGCCCCCTAACCCATTAATCCCCAGCATGCCTGCCCGCTAGAAAGGGGTCTCCGTGGGAGGTGCTGACAGGGAAGGGCAGGGCAGTTGTTCAGAACAGCGTGTCCAGTTCCTTGTAGGAACAGAACCTGTGAGGCTGCCAAAAGGGGCCAGGGCCTCCCGGGCAACTGCTCCCCTCAAACTTGGCTCCTCTCCAGCCCTGTTCTCAAAACCAGGGATGGCAGCCCTGACAGATGGCACCAACACTGAGCTGTCAGCCTTCCCAGCAGGCCCCACAACCCAGCAGGACCAAGTGTCCTATGGGGTTTAGAGAACAAGGCTAGCCCTGGCTTTCCGCCCAGGGCTAACCACTGACCACCACTCCCCAGGTACCTCCCAGATAGCTTCCCCACTCAGGGCTTCAGCCTTTGCCTTAAGTTTAGAGACTGGGCTGATTGAAGGCCTTCTGTCAGTGCCTGGGGCAACCGTGTGGGTAAGAGCATGAACATCCTGGGTCCTTCTAAATCCAAACATTCTAGTGGCTCCAAAAACCAACAGTGCCCAGACTGTGTTCTGGGGACCTTTCCTGGTGTCCCATGAAGAGAAGGATCCCTGAAATAAAGGATAAGCATTCTCTGTCAACAGAGATGTGATCTGTTCATACAATGGAGCATTGTTCAGCCATGAAAAGTAATGAAATTCTGACACATGCCAAGACGCAGATGGACCTTGAAAACATTATGCATAGCAAAATAAACCAACAGAGAAGGACAAATATTGTGTAATTCCACTTATATGAAGCACCTAGAATAGGTAAGTTCATAGAGACAGGAAGTAGAATAAAGGTTATCAGGTCTGTGGGGAGGCGAGGAAGGAGAGTTATTGTTTAATGGGTACAGAGTTTTTGTTGGCTTGAAAACGTTTGGGGTATAGACAATGGTGATGGTTGCACACATTATGAATGTATTTAACGCCACTGAATTGTACAGTTAATGGTCAAAATGCTAAATATTATTTTATGTATATTTTACCATAATAAAATTTTTTTAAAGGATAAGTGTTCATAAAAGTTTGAGAGGCACTGAGTACAAAAAGTTAAATGAGATTTTCTACTGCAGGACTTTTCAGAGCCTTTAGGAAAAGGATATATTACATTGTGGTCCTCAGTGGACAGGATCATTGAATCAGTTGCTCTTAGACAGCCTAATCTTATTCATCTTAGAGCTGCTCCCCAGATTACAATATTGGACTTCCTCGACTGCCTCCCACACCAGGACCTGTCCAGAAAAAGCACTTGAATCTTCATCAAACCTCTTGTCCTGATTTTTATTTAGGAAATAAAGGTCAGTGTAGCCATCTCAAAGCATACTAAAAATAAAGAAATAAATAAACTTGTTGTTTTTGCTCTATTTTCTTCTCCAAAAATAGAAATTCCTTTCCTGGGACTTAGAAGCATTTTTGAGTTCTTTATTTAAAAAAAAAAAAAAGTGTGTGTGTGTGTGTGTGCGCGCGCGCGTTTGTGTGTGTGTGTATCATGTGCATGTGTGTGCTTGCCAGAGGGGAATTCTCTAGAAACTTCTGGTTGTGGTGCTGGAAATGAAATCCCAAAGGATGAAAGCACGTTGTCTGTGGGCCAGATGGCTTTGGAGGTGGTTGGGGGCATGGGTTTGGCTCTGCCGGTTTCTTGGGGAGGGGGCAGGCTCTGTCCTGGTCTCACTCCCTGCTGTGTGGCCCATCTGCTGCCTTTGGACAAGCCTTGGTGACAGGAGAGCCTGGGGAGAGGCTGGCTGGTCCAGGGCGGTGCATCTTTCCTCCCGGAGGTGAGATCTTGGATACTTGCTCGGCCAAGGGTAGGTGAGCGCCCTCACCAGCTGCTGTATTTGCTCATAGTCTATCCATTAGCCACCATATTGGTGGTGATGGGCATGGAGTGGGGCAGGGGAAGATGTTAGAATGAAGAAAAAATACTAGATTTAAGTGCCAGCTGTGGGACAACCTCGGGTGAGTCACAGCCCAGAAATGTAGCACCAGGGAGTGAAGCCAGAGGGGAAAAAAGTTACAAATGCCGGAAACATGATGAACCTGTCAAAAATACATGAAATTAGCTGCGTAAGTTAGGAAGTAAAAGGCAAGGTCCTGTTTGTTTTTTCACACGTGTAAGCATTTAAAAAAATTCATCAGGAATGGAAAAAATAATTCCTCTCCACACACTGCCTTGGGTGAGGGACATTTTGGGGAAATCGAGGAAAGGTGTCTGTGTTCTCTTGAGGGCCACAAGGTAGAGAGAAGGAAGCAGCCTTAGGGGGCCCCTGAGCAAGAGATGAATTCAGTAGACCCCAAAGATCAAAGCCAAGGAAGTAAGTCCCTCGAAAATCCTCAGAGACATGGGCAATGCTGGCTGGCTTCCCACTGAACATGGTGCCCGGGAGTGGAGATGTTCTTATTTACATGTGAAAAAAGATGAGCTCCGGGAGCAGAAAGGCAACCACTGAGGTTGTTGCTGTCAGGTTAAGTAGGGCCTCTCCGTCCGCTGATTGAAAGAACTAGAGTTCCCCAGGGACCCAGGCGCTAGGCGGGACACAATGACGGGTAATATTAGGACAAAAAGGAACTGTTTCCTTTGCAGCAAACATTAAGGTCAGAAAGAATCTTGTTTCATGGGCAGCCAGAGAGAAGGACACAGGGCCATGGCTGAGGAAGAGGGGCTGTTAGTGATTAACGATATCTGAGGATGGGATTCGGCCACCACCTCCAGAGGGCCAAGCTGTGGGCATGCCGAGACCTGGTGGTGACAGGGAGATATTGTGGACCTGGAGGGCACATGAGACCATCATGATGGGCAGCTAAGGAGCCTGGGCTGTAGTCTGGAGGCGATGGGCCCAGGGAGGAAGTTTGGAAATAAACCTCAATCAGCCATGGCAGAGGCAGGGTTGGAAGGGACAGACCATTGACAGGGAGGCCAGTCAGGAGGCAGCCACATGGCCCGTGAACAACAGTGAAGGTGAACTCCTGACATAGCCTCAAACACGCCATGCTGGGGTGGCCCGAGGAGGCTGGCCCACTCCAGGGAGGCCACGGGACCAGGGCGGCAGAAGGAGCTCATCTCTCCAATTGATTAGTAGTAACTGCTTGGAGCATTGTCTGGAGCGGAATTCAGGCAGCGTGGGAGCCCCTCCAGAAAAACAGCCACTGTTGGTTAGTGATGTCCGAGGTGGGGCTGTAAGGAGGCGACGTTCACTCATTCATCTCCACATTCAACAACCGTTCGTTCAGAGCCTGTGTGCCGGCACGTGTGCCGCGATGCTGTCCTCCATTCACTCATTCATCTCCACATTCAACAACCGTTCCTTCACAGCCTGTGTGCCAGCACCTGTGCCGCAATGCTGTCCTCTTCACTCAGCTCTCAAAGGCTCGGCCACATAAACAGCAAAAAGTCCATGGCCAGGCTTCTCTCGGCTCTAAGCCCCTCTCCCTTCAAGCCTCTCCAAAGCCATATAAAAGATCACCTGGCCCGGGTCCTGTTTTCTCCGGGTCTTGAACAAATTAGATGCTTCAGAGTTATTTGTGGAAGGAAGAAAACAAAAATGAGTGAATTACCACATTTTCCATGTTTTATTCATTCATTCAGCAAAGAAACCAATATATACACTTAGCAAGAAGGCCCTTTCAAGGATTGGGGGTTGAATTAGATCCAAACTTTACTCTCCAGGAATTTATAGTACCATCTGAGATTAGACACATACCCACAGTTCTGGAAAACACTGCCATTGTTTGTCCAAGTTCCTCGGGGTGCCTGGCTTCAGAGAGGTAGGCATAATTTGTCTGGGGTCTGGGTCACCAGAAGGGAGACACGTGGGACAGCAAAACCCGGGGGCAAAGGGTGAAGCCAGCCCCTCCCCACAAAGCAGGGACCCTGTGCCCCACTGTCTTCCTGGAACCATGAAACAGAAAGCAGCTGTGAAGGTGTCAGGGCAGCAAGAGGGCAAGAAGAGAACGACGACGGTACAAATCCACTCGAAGGGTGTCCTTGAAGATGTCTGAGTCTTGCTGTTTGTTGCCTGGACGGCTGGCAGTGACCACTTCGTGGCTCAGGAAGCAGCATAGGAGGGATGCAGGTGTAACCCCAACTCCAGCCCCCAGCCGGCTTCCCATGGCTGACCACAGCGCGGCCCCTGTCTTATCCTAATTAGCTGCACCTGTGCCTCTATCCAGGCTCACCGGCAAGCTCTTGAGCAGAGTTCTGTTTGTACCTGCACATGGCAATGCTACCCAGTTCCCGGCCCCTGGGACCTGCCTACTCATGCCTCCGCTAGCGGTGAGAAAGGGGAATTTGGTGGAGGTGGAGAAATCCAGAAAAAAGAGAACAGCACAGAGCCTTGAAGGATGTGGCCATGGAGACAGGAAGAAGCATGGTGTGGGGAGATGGACACTTGCTCAAAACCTCATCTCCAGAACTTAACCCTCTCTTCTGGGATAGTCTCAAGCCAGACCCAGGAAGCAGTACAGTCTGTGGGCAGTCTTTGGAGAGTCTTGCAAAGCTTGGCCTGTGAGCTGAGATCTCCAACTCCCAGAGCCATTCTTTCTGGTTTTGTCTTGCAGAGAGCAGGAGGCTGGCACACACGCATGAAGATGGGTGTGCACACTTGGGGCTTCATGCAGACACACCCATGAAGATCTTTCGGGCCCCTGGAGAGGGTCCCCTCATCCCTTTAAGGCCTATGCCTGGTGACTCAGAGCAGACAAGGCAAGGAGAGTGTGCAGGTGACTCTGTGACCACAAACCAGAGGCTGGACTGCAAAGCGCTTTCACAGGCCCCATGAGGGCAGCTCCTCGTCATTTATATTTTGCTGAGGGTCTTCTTGAATGGCTGCCTGCATAAAACTGTTTAGAGGATTGCTGGTGGAATCTGAATCTATCTGAAAGAGAATTCCGTTTTCTGGAAATGTACACGAGTGTGTGTGTGGGTGTGCATGCGCCCATGAGAGGGAGTGTGCGTGTGTGTGCATATGAACACAAGTTGCTGTGCTGGAGAGGAAGCTGGGAAAGGAGAGGAGAGCGTGCATTTAGTCATCCACATACATACATATGTGTACACACACATGCATTCACCCACAGCCTGTCTCCCAAATCCATGGCTCCAAGTCACTTTCTTTTCGTAGACCAGACCTCACTTAGACCAGCAGCTTCAACTTTGCCTGCACATTAAGATCATTTGAGGAGCTTGTAAAAATTCCAATGACCAGGCCACACCCTAGACCAATACCTCAGAATTTCTGGAGATGAAATTGGGCATCAATACTTCATATCAATATGTAATAGTCTCCTTTGGCGATTCCAATTTCCTGCCAGCGCTGAGTGCTCCTCTGCCTAGAAAGCCCTTCTCCTACTCCCCTGCTCAGAAAGCTTCTACTCACCCTTTAAGACCCAAGTCCCATGGCTACTTTCCAGGAAAATCCTTCCTGAGAACCTCCCCAGGAGTTAGTTCTTCCTTTCCTGAAGCTCCCAACAACACCTTAGTCATCTGAATGTAATCATAATTATTTGCTTGTCTACCTGTCTGTCCCACCCTCCGTACAGAACCCGGAACTCCATGATGCCACGCACTACACTAGATCCATCTCTTCATTCCCCCTGCCTGTCTTAGTGTCTGACAGGCAGCTGGTCATCAATGACGCTTCAGAATGTAAGGGAAGTATGTAATGAAGTATGTATGCAGGAGGGGGATGGGAGGTGGAGGATGGGCTGTTTCTGGGTGGTAAGGCCATGAGTCTGCTCCCTTGGCAGCAGAATGGAGTACACTCCCTTTAGTAATAGAAAGCGTCCTCTATGTCAACAGTTAGATGCTGGTCGGTCCACATGTCCTGCTTCCTTAGGAAGTACCGTCAGGGTTACTCAGAGGCTCCGAGGGAAAACAGAGCGGTGCTGTTATCTGTGCCAGGTCACAGGGTGACTGAACCTTCCTAACGGACCCTCCTGGCCCCATTCCATGCCCACTCTGTCCAGTCTGCATCCAGAGCACCTTTGCTCTGAGGAGTGCTCAGGGCCACCTGGGTCCCCTGTTTCTGTGCCAGTCCAGGGATCCAGGACAGCATGGACACTACGGTCCTCGGTAAAGGGCCAGCCTGAGAAACACTACTGCAAGGGGGGCTCCCTGCAGCCTGCCCAGCCCAGCCCAGGAGTCAGGCAGCACAGACGAGAAAGTGACACTGGTGAAACCAAGGGACAAACTGTGTCCTGCATGGCTGCAGCCTCTGGTCCCCTCCTATCCCCCTTTCCTTGGCAAGCCCTGTCCCTTCTGCCTTGATAGTGCTCTCCTATTTTTTATCTTATCACCCCTTCCCCTAGTCCCAGTGGGCCTTTATTGTCCCTCCCTTAGGCCCACTGAGGTGAAGCAATGTGACAAGGCCACACAGAGACTTCGGGCTGGGACTGGTGATGGGGCTGGAAAAGGTTTGAGAGCACAGGATTTGAAGTGAGGCCATCCTGATTCAACAACTGGCTCTGTCACCAACTGGCCCTGTCTCCTTGGGGCCTCAGTTTTCTCATCTGTGAAATGGGGTTAATAATAGGGGCCCCCATCTCATAAATACATGGTGCAGAATGAGTGCAGTGTGGACAGAGAGGGCTCCTCATGTGTTCCTGACCAGGCCTCCTGGTCACTAGTCCAGGCTAAGACTACTGTGAGAACCACCCTTCACCCCCTTCCACACACAGACACACACACTCTCACCCACACAGCACTTGCTCCTGAAGGGCTCTCAACCTGTCGCTAGAGACCGACCCCTCCCTCACACTCCCCAGCCGATGACCAGCCAAAGTCCTGGTCACCCACAGAGTCCACTCGACACAAGCATTTTCTTGACATCTTAGGGCTTTTACTTCAATTTGAAGCAGATGGTTGAGCACAGACGTGAACAGCTTTGGCCATTTGAGCACAAGGAAGGGGCAGGCCTTGGCTTTGAACACGCCCCCCTGCTCCCATCGTCCACATACTGGCCCAGTCCCCTGGTCCCTTCCTCCTCTGCCCCTGCACACCCTGTAACAGACCACCGTCCTCCAAGTGGGGCTCCATCTTGCCCAGTAGGACGGCTCCAGCCAACCCAGCCTCTACTCCTTCCTCAGGCCACGGGCAGGGTAAACAAGAGAAAAACTCTTCCTGTCCATGGCAGGGCCCGCTCATGGTGCTGGCTGCCTGGGATGGGTCACGGTGAGGGAAGGCTGGCTAGGGGAGCAAAGACCCGTAGGTAGCTGCCCTGGTGCAAGTCCCTGGTGTAGGGAAGGGAGTAGTATTGCTTCTCTCCCTGCTTACTCCCTTCTGGTGATGCTCAGGGCCCAAGGAGCCTGGACCCAGGGGACACTGAGAACTGGGGCCGGCGGCCTGGGCAGCCAACGAAGGGGAAACAGTGGGCAGGGAACTCAGGCCCCACTCCTGGCCCTGCCCAGGCACCCCAGCCTCCCTCTCACAGCCCCTAAGACTTGTCTTGCACTCAGTCAGTGCAAGGCCTGGTGGAGAGAGAGCACCAGGTCAGAGGGCCCGGTGCCCCAGGGCTCATCAAATGCCCATCCCTTCCATGAGCTCCTGGCAGAACCGCTTACTCATCTTCGGCTTGAGATGGGGCTCAGGCAACAGGAGGAGCAAAAGTCACAGAGCAACGGTGTGGCTTTTCGCTGTGGGGTTTCATCACCCCATTTCCTTCAGTGTCTCTGTCGAATCTTTGGCAACGAATTTCTGCAGCTGGACAGTGGGCCTTGGGCTCTGAGTGAGTGGGGGACTGAGCTCTCCCCTCCCCACCAGGCAGAGGGCAAAGTGCGAAGCAGCCTCGGAGTGGCTGGGTGAGGGCGGAGGGGAGAGGGAGGCAGACGTGCTCCGATCCGACCCTGAGAGGCTGTAGGCCGGGCGTCTGGCGGCATCTTGGAGAAGACCACGAGGCTGGACTCAGCGAGCTCACCTTGTCCTCAGGCCTGACTGGAAGGAAGGCCCACAGTGGTGGCCTTGGTCTCGCCCGCAGCCAGTCACTCCTGAAAGACATGACCAGCCATTAGAAGCTGCCCCTACTCCACCTGGTTCCTGTTTCCGGACACCTGCAGAATGTCCCCTCACTGAGTCCTCCAGGCACGGGCCTCCATCTTGAAGGGTTCGATAACTGGAAGAGCCAGGATTCAAACCCAGGCCTGGCTGCCTCCAGAGCCCACACTGCTCCCCTCCTCCTTAGTGCTGCATTTCAGAGGCCTTGCGTTTTGGTTGGTTTGGGGAAAGAAGAGGACCACAGTGGGTAGTGGGAGCCAGGGCCACTGGAAGCTCAGGGACACCTGGGACTGACACCGCAATCCCCAGGGCCACCCCTTTGACGGATCTCAGAGGCCTGTCCCCACCTGGGGTGGCAGACTCCTCTGCAGGCTCAGCCCCACTGGAATGGCCGTCTGCAGCTTCCTTGTGCTGTCCTAGGAGTCACAAGGCCCATTCTAATTGTAGCACATTCACCTGCCAGCTGGGTGACCTCAAACAAGTCATTTGACTTCTCTAGGCCTCAGTGTCCTCATCTGTAAAATGGCATGGCTGGAGCAGATCGATGAAAGCTCCTTTTAAGCAGGAGAAGGAAGTACGTGTTAGCTAATACAGAAACATGGTTCTGTCTATTTGGTGCAGTGGAGTCAGGGGACACAGAGGGAGGGGGACCCAGAGACCTACTGCATTCCTGCCAACAGAGAGCCTGGGACATGTCTGAGAATCAGGGTGCTAAGGAGCACGGTTTGAAAATTGCTGGGTTAGACCACCTTTAAGTTCCCTGCAGCCCTGATCTGTGCAATCCTCATTCTGGCAGCTGAACTTGGCGCTGAGCACAGGTTGTAACTGGCTACCAGGAAGCAATGGGACAGGGGGCAAGGTCATGGGGGCTGTGGGGTTTCAGCTTTCTGGGGAGGTCAGAGCTGGTGGGGAGGCTCTGTGAGACCTCCAGATCCAACCAGGATGAAAAATAACAAAGTCCCTGAACCTGGTACAACACATCCCTCTTAAAGCAACTCCAAACACCCTTTTGATTCGTGCTCCAACCCTCAACCAACAGCTATTAATAAGTAGTTATTTTTAAAGTAAAACATCTGTCAGGCGCCTCCGACCTGCCAGGGAGCACTCTCATTCCCCTCTCATGAGTGAGCAATCCCAGGCTCCGAGAAGGAAGTGCTGGAAGTTGCCAGGGCCAGGATTTGAATCCAGATCGGCAGTGTTCATTCTACCACACAGAGGCTGCTCTCACTGAGACAGAGGCTTGGGGAGCCGGGATGGAGCCAAACCACGACGTTGGAGGGCCTGCTAACCACAGGCCCTGGTGAGCCCCGTGGGCCGGGCGGCCAGCCAAGATGCAAGGCTGGGGCAAGGCTGAAGTGGGGTCCAAGGAGGGTGAGGGAGCCGGGCCAGAGGGAGGGAGTGCTCTCCAGCTAATAGCGGCTCAGGAGGGAGAAAAGGAAAAGTGAGAGGCGGGAGCATCTTGATGTGGTAAATCCCAGGCTCACATTCTCCAAGCCCACTGTGCATGGCTGGCCCCAGCAGGAATCTGCTTTGTGTTACCGAGTCTGAGGAGGAGGATTAAGAAGCGGAAAGGAAACCCGTGGGGATGGCACTGGGTCTGTGGTCCACGGGGTGATTTACAGCCCGCGTCATCCCGGCGCTGGCTGCCTGGGCGGGCCCTGCCATGGGCAGAAAAAGTTTTTCTCTTGTTCAGCCTGCCCGTGGCCTGAGGAAGAAGGGGAGGCGGGATTAGCTGGAGCCGTCCTCCTGGCCATGCTGTAAAGGCGGTCGGGGCAGCCTGGGGCCAGCCCCAAGCCCTCTGTTGGCTCTTAGTCCCTGCTGAAGCCACAGCTACCATCCAGGATTAAAGGACACAGGGGTTTCTCTGGCCAAGGCCTGATCTTCAATTCTTGACCCCACCCTTTTCCTGGTGTCTACACTAGACCACCACCACCTCGGCCCAGGAATCTCAGCACATACATCATCTATCCAAGGAAGTCTTATGACAACTGGGATGTAATGGGAAGAACACTGGGAGGCCTCAGGTGCCAGGACTTCCTCTGCAATTCAGCAGCTGTGTGACCTTGGGTAGCTCACTCTCCCACTCTGTGCTTTCATTCCCTCACTTGTACAGTGAGGGGAGGGGAGGCAGATTGGCATTGCCCAAAAGGTGTTCTGTGGAACACGAGCTCGGTGAGGCATTCCATGAATTTGGGAAATACCACATACCTTGACCCCAACTTGGAAAGTCGCTGCATGTATTATGATATCAAAGGCTCCGAAAAGTCCTGTAGCGAAGAAATTTGTCTGGCTTTAATGACCCAGTTTCCCAACTGACTTGTTTTTTTGAAACAGGGTCTCACTCTGTCACTTAGGCTGAGTGTAGTGGCGAGATCATGGCTCAGTGCAGCCTTGACCTTCCAGGCTCAAGCGATCTTCCCACCTCAGCCTCCCAAGGAGCTGGGACTACAGGCATGCACCACCACGCCTGGCTAATTTTTGATTTTATTTTTTATAGATTCAAGGCCTCTCTATGTTGCCCAGGCTGGTCTTGAACTCCCAGACACAAGCAATCCCCTCGCCTCAGCCTCCCAAAGTTACAGGCGTGAGCCACTGCAGCCAGCCTTCCCAACTGATTTGATCATGTAATTGCTACTGCATTGTGAGGAGCAGAAACTCACTTCAACCCTCCAGGAAAGGGAAGCTCATTTAAAGTTACAAAAGGGCGTTTCACAGAGACCGGGGGAAGGTCTCCGAAAACGTAGCAAAGGGCTTGCAAAGGTCAGTAGGGGCAGTCTGTGGCCCTGCCCTCTAGATGCCTGCTTACAGTCACTTGCAGGTATCTACCTTCCTCCCTGACTACCGACTAGTCTGGTCTCCCGGCATGCCAATCCCCGAGACCCAGTGGAGGACACCCATTGGTCTAGCCTAGGTCTGATTTATTCCCCTGGACCAATCAGCTGTGGCCAAGGGATAGGAGCCAAAGATGCCAATGATACCTCTTCATAAGAGGCTGTGTGTGGGGTGGGTTGCATGTGGGGATGCATAATGGCAAATATGGAGGATAGCAAGCATCCCCGCTGTGACCACCACACCACAGAACCCCTTTCATGGAATGCCTGGCAACATCCTGTGTCCCATGTGAGGGGCACAGTGCGAGAGGCTTGCATTCCCCCCAGCTCTGGCCCTTTGTGGGTTTTTGTGTTTCTGCTGCCAGCCAAGGCTCTGGGTCTGGCTTACTCCCTAGCTTACTGTCCTCAGAACCTCTGCCACCACGGAAGATGTCCTTTATTTATGTATTTATTTATTTATTTATTTATATTTGTTTTGAGATGGAGTTTTACTCTTATTGCCCAGGTTGGAGTGCAATGGCGCGATCTTGGCTCACTGCAACCTCTGCCACCCAGGTTCAAGCGATTCTCCTGCCTCAGCTTCCTGAGTAGCTGGGATTACAGGTGTGCACCACCATGCCCGGCTAATTTTTTGTATTTTTAGTAGAGACAGGGTTTCTCCACGGCCAGGATGGTCTTGAACTTCCGACCTCAGGTGATCCGCCCTCCTCAGCCTCCCAGAGTGCTGGGATTATAGGCGTGAGCCACCGCGCCCAGCCGAAGATGTCCTTTGAACAACAGGTTCTGCTGCTAAAATTAACCTTGAGAATGACTAGATGAGATGGCCTCACAGGTCCCTCTCAGCTAGTCTGACGTACCGAGTCAGAGCAAGGTGATTTGGTCAGTGTGGCAAAGTGGGAGTATTTATCACAAGCAGAAATCATCTTTTTATCTGTTCACTTGTTTATGGCCAGAATGCCAGCTCCACGAGGGCAGGGATGTGGCCTGTTTTATTTGCTGTTGTAGCTCCAATGCCCAGAACAGTGTCTAACACACAGCAGTATCTCAATAAACACTGGGCCAGGCGCAGTGGCTCACACCTGTAATCCCAGCACTTTGGGAGGCCAAAGCATGAGGATCTGTTGAGGTCACGAGTTCGAGACCAGCCTGGCCAACATGGCAAAACCCTATCTCTACTAAAAATGCAAAAGTTAGCTGGGTGTAGTGATGTACGCTTGTAATCCCAGCTACTTGAGAGGCTGAGGCGGGAGGATCTCTCGAACCAAGAAGGCAAAGGTTGCAGTGAGCAAAGATTATGCCACTGCCCTCCAACCTGGGTGTCAGAGGGAGACAACAACAACAAATAAATACCGGCTGACTCAATCATAGCTACTTCAAGTCACAGGCATTTTACTCACTGTGGCTTTATATGTTACAAAATATTTCTCCTATTTCAAATGCAATATTAAGCGTTTTTGTAAATGGGTCTATCTATACTTTCAGGGAAGTTGTGGTAATTGTTATGAACCCTGGAACAATTTAGCATCCTTTATGCTTTTGTTCATTTCCAGTTTAAAAAAAAAATTCTAATTGTTTTCCTCTCCTGATCACTTCTGTGCACTGCGGGGTAATTTTACCACTTTGGGGTATTTAAAAAAACGATTTTTTAATCTGCCTTTAAGTTATTTTGCCTTTTATATTTACTGTCAGTCTATGATACCCACTTGACCTACTTAACCATTTTCCACTATTTCAAATTATACATTTTTTGTATTTAAGCAATTTTGATACAGCCTTCTACATGCAGGAGGGAATAAACCTCCAACGGGGTTGAAATCCTGACTTTTTTTTAAACTGGTCTTTCCTAAACAGGGCAGTCAGATTTCAAATGTTATTTTAAAACTAAAAGGTGAAAAAAAGAGCAGATGTGGCATGGGAAGAGAATTTTTAAAAACCACAGTTTGCCTTTCACTGTTAAGTACACCAGTGTATGGGCTAGAAAGGGGGCTGCATGTTTGCCTCTGAATGCTGCTCTTGATTCTTCCTGGGGTTCATCTTGGCCCCAAAGTCAGCTGAGGGGCCCTGAGCAGGATGCTTAACCTCTCCAAGTCTGTTTCCTCATCTTTTTTTTTTTTTTTTTTTTCTGACAGCTTCTTGCTCTGTTGCCCAGGTTGGAATGCAGTGGTGCAAACAAGGCTCACTGCCACCTCAGCCTCCCAGGCTCAGGTGATTCTCCCCAATCAGCCTCCTGTATACCTGGAACCACAGGCTCATGCCACCACACCTGGCTAGTTTTTTTCATCTTTTGTAGAGATGGAGTCTCACTTTTGTTGCCCAGGCTGGTCTTGAACTTAAGGGCTCAAGCGATCCTCCAGCCTCAGCCTCCCAAAGTGCTAGGATTACAGATGTGAGCCACCGTACCTGGTCAATTTCCTCATATTTATTTATTTATTTATTTATTTATTTATTTTTGAGTCAGAGTCTCACTCTGTCACCCAGGCTGGAGTACAGTGGCGTGATCTTGGCTCACAGTAACCTTCACCTCTTGGGTTCAAATGATTCTCGAGTCTCAGCCTCCCGAGTAGCTGAGATTACAAGCGTATGTAATCACACCCGGTTAATTTTTGTATTTTCAGTAGAGATGAGGCTTCACCATGTTGGCCAGGCTGGTCTTGAACTCCTGACCTCAAGTGATCCACCCACCTCAACCTCCCAAAGTGCTCTGCCTCAAAAAAGAGAAAAAGAAAATACAGAAGAGTGAACAGAAAGAAAATCGTTTCAATCACCTTAATCTCTCCACTGACAGCAAACCACTGATAACATTTGGGTGACTACTGTCCCATATGCTATTCCCATGCATATGCGTCCTCACATACAGTATTTTATGAAAAGTGGAATTACGCTGTACAAGCTGCATCATAAGCTGCATTGGTGTTTTCTTTAACACTCAAGCCTGGACATCCTTGCATTTGACAGATCTGCTTTCACATCTTCTCCAAGGGCCAGGCTTTGCAGAGGTTATTCTGGGCACAGGCGCAAGGCCTGGGCTTCTGGCCTCCAAGCTCCCCATGGACCTGGAAGCAGGTATGGTCCAGTCGGCCCCCAGCACCTCCTGCCTGCCTAGCCTGGGCACCATGGGTGACAGGCAAGAAATTTATGAGCAGCTGGAGTTGGCTGCTATTTGCGGGGGGCAGGAACAGGGCATGAATCGAGGATAGTGCTGTGTCCGGGCTGGGAGGGCCCTTCAAGGTCCCAAGTGTCTAAGAGTTTCAGTTATGGCCAGAGCCTTTAGTGAGCCAGGACAGTTGGCCTGGAGGCCAAAAATGGAGAGAAAATGTCATTTATTCAGCAAAGATGTATTAGTTCCTAATAGGGGCCAGTCCTGTCCCAGGCACTAGGGCAGCTTACAGTCTAACTCTAGGGGAAAACTGAGGACCACCGTTGCTGGCTGCTGCTGCGGATTCTACCCAGTCCTTTCTGTATTTCTCAAGGCTGCTCTCTAGAGAGGAGGGGACTGGCACAGCCTCAGCTGTGCTGTGCAGACAGCTGCCCCACAGGCCCCAGGTCAGGAGCAAGGTAGGGCCAGCAGTCAAACCCCTCCTTCACTGAGGCCAATGGATGTGTTCAAACCTCAGAGTCAGTCAAGGCCGTGTAGAAGAACTTTCCTATCAGTAAGAAACAATCATTGCATCAGGCAATGTTGAGGATGAGAGCAGGTAACCTGGGGAGCCCTTCCTGTGGTAAGATGCTAGAGGTGTTGCTGGGTCCCAGGTATCCTAGTCTAGCATTTATTGAGCACCTACCATGTACTCCACAGTGTTGCAGGGCCTTACTTGGAGTTACTTCCACCCACTAGAATGTAGGTTCCACAAGTTCAGGGCTGGGGCTGGGGGTTGTCAGTTGAGTCCTTGCTGCCTCCCTAGTCCAGGACAATGAGGGCCTGCTCATGTCCACCCTCTTACCCCCACCAGCCCCACACCCAACGCAAGGTGGGGACGACGGGTTCCTCCTCTGAACTCCTGAAGCTCTTTATCCCAACTCCTCCTACATCCCCCTATGCCACGAATGGTTGTCGTTGTGATTGCCACAGTTCCTTCCCCTACCCCACACACCTCCACCACCAGCACCCATCCTCCCAGAGCCTGGGAACAGAAGCAAGTGCATCAGTGCTCAGAGTCACCATTTACAGAGGGCGGCCCCTTACCAAGCACATGCTACACTTGTTTGCATGTGCTGTCTTTCGTAATTCCTGGGAGGTGCCTACCGCTGTGCCCATGTTGCAGATGAGGAAATGGAGGCCTGAGTGGTGACCTCCTTTGCCCTAGGCCACACTGCTAGAATGCAGCAGAGCAAGGTAGACCCTTAACCCCTATAGACCTCAGTTTCCTCACAGGCAAACAGGAACAGCAGGTCCCCAAGCCATCCACCCAACTGTCACCTACTTGGTTCTAAGAAAATCTTGGCCTTCGACTCCTGGAGCCTAAGGGAAGGTGGCTGGCAGTGGGAGGCCCAGCACCCCCAGGGCCAGGGCCAGAGTTCATAGGAGCCCACTGGGCCTACAGGGGCAGCCATACCATGCCGACGCCTTCTCAGGCTGCAGACCACTCTCTCTCTGGCTGCCGAGCTGTCTCCCTCTCTGTGCTCTGTCTATGTGTCTCTGCCAACTCTTCTTGGCCTCTTCTTTGTTTTACTCTCCACGTCCACCAGTCTGTCTGTCTTTCTTGGCCCCCACCCCAGCTCACCCCCAGCATGGTGCACTGTGAGGGTCGAGCTGGCCCAGGCGAAGCTGCAGGCAGCTGCTGAGGCTTCCCACCTGCTTCCGTCCTGCGACACTGTCCGGTCATTTTACTTGGCTTCACTGCTCTTCCAGATGCCAGCAGCTCAAAAGGCCCATGGCCGCACTGCACAGCCAGAAGAGGCACCCAGGCCGGAGGGGGCACTCAAGCAGGAAGGAGCAGCCCACTCAGGCTGGAGGAGACACCCAGGGTGGAGGAGAGCAGACCAATAGGCAGACTGGTGGCCCAGTCATGCGAGAAAGGCTCTGCTCTTCACCTGCCCTGTGGGCCTGGCTCACGATCCTTACACAGACACCCCCACACGACATGTAAGTTCACATGCCCCAGCCACGGTGGAGGGTCCCCATCAGGCCTGCCTCCTTCTAGACTGGGAACTACTCCCATCACCCTGCTGCTTCTCCAAGCGCCTCCGCTCCCCAGTCCTTACTGCAAAGTCACAGCAGGGATTGATGGGCACCAACCAGACAAGCCAAATCACACCAAAGTGCTGGCCAGCAAACCTTTGCAGAGATCACAGTGCTTCTCCAGGAGACTCCCAGAAGGGAGCACGGCTGTGGATACTTCAGGATCACTGGGGTACCCGTGGTTTGGAGAGGCCATGAGCCATTTGGGAAGCCCAAATTCCATACAGACGCAGTTTTAAGATGAGGAACACCTCCCCTAGCCTCTTCCATTGTCCCTAAGCCCCTCCCGTAGCTAGATGCTGGTGCCACCGAGGGATCCAGGTGGGGGGTGGGGACATCTCTGATTAGAGGTCTTTACTCACTGCCACACACACACACATGTGCACACTCACTGGCAAACAATCCAGCACAGTGGTTAAATGTGCCAGCTATGGCACCAGACGACCTCTGTTTGAATCCTGACTTCCCCATTCTACCAGCTGTATGGCCTTGAGCAAGACGCTTAACCTCTCTGTGCCTCAGTTTCATTACCTATAAAATGGTAATAATAGTATCTACTGCATGAGCTTGTCAGGAAGATTAAAGAACACAATGGCTGCAAAGGCAAGCACTGGGTGCTTAGTATCTACGAGGAGCACAGAGACTCCATGGGGGTGGGGTAGGAAGGGTCCCCAGTCGCCCCATTTACCCATCAGTAACTCAAGGCAGGAACTTTCTCTCCACTTCAGATCACCAGGGCCTCCCTCTGTGTGGGCACAGAGGAGCTTCCCCTTCGATGTTTGTGGAAAACAACTGAAAACACCGCCTTGCCTCATGCTTCCATTGCTCCATTCATCCAGCAAATGTTTACCAAGCGTTTAGACCACGCCAGGCTCCACTGCAGGCTCTGGGGACCCCACAGTGAACAAAACAGACGAGAAGCCCAGCCCTCCTAGCTCCACCATCCTAGGAGAACAGGCTCCTGCACAGAAGCCGACTTCCCTGGAGAAAGGAAGCCACATGTTTTCTTTGCCAAAACAGCTTGGATGGGCCCTTTCCCAATAACTGATGCACTTCCCTGCATTCTCAGCCCGACGTTACTAGATGTACTTTAGCTTCCTCTTGACAACTCAAGGTCAAGTCCATGAACATCAGTGCACACACAATTCCAAGGTCCCAGAGGCTTGCGGGCTCTCTGCCCTGACACTAAGGGGGCCCCCAGCCTCTCAGTCCTTCTGAGCCTCTGGCCTTGTTCTTTATCATGTGTCTGTTTCTTCTTACTCGATGAGGCCGATGGCTGATTCTGGGTGCTATCTCTGTACCTGCTACAGGACCTGACCCCCCGACCCCTGCCCTCATAGGCTGTTTTTGTTCTGACGTTCAGATCTGAGGGGCCTGAGAGTCAAGCTCATAAGAACTGTATGCAGACTAAGTGTAGTGGGCTCCAAAGACCGTCCCGGGGTGCCCTCCTCTGAATTTTTAGGCATAGCCTTTCTGTAGTTTAGCTCTGAGTTCCGAAGGGTGGGGCCTCTGTTTCATTGTCCAAAATGCCCCCAGCACTAGAACAGTACCTGACACAGAGTAAACACTCCGGGCGACTTATTTTTAAGCAGATGTGCAGGGCAGGGCCCTTCATGTTTCACTCATCTTTTAATACTCATGTACCTAAAAAGACAACAAGTGAAGAACCCCTGTGTGTGCGTGTGGAGGGGGTGGGTGGGCTGTGGTGGCAGGGACTCGTGTGTACATGGTGGTGGCAGGAACAGGGCTGGCAGGAAAAGCGAGGCAGGAGGCACAGCTGCTGAGAGGGGAACGGACAGTTCCCAGCAATGCCCAGTCGCAGCTCTCAGATTCCAGGTGGGCTCCGCATGGCTCACTCCCAGAGCTGCCCACCACATGCCCAGCTCCCTGGCTCTGCCCTGCCCTGCCTGCCACTGAGGGGCCATCTTTAATGGCTCCTGGGCCCTGTGCAGGGAGAACAGTTTTGAAATCCTTGAAGACAACCAGCCGCCTTCCAGGGGGTACCCCCTTCCCACGTGCATGGGAAATCGGCCGATCATGCGGGATGCCCTCCACTGGACCCCAACAGACGGGGCCTATGGACACGCCAGCACACCTGCGTGTGTGCATGCGTGCACATTCTCTAAGTCACTGGGTGAAGAGAGGACACTTAGGTCCCTCTGCCCACCTTCTTGACGGGCCAGCAGTGGCCTCCAGTGACCCTCTCTGAGTGCTGTGCCTCCAGTTGACAAAATGCTTTCACAGCCCTCATTTCCCCAAACACTCCTCACCTGGTTTTATCCATATTTTATGAGGAAAGTGAAGCCTGTTGAAGGTAAGTGCCTGAGGTTACAGAGCTCCTGAGTGGTTGGGCTGAGACTCAGACCCGTGCCTCCAAGCCTCAGGCCCCACACCGCCAGGCAACCCATGAAGCTCACACCCTCACCATTGAGAAAGCAGAGGACAGAGGACAGCGGTGGCCTGGATTCAGCCTGTCCAGGCCCCACCCAGCCCTGCCCAGCTGCTTGAGCCTGGGCGACTTCGCCTCATCTCACTTCCATGTTTAATAATGTGGACCCCAGGAGCTTGTTCTAGGATTCAAGAAAATCATGGGTGTGAGAGAGCTTTGCAAACTGGAAAGTGCTGTGCACAGGAATGAGGTCGCTGGGGGCCTAGTCAGGTCATTTCGGTTCTGTGAACCTCAGCACTGTCACCTGAAAATGGGGTTGGTGACACCCACTTTGTGGGACTGTGGTGAGGACTGAGCAAGCTCAAAGAAGTGGGGCTCTGACACTGTGGTTAAGATAACGACAATGGTTAGCTCCCCGGGAAGAAAACCACCTTGTCACAAATCAGGGTCAACCCTCCAGGCATGAGCCACGTGGCTGTTTTCTCTGCTGCCCTCCCAGCTGACAGACCTTGATGTTTTTCTCGGGTTCGAGGGGAGCATCTTCCTTTGGAAGAAGGAAGGGGCTGTCTGGGCAAGGCTGACTGCCCTGGTGAGGAGAAACACTCTTCCTAGCATGGCACCCTGCCCTGACTGTAGATGCAGCTTGAGGATGAAAAGCTTGGTGCTGTGGCAACCACTCTGCAGCCATGAGGCAAAGATCAAAAGAAGCCTGGACTCTTGGATCCCAGGGAGCAGCTGACTTCTGAACTATGAAAAATGCCAGCCCCTGTTAATTTAAGCTGCCGCTTGAGGGGTTTCAGTTATTTGAAACACATGCTTTCCTTACAGATTCACGGGAACAAGGGAGCGAGCCCAACTGGAGCACAGGAGAGCCCAGGGGCATCTCCCTAGCTGTGTCCTAAAGCCCTTAGTTAATCCTTCCCTAGAAGGGAATGTCCCTTGCCGTCAGCATAGGGACATTCAGCCCTCGCAGTGTGGATTGTAGTGGAAAGAATGGTGTGTCATTATTTGGGGGCCCTAGTATGTGCCAGAAGATGGGACACAAAGAGAAACGGGCTCACAGTCTAGCCAGAGACACAGGCACTAATCCAACACTGTGTAACATAGTGTCATGGGATGTAATATCACATCGCATCCTATGTCACATAGCATACCACCTAAAAATATAATATAATGCAATGTAATGACATGAAATCTAATATATCACATAATAGAGTTTCATACTGTATAACATTTTAAGTCATTACTTTAAAAGTGTATCACATGATGCTCTCCTGAATTAGACCAAAAGCATCCCTGTGCTATGATGCCCTGAGGAAGAAGCTGGGGTCGGGGTCAGGGAGGGCTTTCAGGAGGAGCTGAGCCTTCCAGAATGAGCAGGAGTTAGCCAGACAGACAGCGGAGAAGGGCATTCCAGGCAGAAGGGATGGCATGAGCACAGAGGCCAAAAATAGCCCCTTTGGGTGAGGAGTTCTGTGCTGCTAGGGTATAAATTGGGACACAGGGAGTGACCGGCCAGGATCAGGTCATTTGGGAGGCCCATCAGGTGTCCTGTTGAGTCTGGCCTCGTCCCTTGGCCAGTAGGGAGCCCCCTAGGTCTTAGGGGAGCTAAGCAGGGGATGGAGTGAGGCAGTCTGACCAGCTTTCAGCAGAGCAGCCAAGAGGGGCTCTCGGGGGGCTAACAGCCAGGGCAGCTAAGACAGGCCCCGGTGGTTGTGAATTCTGGGCAGAGGTGGCAAGGTGTTAAAGGAGAGAATGGCTCCCGACTTTGCCCTCTAGAAACACTTATCCCGGGAGCACAAGGAAAGTTTGTTGTTTCCCATGGAAACTGCTTTCTGGTCTGCTGGGGCAGGTAGAAAGGGCACAGCCTGTTTAAGGATGGGGTGTGGGGAGCCAGGGCCTGCTGACACCCTCTGAGGCCTCACACTGTGCCAGGTGCAGGGCTCAAGGCTGAGCAGTGGGCAGGGCAGCCCTGTCCTCCTCTTCCTCTTGTCCTCTGGAAGCCTCAGAGTTCAAAAGCAATTTCTGGTCACTAGGCTGACTCCAGGCCGTACCAGGAGCTGGGGACAGTGGTTCCTCTTCCTTCCTCAGGTCCTCCTTGCCTTTGGCCCCATGAAGACCAACTTCTTGGGCAGGACACACGGGAGGGAGAGCAGATTTTGCAAAACAGTGTTATGTCTTTTATGCCATTGATCCGTGAACAGAGCCAGGAGCTGGCGGCGTAGCTTCATGATTACCAGTCAGGGTCCTGAGGTTAAAACACTTGAGCACCCGGCCGCACAGCCCCCAAGGGCAGAGTAGGGACCAGCTCCAGCATCCAAACCAGATACCTGCCCCCAGAGGTCACTCAAGGAGAGAGGATCCCATGGGCCTGCGCTGAGCCCAGGTGAGATGAATGGCCCTAAAACTGCGATAAACATCTATATTTTGTCCTGCCAGAGCTGCCATCTCTCTTACTGGAAGTGGGAGGAAAGCCGCGAGGAGGGCAAGAGGAATGAGGTGCAGGAGCCTGTGTAAAGATGAAACGCAAAACGCCCTCCAAAGCCCCAAATGTGAGGCTTTTGCAAACCTGGCCACCCACAGCCGCGTCGATGATGGGCTTTTTCCACTGCTGGGGTGAGGGGCTGCTGGGGCTTCTGGATCTGGGAGGCAGCCCATGGAAAATGGGTGCAAAGAACTGAGAAAGGAAAGGGAAACTCCCAGTACCCTGCCCCTGACCTGTGTCCCCCCCATCACATCACCACTGTCTGACACATGGCAGACCCAGGCCCGACTCAGCTCCTCCCTCAGGGTCCAGGGGCTGTGAGGAAAGCAGCCCAGCCTTGCCCTTTTCTCCTTTCCTCCCTGGCGCTGGCCTTCCAGCTGCCGGCCCTGCCCCAGGACCCCACAGCCCCTGACAGGCCACCCAGTGACTGCTCCCAGGAGGTGCCCAGGTTCCGGGCAGACATCTCCCAGAAGGCATTGTCAGCAGCAGTCAGTTCTTTAAAAAGGCTTCGTGTCATGCTGCAATCAGCGGCGGGGCCGAGGCACCCGGGTATTTATGAATGTGACTGTCCTCCCAGAACATCTCCGTGAAGCTCTCAGATGAGCTGATGGGGGTCTCTGCATGGTGTCCGGTCTCCCAGACCCTCCCTCTGAGGAGACGTTGTTCTCATCTGTATGCCCCGGGTTTATTCAGGGTGACGGCGGCACGACTCTGCCACGGCGCTGCCTGTTTTGAACCTCACCACTGACGTGCCCTTCCAAGCACCTTCTTGCTCCCATGTCCCCTCTAGCTGTTTTCTTAGGAAAACAGTCACTTCCAACCATCCCCAATGACAACAGCCTTGAGAAAGAAAAGTTCGGCAATGTCAGGAGCACTAATGAGGTGGCCTTCGGGCTCGCAGAGGAGGAAAAAAAGTCACAACTGATGTGAGAAGAGGAAGAAACAACATTAAAAGAAAATGGGAAAAAAATAAAAACCAGAGATAAAAAGTCAAGAGAAAACCGCGGCGCCTGAGAAACAAGAATTCCAGCCGCCAACTTTTACGGCGTCCAGTCCTGTTATTCATAAGCGAGCTTCCTCTCTCACAAAGAACCTTTTGCACGGTTTTCCCTGCTGCCTCCAAACCAGCTGCTCGCGCTGTTGTATCCTGAGTGATGATGAGGCTCTGAAAGGGTTTTTTGGGAACAGATGGCCAGGGGAGAGCTGGGGAATGTGCCAGCAGAGGGCCGGGCGGGCTGCCAAGGCCTGCGGTGACTGAGTGCTTGGGCTTCCAGCTCGCGTGCTTTCCCTGCCCTCTGCCCTCCGTGGCGCCAGCAGGCCTTCCCAGCGAGCGCTCGGAACATCTGGAGTCTGGGGCTGCCAGGAGGGGGGGCCGCGGCGGCGGGGCGGGGGACCCTCTGTTCCAGCGGAGCTCCCATGGACTCACCAGCAGGCCCGCCTCGCAGAACAGCTAATCAAAACCACAGCACCCGAATGGGAACCAGGCGCGCTCCCAGCTGCAGCCAGAGGCCGCCAGGCGACTTAACCTGGTGTCAGGCCTCACTGGCGGCACAGAGCTGGGGGTGCCCGCAGCTGATAACACCTCCCTGCCCAACCCACCCCTCACCACCACCAGGGCCACCACCAGCAGGCTTTTGGCTCCCCGCAGCTAAATGAAGCCTCCACACGCTGCAGCCGGGCTACTTACATAAGAGCTGTCGCTCCGGGCAAGGCATGGCACCGGGCACTTGCTGGGGGCCTCCTGGGCACAGGCCACTGTGCTGGGCAGTGTGCGAGCTTCAGGCAGCGGGCTGGCCTCAAGAACTGAAGAGCTCAGAACTCAGAACCAAAGAGATAAAACAGGCTGGAAACTGAGCTCCGTCACTTCCTGGTCATGTGGCCCCAGGCAAGTTACGCTCTTCTCCTGGCCTCAGTCTTCCATCTGTGCAATGAGGGAAGTGGTCCCAACTTTGGGGTTAGTATAACACGGGGTAGAGATCATGTGAGTGGGGTGCCCATAAGGGGACACGATGGCACTCACCACATGGTTGATGTGCTTGGTGGTGGTGATCTGCTGCACTGCTGATTAGCATTATTGTACGACCACATGTTATGCACGTTTCTTGGTATGACTCCCGGCACTTTGAAATCCGAGGATTTCTGGATGGGCTGCAGGCTGCACCCCATGCTAAGGGTGCAGAACCAGGGGTTTGGGCTGAAGTGCTAGAGAGGAAGGAATCTGTCACTCAGAAAGGCTGGTCCTTCCCCATCTGCCTTTTGGCTGGTCAGTCATTCACCCACCCTGGCACTGCCCTTTTCTGAGCTGTTCCTTCCTGGGGTTCCAGTTAAGTTGTTACCTTGTAGCTATGAATTCATGAGATTTCCTCTCTGGCACTCAGTGAGAACACACCAGCCCTTTCTCTTATGGGGTCTTGTTTAATCCTTTCAGCAAGGCAGCAAGGCAGATTTGTGTGCTCTCACTTTACAGATGAGAAGACTGGGGATCAGGGAGGTCAAGTAACATGCCCAAGGCCACAGAGCGAGAAGTGACAGTGCCAGGACTCAAACCCAGGTCTCTGGCCCCAAAGATCTGCACTTTGCCTACTTCACAGTTTTGCTGAGGGCCGCCATAGTGTGCGTTCCTGGTAGAACTACAGAGCACCAGAAAATGGTAGCACTACAGAGCACCAAAAAGAACTACAGCGTTCTCTGGGGTTAGCCCCCACCCTACACAGACACCCCTTCTCCAGCGTCCCAAGGGCCACTGAGCCTCCACAGAGGCTTCCAGAGAGGAACCTGGCTCAGAGGTGCTCCGGGGTTCTCTGCATTCCCTAGGGTTGTCAGTTAGGGCGTCAGAGGGGACTTCCCATGTCTCAGAGACTTTCTGAGCAGGAACAGCTGGTTTTTCTCCCTAAGTCAGAGACCCCAAGTTTTCATCCATTCCCAGTGTGTTGGGGAGAAGGGTGGGGCCTGGGAGCACATGTTGAGGGTGGGGAGTAATTTGGAAAAAGAGAGACAAGGAGGAAAGGGGCAGAAAGTGTGAAAAGAGGTAGGAAGCAGCACCCCAGGCTTTCCCCCGCCTCACCTCGAGACCACCCCGGGAACATCAGAGGCACGGTCCATGTTCAGGGAAAGCCAGCTCAGCTCACCTGGGAGGCTCCCCAGCCAATGACCCCTCCAGCCCAGGCCCGGCCAGACTTGTGGCCTAACAATGTCAAATGGGAGAAGAGAAACAGCAGCTGAGAGAACACTCCGTGTTAGAACAAACAGCTGGCGACAAACGTCTATGTAATTGGAATGCCAGAAAAAATAAATTGCATCCATTTTTATGGCTAGTTGGGAATTTGATGGTGGTTTCCCACCCACCCCCCTTTTCCCCAGCATAGATGGCCTCCTTGGGCTTTGAAAGCAGATGGTATTTAACTTAATAACTGGGCTGAGGGGGTTGGAGATGTGAGCCACCAACCTCCCCCCAACCCCACTCCCATGTGAGAAGCATGACAGGGAAGCGGTAGGAGCTGGGGGCACACACCCCTCTTAGTGGTTACGTGATCTCAGGCAAGTTCCTTGGGTTCAGGGAGCCCCGGACTCATGAGCTGTGCATCAGAGTAACACCAGTCCCCCACTTCAAAGGCTGGTGAGAGGAGCCCACGAGGTGATATCCGGGAAGTGCCAAGCACATGCCTGGCACACGATCCATACTCTCCGAACATCAGATGTCGCCAGTAGTCTCAGGGCAAACTGCCCTGGGGCCCCAGTAGTCTCTAGGAGTGACTTTCAAATCTCTGTGAAATGCCCTGAGAAGTAACATGGGGGTCAGTCATTAAAGCAGAAAGAGGATTGAGGTGGGCTTGGCAAGGGCCTTAGAAATCACTTATGACAGCTCCTCACTTTTCAGAGACAAGGCCTTAGCAGGGCTGACAATGTACATGGGAAGTAGGAACAAAGCTAGGACAGTGCCCCTTGGTGGGCACCCTCAGGGCCGTAGGTGGGACTGAATCCAGGCAGGGTGCGGCTCTGGAGACTCCGCCTCCCACAGTCCACAGAAGGGGCTGGCGTCCAGGGATCCTGTCCGAGGCCTGGGCTCAGCTGTCCAGACAGAAGGGGGCCCCTCCTACACACCCTCAGCTCACACCAAATCCCCCTCACCTGACAAAATCCAATATGCCTGTCATCTTGTCCCTGGCACCGAAGCTAGAGGGGTCTGCACCCAAGACATTCCTCCAAAGAGGAGCCAGGCCATACTAGGACCCGTCCCCTGTCCCCAGAAAGCAGCAAGAAAAAGAGGGAGGACACAGATCTCACGAAGCTGCACTGGCTGAATTGCCACCTCTGGCTTCAGATCACCCACAGGGCCAGGAGCAAACCTCTCAGCCCCGCAGACCCAGGCTTCCCCGCACCGGCACACACAGCTGCAGGCACACCGCCCAGGGCATCTCATTTGCTGGCCAGGCCTCTGGTACAGCCCTCAATTCAGCACATTCTGTTTCATCTTGTCTCCCACGCAAAACCAGGGCCTTTGAGCAACTTGAGGGCAGGAACTTACTGGCCGTTTATTGCCAGGGCTCAAAATATGCTATCAGTTTGAGTAGCTGTTGTTGTGGTTATTATTATACTACTTGATGGCTTAAAATTATTAGAAGACGACGCCCTGGTTTGTGCAAAATCAGTGCTTTCCTATTCCATAGGTCTAGGGTGGCCCATCCAGCCCAGGTGTAGAAAAACAGTTCTGCCTCCTCCTTGTCTTCCTCTTTTCCCTCCTCCTCCTCAGAAGTTCCCAGGAGTTGCTGCTTTAAAAACAGGAGCTGCGGAAACGTGGCCCAGAGCCAGGTGCTTAACGTGCATTATCTCCGGCTGCAGCCAGAGTCAGAACTGAACTCCCCAGAGTCCTTACACGCCTCCCGCCCGTCTCTCTGCTGGGCGGCCTCTGACATGGGCCTCTGCACTACTGGGGCTTCCAAATGGGGCTCCAAATCCTCAAAGTCATGATCTGTGAGGCCCAGAAGGGGAGGATTCACTGGCCAAGGAATGCAGGTTCCCCACCCGCTGCTGAGAAAGGCTGAGATGGGCGGAAGGATGCACCTGGGCTTGGCGGGGAAGCCGAGTGTGCTTTAAATCTCATTCTTAATGCTGACCTGGACCCACAGCGCAGCTCCTTGGGGTGCGAGGGACCTCAGAGGACACTGAGCTCAACCTCCCAAGTGGGCATCTTGAAGGAGGGCCACCCAGCCTCTTTTGGACACATGAGCTCTGAGGAAGCAGTCCCTGTATGGGACAGTTCAAATGGCCACCAATCACATCAGCGATGACCACCACCATCGCAGCTGCTACAGCAGGCATCTGTTTGCGGCCTTACAGCCTTTGGTCCCAAAATTTTTTGCTCCCAGCCTCCTGCAGCCCTGCCTGACAGGCCCATCAGCAGTCCTGTACCCTAAGGCTTTAAACCCCAGTTAACATGCCAGGAGGGTGACTGTGAAGCTATGGGCCACCATGCACCTTGTCAGGAATTCCTTTACCAGGCAGACTTCCACAACCATAGACACATGGGGCGGCAAGCATGGCTCACTGGGGTAGGAAGGGCTGAGAAGCAAGTAGGCCTGAGGTGGTCATCTCATTTTCCAAAGAGGAACAGCAAGGGACTCTGGCAGCCCTGAGTGGCCGTGAGAGGGACAGTGGCCTGAAGTCAGGTGGAGGGGCCCCACAGAGAAACTACACACTTGTGATATCATTCAGGCTCAAACTGGGCCCACGCTTCTGTCCCAGGGCCATCTTTAAGGTGATGCCAAGAGGCAAGCCCCAGGGTGGTGGCCTAGGGACTGTGTGCTAATCCAGACCCCATGTGGTGCAGACTCCAACCCATGAACCCACCTCCTGGACCAGACAGGGCAAAGCAGGTCTGGATGCAAGGCTCTAGTTCTCACCCCTCTCCCACCCTCCTGTGCCCCTGCAGGACTCCGGGCAATCTCCCCAGCTCTCCTGGGTCCCCTCCACAGTCCACAGCTTCCTGATGGCCCCTGATGGCTAGAGATTTGTGTTAGAAGCAGAAATTCTTTGGTTTGCTTTTCCTTTTTCTCACTCTAACCACTCCTGGCTTCCAAATCCTCTAGACCAAGAAGCGTTCAGTCGCTGCAGAATGGTGGGGACTATGTGGTAAATTATTTTGTATCTGCACCGTGTCTGGTACATAGAGGGCACTCAACAGCTGTTCATGGAAGGAAGGAAGGAAGGAAGGAAGGAAGGAAGGAAGGAAGGAAGGAAGGAAGGAAGGAAGGAAGGAAGGAGGGAGGGAGGGAGGGAGGGAGGGAGGGAGGGAGGGAGGGAGGGAAGGAGGGGGGAAGTGAGGGAAGGGCAGGGGAGGGGAGGGGAGGGAAGGGGAAGGGAGGGAAGGGGAGGGCAGAATACCAAGGAACACTTTGAGATTCCCATCTCTTGCTCGGGGAACCCCTACAGTAGTCACATGTCCTGTTGGGGGCAGGGGGTGGATACCTGCTGAAGAGGGTGAAGGGTGGGGAAGAGGGGCTCTTCCTCACTGCACCTGCTGTAAGTTCCTGGGCTTCCCCCGGCCCCTGCCTGGCTCCCAGGCTGTGGTGTGGCAGGACTGAGCGCCGTGAGCAGTGCGTACTCTCAGTCACCTCTTCCCAAAAACTCATAACCAGGTGCAATCTACTGGTAGACCTTTGCAAGTCTTTTCATAGAAATAGTCCCAGACATGAGGAAAGAATGTTGGTTCGATTGTCCTGGGGGTTTGTTCCCCAAACAGAATCTCTGTAAATGGAGGTGTGGCCTCAGAGGCCCAGGCTGGGAGGTCACAAAAGGAAGAAAATAAAACTGGTGAGGTTCCAATTGCAATTCAAAAGCCAGGACATATCTAAGGATGTGCTCCTCATTCAGGCCATCTCAAGCCCCCCCAAAAAAGGGAAGGACAAGCAGCCCCAGGAGGCAGGGAAGTACCCTCCCCTGGGGCTCCAGGCCGCTCAGTCTCAGGGCCCACGAGTCCACTCCTGGGGCAGGACATCTGCCGAGGGGACCAGCTAAGGCCAGCTATGCTGGGCTTCAGTGTGGGGCCACACATCCCCACCAAGAGAGCGGATAAAGAGGGGACAGTGTGAGCCAGACTGAGAGAGAAAGACAGGTAGACAGACAGGGAGGGTGACAGCTAGCAATTATGGCAGCAAAAGCATAGGTGCCCAGAGGTGGGACACAGGGATCTGCCTGAAAGGGCCGCCTGGGAGCTCGAGGGTTCCAGCGACTCCAGGGGTCCCGAGCTGGGAAGGAATCTAGCTGCTTGAGATACCCATATTTGTAAAGGCTGCCGGGTCAAATCCTGGTTGTCCAGATAAAACTATGGAAGGGGCTGGTCTGGGAAGGGCTGGAATTATGAACACCGGCCCCCACGGGGAGACGCAGGGCCAGCCAGGGCTTCCTGAGTGGTTTCATATGAGAAATGTGTCACCACACATACGATGTGAGTCTGTGAGACCATGAAGGTCATTAGGGCAAAGACATACAGACCCCACCTCCCAGAGTCCCAGCTGGGTGACCTCCTCACCCAGCTGGGAAAGACAGAGGGCAGGAGGCAGGAAGTGCCCTCAGGCCCCGGCTGGGTGTGGGGGAGGGAGGGTGGAGAGGAAACAGACGGTTCCTACCGTGGAACTTCCATCTCGACCCCCAAAATCCCCCTCCAGAGCAATTTCACCACATAAGTAAGCCCCATAGGATGAGCCTCAAGTTCAGAGCTCGAGCACTTTAGGGGCTCATTACCCTGAGGATGGCGACCATGCGGACACTGCGCTCTCCTGCAGTGACTCCTTTCATCTTCACAGTGGCCCATGAGTGAGTATTTCCAGTCCCCACTTATCAACAAGAAAACTGAGGCGGAGGAGGCTAAGCAATGGGTGCACGACGACACAGCTGGTGGGTGATAAGCAGGGCCTTGAACTCAGGGCTGTGTGATGCTCTTAACCACAATCTGTAGCCTCAGGTAAAGTCCCAGACTCTCCACAATGGGGAGGTTGGACTAGGCCCACACGGTGTCTAAGATATGTTAGATTTGAGGTGATTTCAGGGGAAGCCAAAAGCTTGGCTCTGTCGGGCCTCTCCACCCAACTTGTCCCTCTTTCCTCACCAGCCAGGCATCCAGCCTCCTACCAGCCCAAGACCCTGCTGCAATCAAAGGGAAGGTGGGACCTCCATGCTGCACTTCTGCCTTCCCTGGGTGAAGAGGAGGGCGTGGGGGTAGGACAGTGAGGGGCTGAGATGGAGACGGGGCGCCTGCCCACTCTGCCCATCTACACCTCCAGACCGCCTGAATGCCAGGGGAAGTTCACCAAGAGTTTACAAACCTCCTTTGTCACTGAGCGCCGCGGGAGCCATCAATCACGCCCTAATTTACCAGTGTCACTTTCCAGAGGAAAGCTGCCCAGAGCCGCCAGTGGCGCTTCCTCTCTTGCCCACTTGATGAAGATTTTGTCTAATTGGTCCACGTTAAAGCACTCCCAGGAATGCAACGTGCAGTTACCGTGGCAGCGGCAGCAGGGAGCCCTGAGGAGGTGCCCTCCCTGGCATGAGCCTGGAGTCCGTGGGGGACCTCTGGGAAACCCGGAGAACCCACAGAGGGGCCTGCTGGAAAGGGGTCTGGAGAGGAATGTCAGGGATGGGGGAGGGGCAGGCTAGGAAGGAAGAAGGCAGCGCAAAGGATGGATGGAGAATGACAGGGTCTGCCCCCTGCCCTAGGCGGGGACAGGCATCTTGCCTCACAGACATAGACTGGGTCTCACTCTCTGTTGCTCTCCCCGGAAGCCACGTGTGAACAGAGATCCAGAGGGCTGCACTAAGCCTTGCTCAGCACTGACCCCTGACTGGGAATGCCCGGAGCTTTGGCCATCTGGGGCCCTGTAGCTGCGCCCAACACCTTTCCTCCTGCACGCATTTCCCCAGCCACACCAGGCTTCGCTCAAGCTGTTCCCTCCGCCTCAGATGCTGTTCCCTTCTTCATCTGCCTGGTGACCTGGTTGTCCCGCTGGTCCCAGCTGAAACATCACTGACACTAAGATGCCCTTTCAAACTCCCGTGGGCAGGAGGGTGAAATCTGTCTCTCTTCTACCTGGGCTTCCACTGCCCCTAGCACAGGGCTCCTGCCCTCATCTACTTACAAGAGGGTCTTCCTGACCCTCTTGTGAGCTGCATGGGGACCAGGATCATATGTTTGTCATCTTTATACCCCTGCCCAGTGTGCTCGGAACATGGTTGGAGCTTCATCAGTCTCTCCAGAATGAATGAATGAATGACCATCACTCCCCTTAATGCATAGCCTCAGATAACCCACAGGCCAAGTCACCCTCCCAAAACCTGCCAAAGGGCTCTCCTGGGCTGTCACCCTGCTCAGGGGAATCTTGTCCTGGTATGACATTTTTCAGGGGCCACCCAAGGAATTCAGCACCAGAGCACCTAAGGCCAGGAAGGGGCTTTGCAGATAAAGAGTCCTCTCCCCTGGGTGACTGTTCAAGGCCACCCAGCAGCCAGTTACCAGGAGGAGAGACACACCTATAATCCCAGGCATTTGAGGAGTCCTGAAGCTGAGGCAACTCCCAGCAAACCTCTAAGAGCTGATCTCTCTGGCCCCTTCAGAATTCTGGGCATATGCAGGGCACCCCCAAGTTCCTGTCCCTGCCTCCCCTATGCTCCCCAGAAGCTACTGCCCACCCGGCTGGTGCATACCTTGCGCTTCTTGGCACGTCCCTCGGCCTGCAGGGTGCGGGTGCAGCGCTGCACACACTCGGAGAAGCTGAGGTTGCTGTGGTCGGCACTGTAGTCGAGGTCAGCCAGCCGCGCCAGGGACAGGATGTAGTTACAGGCGATCCTCAGGATGGCCAGTTTGGACAGCTTCTGCCCATACGAGTAGCACGGCACCTGAGGGGAGAAAGTGTCAGGAGGGGCTGCAGGGGCGCGGTGCCCAGCCTGGCAGGCATCGGAGGTGGCCTGTCTACGGTATATCTGGGCCCTTCACCTTGGTCTTGTGATCTGCTCTATGCACCTGCTGTTTACACACACACATACATACACACGTCGGCTCATCTGCTCTGAGAGGTACCCACATTCCCATTTTGCAGGGGAAGAAACAGGTTCGGCTCATGCCTGCCAGCCAGTCAGTATGAATTGAAGCTCAGTGAATTTCCACAACCACCACGGAGCTCTGTCCTCCACCCTCCTGAGCAGGAATCCCTCTGAGAGAACAGGCATTTTGTTTTTTTAGCTCTGATGTTCCATTCATTCATTCAGCAACACCTGTTTTGCTGGGTACTTGGGGAGTACAACAGTGAATAACTTGATTCCTACTTCAGAGAACTTATGCTTGAGTGAGGTTATAATGTCACACCTGGGACTCTGGGGACATACAGGAAGGAAAGTATCAGTGCTCAGCTGGAAAGACACAAACATGGCTGGTTTTCATTTTTTAAAAATCTTTTACTCTGTGCCCTCAGGACTTGGGGTGCTGCTGGGCAGACAACAGCGGCATAATACACACTCACAGCACTGAACAAACTTGACACGTTTGTCAATGATTCGTCACCAACTAGCTCCTCACTAATTGCACAGGGATTTGTATGGGATGAAAGATGGAGCCTTTGATTTTTTAATACCTCTCTCCACCAATATTCGTGCTGCATGAGCAAAAAGCTCCAAAGACTGCGGTACACTTGAACAGAGTTCTGTCTTGGAACCTGGAAATAGCTCCACAAAATCAACCTGATAGATGCTAACTAATAGACCCCACTGTTCCTATAATGCACTGTTCACCTAAAGGGCTAAAAACCCAGCAACTACGGCTCCTGGTTTTCTCCTCGCTATGGCTCTTCAGGATCTACACGTGTCATCCATATTATTGATGAACCCGTATCCCACAGGGGGTGGGACGGCACGATGCATCTACACAAGTATTTAGTGAGCGCCCACCATATGCCAGACATTCTTTCAGGCCAGTGATTCTCAACCAGGGATGACTTTGTCCCCTAAGGACAGGGGAGTGGGGACATTGCAGGGACGGAGGTGGGGACGTTGCTAAACATCCTACAGTGCATAGGATCCTACAGTGCCCCCACAACAGAGAACTACCTGCCCCCAAATGTCAATAGTGCCAAAGATGGAAATCCCTATTCCAGAGCACGGAGAAAAAGCATGAACAAGACAGTCACCCCAGACTGGGGACCCTAAACACATCACCCACTTTGATCTCACTTTAAACCTCACTGTGTCCAAGAGCTTTCCCTGACCTCCCCTACCCTACACCAGGAGGGACAGCTTGCCCTCAATAGTGCCCTAATAGCACCCCATCTGTCCTTAACTGCCCACACTGTGGCTCTTGAGTGCTCAGTCTCCCTATGAACTGTGGGGGGAAGGCCTATGTCTGCAGAGGCTAGCACAGGTCCTGCCCGTAACAGGCCCTCAAAGGGGTTTGTTGATTGAGGCGATGAGTGAACAAATCAATGACCTCTCCCTCTGGATCTTCACTCTAGAATATTTTGAACTGGGCTCAAACACCTTTCCTCTCTCTGATGATGAAGATGAAGCTATCTGGCATAAAGCTAAGTGTATCTTTTTGTCACATGGGTTCAACTCCTGGCTCTAGCTTTGTCTAGCTGTAACACTCTGGGCAAGGGACAGAATCTTTCTAAGCCTCGGTTTCCCTGTCATATTGGGAACAGGACTGACCTCACAAGGTGGTGAGGATTAAATGAGATGAGATGTGTGCATTGCATGGAGTAAGGCCTGATAGAGGTCTGTGAAAGTGTTATGGTTGGTTTTGCAGAAGGTCCTCAAAGAGGGGCTCCGGAGGGGGTGAGAAGCAGGAGGTCTGGGGCCAGGACACGTGCCTGCCCCACCCTCCACCCTCTGGGGGTGCTGAGACTAGGAAGCCCAGAGAGGGAGAGGAAGGCAACAGAGAGAGCCAATTCCCATGCATTTCCACCCCTCACCCCATCTCCCACTCCCAGGCCTGGCTGCAGCTCCAAACCCATCCCAGAAATGCTGGCAGAACAATGCACTTTGCTCGTTCCCAGCCAGAGTCCAGGGAATTCTGCTTTATCAGCCTGAACAAATAAACAAGGTCTGGTAGTCCTGGGGCAGGGAAGGGGGTCTCAGGGGCCAGCCAGCACTTCTGCCTCCTCTTCACCCCAGGGAGGGTGTGGCAGCCTGAGGGAGGCTCTGGGGACTGGGTGCAGCTCTGTGACACAGCCCTCAGCACTGTTTTCACACAGACGCCGCTAGGAGTTTCCCTTAAAGACCCAGCTCTTTGAGCCCTTGGCCTGTAACAGCTGGCCTTCCAGGAGGGAGCAGGGATTTTGGAAGGGATCTGTACCCTGTGATCCAGGGTCACTGTAGGACCCCAAAGTGACAGCTGAGGCCAAGGCCAATCTAGAGGTCCGCATGCCAGGTTCTGGGACAGTTCTGTCCTAGATATGTCACTTTGCCCTATTGTCTCTGTCAAGCTCTAGATCTAACAAGAAGAAACCCATCCATTGAGCTCTTGTATATCTGACACTGTGGAAGCTATTTACAGGTAGTGTTAGCCCATTTAAAACCTTCCCCACCATCTGTACACACAAAAACAGAGAGATGACATATTGGGCCCCAGATCACTCAGCTAAGACCTGGTTGGAGTCAGAAACTCGTCTGACTGACACCAGGCACACAGCCACTAGGCTCTCCCGGCTCCCACCACCACACCAGAGGGAGCCATATATGGGACACCAAAGGCCTCTTTCAGGTTGCTCACCTCTCCTCCTCCCCAACCCCTAGGGGCGGCTCCTCACTACCCGGCCAATTCCAGATCCTCCTGGTGCCCATGCTTCAGGATGCAGCCCCTCAGCTCCCAACAGCCCAGCTCAGAGGCACCCCAGACTGGGCTGCCACTGCAAAGTGAGAATTTAGCACCCGTTCTGGTTCTAGGACGTTGAAGTATGGTGGAAAGAGCTGGTCTGAATTCCAGGCACTTACAAGCGGTGTAGCTGTGGGAAGTGCCTTCACGCCTCAGAGTCTCCGTTTCCTCATCTGGAAAGTCGGGGTAGCAATGCCTGGGCAGCCCACAGAGCTTCGAGGACTATATCAAGCAGCTTCCACTGGAGTCTGAGCAGCACAGATTCTCCGTGACTGTTGGGCCCAGGCCACTTTGCTGTTATTACGGTCTACTAAGGCCAGGCAGAGGGTGGATGTTTCAAATACAATGTCTGTATTCACCTTTTAAGCAGCCCAATGAGGTAGCAATGGCCACTTCCACTTTACAGAAAAGCGTGTGATTCTCAGGCATGTAGGAATTTCCTGGATCTCTCAGCTGGTGAGTGATGAGTTGGGTTTTGAACTTGTGGCTTAGCTGGGCTCTTTCCAGTTAGCCAGCAGGAACTGCTTGGGGATCTGAATAAGTGTCTATAGCTTAAGATGGGGAGGTAGGCAGCCCACCCTCCTGAGCTAGGGATGGAGAGTTCTGGGCTGATGATGCCATGAGATCCCTCTTAGAGTATCCACAGCAAGGCCCAGAGCCCACCCACCCCCACGCCTACAGAGTCCCCCACAGCAGTTGTCGGCTCACCCTGCTCAGAGGACACGGGCCAAGGGAGGAGGCAGAATTACCTGGCTCCCACTCCCGACAGACTGCCCAGCTGCCAGGAAAGTAAAAGGATCTGCCTTGTGCTCATCCCACAAGGATTTTTAAACTTTGGTGGAACAGACTTTGGCATTTTCGCAAGGTCCCATATGCCCCCAAAACATTCCACCCCACCCACCCTAAGCCAGACCCGGTTCCAGCAAGCATGAAAAAACATGAAGAGCACTGGCCTGGGAGCCCGAGGGCCTGACTCTACTACTGGCCAGTCAGGTGACCTTAGGCAGATCCATAAGCTTACAGGACCTCAGTTTCCTCACCAGTAAAATGGGCATCAGAACACCTGCTACCTCAGAATGAGATCGCAGGGGCAAATGAGGGAAAAGTTCCTAAAGAAGCAACGCCGAGAACCCACCAGAGAATGCAGGAAAGGCCTCGAAGCCCTCCATGCTCTTGCCTCTGTGCCAACTCCTGCCCACCCTTCAGACCCAGCCCAAGACGCCCTCCTGGAAGCCCACCAAGACTCCTGAGCCCATAGAGCTCCAACAGCACCACATCCACTACACACAGAAGAGCACCGGATTCCAGTGAAATTATCATCTGATCGTCTCGTGTCAGTGAGTGCTGGATTCCCGACGTGAAGCCACTCTACCCAGAGCTGTTCAATGTCCTTCCCAAAGTCTATCTAAATAGGTCCTTTAAAATCCCAACCTCCTGCACTGCCACCAGGCTGGACCCTAAGAACCTGGGTCTTGGTCGTTAGGAGCTATGGCCCCAGGGCCAGACAGGCCTGAGTACAGATCCTGGTCACTCTGTGGGCTTGAGCAATCTGCATCACCTCTCTGTAAGTGTCTTCATCTGCAAAATGGGAAGACAGCACAACGGACACCCCACAGCAGGCTCAGGTAAGGCCTCACTCAGTGCAGTGAGGCTCCACAGCAGCCACCCTGGTGACTGCGGACATGAAGGAACAGGAGGAAGGCCTCTGTCACCCTTACCTACCTGCATGGAGCCCCCAGTGCAAGCAGGCCTGTCCCTCGTTGCCCGAGGGGATGGTGCACAGGTGCTTTGCACTCCCCATGCCCTCCTTGCACCCTGGGGGGTTTCAGAGTGACGGAGGTGCTGAGAGCACCATTCCCACGCTCCCTCCAGGGCAACCCTGACTTCACTCGATAAGGACCCCCTGGGAGGCTCCAGGGGCAGCAGGGGAGGTAGCCTGGGTCCCAGTTGCTTGGCATGTACCTCCGTGGAGAGGACCACGGCAGAAACCGGGGCCCCGCACTGCCTTCCATTGCTGCCATCTTCCATCAACACTGAGGAGCTTTGAGGGGAGAGAGGAAATCCACACGCACACCACATGCCCCAAGGGTGGGCACAGCTTGTGAGACAGAAGGTCTTGCCACTCTGGCCCCTTCCCTCACCACCCCACAAGGGTCCCTTTCACCCCTCCCACCTGGCAGGGAGTCCCTTTCACCCCTCCCACCTGGCAGGGAGCAGCCCCACTCCCGGGCCAGGCCAGCTGTGCACACATGGCCTTCCATGAGGCGGTGGGGAGGGCTCTGGTGCAGCTGTGCTGGTGGCATGTGCTATGGCCTGACCATCTGCCCCACACCACCCAGCCTAGACCAGACCAGAGGGCTTCTCTCTCTCTCACCTGCACCTCCCCACCTGCAGCCCTGCAGCCACCCTCCCTGCTCCCTTCCTGGTTGAGAGGACTGTGGATTATGACACAGTAGGAGCCTGTCTGGCTTCCTCATGCTGAGGGTAGATGGCTCCAGGACATTAGACAGGCTGAGGAGCAGAGCTGTTAGGAGTCGGGGCCCTGGGAGTCCAACCCAAACTCCACAGTAACAGTGGCCCACAACTACGCAGGCTGCCACCGTACATGGCCACGAAGCACTGCCACCCTGGAGTGTGGCAAACGGTGTGCCAAGGTAGCGTGTAGCACAAAACCCACAAGGCCACGTGCAGTGGCAACAGACCGGGACAACTTACATAAGCTCTCTGAAACTCAGTCACCATCTGAGAAACAGAGCAGGAGGTGCGATAACAGTATCTATTTCATTAAATGAACTAATACACATAACAAGCTTAGCACTACGCCTGGTACAAAGTAAGAATGAGCTAAATGCTAGTTTCTGTGACAGTTATTAAAATAATTAAAGAATTCTTATTGCTTCATCTGTCAAGAGCCTTGTCCAGCCCTGAGGACCTTGGAGATGCTTAAGAAATGTTCACTGCTCTGGCTGTGCACAATGGCTCATGCCTGTAATCCTAGCACTTTGGGAGACCGAGGTGGGTGGACCACCTGAGCTCAGGAGTTCGAGGCCAGCCTGGGCAACATGGTGAAACCCCATCCCTACTAAAATACAAAAAATTACCCAGGTATGGTGGTGTGCGCCTGTAATCCCAGCTACTCGGGAGGCTGAGGCGGAAGAATCACGTGAACCAGCCTGGGCAACAGAGAGAGACTCTGTCAAGAAAGAAAGAGAGAAAGAGAGAAGGAAGGAAGGGAGGGAGGGAGGGAGGGAGGGAAGGAAGGAAGGAGGGAAGGAAGGAAGGAGGGAAGGAAGGAAGGAAGGAAGGAAGGAAGGAAGGAAGGAAGGAAGGAAGGAAGGAAGGAAGGAAGGAAGGAAGGAAGGAAGGAAGGGAATGTTCACTGCTCTTATAGGCCTCCTTCCTTTCCTCACTTGCTCTTGCTTTTCTCAACACTGTGGATGAGGTCAGCAATATTACCATTTTACAACTTCAGCAACTGAGGCCCAGAAAGGGTCAGTGACTTGTCCACAGCCACACAGAAGGCATGCAGGGGAGGACAACTCAATGCCTGGCCTCCAGTTTCCCAGGTCAGTGCTTCCTTCATGGTACCAGGAAGCTACTCAGGAGAATGAAGCCCCAGGCCAGAGCCACAATCCCAGAACCCATCTTGGTGCCACACTGGCCAAGGCCCCATTTCAGGCAGAGCTGATCTGCCTTTCCCATTTCCAAGGACCCATTTCAGTCAGGCCCGAGCCTAGCTCCAGAGCTGCAGCTTGTCTGGATTGGGCGAGGGGGTGAGGAATACATTTTACCCAGAAGACTGAGGCCCAGAGGAGGAAGGGGCTCCTCCAGAACACAGGTCTTCCTCTACCAAATAGGTGCCATGGTGGTGAGGGGGACATGGTGGGTGCGGCCTTGGCCCCTGGCTCTATGACCAGAAACATCCTGGCTGTATTTCTTTCCTTCCCAGCTAACAGGCAGGTGCCATTATGGCCTGGCAGCCTTTCTAGGGAAGGGGCAGAATGGCTGGGGCAAGGAGGAAACAAACAGGAACAGGCACTTCTGTGACCGTGCATTTGTGTGTGCTCTTGAGCACGTGTAAGGAGCATGTGTGTGTGTACCTGCCTGTGTGTTTGCATTGCATACACACTCTCTCCCTGAGAGGGCATGGGTGTGCCTTCTGCTTAGATACACTGAACTTGCCCTTTTTATAGAGAACATCCCACGGTAATGGAGGAAGTAAAAGGAGACCAGGATGAACAATCTCATCTCAAAGGGTCTGCCAAGTGTGCACCCTGCCTTGATTGTTAACAAACATCACAGGCTGGGGGTTGGGGGGTGATACGTGATGCTGATAAAGATGGCACTGTGGGAGGCATTTGGCCAGGAGGGCATTCCAGAAACTGCTGTCATCTTCCCTAACCCACTAAGCGATCCTGGACAAGTCTCTTTCCATCTCTGGGCCTCAGTGTTCCATACTATAAAATGAGTTAATCCAATTTTGACAGGGATGTTGTTTAGATCAAATGAGATGGAATTGATTGTTGAACGAAGTAAAAGCCAGCGGGCACATAAGATGTAACAGAGCACTCAGATGAGTATTCTCTCAGCATACAGAGGGGCAATAGAGGGGCAGAAGGGCCGAGAACCTGCAGTCAAAGCCCCTAGGTGCCAGCCCTGACCTGCTACTCAACAGCTATGAGGCTCTGGGCACGTGCCTCCCCAGTCTAGGAGAGGCTTCCCTAGTGGCAAGGTGGGCAGGTGGACAGGTATCTCTCTGCCCTTCTGTAATCCTTCTGTCCTGGGGAGTGGGTTGCAGGATCCCCCACACACCGCCACCTCTACCCAGCGATGCAGACACAGAGCTGCTGGCTCAGGGTGGGAGTGACTGCTCCACTGGGCTGGTCTGTGACAGCCACTCGTCCCCCACCGCCACCCAATCTCACTCACCACTTTCCCCAAGCCCAAGCAAGACACTTTGGCTCAAAAGTCATATGGCCTCTTTCCTCCAGGGATTCAATTTCCTTTCCATGGATGGACACAGGCACTACTGCCCCACCCCACCCCAACCCCCAGGAGGAAGAGGAGAGTGATCCAAAAAGAAGATCATGGTTTCTGAAATGTTTTGTTGCTGGCTAAAGACCAGAGAAGTTGAGCAACATTCCTGGAGTCACACAGCAAGTCAGCTGCAGAGCATGCAAAGAAAAAGGAAAACAAAAAAAACAAAAACACCCTTCAAACCAGCCACATCTACCCTAACCCTTCCCCACGCCCTGTGTAGGGGTGGGAGAGAACTCACCACCTCCTTCCTACAGCTCCTTCTCGCTAAGAAAATAAGAAGCCTAGAAGCCCAAGCAACTGTCCCTCCCCATCACAGGTAATTCTTGGGTTAAGTATTCTTCCACTACCCGCGCAGGGGCACTGTCTGGTGAGGGCAGCCCGCACCAGCTCCAAACTAAAAAGTCCCCAACTCACCCCAGAACTAGGCTCTGAAGATGCCCCAGAGGGAATCCCCCAACTAGGCAGTCCCCTCAGCAGAGCTGCCTGCTTCACCACGGGTGAAAGGAAGGGATCTCCTAGAAAGACTCCCACCAGCCCATTCCTGAGCCCACCCCTGGGGAGAGGGCACAGGCTTGTAGTGCGGGTTCTTGAGGATGCCAGGGCAAGGAGTGCACAGCCCGCAAGCAACCAGAGTGTTCGGGGCATCACTGCTGGGTCCCGAAGAGGGGCTGACAAGCGCCCCCGGACTGTCCCACCACCAACGGGGGGCCAAGACCCTGACCATGCCAAATGCCTGGAGAAGGCTCCCCCTCTTCCTGCCCTGACCAAGACAGATGCCCACATGTCCCCTCTCCACTCCGCACCGCGCCCAGGGGACTCCGGCAGGCAAATACTCGCTGCCATAAAAGTGAACTATAGAGGCTGAAGTCAGACGCGCAGACAGCGTTACCCGAGGCGGGGGTTGAGGGTGGGGGGTGCTCGGGCCAGAGATATCCAACTTTTATAGCCACTTTGAAAACTATGATCCATACCAACGCTGTGGCAAAGTCACTGCCCCAGGACTGCCCACACCTGTCTGGGCACCACTGTCGGACCGGGTGGGGCAGCCTGCCCTTTAAACACACCTCTATCCCGCCTTGGCCACTCGCCCACCCATTCCCTCAGTCGTCCCCGGGTGCAGTGAGGGCGTGCAGCGGGGAGCGGGTACCTGCTTCCTGAGCGCCTCGAAGGCTGCGCTGATGGTGTGCACCCTCGTCCGCTCCCTGGCGTTAGCCAGGAGCCTCCGGGTCTGCTGCAGGGCTTTGATCTCGGAGGAGGCGGCAGTCGCTTCTCCCGGTCGTTTCCTAGGCGACGCGGAGGAATCCGGGTGGTTATTGTAAATTACGTGTGAAATTGACGAGTAGGAACTTTCCCCCGGGCGCGTTGGGGGCGCTGGGCGCACAGTGGACTCCGGGGGCGCTTGCGGCGCTGGGGGCGCTGACGGCGCGGGGCGCGCGGGCGGTGCGCACAGCAAGATGCGAGGACGCAGACCCGGCTCCCGGAAAGGCTGTGCCTCTGGGCCCCCAGGAGCCTGGCTCTGGGGCGCAGGAGGCGGCGGCGGCGGTGGCGGCGGCGGCGGCGGTGGCGGCGGCGGCGGCGGTGGCGGCGGCGGCGGCGGCGTGGGGAGTCCTGGCCCCACTGCGCCCAGGGCGAAGCCGCGTTTCCGCGCGTCGGAGACCTGGGGCACCCGGGAGCCCCCGCGCTCCCGGGCCGTGTCCGCGCCCCCTCTTGGGGGAACGGCCGGGGCCACTGGGGCTGGCACCGGCACCGGGACCCGGACCGGCTGCAGCCGATGGGTCCTGTCCCGCAGCCCGTTGGTGGCGACTGCGCGGGGCTCGGGCGCTTCCAAGTCCAATCGGAAAGTTTTATAGCCGTTCGCGCGCCGCGCCGGCTCCTTGCCTTTCCGCTTGAGCTTCTTGAGGCCGTTCAGCTCCTTCACGCACACGGTCTTCCACGGCCCGTCCTCGAGGACCGGGATGTGCTTCATGGCGCGGGCGGCGCGCGAGGCAGGAGCGTGGGGCTGCCCGGGCCGCCGCCGCGCTCAGCGCCGAGGAGTCTCTGGCTCTCCCCCTTCGCCCGCCCTCCCCTCCCTCTCCTCTCCCTTTCTCCCCCTCGCCCGGGGCAGCTGCGCCGCCGGCTTCGCGAAGCCGCCGGGCTGTCCGTTCCCGGAGCGCTCAGAGTGTCATCTGAAGTCGCTGCCGCCTTGCCAGCATTTCTGGAGAACGCCCGCTGCGCTCCATCTGTGTTTGTTTAGCCTCAGTTTACACAGAAGCCCAGTTCGCGAGATCAGTCAGCGCCGCCGCCCGGAGAGGAGGCAGCTCCCGCCGCCACCGCCTCCCCAGCCCCGGCCGCCCGAGCCGCGAGCGCCTTTAAAGAAACAGGAAGCATTTTTCAAAACAGCTGGGCCGCCGGCCGCCTCCTTTGTCCGCGTGCTCCCTACCTCCCCCCACCCCCATCCCCTTGGCCCAGAACCTGCCTCCTCGGCTCTCCCTCCCCGCCCCTACTCAAGTCGGGGGCGCTTCTATGTTCCCAGAGGACAGTCCGCTTCTTCACAACAGCCCCGAGCACGTGATTTATGGGCCCCCCGGCCCTTCCCCAAATCACAGCGGGGCCTTCTCTCCCTGGCCTTGCAGGCCTCTCGGTGACGGTGACGCAGCTCCGACCTTGCCCACCCGGCACCTTCCCGCCACTCCCTCCGCCCCAACTCTCCGAGAGACAGAAAACGCCGGGAGCTGGGACTTCTGCTGCGGGCCGATGGGGAAGGGGAGACTCCGGAGTTGCCCGGCGACCCGCACCCACCAGGCACGGCAACCCAGTCCACTCTCACTTGCTGGAGCGGGGAAGCAAGAGGAGCAGAGGGCTTAAGACAGGGAAACTGAGTCTCCAAAAGTTCCAAAGTCACAGAGGCAGAGGAGGGTGGAAGCTTCGGTTTAGGCAGACCTAACGTCTGCGAGCCTCTGCAGTCACCTCATTCCAGGCGCCCTGCTAAGCCGGGATTTACTCATCTATGAAATGAGAAATTCGGACAACATCAACGCCTAAATCATAGCATTGCTCTGAGGAATTAAAGCACTAGGCACATAGGAAGGGGTCGTCAAATGGTAGCTGTCATTATTATTATTATTTATCGAGGCAAAACAGTTACTTGAGGCAGATTTCCTGGGCCCAAACCCCAGCTCTGCCACTCACTGCATGACCTTGGGAAAGTGACTTAACCACTCTGTGCCTCACTTTCCTTACCTGTAAAACGAAGGTTATAATCGTACCTGCCTCCCCAGGCGGTGTGAAGAGCGTGTATGCGCAAGGCACTCAGAGCAGTGCCTGGCACCAGGCGAGAGCTTTGCTGGTGCCCACGGTTATTGGCAAGGCACAGAGGTCGACCCCCCAGACCCTCAGTCCTCTCTGTGCCATTCCACTGGAGATTCTGGAAAGAAGGGGTCAAACTAGTAGGCCCTCGCCAGAGGACCACCTCCCAGCCACTCCCTTCGGAGGCTCAGAAGAGGGTTTCACTCCTTGCTGGTCCCTTACTCTGTGGCTGTTGCTCCTTAAGGAAAGTGGGCACTAAAAGCCAGCAAAGTGGTTAGGGAGAAGGTGAACTGTCGACCCTGGCCTTGAACTCCGATGGAAACACAAGGGCTCACACAGTGCTTCTCTCCTCCATGGGAGAATGCCTAGGGGTTGAGGAGGCAGATGGCATGCAGGGTGCTGGGAGTTGGGATGGGGATCTGGGCAAAGCTTCGGAGGCAGGAGCATGGAGCTGGGGCTGGCAGTCCTGGTTGGGCCTTGGCTTTTCAACTGTGGAGGCCCGTGACCAAGAGCAAGACGTTTCCTCCCACTTTTCTGTCTTTGAGGATATTTCTGTCCGGCCAACCTTCTCAGGGTAGCTGGGAAAGGACAAAGAGATCATGAATGTCAAAGGACTTCGACATAAGGCTTCAAACATAGACACACACACACACACACACACACACACACTCTGAGGCACGTGGTTTTCTGACTGTAGTAAATGCAAATCTTATTCTGCTACCAAGGTGGGTGCCAGTATCATAAAGCATGTGCTCCCACAGACACCCTCTTCCCTGGACACCTGCATATTCCTGCACCTTATCTAAAGTCCTGGTTTTTGCTCCCAGCTCTCCCCCACAGCTCCCCTTTGCAAAGCACACTCTTCCTCACCCTTCCATGACCAGCTCCAGTCCCCCTCCTCCTGCGAATCTTCCCTGCTCACTACAGTCTCCAGTTGCTCTTGCTGGCATCTGCACATGCTTGCTCAAAAGTCCTGCTGCAACTTAGCCTCCACTGCAGCCCTGTTGGAACTCCTGGGCTTGTGCGTTCCTCAAAGGTGCACTCTTGCCTTCCTCCCTGTCTCTAAGGGCTGGTGCTCAGGAAGCCTCTGATAAGGACAAGCAGTCCTCGTGCCCTTTACAGTCCTGTCTGGAGACCCAGTCCTCCTGTGCATCCAGCCAGTCAGCGGCAGAGATGGAGGAAAAGCGACACTCCTCCTCCAGGGCTGCTCAGGCACTCTCTGAGCTTCAGTATCTTCCTCTGTAAAATGGGAGTAATGATACCATGCCTCACAGGGCTGCAAGGACTCAAAGACGCTGCATGTGCAGCATGTGGCATGATGCCTAGAGTCTGGGAAATGGTGACCTGGGGCATCCTGGGTTAGCCAGCTGCTCAGGCCCCCTTGCATCCCAGACTTGGGTGTAGTTGAAGACTGGAGTGCCCATGGCTAGTTAGGGGGTGTGAGAAGTCTCTAGCAGGACTGAATTTTGTCCTTAAAGAGGCCAAGCTGTGTCTGGGAAAATCACATCTTGGCTGAATACCAAGGGATCCACTCATACTGATCCTGAGCCCTGTGCCAACTTCCCCCAAATAGGGGAAAAGGTCACTGAGATCCCCTGGGGCAGGAGGAGGAGAAGGGATTGGATAGGAATGATCAGGCATGCAGGGTGGAGGTAGAGCAGGGCTCCAAGCCGGGCTACAGGCTCCCAGACAGGCTTTTTCTCCCCAACATGCTGCCTCTCCCGCTGGCCAAATGCCAGGGCCCCAGAGTTGGCAACAGCCAAGCCCAGAGGGATCTTCACCTTGTCACATACCAGGTGTGTGACCTTGAGCCGCTCCCTGACTTCTCTGAGCCTCTGTTCACTATCTGAGCATCATCTCTTGAGTCTCGAGATGGAATGGTGTGTGTGGGAACAGGCGGTGAATTGTAAAGAGGCCAATTGACGTGGAGTCCCCGCTATTGCCACTGTCAGCCTGCCAGGTTGCAGACCTTCCAAGTCCAGGCTGGCTACCCACGCCCCACCAGCCTAAGGGTCAAACCTGTCTTCCAAGGGCTCTTGCTTCTGCCTTCTTCAGCCTTGCTGGAAATTGGGGCAGAGACCAGCTGGGCAGCACCCCCTGGTGGTATCACACTATTGGGACTGCACACAACACTGCGGTCTCCCCATGAGGAACTTGTGCCCATTGTGGTGGCCCTGTAATGACAGTAATGTGGATTTCAGGAATTCATAGACTTTCCAGGATAAAAAGTCTCCCAAGGCTCCAGGTGGCCCTACTCACACCTTTGGATGGGACAACGCAGACGACAGCCTATGGCCTTCATTAAAAACATCACCCACTGAATTAACCGTTTGAGGTGACCCTGGGATCAAGTGATGCTGTCACTGGAAGATTCCATACCCCTTGGATGGCAGGTCTAGGGAAAAGTAATAAAGATAAAAAGGGAAGGCAAGGCAAGAGCTTAGGGGTCAGGCCACTGGGAGCAGATGCTAGAAAGCCAGGCAATCGTAATTCTTTAATACTGCCATGCAAGGAGCGCATACGAACTCTATCTCACTAATCTTTATCATCACCCAGGGAAGTAAACCCACTTTATAGATAAGAAGATTAAGGCTCCTAGTGGGGAAGAAAAAATCTTGCCAACAGAAAGAACAGTCGTGGGATTTGAACCCAGGCCAACTGACCCCAAAAGCCAAGCTCTGAACCACTGTGTCTACTGCCTCCTGAGAGCTCAGCGACTAGCATCTGGGAGGTGATAACTGGGCCATCTATGGGGCTGGCCTGTGTCAGCCAGCTCTTCCTGCTGTGCTGCCAGCCTGGTGGGCTTCTTGCTGTCCACCTCTCAGCTGCAGCCACTGGCCTCCCTTGGTCCAGCACAATGCCCTTCTAGCTCCTTCTAGTCAGGGTCAGATGACAAGGGCATATAGAGCCCAGATCTTGGTATCCAGGCACTGGGGCCCTCCCTCCTTGCCAGTGGAACATGCCCAGCATTTCCTTGGTGCACACACCACCCGAGTGCAGACAGGACAGCCCTGCAGGGTGGCAGCCAGTGATTAGTTGCTTCTTGGCCGGATGGGATAGAACCTTGGATGCTTGCTACATGAAGCTCTGCATTCCTAAATCTGGAGTCCCTATTTATGGCTGTTCAGATTGTTCCAAAGTAGGTGTGGCACCCATAAGAGAAAGGGAGGAAGAGTGGAAATTAGACTGCCAGGAGGAAACTCTCCTGGTGGAAACAGACACAGTATGAATGGTGCCCCCCTGGGGTGGTACTCACAGCAGCACCAGAAAGCGCCACCCAGGGGAATAAGAAGAATCCAGAGCTTCTTCCCACCTCCCATTCACAGTGCTAGCGCTGCCACCATTAACCAGCAGGACATTGGATCCAGAGGACAGTGATGAGGCATCCAGGCAGGAAGCTCTTTCAGACTCTCCTGCAATCTTCCTTCTACCTTCCTCTATTCAAATGGCCATCTCAATTATGGAAAACTGAGTCTTTGGGGCTGGGCAGATGCCAGATAAGGACACTCTCTCCCTGAGACCTGCTGTGTGCACCATCTCAGCACATGCGCTGTATACCTTCAAACCCATGTGCAGAGGGCAGTGCCCAGCGGGTAGGGTTTAGTCCTGACTCTTGGTCAGAGTGGAAGGGGAGAATGGGGAGGGGAAAAGGTCACAAGGGTTGTCAACAAAAATCAGGAGGAGCCTGGCATGACAGATCTCCACACCACTGGTCAGGTATCCTATCATGTCATTTCTCTGCTTAAAACCTCCCCTTAAATTCTTTTGCTCGGATGTGTTAATGGCTGCTATGAATTCCTTCCCTCCCTGTATGCATGGAGAGATGGACTCTGTCCCTCCATTGCCGTGAACCTGGGCTAGCCTGTGGCTGCTCTGACTAATGGAGCCCTGCAGAAGTGCTGCTGTGCTTTATGGAGACTGGCTGTTTTGGCTTCCTGCCGGTTGGAAGCCTTTAGTTGCTAAGGGAGAAGTCCAGGTGGGTTCTACTGAAGAGAGAGGCCACATAGAAAGCAACACAGTGCCAGACATATGAGTGAAGAAGGCGCTCAGCAGAACCTTATGGGTGCCTCCAGCCCCAGCCTCTAGCTGGCTGCAGCCCCATGGGAGAACCCACTAAAGAACCACCTGGCTGAGCCCAGTCAACTCACAGAACCATGAAAAAGAATATTAAAGGGTTGTGTTAAGCCACTCCAGTTTGGGGTAGTTTCTTATACAGAAATAGAGAACTGGAACATTTGAGTAGAAACAAAAGTTGACATCTGGTCCCCCATTTCCTCTCTAACCTCATCCCCCAACCTAGCCCATACACTCTGCTCTCACCACACAGGGCTCCCTACCATTCCTCGAATCTACCCAGCAGGCTCCCACCTCAGGGCCTTTGCACTGGCTGTTTACTATGTCTGAAATGCCCTTGGCTCAGGTAGCCTCAGGGTTCGCTCCCTCACCCCTTTCTGGTGTTTCTATGTCCCCTTCTCAGTAAGGCTGCCCCTAATCACCCTCTATGAAGTTTGTACCCTTCCCCTTCAGTATTTTCTGCCTCTTCCTTGTTTCATTTTCAATGGCATTTACTATCATCTACCATACTGTAGATATCACTGGTTGCTTGGTTTCTGTTTCCCACACACTAGAAAGTCAGTTCCATGAGGGCAGGGATTTTTGCCTGACTTGTTTACTGCTATATCCCAGCTGGTAGAACAATCAATAAGTACTTACTGAGTGAATGAAGGCCCACTCCTCTGTGCAGACCAAGACCTGCTCAGCTATTCAGTCAGCTGCTTTGACCAGAAAAAAACAGTGGATCCAGAGACAGAGTTGGTCATGTCAAAGGCACAGCTGCCCTGACTGCCAAGAACTCGTGGTTGTCTTGAATCCACAGTCTTTTCTCTGGCATTGGGTTCCCCCACCTGATCAATTGAGTTGAGAACAATGGATTCAAGTCAACAGTCATTCTTTTTTTTTTTTTTTTTTTTTTTTTTTTTGAGATGGAGTTTAACTCTGTTGCTCAGGCTGGAGTGCAGTGGCACAATCTCAGCTCACTGCAACCTCTGCCTCCCGGGTACAAGTGATTCTCCTGCCTCAGCCTCCCCAGTAGCTGGGATTACAGGCGTCTGCCACCACATCCAGCTAATTTTTGTATTTATAGTAGAGACGGGGTTTCACTGTGTTGGCCAGGCTGGTCCAGAATTCCTGACCTTGTGATCCACCTGCCTCGGCCTCCCAAAGTGCTGGGATTACAAGCGTGAGCCACCACGCCCGGCTAACAGTCATTCTTACATTGGACAGATCTTGAGCTGAGCCGGGTACTGTAATGGGACTGGTTAGAAAGGTAAGTTTGGTGACCAGGCATGGTGGCTCAATCCTGTAATCCCAGCACTTTGGGAGGCTGAGGCAGGTGGATCCCTTGAGGCCAGGAGTCTGAGACCAGCCTGGCCAACATGGCAAAACCCCATCTCTACCAAAAATACAAAAAATTAGCCAGTTGTGGTGGCACGCAACCTATAATCCCAGCTACTTGGAAGTCTGAGGCAGGAGAATCGCTTGAACCTGAGAGGCGGAGGTTGCAGTGAGCCGAGATCACACCATTGTCCTCCATCCTGGGCGACAGAGCAAGACTCCATCTCAAAAAAAAAAAAAAAAAAAAAGATAAGTTTGGTGAAGTTTCCGCCACCAAAAGCTCACATCCCGCGAAGAGACCATCCCCATCCCTTCCTTTATCCACCATAACCCTTCACTACCCTCTGTAGAGCATCTGCTTAGGCTGGGGTTATGCAGCAGTGAACAGAGAAAACCTCTACCCTGTGGAGCTGACATTCTAGTAAGAGGAGACACAGTCCCCACCTCAAGGAGCTCCAAGTCCAGTAGGAAAGAAAATCCAAATCTGAAGCAGTACAACTAAGGAAAAAGTTGTGGGAATTCAGGGTGTAGCCAAACAGCTCTGGGGGACTTCCTGGAAGAAAAGGCATTTGAACCAGGCTGGAAAGATGGTGGGATTTGGCCAGGCAGACCACCTTCCTGAGAAATGCCTATGGCTTGCTTCCTCTCCTCCTCCAAACCTTTGCCCTTATGTCACTTGGTCACTGAGGCCTCCCCTCACCACCCATTTCCAGCTGGAACCACCAGCCATTTCACCTTATGACATGCTCTATGCTTTACTTGTACAGCATGTTTGTTTTGTGTCCCCACTTGAAGGAGAGTGGAAGTGGCAGGTAGGAGCAGTGCTTGGATGTGGGCAGAGCCCAGTGAGGTTCCCACTGGCAGGTGACATGACAGTGTCCTGACCATCGAGGGTCTGCTAGGGACGATTTCAGCCTCAAGGAGCCCTGCCTAAGGAAGAAACATGGTCGACCCCAGAGGATAAGCACGCTGCCCTGGAGCAGCCAAGTCTTCAGGCTCTCAGCTTCCTCTGCCTGGCATCTGACTTGTCCCTGCCTTCTCTTGCTCCTCTTCCCTCCCCCTGACATGCTACTGTCCCCCAGATTCCTCATTCTGAAAGCTCTGATGGATGCAGGAAGAAGATTAGGGTCCCTGCTGGTGCTCTGCTCCTCTCCTGTGCCCTATGAGATTCTGTTTCTGCAAAACAATATTATTCATCATATTAACCTGTTTGTTAATGTGAATTTTGATCGCTTTTGTAGTTTGGCTTGTATTTATTTATTAATTTGTTTTGGGCTTACAGTTATATAGAAATTAAAAGCATAAAGCACAAGAGCATAATTCAGATCTTAAGGCTCTGGGACAATATGTTTCCTTTTGGGACAAGGGCATATGTTACTCAAGTTCAAGAAGCTCTGGGTTGGACACTATCTGAGCTTTCTGCAGCTCTGACTTGGTGGTCTGGAAGTTGAGAGATGCATTCTCTTCCCAGCATCTGCCTCCCCTGTCCCCGACCTCCCCCAACCCCCCACCGCAAGCCTCAGCCTCTTCATCTGTAAATGGAGGCCTCTTCATCTGTAAAAGGGAGGGGGAGGTGGAACGCACAGATCTCAAGCTCTTCCTATCCCTAGTGTCTTAGGATTTGTCTTAACCCTCTTAAAAACCCCAGAGCACAGCAGTGGGGAAAAGTGAAACATTCACCCGTGAGAAAGCGAGCTCCCCTGTATGCCTAACATCCATCGCAGGCAAGAAAAACTGTCTCCCAGGGCCTCCATGAGCCCAGTGAACACCAACGAGGGACCAGCCGGGAGGGCAGGCGGTGAGCGAGCTGCTCATTAGGGCTTTGCTCATCAGGACCTAGTTGTCAACAGCCTAACGAGGCTTGACTTGAGCCAGTGATCTCCTGAGAGCTGTTAGCAATCCCCGCAGATGCGCTTTGCGGCTAGATGTGAAAGAGCTTGCTGACTTCTTCTTCATCTTCTTCTTCTTTAAGGAAAACAACTTTCAGTTCCCCAAGGAGCACATTCCTTCATTGTGAAGTCTTCCCTCCGCATTTCCCCATTCCCTCAGTAAAGAAAGGAAGCAAAAAAGCCTTGGCTGCTGCTTCTGCGTAGGCTCCTCAAACAACAACAGCAAAAAACTATTTTTGCAGCTCTCTGAAAAAGTCCCCACTGATGGCAGCAGCCAGAGAACATGAGGGGGCAGAACAGAGCTGACGCAATGCACATTTATTAGCAGTGAGGAAAATTAATAAGGCACCAGCTCAAGGGCAGCCCCACAGACCTGGACACCCCAGGGACAGCTGTAGACCTGGTGGTCCCCAGGCTGAGTCCTCAGGATGCCTAATCAGTTGCAATTCTAGATCAGCACAGCTGGAGTGAGGCTTGGAGATCATCTAGTCCAGAGGACAAATGCTTTTTATCACGCATGCCAAATCTAATTGATTGGTAGAAGCTGCCTGAAGCTCTGTGTTAAAAAGGATCCTGAGGCTGCATCTGGGTCCCTTTGGGAATGAGTGCTATAATTGATTAGCAATGTCTGCCATGGATGAAAGAAGAGGAGTGGCAGGATTCACACCATGTGTTTGCCACTCCTGGTCTAGTTCAATCCCACCTTTTTTTTTTTTTTTTTTTTTTTTTGATGAGAGAGACTGAGTCCTGATGCCCGTTGTTGGTAGGGCTTTCCCAGTCTTCTCAGGAGTCTGACTCCTGTTGGTCAGTGGCAGGTAGCCTGAATGTCTCTGAGGACTGAAGATGTCAGATCCAAAGACGGTCTCCAAAAAGCCAAAACAAGTACTGATTTTAGTTAATGCTATAAACTGCCTGTTTCCTGGAAATAATCGGTAAAACTAGTTGTCTCGTGGAATCGACTGGTCAGTTCAACCAATGTAGGTGATGTATCAGGCCCGGGTAAGCCCCAAGCCAGTGTCTACCTAACATTAGTGGTCAGTTTTGTCAAAAAGAGTTCATGGGGGAGGCTAACCAACTATCTGAGCTCAAGACAACAGAATTCCCAAGTGGTCAACAAAGTTGTTCTAATCAGATGGATCACCGTCTGTCTGATTACTACCAGACAAAGTTGAGTCAAGCTGTTCTAACCATCGTGGCCAGGACTCCACCTCCCTCACCCTCATCTCCTCCTGCCCTTCCAGCCTGGCTTCTTTCCTTTCCCCTCTTGAGCCAGTGACAGACCCTGCTTCCTCTGGCAGAGAATCCTTCTGCGGTGGGTTGAACACCTCGAGAAAGTCTTCCTGACTGACCCTTCCAACACCTGCAGATAGTTCAACTACCTTAGAGCCTCTCCTTCCATCTGTGACTGCTCAGAAACCATTCAGGCCACTCCTCATTTTAAAACTGAGGCTTGAGAATGGAAATGGCTCACTTGATATCATACAGGAGGTAGACTCTTGACTTTAACCAATTGCCCCCCACTCAGCTGGCTCAGGTCTCCTGATTCCAACACCAGGGTTGTGGTGGCTGCCCAGGGAAAATCCATTCTGTCTGGTTCACTGAGTTTCATGTGTGACTCAGAGCAACACAGATAACTTCTGAGGACTCCTGGAAGTGGGCGGACCTTCACTCTGGGATGGCAAAGAACTTGACATGTGATGGGGGTCTGCAGGGGAGTGTGAGGGGGGCGTGGGTCATTGGTAAGGGGGGTAGGTTGCAGGAGAGGGCTGGCCTGGTATGAACCCTGGGGGGACTGCCAAGGGGCCCAGCCACTACCTCCTGGGAACAAGGAAACAAGGTAGTTTATCGCTCTGGCCTCTGAGTGTTTGTCATACTGCCCCCTGGAAGTCTACCCTGGCATCTTAGGTCCCCAACATTCCCCATCTTGAATTCAACAATCCTCTTTTGGGTGGGGCAGGGAAAACAAGACCTTCCGCAAGGAACTCGGCTAAGTGAAAACTGGCCCTCAGTGGTGGTGGACAGAGCCCAGGTTTTGGTCAGGGATGGTCCTGAGTTGACCCCCGGCTCACCACTTACAAGCTGGGAGCTTGGCTGAGTTCCTTGATATCACTGGGTCTCAGTTTCCTTGTTTGCAAAGCCAGGATAGAAAGATTACTGGCCCTCATAGGGTTTTTGTGAGGATTAAAGGGAGATTATCAATGTAAAGGGCTGAGCACAGGGCTTGGCACATGGTAGCTAATAACTGCACCTTGAATGTCTCTCCTCTCCTCTCAGTGCAGTACCGTACATGCTTCATTCAGGGCTCTGATCCCACCACACCTCCTTCAGGAAGCCTTCCCTGGACACACTCAGCCCAGAGGAACACACTCAGCTCTGGGGAACTTCCAGGCTCACCTGCCAGTGTTCTATACTGAAAGCCTTGTTTCTCCAAAGAACCCACAGATCACTGGGGGCTGATGTGGTCTGCTGCCCTCCTCGCTCCTGCAAGCTCCCAGCTCAGAGCTGAACACACAGCGCATGCTGATTAACATGGCTGCACAAGCTCCTGGCACCCTCTCCCGGCCCCGGCCCACCTTATTCCCCCAGATCCCCTGATTTTCCAAACCCCTGTCTCATTTGTTCCTAATGCTTCTGTCTCCACGTCTCCAGTGCTCTGTTTGCATGAGGGAAAAAAGTCTACACACACACACACACAGCCCAGAAAGCATCCAGTTGCTCCCGGGCCGGCTGCCAGCGATTGAGTGACCTGCAGCTTCCTCCCCAAATCACATTCCACTGGCACGGATCTTGCCCCGCCTGACGCCAGCCTCCGAACTCGCCCCCAGAGCAAACATTTCCAGTTGGCAGCTCGGCCTTGTTTTTCTGAGGCCCTGATTTGGGCTCCCTTGTAGAAAATAGAAAACAAAATTCATGGGACCAAAAATGAAATAAAATAATTTTTAAAAGGATGGATGGCCGGGGGAAGGCATTTGCTCCAAGTCACATGGAAAAATAGAAGCTTCAGGGTGTGCAAAGAGTGTTTAAGAAGCAAACACACATGCTCACCATCCCCCCTGTCCTGCTGGCTTTGAGGCTGTGATCAATTCATTCAGGCTGCTGCCTCCCGCTAAAAGACTTACTCTGTTCTCATTCACAGCTGCGAGGGGAGGACCTGGGAGAAGGGTGGCGGGAGACCACAGATCTGAAAGGGGAGGGTGGTCGGGGTTACAGGACTGTTGTTTGTTCCAAAGGGGAAATTAGAGGAAGAAAAATAAACACGGCCAGCCAGATTTTAACCCCAGTGCATGAGGCGTCCGGGGATGGACAGGGTATGTGTGTGCGTGTGCTGGCGTGTGCACATGCCTGTGGGCGCCGCGGTGTTTGCCTTCTCAAAATAAGAGCTGCTCAGTGGAAAGATGTCATAACCCAGGCTCAGGCGGCGGGGGGACAGGCCAGCCGGGGGGGCCGAGGCTGGCGCCCAGGCCTGCCGATGGGGTCAGGCAAAGGCCGGGTGTCAGAACAGGGGAGCTGTGAGTCAAGGGCCAGGCGTGTGATGCCAAAGGTCAGCCCCCAGCTGGGGCTCAGTCTATGGGGAAGAGGTGGTCTCAGGAGCACTGCTAAGAAAGGATGAGCTCATGGGATGTGGGGCTCATCTCAGCAGGGGAGGGTAGCAATGTGGGGAGGGAGGCCCCAGGGGAGGTCCGTGGAGGTGGAAGGGACTAGGTGAGGTGGCAGGGTGGGGAGGAGGACAGAGAGGTGGTTAGCTGACCGCAGAGTGAGGGCAGATGGCCACCAATCTGGCTGGGTCACAGACCTGAGGAGCAGGGCTGCAAAGAACCTCCTGCCCAGAAACAAGGATGCTGGGAGGTGGCATGGGGAAGGAGATAGGGATCCCAGGACTGAGAGCACGTGAGACCTGGGCTGAGATGTAGGGTCCTCAGCCCAGCAGAGTCCCAGATGTGTTGTCAAGCATCAGGCCAGGAGTGAGTGGGCAGTCACACGAGAAGCCGGGAAGGTCCTTCAGCTTGGGAAGCCGTGAGACAGGGCGAGAGCAGGCAGCTCAGAGCTGGCATGAGGACCTGTGTGGCTGGGTTGCTTTTCCATGGTGCCAGCTTCTCCATACAGGAAAGATCCTGGCACCTTTAAGGGAGCTGGCAGTACCAAAGAGATCCCGGAGTGAGGGCCTGATGGAGTCTGCAGTGGCTGTAGGTGCTCAGCTTGATGCTCAAGGGCTCTGAAGCAGGAAGGTACACAGCCCAAGAGGGAAGATCCAGTATCCCCCAGAGGGCGATGGCAGGACCGCCTGTGTCCTAATCACATGGGGTATGTAATAAAATGTACCTTTCTGCCATTCTTCCTACCTGCTGGATCAGAACCCGTGTGATTGGGCCACGGAGGAGCTGAACTTTAGATGGCCAGCCATGGGATTCTCCTGCACATTCAAGCTGAAGAATCCCTGCCCGAGCTGACGTTGCCAAATCCTTTGACCTTCCTGGCCCCTCTTCTCTGGCTGTCCACTATCTGTCCAGACCCTAGGAACCACAGGACTTTCCACTTTTCCTCTACCACAGTCTTCAAAGACAGCAGTCAACAAACCTTTCCCAAGGGTATTTTGACTTTGATTCTGAATCTTTGTGAACCCAAACAAATGAGTCTCTAATGGTGGAAATCCAGGCCTGGAGAGAGCCAGAAAAAGAATCTTGGGAAGAACATGGGGTGCCTTCCAACCAAACCTCAAATTCACTGTGTATCTGGGAGGCCCCAAAGATAGTTTTTTAAAAAACATGTTTCCTTAATTTATCAGTTCTCAGAATAGTGACTTGGTTCTTTTTTATTGTCATTTTGAACTCTTGGATTTTTACAATATTTAATGTGTTTCAGTTCATTGCAGGATTTTTGTATGTTTGTTTCGGTTTGTTTTTGAATGCACAAATAATCCCATTTTATCCAGTGGGAGCTCCTTCAAGTTGGCACCTGAGTCCTTCTGACATGCCCCTCATGGTGTTTGATCACTTTCTCACTTTCTGGTTCAGGATGTTCTGGGCTCATCTTGTATATTTGTTGCTCCAGACCTGGAAACAGGCAATTCTCCAAGAAGCCTTGGTTCCCTTCAGTGAAAAAAGATACTTAGAGACCACAGTTTGGGCACTATACGTGCTCAACCAGAGAGAGCTTCTTTTCTTTTTGTTTCACAATCTTCTCGAATAACTTGAGTCTGGGCCAAGTGCATCTGAAGGACACCACATTCTGCCCCATTAAGTGTGTTTCTCCTGGATCCCAGGCTGTCTCTTCCTTGGAGGTAAGCTCTGTCCACCTGAAGCAGCCTCCTTTCTTTTTCTTCTGTCCCCAGAGATTAACCTCAGTCTCCAGGGCTGGTCCATCAGCCCCAAAACCCGCCCCACCATCTCTTTTGGGTGTGTACTGGAATGTGAGATGCACTGAGAGAGTTGCTTACCTCTCTATGCCATAGGTTCTTCATCTGCAAAGTGAGATTTTAAGGATTTTATTTTTCTTCTTTTAGAGTTAGGGTATCATTCTGTCACCCAAGCTATAGTGCAGTGGCACAATCACAGCTCACTGCAACCTCCAACTCGTGAGCTCAAGTGATCTTCCCACCGCAGCCTCCCAAGTAGCTGAGACTACAGGTGCACACCACCACACCTGGCTAATATTTTAATTTGTTTTTAGAGATGGGGATCTTGTTATGTTGCCCAGGCTGGTCTCAAACTCCTGGTCTCAAGTGATCCTTCTACCTCTGCATTCCAAAGTGCTGGGATTACAGGCATGAGCCACTGCACCTGGCCAAAAGTATTTTAAATGAGATAATTCAAAGTTCTTAGCACAGTGCTTAGCAAATAGTGAGCACTAGAATACCATATAGATTTGTATTATTAATAGTGTCTGCCAGGGGAACCTACAAGGTCTTTATGTGTACAAATAGAATTTCTGGCAGACTTCTCCAATATTCCCCAGTAAGAGGGTTTGTAGATCCTCCCACCTTGCTGTAAAACAGAGACACAAAGGAATTTCTGCCACATTAGACCGTTTGAAGGAGGGAGCCCCCAGTTGGGAAAGGAGCATTCAAAAGAAGGAAGAAGACTATGGAGGGATGTCTTAGGCTGCAAGAAACACACAAATGTGTGTGGAGGATGGTGGGCACTGCAAAGCATGTGTGGGGTAAGAGGAACTTTGTGTAAGTATAAACCAGAATCGCAGGATGGCAGGACTGCATGAAATTTTAGCCTGTGGGATCTGAGGCAGCTCTAGGGACCGGCTCCCCACTCCCCACTTATTGACCAGCAGTCAATAAGCTGGTCACAGATATTCCTGTTTCTCCTCTTTCCACACAGACAGTAGCTTTGCACGACTCTTCCATCTTTAAAATTAGGCACAGCCATGAGGTTTGCTTTAGTCAATGAATTGTCAGCAGAAGGGGCGTGTGTCACTCTAGATAGAAGCCTTAAGGGCCAATGTACAATTGGTCAAACTTCCTTCCCCTGCCTTAGCCTGCGTTCCCTTGTGACTGTGGTGCACAGAGGCTTCCCTGCTGACTTGTGATGGACAGGTCATGTGTGGTCAAGAAGAAATTCTTGCTGGGCTTAGCCCCTGAGATTTGGGGTTGTTTCCACAGCAGAACCTAGCACGCCCTGTCTGATTGCTCTCTATCTGCTTCTCAGTGGCTTATCCCCTGTCTCAGGCAGTCTGCTTCCCTCTGTGAATCTGCTCCATCCTCTCCTCATCCTTTCCCCTGACTCTAGGATAGCTCTTCTTTCCTTGGAGCCTTGTAGCTCCTCATCTCCGCTTTCACGTCACTTCCACTTGCCTGACATTCTTCTAGGGCCCATCTCTGCTTTGTGGCTTTACCTGTAACTGTCATTCTTCAGGATCTCTTACTTCGGAGAGACAAAGAAAGACTCTGACTGCCCCAGCGCATCTCTTCATGCCAAGCTGCACGTCAGTTATTGCTGGCTGTGCAGCAATAACTGGCTCTCTGGTCTCGATCCCAATCCCTGGCCCAAATGGCTAGAAAGGACGAGGACAAGCGACGGTGGTGCTATTACAAGATACAAAACACAGCGCCTGCCCCAGGATTTGATGGGGGCACAGCCACATGGCAGGGGCTATGAGTGGGCAGATACCAGGCCTAGGGAATGGGTGAGAGAGAGGGAAGGATGTTTGCGTTTAAGCACTAAATCAAGTTAACCTTCCATCTACAAGATACTAAACATCTGGCTGAAACAAGAGCACTTTGACAGAACATCTGGATATGCACTCGGCACAGTGTGCAGCAGCTGGATCCTTGGCAGCATCTGCGGGAGTGACTGATGTGGGGTCTCCTCCGTGTGTTTAACATCACATTTGTGCTTTCCTTTGCCTGTAACAGAAAACCAGACTCACACTGGTTTCAATTTTAAAAGGGAAATTTTTAGCTTGCTGGGCTGAAAAGTCCAGAGATGAGGCTGGCTTCAGGTTAATCTAACAGCTGAACAATGTCACCAAGGACAGCTGAACAACGTCACCAAGGACCCAGTTTCTCTGTTTCCTGACATCAGTTTTATCCCCAAACTGGCTCAGGTCTCAGAAAGGCTGCCAGAAGTCTGCACAGTTTCACTTATCTTGCTAACATCAGAAAAGTGGGTTCATATTTGTCCCCCATGTTGCTAGCAATAAAGCCTGACACCACCTACTCTGATTGGACAGGACTGGGCCACATGCCACACTGATCCAATCACTGTGACCAAAGGGTAATGGAATGTGCTGACTGGCCTAGTCACATGCTCCACCTTGGAACCAGAACCATGCAGTTCTGAAGCCAATTTCTTCCGAACTGCATGAAAGCCGGGCGCTGTGGTTCACGCCTGTAATCCCAGCACCTTGGGAGCCAGGAGGATTGCTCCAGCCCAGGGGTTCAAAACCAGCCTGGGCAACATAGCAAGATGCTGTCTCTACAAAAAACAAAATAAAATAAAGTAAAATAAAATAGGTGGGCATAGTGGCACATGCCTGTAGTCCCAGCTACTCAGGAGGCTGAGGTGGGAGGATCACTTGAGGTCAGGAGGTCAAGGCTACACTGAGCCGTAATTGCACCACTGCACTCCGGCCTGGACAGCAGAGCAAGACTCTGTCTCAAGAGGAGAGAGAGGAAAAAAATGAACTGCATGGATTCCCAACACAAGTTGGAGAATGTTGGGAAGAGGGAAAAGGGCCATGGAGGTATATCTGCTGCTAGACACAGGGTTGGGGCGGGGGTGAGGCAAGTGAGGAGCCTAGGGCACAGAATTTAAGAAGATACTCCCTCTCGGGGTCATGTGTGGACCCTGAACTGTCATAGCCCTGAAAGGGAGCATCTCCTTAAATGTTGTGCTCATTTAGACATGACATTTGCCTCACCCTAGTGACACTGTGAGCCCTGGCGGCACAATAAATTACCCCAAAACTTGGTGGCTCCAAACAACAAACATTTATCATCTTACAGTTTATGTGGGAAGGGAATTTGCAAGTGGTTTAACTGGGGGTTCTGGCGCGGGGTGTCTCATGGGGTTGAGTCAAGATGTCAGCCAGTGCTGTAGTCATCAGAAGGCTTGCCTGGGGCTGGAAATCCACTTCCAAATGACTCCTTCATGTGGCTGTTGGCAGAAACTGAGATCTCAGTTCCTCCTCATGTGGTCTCTTCATAGGACTGCTGGAGCTTCCTCATGGCATGGTGACTGGCCTCCCTCATAGCAAGTGGTCCAAGAAAGAGCAGGGTGAAAGCTACCCCGCCTTTTAGAACACAGTCTCAAAAATCATACAGCATCATTCTGCTACTTTCTATTCCTTTGAAATGAGTCACTAGTCGAGTCCATATTCAAGAGGAGGGGAATTAGCTGCCGCCTTTTGTAGGAGGGAATGCCAAATAATTTGTGGACATATTTTTTTAATTTTTAAAAGTGTTATTTATTTTTTGTTTATAGAGACAGAGTCTTGTTCTGTTGCCCAAACTAGAGTACAGTGGCACGATCATAGCTAACTGCAGCCTCAAACTCCTGGGCTCAAGTGATCCCCCCACCTCAGCCTCCCAAGTAGCAGGGACCACAGGCATACACCACCATGCCCAGCTATTTTTTTTAATTTTTTTTTTTTTGTAGAGATAGTGTCTTGCTGTGTTATCCAGGCTGATCTCAACTCTTGGCCTCAAGTGATCCTCCTGCCTCAGCCTCCCAAAGTGTTGGGATTACAGGTGTGAGTCACTGCACCCTGTCTGTAGACAAATTTAAAGGCACTCCTTGAGACAATGACAAGATAACTGGGTCACTAAAGATGCTTGAATTACGGCTTCCTTACTTCCCATTATCTAAGACTGAGATAATATATATGCTTTATCTCATGTGCCAACTTTGCTTGATTGGTAATGACTGTCTGAGAGAGTTAAGATTGATTGTTAATGTCTGCTCTTGGCCAAACCAACACTCATTGCTTCCTATGATTTTGATAACAGAATTTGTCTTTGTTCAGGATCCAGCTGCAGTGTGCTCAGAGAAGGTGGCTCCCCCATCATGAAGCAGGATTGTCCTAAACGATCCCTCCCATGGGAAGGGGTAATCTCGTTTGCTTTTGCCAGCAACTGTGACATAGTTTGGCCAAGATAAGGGGAGTTCTGATGGAGAGGTTCCGGAAAAAGTTTTCCTTCCGGATTAAATGGCAGTGGTGGGGAGAATACTTCCTTTGAAAGCAGTTTTAGAAGGACATAATGCTTGTAGGTCAGGCTGCCACATGACCACGCAAAGGAAAAATTATAAGAATTTCTAGGAGATGGAGCCAGAGCCCAGACATCATGGAGCTGTTGGGTTAACTGACCCTGGAACTGCCCTCCTCTGGACTTCTTGTTTTGAGCAATAACAAATGCTCTTATTGACATTCTAATGGGTTTTCAGTTATGGGTGGCCCAGTGCAAGCTAATCGATATGTGAGATAGTCCCATATATCAAGATGGTTTTATGTTCCTTCATATACCTTGAAGAAAACCAGACAAGTTCCTTCCTGGCATCCTGTGAGAATATGACTCAATATGACTTATCATGTCCTTCTTCAGGATCACACGGCTGTCTGGAGCCTCTTCTTGGCTAAGTAGGAAAGTAGAATCCTGCACTTTGTCTTCTTTCCTTCTGTTAGATGCAGATCTTTTTCCAGAGACCTTCACCAAGGAATCCAGAGCCACTTCAGGTCTGGGATCCAGTGAGTGGCAAGTTCATTGATCTCTGGGGAAAGGGAAGGGCTTTCGGCCCTCAAGAAACTTGTTTATGATAGACCCCTCAGACCCAGTCACCCAGGAGTGGGGACCAGGGATGCCAGGGGTCAGGTCTGGCAAGGGCGCTAACTGCTCCAGAGAGCCTACCCCGTTTCTCTTCCTGTTCCCTCTTCTCCTTCCAAGAGCTTCTCTTCCTCTCTACTTTCCTCGGCCCCAATATCCATTGTCTCCTTTTGCATTGAGACTGCTATTCTGGACACATGGATGCTCAAAACCGAGACTGCATTTCCCAGCCTCCCCTGCAGTTGGGGGCAGCCGTGGGAAGTGTATTCTGGCCATTGAGAGGCAGGGGGACGAGTGTGTCCGCTCCTGCGCTGGGCCATAAAGTGGGGTACAGTACCCTTCCTCTACCCTGCTGCTTGAAATAGACTGTTGTGTTTGGGGGTGGGTATGTTTGTTCATGAGGATGAGGATGACACCCTGAAAATAATGGAAAGAGAAGGCTCCTGGGCTCCCACGGCAGCCCTGGACCTCCTACTTCTGATTGTTATCTAAGTGAAACTTCCATCTTGTTTGTTTGAGCCGCTGTTATGTTGGGGTCTGTGTTACCTGTAGCCCAGAGCTTTCTCTCCCCTCTCCTCCTTTCTTTCTCCTCCTCTCTCTTCTTTATATTGTTCTCTTTTCTCCTTTTCCTCCTTCCTCCCACTCCTTTTTTCTCCCAATCCCCAAAGCCGCTAGCCTTCCCCTCCTCTCTTCTCTCCAACCCACTAGCTTCTTCCAAAATGGCAGGTGATGGGCACAGACACCAAGAGTATGGAGAGCCTTCCTGCTCCCTGATCCCTGTGAATGTGTCCCTGTCCCAAAGGCCCTGGCTTGCTGGGGATTTGCTCCCACCCAGGGGAGCCTCCTGCCGTGTCCACCTCTGTGCTCTCAGGATAGCCTGCACCCAGGGAGGAGGCAGAGAGCCAGCAGGGCGCCAGCCTCAGGCAGCCTGTCCTGTGGCCCAATGCCCGGTGTCCAGCTCCTGTCTCATGATTCTGCAGTGACCGCTGTGGTGCCTGGAACTGGACGCTTGCCTGGGCTGCAGACCATCTGGCTGTGCCCTCTGGCTTCCCCAGAAAGGGATGCTCTTAGACGTCAGGAAGCTGACGCCAGCCTGCTAGGAGCTGGCCATGTCTAACTCTTTATTCTTCAGCCTCAGATATAGACTTTGCCTGGGGTGGGTGATGGTGGCAGGAGAAGAGAAGCCGAAGAAGATTCACTCGCCACAGAAACTTCATGAAAACCACTGTGCAGGCCTCTGTGACTTCCCCTCCCATCCCTGCCCTCTGGGCCCCCATGCCAGCCCTCTGTCCCTGCTTAGCCCACACAGGCGACAGATGGTGCCTTGAAGACAAGTCCTGGGATGGGGCCCAGGGTGCCGGTGTCAGCTGTGGCCGGGCGCTCCCCTTTCATCCTCCGGCATGTGGCTGGGATAACCCCAGCTCTTCACCTGGCTAAGCAGGGCTCATCAGGGCAGAAGGGCTGAGCTGCATGAGGCCACATGCAGGGATTTAGAACCTTTGGGAGTGGAGGCCCAGCAGGGAGAGGAGAGATGGCCAAGGCCCCAGGGTGGGCAGGAGAGTTAAGAGAGGCCAATACTGGGCCCCGCTTGCAGCTAGTACCATGAGTGCAGGGCCTCCACTGGATTCAAACCACAGGGAATGCATGAAGGACACCCGTTTGCCTCCAGGCTGCTCTCAGAGAAGCTGGCCTCTCCCTGGGCCACCCTTTTGTTCTGGACTCCAACTCAAAGCCAGTTTTTGACAAGAAGCCAGGCTGGGAGCAGCTTCACCTGGGCACCCCCAGATCACTGACTGCCTGTGCAGTTCATGGTGGTGTGATGTCAGGTCAGAATTCTCCAGACGCTTTCCATCTGGAGTCAACACTATCCTTGCAGCTGCTCCGAAGGCCGCGCCCTGTGGCCAGCCATGGATGGGATCGAGTGTCCGTCCTTCTGGAGGCCGAGCATAGGGCAGGCTTCGGAAGAACAAATTCAAAGGCGGCTTTTTTTCAAAGGACAAACTGAAAGCCAGTAGAGGCTGAGGGAACAGAGAAGCACTTGTGGGGTGGAAGGGCAGAAACTCTGAGCCCAGAGGGAGCAGGAGAGGCCTGCCAAGCCCAGGGCTAGGCCAGGAGTGCTGGGGAAGCATGCTGAGGGGGAAGCCAGAAACCATGGAGAGAGAAATGAATGCAAAGAGGAGTGTACCTCTCTCTCTCTCTCTCTCTCTCTCTCATGCACACACGCACACATATGTAATTTCATACCCCATCCCATTCTCTATGTTCTTTGAGTTTTGCTCTGCCACGAACACCCTCTGTTCACCTGGAGAATTCCTTTCACTCTTCAGAGCGTCACTAAAATATCACCTTCTCTGTGAAATGTCCTCTCCGGGGGCCCCTCCCTCTCCCCAAGCCGATTTATCAGTGCCCTCCTGGGGTTCCAGTGGCCCTACCACCCCACCGAGCTCACACTACTGTGCTAGCGGATGGCCTCACAGCCCACGCATCCAGCTCCCTGACCAGGAGGACCTCAGGGCAGGCCGAGGAGGCCTGGCAGAGCTCAGGCTGAGCAGACCAAGACACATGGTCACTTCTTTGCCCAGTGCTGAGCACACAGCTGGGGCTCAAACAAATATTAGTCATAACTATTTGGCCAGGGCCAAATAATAACTGTTTGATTGTTATTGGTTGAATGTACGTCCATAGGCCTTTATCATAGGCCCACATGCAACCCCAAGTCACAGAGGTCTCTCCCGCTCTCTCTTCTGTGTCTTGGAGTTATTTGGTGGTTGGTCTTCAGTGTGGGGGAAAAGTTGCAAAAAAAAAAAGCAATCGAGTTTTGTTGGAACAAACCAATGAAACCAAAGCTGCCCAGATGTTCCCGCCACCCAAGAAGCCTAATGAGGAAGAGGGAGGCCTGGGAGCCTGGAGGAAATTCCTTTCTGCACCCACCCAGACACATGGTGCCAGGCAAGGTGCAAGCTGCTTCACCTGTCAGAGCCTGGTAATAGCATTCACAGCGTTGTTGTAAGAAACAAATGAGATGACAGATGACAAAGTGCTTGGCCAAACAATACAGCACGCCCACAGAATCGTCTCATGCAGCCCCATCTCTCCCTTCTCTCATTTCCAGTTCTAGAAAACTGGCATCAGTTACAAAGGCCTTGAGGAACTCCATGAAATTGTCAACTGTTGGAATGAGGATCCCTGAATGTTCTGGAGACAACAACATAAAAGTAGAGAAACAGGTCCATATTCGGTACTCACTGAATGCTTGTTGATGAGATTACATTTTTAAGAAAGATTTCTAACTCCAAATGTTGAAAATTCAAATCTATCAAGAGTGGCTGTTGACCCAGAATGGTTCAATTAACTGGAACTCTAGCCCCTGAACATTCTGGGTAACCAGAAATAATTTTCTCTGGGAAAACCCAGGGCCAGCTCACAATAAGCGTGACCTCACCCTGTGCTCCCCAACACTGCAGGATAGGGACATGAAGCCAAGGACAAATGTCACACATCTTCAGGGAGAACCAATTTTATTCTGAAGTTTTTTGGGAGGATGAAAATTACCAACAAGAATTTCCCTTGCTCTAAGGTCTGCATTTTCCCCATATTTTAACTTTCAACATCTAATTTTGACACTTTGACATCTAATGTGGTCATGTTTTTTGCTTCTCAAAAAAAGAAAAAGTTATATATCCTTAAATCCGTGGTGCTGTTGCAGTGACAGCACTTTGGGACTAAGCGAATAAACCAATCACACAAATCGCTTTAAATGGAAATGTAAGTCATTTAAAAGATAGTTTTTAATGATAAAACTTGCCAGGAGGCACTAAAAAGCAGAAGGTGAAAGGCCTGTGAACTTTTAAGAAAATGAAAGAGAGGTCAAAAAACAATGTTTTCCTATGTGGGCCACTGCATGTCACACCCTGGCTTGAGTCCCTTCCCTCTCCCTTGCCCTTGGCCATGCTGCGGGGAAGAAGTCCAAGGATGGCTGCCTGACACCACCACCTGGGATACACCTACCCAGAGGGAGATTGCCTGGGAAAAAAAATTAATGGCCAGGTGCAGTGGCTCACGCCTGTAATCCGAGCACTTTGGGAGGCCGAGGTGGGCAGATCACCAGAGGTCAGGAGTTTGAGACCAGCCTGGCCAACATGGTGAAACCCCATCTCCACTAAAAATACAAAAATTAGCCAGGCGTGGTGGCGGGCACCTGTAATCCCAGCTACTCAGGAGGCTGAGACAGGAGAATCACTTGAACCCGGGAGGTGGAGGTTGCAGTGAGCCAAGATTGCGCCACTGCACTCCAGCCTGGGCAACAAGAGTGAAACTCCGTCTCAGAAAAAAATAATAATAATAACAAATTAAAGATTGGCAAGGCAGGGGTGTCCCACGTGACACAGGAACCTCATGGCCCTTTGGTGACACACCTGTGTCCACAATGCCTGTGGGGTGAAGCACAAGTGAAGACCACCAGGCTGCTGGGGGCAAATGGAGTACCGCAGCCATGCCAGCCCTTCCCCTTCCAACTCCACTCCCCTCTGGGCCAATCTTGGCTGAGGACAGAGCTTCAGGGACCACACAGGTCGTCAGCCAAAAATGAGTCCAGTTTGTCAAGGAGTTACCTCACCCAGCCAGACTCGCTTCAAACTTTTGCAGGAAGAACATGGCTAGGAGGAGAGCTGGAATCCCACTGGAATTATCCTGGCTGGTATAAGCCTAAGACCCTCAGTCCATGTCTTTAAAGAAGGAAGCATTGGAGCTGGTGCAAGCTCTCCTGTCACTCTTGGGGACAAAGGGTCGTGGCAGCTGTGGGCCCAGCCCAGAGTGGGTAGGCAAAGCTGGTTCTCATGCCGTCTGACTTTGCCAGGTCCTGAGCCCACCGACCCTGACTCTGGACCTCATAATGACCTCTTAACCCCACCATCTCTCACCGTCTTCCTGAGCCCAGGTTGGACCTGCCTCAGCTATCCCAGCCCACACCCTGCCTGGGACTCAGAGGCAAACCTCACAGTTTCGAGAACATTTGACATTACTTCAGCATCTAATATTTTTCAACCTGGGACCATTTACCCAACATCCCTCTAGACCGGACTTCTCAGCCTCTTCCTGTGCCTCACCTCACATGAAGGATGGCATTTGCAGACAGCTGCACACCTTGGGCCACCTCTAAGCCAAATCCCCGGCTTCTAATGCCGCCCCACTTTCTCCCACTTGGTGCTGCCTCCGAATCTCGGATGTCCGTCTATTATTGCACTTTGCACCGTGTACTTCGGTTGCTTATTTAGGTGCCAGTCTCCCTGGGGGGCAAGTCCTGGGTTTTCTAGAGGATTTTTTTTTTAAATCCCCGTGGCCCCAGTGACCAGCCCAGCATCTAACACACTGCCCGCAGGAAGCCTGTGTCCCTGAACCCATCCTCCCGGGCCAAGATAGGACCTGTTTGAGGAAGACGGATAAAGTGCTCCGTGAGCAGGATTATGAAACGACAAGGATGACGTGAGGGACTTTCGAAACCCTGGGAAGGAAGATGCCCACGTGAATGACAGCCCCTTGCTATTCTCGGCCACCAGAGGTTCAGGTTTTAACTCAGGACAGCTGCCCGGAGCCTGCAGTCAGCCGGGGACAGAGCCTCCTGCCAGCGCAGCAGACTTCTGCTGCCCCCTAGTGGTCCCGGGGCCTTAGCCGAGTGGAGTCTCCAAAGGCTCCAGCTTCTGTTCTCTGGGAAACTTCTCAGCCACAAGGCTGAAGACAGAGATTTCCACCTCACAGCTGCCTGGGGGAATGCCTCTTTACAACAGGGAACCAGGAGGAGCTAAGAGCAGGGCCTTAGGGGGTTTTCCATTTACAGCTTTGCAGTTGAACTCACAGTGTGACTTTCAGTGACCTCCTTCACTGTTCTAAGCCTCAGTTTTCTCATCTGTAAAATAGAGATTTTAATATGAATCCTCCCTCTTATGGGTTTTGTACAGATCAAGGGAGATAATAAATGAAAATTGTTTAACACATAGTAAAAACCTGGCACATACAAGGACCCAGAGGGGTAGCTATTGCTATTATTATAACGAGGAGAATCTGGGTGACCCTCTCGTCCACCCTTCTATTCCCAGGACCTGGGGGCTGCTCTAAGTGTCTGCTGAATGAGTGAATGTATTACAGGTGCTTTTGACTTGCTTCTTTCTACTTTCCTGTATATTCTAAAATTTCTACCATAAACATGTTTATTTTTACAATCACAATAAATTGTAAAACTTTAAACAAGGAAACATGTAAAGAAAAGGGAAAATGGGAAGAGTACAGAAAGTTTATGCTCATACTTACCTGGCAGAGGAGATACCATGATCACAAAGGTAGTTTTCCCAAGGTGAAGTTCACCATTGCACCCCGGAGGTGCAGACCCCTGTGTTTTCCCCAAATGAAAAACAGAAAAGAAAGAAAGAAAAGTTTGTCCTCCCTTGGATTGACTCCATTCTCCTCCTCTAGGTGGTGATGGCAACGAGCAACAGGAACACACTCCTTCCCCAAGCACCTCACCCTCCACCTTCTCAAATTGGCCCAAGTTTGGGCGGAAATGTTAGGCCACCCCAGGCACAACGCCCTGGCACCAGGCCGATTTCCTGGAGTGGATGGATCTGGTTTGGTGGGGACTGTGGCAGTTCCATTCTGCTTCCCTGGGCCAGGTTTGGAGCATTGTGCTTGTCACAGGCTGTGTGGTCTTGCAGGTGTCGAGGCCACCATGGGCCTCATAATTATTTCCTTGAGTGCAGATTCTTTGCCAGCACAGAGAGGTGGTGGCAGGCCTGGGGTGGGGTTGGGGAGATGGACTGATGCAGACAGGGTCTCGTGGAGAAAGCCGGCTCCTGTCACTCACAGCCACCATCAGGAGGAGGGGAGTGGAGTCAATTCAGAGGAGGATACATTTTTTTGCACCCTCCCACTTTCCCATATTTTCCCTTTTCTTTACCCATTTCCTCATTTAAAGTTTTAAAATTTATTGTGATTATAAAAGCAAACATGTTTATGGTAGAAAATTTGGAGTATACAGGAAAGTCAAAAGCATCTGTAATACATTCACTCATTCAAGAGATACTTAGAGCAGCCCCCAGGTCCTAGGAATAGAATGGTAAACGAGAGACCCCATCTCAACCCTCCCAGAAATCATGCTTAGGTAGGGGAATCCCATTACCCTGAGACAACCACTTAAAATAGTTTCATATGCTTCCTTTAAGATTTTTTCCATAAATATATCTAACCTATATTTAGTTATTTCAAAGCTCACTGAGCTCATACTTATCTGCACCAATATATGCTATTTATCAAAAATATTCTATCACATGTATTGTTTTAATAACTGAGTGTTCCAACATAGAAATGTAAAATAATCCATTTAACACATCTCGGGCTTTCAGTTACTAGCTTGCTTGCTTGTTTCCAATCGTTTTGTGATTCTAAATTACAATGTGATTAAAACATTTTAGATAATTTATCTGATCTGCTCTGATTACTTTTCTAAAGAATAAAATAAATAAATAAAAATTTATTTTCCTAGAAAATAAATTATTAAATCAAATGGAATAAATATTAGAAGCAACACAAGAAAACCACTGAATGCTGATTATAAAGTAATACAAGCATTCTGAAAAATATTTAACAAAATAGAAAAAAGTACAAAGAACAAAATAATGCTCACCTAGAATTCCACTACCTCCAGGTAACTACTATTAATATTCTTTATACGTAGTTTTCCAGTTTTTTTAACTGCATATAAGGGCACTAAAATATAGTCTGGGCCTGGCGCGATGGCTCATGCCTATAATCCCAGCACGTTGGGAGGCTGAGGCAGGTGGATCACCTGAGGTCAGGAGACCAGCCTGGCCAACATGGTGAAATCCCGTCTGTACTAAAACTACAAAACAATTAGCCAGGCATGGTGGCAGGGGCCTGTAATCCTAGCTACTAGGAAAGCTGAGGCAGGAGAATCGTTTGAACCTGGGAGGTGGAGGTTGCAGTGAGCCAAGATCGTGCCATTGCACATGGGCGACAAGAGCAAAACTCCATCTCAAAAAACAAAATAAAATCCAGTCTGACAGTCTTTGTATTTTAATTGGAGTTGTACATTTTTCTATGCATATTTTTTCAAAATGAGATTTTACTATAAATATTTTGATTCTGTACTCTAATTTTTGATGATAAACTGTAATTTTCCATTATTATTATTATTATTATTTTGAGACAGAGTCTCACTCAGTCACCCAGGCTGGAGTACAGTGGTGCAGTCATGGCTCACTGCAGCCTCGATCTCCCAGGCTCAAGTGATTCTCCAGCCTCAGCTTCCTGAGTAGCTAGAACTACAGGTGTATGCCACCATGCCCAACTAATTTTTTTTTCAGTAGAGACAAGGTCTCACTATGTTGCCCAAGCTGGTCTCAAACTCCTGGGCTCAAGCAATCCTTCCACCTCAGCCTCCCAAAGTGCTGAAACTATAGGCGTGAGGCACCACACCCGGCCCCATTTGTATGCATTCATTTCTATCACATCTTTTTTTTAAGCAATAGGGTCTGGCTCTGTTGCCCAGGCTGGTCTCAAACTCCTGGGCCCAAGCAATCCTCCCGCCTCAGCCTCCAAAGTAGCTGGCACTACAGTCCAGCTATGGGCACACACCACCACACCCAGCTTCTACCACCTCGCTTTGAACGAATGCACAGTATTCCACTGTAATTATATACTATAATTTATTAAAGTGTTCCTTTTTTCTTAGACTTCTCAGTTGTATACATCTTCTACTATTAGAAGCCATGTTGTGATAAACATTCTTGTATTTGCATCTTTATGTGTCTTTGCTTTTTTAAAAGATTACTTGTCCCTCGAGTTCTCTGGTTATCCATTTCCAGAATAAAACCATATGTACTGACCATCCCATAAATAAGTTGTTGGTACGATACATGTTTGAAGTGTTCCTCTAGTTCCCTGCCTTGTTTTTATTTCCCTGAAGCTTGTTCTGCTTTTGTTTGGCTTGGCTTTTTCTCTTGATATTCACATACAGGCTTTCCTCAATCATTCACTGATCTTTGGCTGTTATCTTCTATTTAAGGGGATAATACTAAAAAGCTGATTGGGAGTTTCCAGGTCAAGATGCCAGGTTGAGCCTACACATTCAACTTTTCTCCCTCCTGAAACCCCACCAGCATTATAGTAAAGAGATTGAGAAAAGGCACATACAAACCAAAAGGATGGGGAAAACATGAGAGAGGCCATTGCAGCCAAACTTTGGAAGCTGGAAAGCAGATGAATGCATGGGGACTAATTTAACAGAACCCAGGAAGAGCTGGTGCTGAGGTGGGGAAAGCTGAGAAGCATACAGATCCGCACTGCAGAATCCTCGGGAGCTCAGGAACTGGCAGCCCCTGGAACTTCTAAGGTCAAGGCAAAGGGGGCCTGAATGGAGGAGGGTGAGGGAAAGCTGTGTGGCAGGCCGCCAGCACCCCAGACGCTCTCCCTTCCCCTGCAACACCAGGCAGCTGTCCTCCCCACCCAGCTGAGACCCAACCTGTCTTCTCTGAAAAGGAGGAAACGGAGGGTCTCCGCGGCTGGAGGTCAGCTGGCACAGGTAAGGGTGTGAGCTGCAGAATAGAAACAAGGGGTTTTGCTGCTTGCTGCCTGCTGAGCCACCCAGGGCAACAGCAGCCAGGTCCTTGCCTCCAGGCAGGAGATGAGGAAGCTCTGGGAAAGCCTAGCATACTGGAAAGTGCGCTTGGACAAACCGAAGTGTAGCTTAACCCAAAGCATCCGGCTTACACCCCTGAGAAGCCCAAGAAGAAAGCTCTAAAGCCCTTGACATCTGGCTTTCCTGCAGTAAGTGGCCCAGTGGCCCAGCATTGCCCTGCCTTGGACTTGAAGCTAACAAGCCCCCTCCTCAGGCTCAGAGGCTGATCCTCACTCTAATTGCCAGCGGATGGCCGAGGGCTACGTAGCACCAGTGGAATACCTCTCTCATCAGAGCCAGAGACACCAACGAACAGAACGAGAAACACCCAGGAGCAGACAATATGTGTGAGAGAGACGGTTACTAATGTTGATAGTATTTATTTACTATCAACAGAGATAGGAGAAAAGCTACTGTCTCCACCAAATAGGAGCAAGATGCTCTTTTTAAAGGCTCACTGAGAGAATGTCTTCAACCTTTTAACAGTGGTGGGAGGGGAGGGGAATGACAGCAGCAATGAAAAACTCGACAGCAAGTGTGGAAGGTAAAATTGAGGAAATTTCCCTGAAAATGTATAGCAAAAAGACAAAAAGATGGAAAATCAGAGAAACCGAAATAGGAAGTCCAACATCCAAATTGCTCTTTCTGAAGAGCGATTTTGGAGAGATCAGAAAAAGAAAAAGGAAGGAACTAATAAACAATTTAAGAAAATTACTCAGAACTGAAAGATGTACATTTCCAGATTGAAAGGGCCTGCATGTGCCCAGAAAAATGGATGAAATCCCTACAGCAAGGAACATCATTGTGAAATGTCATTGAGAGCCCTGAGGAGCAAGCGGGTGGGCCTGTGTGGGTCAAGGTTCATGGCTGAAGACAACAGAATCCAAAAGAGAAAGGGATATAGTTAAAATTATTAGAAAGCTCAGGCCGGGTGCGGTGGCGCAAGCCTGTAATCCCAGCACTTTGGGAGGCCGAGACGGGCGGATCACGAGGTCAGGAGATCGAGACCATCCTGGCTAACCCGGTGAAACCCCATCTCTACTAAAAAATACAAAAAACTAGCCGGGCGAGGTGGCGGGCGCCTGTAGTCCCAGCTACTCGGGAGGCTGAGGCAGGAGAATGGCATAAACCCGGGAGGCGGAGCTTGCAGTGAGCCAGATCGCGCCACTGCACTCCAATCTGGGCAACAGAGCGAGACTCTGTCTCAAAAAAAAAAAAAAAGGCCGGGCGCGGTGGCTCAAGCCTGTCATCCCAGCACTTTGGGAGGCCGAGACGGGCGGATCACAAGGTCAGGAGTTCGAGACCATCCTGGCTAACACGGTGAAACCCCGTCTCTACTAAAAAATACAAAAAACTAGCCGGGTGAGGTGGCGGGCGCCTGTAGTCCCGGCTACTCGGGAGGCTGAGGCAGGAGAATGGCGTAAAAACCCGGGAGGCAGAGCTTGCAGTGAGCTGAGATCCGGCCACTGCACTCCAGCCTGGGCGACACAGCGAGACTCCGTCTCAAAAAAAAAAAAAAAAAAAAAAGAAAGCTCAGGAAACCAGGAGGCTGAGGCAGGAAGATCACTTAAGGCCAAGAGTTGGAGACCAGCCTGGATAAGAGAGTGGAACCCCCATCTCCACTTTAAAGTAGTCAGGTGTGGTTGTGCACACCTGTAATCTCAGCTACTCAGGAGGGAGGTGGGAGGATTGCTTGAGCCCAGGAATTTGAGGCTGCAGTGAACTGTGATCACACCACTGCACGCCAGCCTAGGCAATAGAGCAAGACCCTGTCTCATAAAAGCAAACAAAGAAACAAAGAAAGCGAGCTTAAAAATCATTAGACAGCTGGAGAAATAGGCTTTAGGTAGGCTTCCAGGAGCCTCCTATGACCCCACTGAACTGGCCTGATATGGAGCTGGTCTCGCTGGCACCCCAAAATCTCAGTTACCCTGGCTTCCCCCATGTTAGCAAAATCACCACCCCAAACCCCATCTCTGCTTCATACCCACTCTTGAGTCAAAATCTCAAACATGAATGAACATAAACCTAAACCCTGTGAGTAGCCAGAGAAACTGGGAAACGTAGATTTCTAGGTTCTACACAAAGAAGGCAACAGTCACAATGTGGGAAGTTACATGGGGTGTTCAACAGGTTTGGCTGGCCGCAGATGAAAATGTCTTCCCAAAGCGATGCACATACTCTATGGCTGTCTCCTTTGAGATGTGACACAGTCTGTGGCAATCGGATTCCCCCTCCAAGACTGTGGAACATTGACCTGAGAGCAAAGCCTTGGAAGTGAGCTTGCTTTTAGCAACGCTCTAGGGTGAACAGTGCTGCCCCAAGTGTTGTCTCAAGCTAGGGAAGATGCTGAAGTGTTTGTTGTCAGCGTTCAACCAGGTAAGCGCAGAAATCGAGTAAGCTTTTAGCAACTCTCACAGCAATTTGACAAAGTAACTTTATGTCTGTCAGACTCAATAATTAAAAATGGGGTCTTGTGTATGTTTCTTAATTTCTTGTTTCTAGTAATTGAACTTTATGGCATCTCCAAAAGCACTGGAATGTAACATTTGAAGTTTTTAAAGACTTGGTCCTTCAACCACAGAATTTGAGCAGCCCCGCTCTGCAGGGGAAACCCATGAATCTGCTGCTGACCACCTGGATCTGGCCTTTCGGGCCCTGCTGAAGTTAGGTGGCCCTGCCCTGCCTCAGAAGCCATGAGCTACCCCCAGGCCCTTCTAATAAAGGCCCGGTAAGCTAGCCAGAGGTCACTCTGGTAATTGCCGCTAAAAAGACTTTAATTAATACGATTGCAACCCCACTCTGCAGCTATGGAAAACAAGGCTCACAGAGGCTACGTAACTTGCCCACTAGAAGGCCCAAAACTAGAAACAAGCAGAAGCCAGGAATGCAGCCAAAGTCAGCCTGCTTCCGAGTCTCTGCCCTTCCACTGTGCTGCACTTCAGAGCACTAGCCACAAGGATTCAGAAATATTTTTCTTTTCCTTTTTTTTTTTTTTTTTTTTTTTGAGATGGAGTCTTGCTCTGCCACCAAGGCTGGGGTGCAGTAGCATGATCTAGGCTCACTCCAACCTCCACCTTCCGGGTTCAAGTGGGTCTCCTGCCTCAGCCTCCCAAGAAGCTGGGATTACAGGTATGCACCACCATGCCACATTAATTTTTGTATCTTTAGTAGAGGAGGGCTTTCGCCATGTTGGTCAAGCTGGTCTCAAATGCCTGACCTCAGGTAATCCACTTGCCTTGGCCTCCCACGCCCAGCCGGAAAGATTTTTCAGGATTAGTGAAGGATGGGAAAATAGGACTCTTAAATATTGTTGGTGGAAATGCATAGTGGTAAAAAAAAAAAAAAAAAAGTTTTGGGAGGAAATATTGTATTAGTCAGCTTTCTCCAGAGAAACAGAATCAACAGGACACACACAAATATTACATATATATAAGGAAATGTATTATAGGAAGAGGCTCATGTGATTATGGAGGCCAAAGAGTCCCACCATCTGCTGTCCATAAGCTGGAGAACCAGAAAAGTCAGTGGTGTAATTCAGTCTGAGTTCAAAGGATAGACAACCAGGGAAGCCAGTGGTGTAAGTTTCAGTCTGAATTCTAAGGCCCAATTCATAAAGCGCTCATCACTATCTCTATTTGATGACACCCAAATTTGTACCTCCAGCCCGAAGCCCCTTTCCCAAACTCCAGATTTGTATAATCCAGTTGCCACACTGGAGTATGTCCGGCTCCACGCCTTTCATTCCAGTCCCTGCTCTAGCAAATGGGACCACCAAGCAGCAGGCCCTGAGGAACTTGGAATCATCAGACTCTCCTAGCTCCTCCCCTTGCTCTACATACAACTCATCAGGAAGGCCTGTCACTTTTACTTCTGAGAAATAAAAATGAAATCCAGCCCCAAACTAAGTGAATAGATCCCTTCTTGGTCTAAAGGACCTCAGAGAAACCTTGGAAACTGAATTCCCACCCACGATGCAACCAGAGGTGAGACAAGCTTCCTTATCTGCCCTTCTTCACTAACCACCACGAGGCTTTCTTCCCTACGGGCTAAACAGTAACCAGCTCTTTCAAAAGACTTGCCATGCCCCTAAATTCACCCAGCCAACTTGAAACCAACCTGTGAGGATACACAGTGACAGTTTTCATGTCCTCTGCTTTACCTTTCGACACCAGAGAACCGAAAACTCTACCCTTGGATCATGCTAATGCTACCATTTTTTTTAACATGGGACCCACAGAGCAGCATGATGCTCAGTTGCACATAACATGCTTATATTTGGCCATCCCACTCAGCATAAATCCCTGTCTTAGTCTTCCCACCCTCAAAGTGCCTGTTCTCAGCTTCTGACCCAAGGCAATGCTTCCCAGCTTGTCAGAATGGACACACTGCAAGCTACAATTCTTTAGGAGAAATACGGTTATCCTCTCTAAATGTGTGACCCTTGTAATTCTTCAGCTGACACTTCCAAAATGTGCCTTGGATTCATTTGCTTCTCTCTGTCTTCACTCTCCTGGCTTGTGGTGGTCATTAGTGTGATACAGTTTTTCTGGGTTTGTGGCATGATGGCAACCTCCCACTTCATCTGAACTTAGGCTTGCCTCTGTGACCTGTTTAGTCAATGACATGTGAAGAGACATCTGTGACTTCTGGTGGGAATTTAAAGAACTAATATACTTCCTGTCTCCTTTCATGGGGATTATGGACATCATGTCCAGATGAGACCCACACCTAGATTCCTGAGTGATTAAGATCAACAGAGCCCTTCTGCTGATGCATGACAGAGAAATAAATCTTTGCTATGTTAAGGCATTGAGATGGGGGCTGCCTGTTACTGCAGCACAACCTAGCCTATCCTGTCTGCTACATTATCATAGTATAAGTCACCCAAACTACTTCAGGGGCTTCCTACTTCTATTCTTCTGTCTTTCCACAGAGCAAAGTAACCTTTCACTGCAAATTAGATGCCATCACTCTCTCCTTAAAACCCTTTAGCATTTCCCATTGTACTTGGAAGACAATCCCAGCTCCTTCCCCTGGCCTAAAAGGCCCTGCCCTATCTGACTCCTGCCTGTCTCTCTGACTGGTCTCGACACTCTGTCTTCTTCGCTCATTACAGTGCAGTCCCCCTCACCTCCTTGGTATCTCTAAGGCCCTGAGCCCTCTCCTGCCTTGAAACTTTTGCATGTGTTGTTCCCTCTGCCTGGAACACCTTCCCATCCCCCCGCTGTTCACTTAGCTGGCCCCTTCTCATCCTTCGAGCCTCAGTTTCAGTGATACCTCTCCAGAGAGCCCCTTCCCTGACCACCTGACCACACTGCACCCAGTTCACTTCCTTATGAGCTCTTACCACAAGTCAGAATTATATTGTTTTTTTCATGTTTATTTACTTGTTGATGCACTAAGTTGTAAGCTCCATGGGGGCCACATCGGCCCTTACTACAAATTTGTTGAATGGAGAAGTGACTTGATGAGAAGGTTATTGCAAAGGGTAATTAATGCCTGAAGCAATTGTCAAGTTGTGGTGGTGACAGGGCTAGGAAATATTGACCAATTCAGACTCCCCAGTGAGATGGCTTCTTCCAGGCTACTGTGGACTAAACTTGCAAGGCTTTCTCCTCCCTTCAGAAGCTAAAGTGCCTCTGAGATACTGCAGGTTCTCCAGAGGGCTCAGCCTGGGTTCTGTCCTACCTTGGCTCTGAAAGCTCACCCAGTGACAGCTCAGCCTGGAGCGGGTCCAGCCAGAGCCAAGGAGCAGGCAGCCAGCCCCAAAGGAGAGACAGCCAGCTGCTGCCATCATGAGAGATGCCTGGCCAGCTCTCCAGAAATAGCCCAAGGTCAAGGCGGGGTTCTTCTGACCCCTACAGATGGCAAAACCTGGAGATACTCTGTTCTCAAATCTCTCCCCCACACCACTGCCAGGATCCCTACCCCTGGCCTGGAGCACCCCAATTTTCAACCACCCCTTCATAGACCCCTCCATTCATCACTGCTCACAAGGAACCCCCAGGCCTCTAACCCTTTCTCCTCTCAACACATTTCCAGGGTGCTGAGGACGGATGTTATCCTCAGCTTGCAGTAAAGGGCTCTGTGGCTCAGGGAGGTGCAGGGTCTCTTCCAAGGTCATGTGGTAAGTTTACTGCTGAACTGGAATTCAAATTTAGAGCCGCATTCCAGGTTCAGTGCTTCACCCCATCAATATCTGCCACACGTGGCATGTGTCTAAGTCTCACAGCCCCACTCGAGTATCTGACCTAATCTATGTGTCACTTGCTGGGAGGGTGGGGGCAAGGTCCTTGTTTTGTGGACTTTGACCCCCTTCCCTGGACTTAGGAGAACCTTTTAGTCTCTTAAGCTGCCAGCCCTAGCTGATTTTCCTAGGAGCCAGCTCTTGTGTGCCCAAATCCACGACTTTCATCTTCACCTCTGGTTACTCTGCCTGCTTGACCAGCTCACTCACCAGACCTCACTGCTGATGCTACTCCTGAGCCCACTGTCCCCACACCCACAGGACACCCCCTCCATGAACAAGGAAGGCCGAGGACGCTGGGGACCCAGCCACAGCTTCATAGGCCACTTTTTCTGAGCAGGGCTCTCCATCTCCCTTCTCTTGGAGGTTCCCACAGCCTGGGGAGAAAGGAGCAGAGATGCAAATCAGGGGACCATAAGGACTGTCCAGGAGCAGATTCGGGGAGGAAAGCCACCTCAAGGGACCAGGACAGGGCAGGCAGCTGGGAGAGGAAGAAGAGAAGTCCACAGATGTAGGTGGCTATCCCTATGAATAAGACAGGACAGGCAGCTAGTAGGATTTCTACCAATCAGATGATGACAGCAGACAGAGGAGAGAAAGGAATTAAGAGAGAATAAAAAGTGGAAATTTTTTGGAGAATAGTGTTTGTCATTAAAGGACATTCAATAGATCCAAGTAAAAGCTGATAGAATGTCATCCATCAGACAACCCCCAGAACATGAACCACCCGTGGTACGTCTTTCAAAATATGGAGATGCCCGTAGGTGTCGCAAGTGCACTGCAAGCTCTAGCAGCCCCTTCACATGGTCGTGATGGGGAATTTGAACATCTATGACTGTTCTCTGGCAAGTGGTGGTCGGGTGTCTAAAGCGGGAAGAGTATCTTTTCTGAATCTGTTGGGCTACTGACAGAGCTTCAAACAGGTACTTCTAGGAAGTTTGAAATCAATGTTTGCTCTTCCAAAGTGAAAAGACTTCTAGTGCACACTGGCCTGCTGGACTCATTTGCATGGCAGCCCTTTCTTCCTAGAGCATGGAAAGGTTGAAATGGATTCGCATCTGTTCTTAATTACAGAGGCCAAGACAGATGTTGTCTTACATGCTGGGGAGGGGTACTCACCAACACTGTGCTGTCAACAGCCACGATAACTCCCAGGCCTTTTGTGCAATATATTAATTTGGAAATTATTGACAACTCCTATTTTGCATGACATAATGTGGCAAGTGTACACAACTTCTTCTTGAGTTGTTTTCTTTATTGGCCAGCCTCATGACTCTTTTCTCCTTGTGTCTATACTTCCCAAGACAGCATCTCTGTTCCTCCCATTTAATTGCACATTGGCATTGAAGAAGCCATTCACCTCCAACACTGCAGGCTGTCATAGACATGCTCTGAAAAAACAGGTTTTTAGAGTCTTTAATGTACTCGTGTGCACCACAAATCACCAAAAACAAAGCAGGCAATGTTTCCTGTACCTATTTGACCACTGGTAAGATAAGGGCCTACCAAGAGCTGAAGGGAAGCTTTCTACATAACAGGGATTAAAGCATTAAACAAAAGAGTGACTGAGGAGGGCTCAGAACCATGAGGGAGGCTGCCAGGGGGAGCCCTGTGACACCACCCATGGAGACCTTCTGATTCCTGACCAGCAGTTTTAAAATGTATATTTATGGCCGGGCGCGGTGGCTCAAGCCTGTCATCCCAGCACTTTGGGAGGCCGAGACGGGCGGATCACGAGGTCAGGAGTTCGAGACCATCCTGGCTAACAAGGTGAAACCCCGTCTCTACTAAAAAAATACAAAAAACTAGCCGGGCGAGGTGGCGGGCACCTGTAGTCCCGGCTACTCGGGAGGCTGAGGCAGGAGAATGGCGTAAAAACCCGGGAGGCAGAGCTTGCAGTGAGCTGAGATCCGGCCACTGCACTCCAGCCTGGGCGACACAGCGAGACTCCGTCTCAAAAAAAAAAAAAAACAAAAATGTATATTTATATGTAGTATGCATGCACGTGTGTGCTATATTTTTAATTGACAAATGAGAAATGATATATTTATAGTTCACAAAATGATACTTTGATGTATGTATACACTGTGGAATGAGTAAATCAAACATATTTATCATCCCACATACTTAACCATTTTTTGTGGTGAGAACATGTAAAATCTACTGTCTTCGACTAGCTTATTGAAGTGGGGTGAAAACACTAAGAAAATAAATAAATAAATAATAATGTTTAGAATCTACTCTCAGCAATTTTCACATATATGATATATTATTATTAACTATAGTCTCCATGCCATACAAGAAAACTCCAGAACTTATCCTCTGACCAGCAGTTTCTGGTTGACACAAAGACCTATTTTCAGAAGTTTCTTGAAGATATCATCTGGAAAGTAAATAGCAAATAGGCTGCTTTGCTCTGTCATCATAGAAAGTAAAGATTGAACATCTCTCGGATGACCCAGCCATCAGCTGTAGTTCCCTGGCCTTATTCATTGGGAAGTCCAAAGCGGAGCCCCCATGTGTCAACACGTCACCACTACCACGTCTACCTAGGGCTGGAAACCGTTCCCCCCATCCTCTTCCTCATGCTCCCAGGTTAGAGTTTGCCAACAAGAGGATCTTGCACAGGACTTGGAAGGCCTTGGCCAGGCACTGGAAGGCACTGGACAGGCACAATGGCTCACACCTGTAACCCAAGCAACTTGGGAGGCCGAGGCAGGAGAATTGCTTGAGGTCAGGAGCTCAAGACCAGCCTGGGCAGCATAGCAAGATTTCACCTCTACAAAAAAATTTTAAAATTAGCCAGACATGGTGGTGAGTGCCTGTAGTCCCTGCTGCTCAGGAGGCTGAAGCAGGAGGATCACTTAAACTAGGAGGTCGAGGCTGTAGTGAGCTATGATTGCACCACTGCACTCCAGCCCGGGTGACAGACCAAGACACTGACTCTAAAATGAATAAATAAATAAATAAATAAATAAGTATTTTTTTAAAAAAAATTTTTTTAAACATTTTTTAATGTTTTAAAATGTTTAATGTTTGCACTAAGTCCAGACCAAACTCAAGGGGAGGGGAATTAAGCTTCACCTTTTGAAGGGAGGAGTATCAAAGAATTTCGGGCATAGTTTAAAACCACCACAATGCGAAAACAGTACAGGAAGTTCTTACTTAACTTTGTCCATAGGTTCTTGGAAACTGCAACTTGAAGCAAAAGAACGTATAGTGAAACTAATTTTTTTTCTTATTAACGTAACAAAATGATAGTGAATGAAATGACACTACTTGAGTTCACTTGAAGTTGCAGTTTCCAAAAGCCTATGGACAATGTTAAGTAAGGACTTACCACCGTACAAGACAAGGAATCAAAATACCTAGTTTTGTTTTGTTTTGGTTTGGTTTTGGTTTTTTGAGACAGGGTCTCACTCTGTCACCCAGGCTGGGGTGCAGTGGTGTGATCATGGCTCACTGCAGCCTTGACCTCCCGGGCTCAAGTGATCCTCCCACCTCAGCCTCCTGAGTAGCTGGGACTACAGGCATGCGCCACCACGCCCAGCTAATTTTTGTATTTTTTTGTAGAGACGGGGTTTCGCCATGTTGGCCAGGCTGGTCTTGAACTCCGGGGCTCAAGGGATCCGCCTGCCTCAGCCTCCCAAAGTGCTGGGATTACAGGCGTGAGCCACCACACTCAGCCTACCTATGTTTTAACTTTCCTTCTAAACACTGGGGGACTTGGGCATATCCCTTCACCTCTCTAGATCTATTTCCTCATCTGCGAAATGACAGGATTGACTTGGATGACTGCTAAGGGTTCATTTTCAGTTAGTATGTGTCTCCATGTTCCAGCACTCAAGACCCTAGGCCTGGACCCCTGAGCTCAGGCAGCTTTTCCTCCACGCCCCTCCTTCCCAGCAGATCTCACTGGCTCTCAGCCCCAGGTAGAGCCACCACCCATCAGCTCCTCCAGATGCTTCTTCCAGGCCTTGTACCTCCTCTCTCCCATCGGTGCTCTGCCCTGGCAGCACATCGGGATCACTCGTGGAGCTTTGAAAACTCTGTGTGTCCAAGCCACACTGCAGTTCATCAGCTTATCCAGGGTTGGGACCAAGCGCCAGCAGGTGCAACAGCTCCCGTGACTCCAAGGCCCAGCCAAGGTTGAGAACCACCGCTCTAGTTTGAGTGGCCCTTCACATGCAGAATCATTTCAACAAATAAAATAACACTGCCTGTGGCTGAGCACTGATTTGCTCTTTTCCTTTGATGTATATGCACTTTGAGAGCACTCACACTGCCGAGGGTAGAGGTTTTAATTTACGGTTAATTATGTTTGGGGGCTGATTTCTCTAGGAGACCATTTTGCCTGGTATTAACCTAAGAGAGATATTTAGAGGGGTTTAGGGAAATTTTTTTGTGACCAGGACAGAACTTTTTATAGACTTCTTTCCCTGGCTCAGGATTTCTCATCAAGGTATTGTTTCTGTGGGAAAATGGATTCAATTTTTATCTTTTTGACTTACACCACCTTTTCCTAGAATATAACCTGCTATAAGTCTGAACAATGCCTGCATTTCTTTTTCCTTCTTGCTTGTGCATGTGTACATGTGGGTGTGAGAAAAGTCAACATTCTCCAGGACAAGGGAGAGCCCAGCGCCGAGAACGATGCTGGGCTTGGAGCTCCCAGGCCAGGAGCAGCTGTGGAGCATGGGCGTGGGGGCTGTGTCAGGGCTGAAAGACGTCAGCTGGGCTCTCCTGACCCTCAGCTGAGTGCCACTGTGTGACCAATGCCCCAGTTTACCCAGACTGTAGGGTTTCCTGGGACACAGAACATTCAGTACTGAAACTGGGAAAGTTCCAGAAAGCCAGGATGGTTGTGGCTCTGTGAGCACCACCCACATCTTTACTGCTGGAACACCCAGTGGGGATAGGACAGAGCTGCTCTACTAAGGGTGCTGGGTGGCTTCACCAATGTGAACAGGGGTAGCTCCACAGCTCCTCTGGGCCATGAGGCTCTGAGATGCCAGTTCCCAGAGCCCACGGCCCAGGAAACGGGGCAAGCTCTGTCACATTGACTTCTATTGGCAATCTCCAAATATCTGAGCTCCTGTCATGGAGAAAAGGTGAATGGCCTGTCAGCTGTTCCTAGGCCAGTGATTTGAAATCCTGGGTGCTTGTGGGAATCACCTGGCCAGTCCCACCCCTAGAGATTCTGATTTCACTGGGGTATGGTGGGCTCCAGGCTCACACACATATGCACTTCTGGGCTTTTTCCTTATGGCCTCTTTCTAGGCAGGACATTTCCATCCTGGCCATGAACACTTTGTCACTCCTAAACCTATTTCTCTCCCTGAGGTTACCTTGAGCTAAATGGCTTCCTAGAGAAGCCAGACTTTTTCACTTATCAATGGCAGTCGGGTTATAGATTCTCTTCATGGGAAATTTTAGTTTATAAAAGCCCAAACCTCCCGTCATTATCTAGGAATGAACTGTGCAGCTCATGGGTGTGGGTCCTTGTGTTGTCCCTAATCCGATCCCCCTCCACGACCCCATCCTCCACTTCTAGTTCCACCCAATCTCCTGCCTCCCATATTTCCCTTGTTTCTTTAGGTTCCCTCTTTGGGATGCAAGAACTGCCCTTGCCCACAGCTGGAGAGGAAGTGGAGGGCTCCTGCATTGTTCCTGTGGGCCTGCCGCGTGGCCAAACCCACTAAACTAGGGGGTGAATCCCCGGCCAGTCTGGAACAATCACATTCTCTTTCTAGGGTCTGGAGCTGAGACACAGGATCTCTGGTTAGCTGGCTGCATGAGCTCTATATCCAGAAGATCACAAGGCTCAGGGCCTGGGGCCACCATCTGAGGAAATACATTTTGAAACCATGAGCAGCAATGATCAGACAGGGTCTGCAGGCGCACGGCGGAGACGGGCAACCAGACAGGCTGGTGAGAAGGTCTGAGACAGTGACTGAGAGCCCAACTTTGTCCCCAAGGAATGTCCCCATTCTTGTCCTCCTGGAGGCTGGGCTCTGAATCCTGCCCTTGGGCTCTGTGAGATCCTCACCCTCAGTCCCTCTAAAGCTAAGCCAGCATTCACAGATTCCTGTTGCCTTCCACCAACCATCCCCTAGGAGCGTCTCCAATGCTCACCGCTCTCGTAGGCACAATTTCGGATCCTAAATCTGGGCCCTACTGGCTCCCATGAGATCCCCTGAGTCCCTTCCTTTCCTGCTCCTTCTCAGCTTCAGAGAGGGCTAGCACCCTCGGCTCCTGCGGTCTGTTCCCCTGGGAGTTAAAGGAGCGATGGCCTCTTCCCTCTTGCGGGTTTCCTCCCACCACTTCCAGAGAACCCAGAGTTCTGGCCAGCATCTCCGGCTCCGTTTCCCATGGCAGAGCCTCTTCAGCACCACCCCCGTCATCCTCCTACTGGAAACATCTCGGGACACACTTCAGTGGAACACCCTTGAAAACAGAGTAAACAGTGGTTTCCTCACATTCCTGTCAGCCTTTGTTTTTCGAGACTGAAGAGTCTAAACTGGAGAGTCCCCCACACCGCCCTCCCCACACTTCTTGGCACTGGCCTTGACCTTTGCGGGTTGTGGGCGGGGGAGCGGTCAGGGTTGCTGGGCTTGTACAGCAGTTTGAGGTCACCTGTTAGGATCTCATGTCCTCCTCCATGGTCCCCCACTTGACCCCACTTTGGCCCTGAGGGGAGAATCAACGTCAAGTGACAAAGCCAGAAAACTCAACAGAGGCAGAGCAGCCGCCTCCCAACCACTGCACCGCCCTGCCTCCTCCTGCCACAGCCCAGACGGCCTCCCAGGGCGTCTCCTGCAGCTGTGCCCCGACTGTCCCAGCCCTGGTAGGGCCGAGGGACCTGGCTTCTCTTCTAGGATGTGGTGTGGGCCTCAGGGGAGAGCTAGAACAATGCCGGGCCCCTTATCAACAGCTAATCCCATCCTGGTCAGCTCCTGGACTTCCCTTCTCAGAAACACCAACTCTTATTTTAACACATGGCGTGCTTGCTTCTGAGTCACCTCAGCCCTAATTGTGTGTGGACAGAGCAGTGGCAAGCCCTCCCTAATGCTGTGGCCACACGCTTCCAGGGAACAAAGAGCTAACACCTTCAAGTCCACCAGGAATGGGCCTGGCTTCCTTCTGCTCTTGTCACAAGCCCTGGGTGCCATAATGTGAAGGCACTGGAAGCAGAGACACTGGAAATCATCAACTCCTACCCCTCACTCACAGCTGAGTTCACCAAAGCCTAGAGAGGGCCCAGGCAAGGTCAGGACTCCTGGTCCACACACCTTTCAGAGGATGTGAGGAGGCAGGAGGAAAACCCCAGGAAGTTTGCTTTTGTTGGAGTTTATTTCTATTTAAGTTTCTATTCTATACTTGCCCAGAGGGGTGTTTGTCCTAGCTCAGGGCTCAGCACTGGGGCTCAGCTCAGCAGCAGGAGGGGTTTCAGACACCCCAGGCATCAGGATTGACTTTACCCAGAAGGGAGACTATCAGGAACTCCCATGTCAGAACCTCCAAGTGTCCCAAAGCATGGCACTTCCAAGAGAAAGCGCTAAGTAGCTAGATAAATGGCTTATAACAGGAGCTGGTATGGTGTGGGGTGGTGGGGAGACCCCAGGCGCTGGCCCCATCCAGGGACATCTACAGCCCTGGAAACTGAGAACTGGGTCCAAAATGGCCTCCCACAGGTCCCAGGTGGTGCTTTACCACCACTCTGTTCCGAGAGTTTCTGAGAAGGATTTCTATCAAAGCCAAAAGGGGTTGAGGCTAATCCCCAACTAACCTTGCGTGTGCCCTATGACTCAGTCCACCACCCCATGTGCATTCTCATTCATCAGAAGGTGGGCTCCAGAGGCAGTCTGCGTGGGGTCAGAGTCCAGCTCCGCTACTCACTGGCCATGTAGAGAAGCAAGAGAGGCTGAGCAATGCACTCACTCTGTAAATGTGTGCAGTAACAGACCCTTCCTCCCAGGGATGGTTTAAGCATTAAAGCATTTGGAAAAGTGCCTGGCATGTGATAGCTTAGATATCATCATCATCATCATCATTATCAATCATCATCACTATTATTATTTCAAGCACTCAACAGATACAATCTGCTTCCTCTGGGCCCCTAAGTATATCCCTCAAGGGCCAGCATTGTGGAAGCAGGAAATGCTAAGTCCTGTGATCCTCAGGACCACTGAGGGTGCAGCTTTGGGGATCGTTATAAGATAGACATAAGCCAGCAGCTGTGATCAGAACATTCCAGAACAGGAACAGAGAGTTTAGACAGTCTACTGTGTTCTACAATTCAGCCAAAACATCCAATGAGCGTTTGCTATGTGTGTTTTGCTCAACATCTGCCTAAACACTTCCCTTCGTTCTACTTCTATGTCATGATAAAGGTAGAAGGCAGACAGAAGTTTTCATTTGATAGAGACTGAAAACAAGAGAATTTGAGCTGTAGCCCCAGAGGGTTCCTGGCTTTTGATAATCAAATATCTGACACACTTTGTCATGTCTTTTTAAAGCATTTTTACTTATATATTTTTATTGTAAGCTTGTCTTAGTTTTTAGCTTTGAAATAATATTAGACTTTGAAAACACCGTAAAGTGGTGCAAAGAATACTGTGTACCTTTCACTCAGCTTTCCAAAAAAAGCTGCACCCCTGCACCACATAATTACCATAATTCTCACAACCAGGATAGGAACACTGATACAATACTGGGAGCTGATCTCCAGACTTTATTCAAACTTTATCAACTGTCCCACAAAGGTTTCTTTTTTTTTTTTTTTCTGTTCCAGGATCCCACATTGCACTGAGTTGCCTCATTCAATCTGGGACAGCTTCCTCCGTCTTTTCTTTCATGATGATGGCAGTTTTGAAGAGCGGTGGCCAATTATTTTGTAGAATGTTCCTCACTTTGGGTGTGTATAGTGTTTACTCATTATTAGATTGTAGTTACGCATTTTTGGCAAGAACACCACAGAAGGGACAGTGAGTCCTTCTCAGTACATCACAGCAGGAGGCACAGGATGCTGATACATCTTGTTCCTGGTGATCTTAACTTTGATCACTTGGAAAAGGTGGTACCTACCAGACTGGTCCATTGCACAGTTATTATACTATTGCTCCCTTTGCAATTAATAAGTCTCTTGTGAAGAGACTTTGAGACTATGTAAATGTTTTGTTTCTCATCACATTTTCAGCCATTAACTTTAGTGTTCATTGATGATTCTTGCCGGCCACAGTTATTACTGTGATGTTAGCCAAATGGTGATTTTCCACTTCCATCCTTCCCTCTACATTTATTAATTGGAATTCTACTGCAAAGAAGAGCTTTCCTTTCTTTTTCATTTATTCAGTTATTTATTTGTATCAATGTGGAGTCATGGCTATCTGCTTCATTCTATGCGTTATAATCTATTGCTATCATTATTTACTTTGTTACTCAAATTGTCTCAAATTTGACCATCAGGAGCTCCTTCAATGTTGCTCCTGTGTCCTTTGTAGTGTCCTCATCATTTTCAAGCAGTTTTTCTAGCACTGCAAAATCTTCCAAGGCATTTATACTTTCTCTGTGAAAGCCTTAAAATCAGACATTTCTCCAAAGAGCCCTGATTCCTTTTATTAAAGAATGGTCCTTAGCGATCAAGATCCACGGGGCCCAAAGCTACTAGGGTGTCATTACTTCTAGTCTTTCTCAGAGAACAAAGCTGGGAAATATATATATACACACACACATATATATACACACACATAAATACATATAGATATAGATATAGAAATGGTTATAGGTATATATAGGTGTGATATATATATATATAAAAATAAATGGAACACATCTATTCCAATTAATAAATGTAGAGGGAAGGATGGAAATGGAAAATCACCATTTGGCTAACATCACAGTAATAATTGTGGCTGGCAAGAACCATCTATGAACACTGAAGTTAATGGCTGATATATATATATACACCTAATATATATACCTATAATACATATAGTAGATAAACTGTTATAATTATATACGTATATGTATGTGTATATATAGTTATATACATATAACTATAACAGTTTTTATATCTACCTAATATATATATACCTATAACAGTTTCTATATCTACCTATGTATATAAACCATCCATTCACACCAATTCCTCTGATTCTAATCCAGCCCCACCAGGTGTATTCTAAGCTTCCCCCTTTCCATATTTGTTATGCTTTTTCAACAGTGAAAAACCTGGTACTCACTATCAGCCATATATTTACTTATTTGATTAACTGTGGAATGTGCTTGAGATAGTTTCAGGATTTTGGATGCCTTTTTTATGTTTGTGTAATTTTAGTCGATAAACGTTGTTAAGGTTAAAGCTGAAGAAAGACAGACTAGTGGTTAAGTGTGTGAACTCTGGAAGTTGGAAGTTATTTAATCTTTCTGAATCTCACCTTCCTTATCTGCAAAATAGGATTAATAACAATGTGTAGCTCATAGGAGTGCAGTGAGGATTGAGGGAACGTATGTAAAGTGTTTAGCACATAGGAAACCCTAGATAAATGGTATACATTTTTATAAACTATTAATTAGGAAATAAAGGGAAATTTTATATGACTACCCAATTGTTTTAATAAAAAGTTGACCCATATGTCAGTTGATGTGAGGGAAACAAGAAAGAGGTTGGAAGCACTGAAGCTTTCCGTACAATTTCTCTTTCCACATAGTTATGTACCACACAACGACGTTTCAGTCAAAGATGGACTTCATATATGACAGTGGTTTCATAAGATTATGATACCATATTTTTACTGTACCTTTTCTATGTTTAGATATGTTTAGACACAAATACTGGCATGTTACAAATGCCTACGGTATCAGTACAGTAACATCCTGTCAGGAGCTGTAGCCTCGGTGACATAAGCTATACCCTATAGCCTAGGTGTGTAGTAGGCTATACCATCTAGGTTTGTGTGCATACACTCTGTGATGTTCGCACAACGATGAAATCACCTAAAGATGTGTTTCTCAGAGCGTATCTGTATTTCTGTGGTTAAGTGATTCATGACTTCACGCAGTTGTAGAAACAGATCATTTTTCTCCATTAGGTGGCAGCATATGTGTCGTTGCCTTTGAGGCGGGTTCCTTATGAGACAACCCAAGCATGCTGGAGAAAGAAAACAACTTCAGAATTAGGATCCTCATACAAAATGTGAGAAATAATCCACAACTTTAAAAAAAAAAAAAGAAAAGAAAAGAAATGCCCCATCCCTAAGCACACTTGTGAAATACCCACAGTGAATTCAAGCAAATCTGCCCAAACCTGGCCCAGGCCACAGGACACCTGCTCCTGGTGGGTGGGTCTCAGGTCCCCCAGGACTTGGAATATCATCCCTGGGATGGAGGGTGGACACAGCTTATTGAGGTCCCAAGCCAGGCAAGGAGCTGGATACGTTCTCAGGCTCTGCCCCTTCACACTCTGGGATACCCCCGGCCCAGGGCCTGGGTGGGGCTTACAAAGACACACAAAGTCATGTGTGCAGGCTCTCTATCTGGGGCTGGAGAAACAAGAGGCTCCATTTGAAGCAAGAAACAGAGGCCCACTCAACATGGCTAAAAAGGGGGTGATAGGGGGGCAATAGGGCCCCAATGTGGGACCTTGTGTCCATCTAACCACAGAATAACAGGCTCAGACACAGGAACCTCTCCTGTCGGTGTCCTTGCATTACCAGTCCTGCTCCCATGAGTGGCAGGAGAGGGCAAGAGGCACCCACGGGGGGTGTGCTGGAAGTCTGTTGCAAAAACTCCAAGGTTTTCGGCCTGAGCAAGGGGAAAGCATATCTCGCTTAGGTTTCCAGTTTTCAATGGGTAAATCTCCAGTTCCTGATTCTGTCAGAGACATCTCTTCCTATTTGGACGTACCACAGTGACAGTACCCACCTGCCAGCACAAGCTGTGCTGGAAATCTGGCACTGCTTATTTCTCTTCCTATCTTTTTTTGGAGAATTATCTGGCACCTACTGTGTAGAGTAAACCCAGCATCCGCCATCCCATTCCTAAGACAAAAGGGTCTTCCCGGTGCCCTGCTCCTGCCTGACTTTCCTCTCGCCATCTTACAGCAACCAAAGGCAGGCATGAGAACTAAGCTTGGACTTGCTTTCCGAGGAATGTGGCTATGGAGTAAGAAACACAAGGACAGAAGGCGTGGTGGAAGCTCATTCATCCCAGTGATGGCACCTGGGCAAGATCATGGAACTGTTCCTGCTTCCAAGACCATTTGAGCTGCCTGGCCTCTGTCTGTTTAAGCTCTGTTCCAGTCCTTCCCTTCCACCCTGTGGCAGCCGTGGCTGCCCTGTCACTTCCCTTGTCCTAATTTAGCCTGAGTCCATTTCTGCTTCTTATCATCAATGAGCCTGGCCTTATACCAGCTCATCCTGAGGAAGAAAGAATTCCTATTTCCCCTCCTGAGGGAAGTCCAAGGTGGAGCCTAAAGAACAAATATGACCTTCCTACCCTGAGAGAACAAACTTGCTAAGATTCTTAGACAAAAACAAGTCCGTGTAATTTGCTAGCCCTAACCAACAGCCAGTTGGTAACTTCTGAGCAGAATATGGAAAACCGAGTGCGCTTGGCAAAAAGTTAGGACATCTGTTATGAAAAGGGAAGGGAGGAGTGGAATTTCAAGTGGTTACCCAACTCATCTACTCTGTATTGCATCACTCCTCAGACTTGTGCTGGGAACATTGCAGGGTCAAGCCCACTGCCTCACAGGATGAAGGAAATGGTCAACATGGTCAGGGACTTGGTTTTCCTACCCCCAGCCATTTCCAGTCCTGTGCAGAGCATTCTGGTCCTGCTGTTCCTCGAGGATATGTACCCAGATTATTTACCCCAAGTTACAAGGGAGCTCAAGCCTCCATTCTTTGGAGAAAGGTGGCTTTGTGTGGCGGTTCACAGCTAAGACTGCCTGGATTCAAATCCCAAATCTGCCAAGGCAATTGTGGGGACTGAGCCCCCACCCTGTGGGATCTGACACTGTCTCTAGATAAATACTGTCAGAATTGAGTTGGAGGACACCTAGCTGGTGTCCACAGCGGAACTGGCTGCTTGCTTGCTGGTGGGGAGAAATCCCCACGTATTTGGGAGTTGCAGAAGTCTTCCGTGTGGATTGTTGTTGTGTTGGTGTAAGAGCAGAGGGGAAACATGATTTGTTTTTCTATAAAAGGCATTGTTGAAAACAACAGAGCAATCAGCCAGGAATTAGGTAGTTTAACAGATTGCTGTGGTCAGAGAAAGAACTAGATAAGAGAGCCCTGCCAAAACCACTGTCATTACAGGATGACTGTGGGTACACTCAAGGCAACACTCCCTAAGGTGTATCATCAGAGGCTTCACACCGTGTGGGGTGGGGGAATTCACTAAAATAATCCAACTAGTCACCAAACAACTAAATAAGGAAATAACAGTATTATGCTTGGATAGGGGCAGGGGGATGACCAGTAGCCAGATATGCGACAACATAATATCTAAAATGCCCAGTTTCCCAGAGAAACTTTTGAGCTATAAAAAGAAATAAGAAACAGTGATCCATACACAGAAAAAAAAAAAAACAGAAACTGCCTGTGAAAGCAACCAAATATCAGATTTAAGAAAGATTTCCTAGCAGCCATTATAAATATGTTCAGAAATAACTAAAGAAAACTGTGATTGAAGAAGAAAGATATGATGATAATATCTCATGAAATAGAAATATTAATACAGAGATAGAATTATTCTTAAAAAGAACCAAATGGAAAGCCTGGAGTTGAAAAGCACAATAACTAATGGGGCGCTGTGGCTCACGCCTGTAATCCCAGCACATTGGGAGGTCGAGGCAGTCTGATCACCTGAGGTCAGGAGTTCGAGACCAGCCTGGCCAACATGGCAAAACCCCATCTCTACTAAAAACACAAAAATTAGACGTGGTGGTGAGCACCTGTAATCCCAGCTACTTGGGAGGCTGAGGCAGGAGAATCGCTTGAACCCAGGAGACAGACGTTGCAGTGAGTCAAACTTGCGCCACTGCACTCCAGCCTGGGCGACCAGAGCAAAACTCCATCTCAAAAAAAAAAGAAGAAAAAGAAAAAGAAGAAGTACAATAACTAAAATAAAAAATTCCCTAGGGGAGCTCAACAGTAGATTTGAACAATCAGAATAAAGAATTAGCCAACTTGAAGATATTAATAAATCAATAGAGATTATGCAATCCAAAGAACAGAGAGAAAATAGAATGAAGAAAAATAAACAGAGCCTCAGAGGACTGGTACACCATAAGCATGCCAACAGATGCATAGCAGAATACAGAAGAGAAGGAGACAGAGAACACAACAGAAAAAAGTAGTCGAAGAAATAATGGCTGAAAATGTCATGAATTTATTGAAAAACAATCTACATACCCAGGAAGCTCAATAAACTCTAAATAGGATACATGCAAAGAGATCCACAAATAAATATATCACATGCTGAAAGCCGCCAGGCCTAGTGTTTCACGTGTGTAATCCCGGCACTTTGGAAGTTCGAAGTGGGTGGATCACCTGAGGTTAGGAGTTTGAGACCAGCCTGGCCAGCATGATGAAACCCCATCTCTACTAAAAATACAAAAAATAATTAGCTGGGCATGATGGTGGGGGCCTGTAATCCCAGCTATTTGGGAGGCTGAGGCAGGAGAATAGCTTGAACCCAGGAGGTGGAGGTTGCAGTGAGCTGAGATGGTGCCACTGCACTCCAGCCTGGGTGACTAAGCAAGACTCTGTCAGAAAGAAAGAAAGAAAGAAAGAAAGAGAGAAAGAAAGAAAGAAAGAAAGGGAGAAAGAGAGAAAGAAAGGAAAGGAAAGAAAGAAAGAGGGGAAGGAAGGAAGGAAAAGAAAGAGAGAAAGAAAGAAAAGAAAGAAAAAGAAAGAAAGGAAGGAAGGAAGGAAAGAAAGAAAGAAAGAAAGAAAGAAAGAAAGAAAGGGAAAGAAAGAAAAAGACAGCAGAAGAAAAACAATTCATCACTTACAAGGGAACTCACAATTATTAACAGGTGCCTTCTCATCATAAACTGTGGAGTGCAGATGAGTCCAGATAGCAGTGGAGAAACACACCTCCAGGATAGACTGTGTGCTAGCCCGTAAAACAAACCTCAATAAATTAAAAAGGATATAAATAATACAAAATATGTTCCCTGACCACAGCAGAATAAAACTAGTAATCAATAATAGAAACAAATTTGGGGAACTCACAAATATGTGGAAATTAAACAACACACTCCTAAATAACCAATGGATTAAAGAAAAAATCAAGAGGGAAATTAGAAAATACCTGGAGGTGAAAGAAAATGAAACCACAGCACACCGAAACTTATGGGATGTAGCTTAAGGCATGCCAAAAGGGAAATCTGTAGCTGTAAATGCCTATATTGAAAAAGAGGAAGATTTGAAATCTTCCTCTCGGAAATCCCACTTTAAGACACTGGAAAAAGGCTCACATCTGTAGTCTCAGCACTTTGGGAGGCCAACGCAGGAAGATCATTTGATGCCAGGAGTTCAAACCCAGCCTGGGCAACATAGCAAGATCTATCTCTAAAAAAATAAAAGTAAATTAGCTGAGCATGGTGGCCTGTGCCTGTAGTCCTAGCTACTTGGGAGTCTGAGGCAGGAAGATTGCTTGAGCCTAGTTCAAGGTTACAATGGAAAGAAAAAAAAAAAAAAAGACATGAAAAAGAAGTGCAAATTAAACCTAAAGCAAGCAGTAAAAAAGGGAAATTTGAAAAATTAGAGTGGAAGTGTGGAAATTATTAAAATGGAGACTAGAAACAATATTTGAGAATAGAAAATGAAACCAAAAGTTGGTTCTTTGAAAAAGCAAGTCTTTAGCTAGACTGACCACAATAAAAAGAGAGAAGCTGCAAATTACCAGAATCAGAAATGAAGGAGAGGAAATTAGAAAAAGGATTTTACTATTTTGCTAATTAATTATGCTAATACATTGGACAACTTAGAATGAAATGGGCACATTCCTACAAAAACACAAATGACTGAAACTGATGCAAGAATAACAGAAAATTTGAATGGACCTATAATAAATAGGTTGAATTAGTCATCAAAACAATGACCCACAAAGAAACTACCAAGCCAGATGTCTTCATTGGTGAATTCTGCCAAATATTTAAAGAATTAATACCAGTTCTTCAAAAACTCTTCCAAAAAATAGAAGAGGATGCCCTGATGCCAAAACCAGGTGAAACCAGATGAAGACATCAAAAGAAAACATAACAAAACTACAAACTAATATCTCTTTTGAGTATGGATGCAAACATTTTCAAAAAATATTCTAGCAAGCTGACTCCTGCAACACATAAAAACAATTATATACCATGCAAGTAAGATTTACCCAGAAATGCAAGGCAAATCAGCAACCAAAAGTCAATTAATAAAATTCATCATATCAATAAAATAAAAAATGAAAAACACATGATCCTCTCAACAGCCCAGAAACATCATTACAAAATTTCACATCTCTTCATGACAATACTCTCCACATACTAGGAATAGAAGGGATCTTCCTCAACCTGATCCAGTGCGTCTGTGAAATCCCAGAACTGACTTTGTACTTAATAGTGAAAGACTAAATGCTTTCCCCTGAAGATAAGAACAAGACAAGGACTGCTGCTCTTATAACTTCTATTCAACATTATACCGAAGATTCTACTGAAGAAAATTAGGCAAGAAGATGAAATAAAATTCAAATTGGAGAGAAGTACTATGATCTCTATTTGCAGATGACATGATCCCACACACTAAGGAATTCATTAAAATAATGAATCAATATTGGGATGTGTCTCAATGCCATAGACTTTTTGTCTCAAGAATGATTCAAACTGTCCAACACTAGAGTTCACTGATCAAAATGAACTGTGGCTGGAAGTAGACCTCTAACTCACTCACTCCTAGATGGCCTCATCCAGGCTTCAAATGTGTATTTTGGGCCAAACTCCCCCACTTGCTATCTCACCTTGGATATTTAACACTTAACCTTCACATGGCCAAAGCAGAGCTCTTCATTATTCCCTCCAAATCTAACCATCCAAGAGTCTCCTCGATCTCAGTAAATGTCACCACCGTTTGCTAAGTCAAAATGCTACAAATCACTTACTTTGATTTTGAAATAATTTCATATCTGGAGAAAAGTTGTGTCTTAGTCTATTTGTGTTGCTATAAAGAGACACCTGATGTTGGGTAATTTATAAAGAAAGAGCTTTGCTTGGCTCACAGTTCCATAAGCTATACCAGAGGCATGGCTCCAGCATCTGCATCTGGTGATGGCCTCAAGATGCTTCCACTTATGGTCATGCACAGTGGCTCATGCCTGTAAACCTAACGCTTTGGGAGGCTGAGCCGAGCAGATCACTTGAGGCCAGGAGTTCAAGACCAGCCTGGCCAACACAGAGAAACCCCATCTCTACTAAAAATATAAAAACTAGCTAGGCGTGGTGGTGGACACCTGTAGTCCCAGCTACTGGGGAGGCTGAGGCAGGGGAATCACTTGGACCCAGGAACCTGGGAGGTAGAGGTTGCAGCTGCCACTGCACTCCAGCCTGGGTGACAGAGCGAGATTCCGTCTCACAAAAAGGTGTTTCTACTTACGGCAGAAGAGAAAGGGAGAAAGTGTGCGCAGAGATCACATCGTGAGGAAAAAAGAGAGAAAGGAGGTTCAACAAGCAGCTCTCACAGAAACTAATAGAGCAAGAACTCGCTCATTACCGCAAGAATGGCACCAAGCCATTCATGAGAGATCCACCTTCCTGACATGAGAGAAACACCTCCCACTAGGTCCGACCTCCAATATTGGGGATCACATGTCTTTTCATTTATTTATTTATTTTTCCCCAAGACGGAGTTTTATCCTTGTTGCCCAGGCTGGAATGCAGTGGTGCAATCTTGGCTCACCACAACCTCTGCCTCCCAGGTTCAAGCTATTCTCCTGCCTCAGCCTCCCTAGTAGCTGGGATTACAGGCATGTGCTGCCAGGCCCAGCTAACTTTTTGTATTTTTAGTAGAGACGGGGTTTCTCCATGTTGGTAAGGCTGGTCTTGAACTCCCTACCTCAGGTGATTCACCCACCTCGGCCTCCCAAAATGCTGGGATTACAGGCGTGAGCCACCACGTGCAGCCAGGGATCACATTTCAACATGAAGTTTGAAAGTTGCTTTCTTGCAACTTTTCATTGAGTTTGGAGATTACACCTTCCAAACCTCCCAGTGTAAACAGGGGCACCTATTTACCCTTAAACAGGATTCCCCACTGTTAACACTTTACCACATCCCATGTATGTGGTATATACCTTATCACCACATTCTTTGCATATGTATTGCCTTTTTTTCTGAATCATTTCACTGTAATTGCAGATATGATGACCTATTACTCTTTGAATACTTTAGTGTATATGTTCTAACAAAGACACTGCCATACGTAACCATAGTACAACCGTCAAAATCAGGAATTAACATTAACAGAATATTACCATCGCAGATTCCAGTCACATTTTATAAATTGCCCCAATTATGTTCTTTATAGGTCTGGATCCAAATCAGGATCATGTGTTGCAGTTAGTTGTCATGTCTCTTTAGTTTCCTTCTATCTGGAACAGTTCTTCAATCTTTACTTGTCTTTCAAGACCTTGGCATTTTTGAAGAGGACAGGCTAGCGTGCAGTGGCTCCTGTCTGTAATCCCAGCACTTTGAGAGGCCAAGGCAGGCAGATTACTTGAGGTCAGGAGTTTAAGACCAGCCTGGCCAACATGGTGAAACCCCTTCTCTACTAAAAAATACAAAATTAGCTAGGTATGGTGGTACATACCTGTAATCCCAGCTACTTGGGAGGCTGAGGCAGGAGAATTGCTTGAACCCAGGAGGCAGAGGCTGCAGTGAGCCCAGATCGTGACACTGCACTCCAGCCTGGGTGACAGAGCCAGACTCAGTCTAAAATAAATTTTTTTTTTTTTTTTTTTTTTTTTAAGACGGAGTCTCACTCAGTCGCCCAGGCTGGAGTACAGTGGCACCATCTCGGCTCACTGCAAGCTCCGCCTCCCGGGCTCACACCATTCTCCTGCCTCAGCCTCCCAAGTAGCTGGGACTACAGGCGCCCGCAGCCACGCCCGGCTAATTTTTTGCATTTTTAGTAGAGACGGGGTTTCACCGTGTTAGCCAGGATGGTCTCAATCTCCTGACCTCGTGATCCGCCCACCTCAGCCTCCCAAAGTGCTGGGATTACAGGCGTGAGCCACCGCGCCCGGCCTAAAATAAATTTTTTTTTTTTTTAATTTTTTAAAGGACAGGCTAAGTCCTTTGTAAAATGTCAGTTTGGGTTTGCTCTGATGTTTCCTCATGATTTTTGCATTTTCGGCAGTGACAATGGAAAAATAGTATTATATTTCTCTCAGAGCATTATATTATGAGGCCCATGATATTGACTTGCCCCATGAGAGGTGGCATTAACTTTCATCAGCTGACAGGCTTCTCCACTGTCAGATTAACTAATAATGGAATGTATTAATTAATATCAAATTAGTGAGCCAGGAGCAGTTCTGCACACCTGTAGTCCCAGCTACTCTGGAGGCTGAGGTGGGAGGATCCCTTGAGGCCAGGAGTTTGAGGCTACAGTGTGCTAAGATCATGCCTGAGAAGGGCCACTGCACTCCAGCCTGGGAGACAAAGTGAGACTCTGTCTCTAAAAGAATAATTAAATAAATAAATAAACACTTTTTAAAAATCAAGTTAGTATTTGATATACTCACTATACCAAATATGTTAGTAGGATATACTCTGCAACTAGGTCTACATTTATTAACTGTGATTGTATCGTAAGGTAGCACGTTTCCTTTTCCCTTGTTTATTTATTCATGTATTATTTGTATTTATATGAACTCATGGATTCTATTTTAATCAACGGATTACAATCTGTTCTTGTCATTATCTATTCTGAGGCTCAAATAGCCCCAGATTTGGCCATAGGTAGTCCCCTTGAACAGCTTCTTTGATTGAATCCAGAATAACACACCATACTCCTTGGGTGGCCAGCATCCATTTTTCCCTCTTCCCACCAAGAGCAGCCCAGATTTTAATGTTTATTGTCAACCAAGTGATTGGGTTGAGATGGACCCCACCTCAGCCCCAGGGGTATGCCCTGCTTAGCGTGAGCCAATCAGTGTACCCCATTATTCTCCAGGACACAGTGATTGGTCTGAGGGTGGGCAAATGACGTGTGATAACTGGCCAATGAGAACTGAGGAGACAGCTGATAGGCCTTCTGGGAAAGAAGCTTCCTATCTCTTTCCAAGGGAACTCTCTCTCCCTCTGATGGATGCGCTGTAAAGATGGTGAAGTGTGGACCTGATGAAGCCATTTCTGCTGCCAAGAGAGAAGCGAACCTGAACACAATTTCAATATACAGAGGTGGGGAGAACGAAAAAGTGCAATAAAACAGGACTGGGGCTCTGGTGACGCCACACATTTCTGGATCATTCTGTGCCTGAACATGTCTGTGGACTGGTTATTTGAACCAGTAAATTACCTTTTTTAATTAGGCCAGAATGGGCTGAGACTTCTGTTGCTTGCAACCAAAAGGGCCCTAAATGATACACTCCCCCGAAACAGCAAAGGAAGGCTGCCTGTGGCAAGAAGCAAAAAGATGGGTTTCTGTTCCTTTTCACCAAAAACAAAACAAAAAAAACCTCTAACGCTGCTGGTCTCCCCCACTGGTCTGAGAGCTTCTGGGGACATAGCCACTGTGTGCCCCGGCCTCTCAGAATAACGCATGGCTGTGGTGAGTGCTCAGTAAGCATTAACTGTGTGAATGCTGTTAAGGTTGTCTCGTTCATCGCTAAATCCGTAGCATCTACAACAGTGTATGGGACACACGACAGACATTTATTGAAGGACTACACAGCTCACCCCAGCATGCCACTGACACCCAGCCCTCAAATCCACCAAAGGAGAAGAAGCTGCGGCTAAAATCTTGCTTGACACTTTATTCTCCTGAGAGGGGAGCGCAGCAGAGGGAGTCGGGGAAGGGAGACTGGAGAGTGGATTCTGGACCGAGGAAGCGAGGAGCCGGCAGAGGTTGCTGAGGTTCCCGGGATCTGAGGACAGGAGCCTGTGCTTCTTCCACAGGACAGGGTGAGAGGGCTCAGAGGGAACCTGGAGCGGAGAGAACAGCCAGCTGTGGGCAGATGTGGTGGGTCCCCATGGGGAAGCAGGCACTCAGAATGTTACTTGCTTAAGGTCTCGCAGCCACCCGTCCCTACTGAACACACCCAGTGGCACATCCTGGAAGCCAGTCGGCAGCCTGAGCAGGTTGTGGGGCCTTGAATAGAAAAGTCACAAGCTCCAATGACAGGAAATGGTGGGGACCCCCGATCTGCTAGCACAGAATCCCAGAGCATTGGCAAGTGCCAGCTGAGCTGCCAAAGCCAATCACCAAGGCCCCTTTCTGGCCCCACTTCCTACAGCTGAGTCGTGTTCTCTCCAGGCACAGCCTGGGCAGTCATGGAGGGAAAGGCCTCACGCTCCCCTGCCTGAAGGGTTCCCTAGTCCAGCTCTCAAGACCCAGAATTGTGGGGGAGGATGTGGCCCCAGTTCCCGACCCCAGGGACCCATGCTGGGCTGGGGATTGGAGTTTGACTGAGGGTCTGATGACCTTGAATAGCCTCACTCTGAGGACATTTCTCCAGGGTCAGGTCTACGCACACGGTGACCTCCTTCAATTCTCATTCCAATCTCAAAAATCAGGATTGCTATCTCCCCTTCACAGATGAAGAAACTGAAGCTCAGAGAGGTCAAGTTATTTGCTTAAAGTCACACAGCCAGGGAGAGATGGAGACCAGATTTTACTCCACGACCACCTGTGACTAAAGCCCAAGCTCTAATCAGTATTTCTCAAACATTTCTAGCTAAAGTCCATCTGCTCAATTCTCCACACTTTCCTGTGCTGGGAGATAGGGGAGTAATGTGTCCTAAGAAGGCAGCTTTGATGTATCCTGGGGGAAACTGTCTCCACCCCTCAGGAGGCATCCCTGCTGTCACCTCTGCACTCACCCATAGAAGGTTCACACAACCTGAGGTCCACACAGATCTTCTGGGCAGTTTCTCCGGCCAGGAGGCCCTGGGTAACTCTAGGCTGATACCTCCTCATGAAATTTTTGCAGACGTCGCGCCATTGTGACCTCACCATCCTACACACACGGGCCTCAGCATTGGAAATGCTTCTCTGCAGCAGCAGAACCACAGTGGACATGGTTATAGGGTGAGTCCTGCACAGCTCTGCCACCCTGCAGGTTCCAGCAGCCCTAGCAATGGGAGTACTAGGTGCGAGGAACTGGCACCTGGTGCCCATGGAGCCAGAGACTGTAGACACAGGGCTGGGCCCCTACTCCCACTCTCCAAGGCCTGGCCCAAGCCTGGTCAGGTAGGGCTCCTGAGACAAGGACAGTTAGCCCTGCTGAGGTCTCAGCCCCTTGTCCACCTGTCCCCTGCCTTCTGTGTGGAGAATGGTGCCCGTGGCTGCCAGGCACACATTAAATGCTCTGCCATGTAGCTACCTGGGTCCAGGACCTGGCTGGGGGCTACAGCCAGAGGGGGTGCATAGAGAAGACTGGTGGGGGTGGGAGGTGTGGTTAGAGCTTGGAGTCTTGGCTCATTTGGTTTTAAAGTCTCTTTTATGCCATCCCAGGGGGGGAGGATGAATCTGGGGATCCAGGGTTAAGTGTGAGCCTGCAGTGCCAGGATGCTAAGAAGTTTCGGGGAGCAGAGGAGAGGGAAGGAGGGAGAGTGAAACAGTAATTCTTGGTAGTAACGCAGTCATCTGTTAAGCATTCACTCAGTGCTGGATGTGGAGCTAAGCATATCCCAGCCCTCAGCTCTTTTAAAAAGCTTCAGCAGCCAGGTGCAGTGGCTCACACCTGTAATTCCACACTTTGGGAGGCCAAGGCAGGTGGATTGCTTCAGCTCAGAAGTTGGAGACCAGCCTGGGCAGCACAGTGAGACCCTGTTTCTACAAAAGTACCAAAATTAGCTGGGCGTGGTGGCACACACCTGGAGTCCCAGCTACTTGGGAGGTTCAGGCAGGAGAATTGCTTGGGCCAGGGAGGCAGAGGTTGCAGTGAGCCGAGATCACACCACTGCACTCCAGCCTGGGTTTAAGAGTAAGATCCTATCTCAAGAAGAAAAAAAAGAAGAGCTTCGACAACTTGCGAGATAGGGACTATTATCCATCCCATTTCAAAGATAAGATAACTGAGGCTCAGAAAGTGGAAGTGACTTGCCCAAGGCCGTGCAGCTTCCAAGTAGCAGATCTGGGATTTATCAGTCCTGACTCAGGTCTCTTAGGGAACCAGCTTCTCAAAGCTCTGCCTTGGACACAAATGTTAGGGCTTTAGGGGAAGATTCCTAACTTCTCTGGGACAAGCCCTCTTTGAGTATACATGATGAAAACCGTGTATACTCTCTCTGACTTACACAGTTCCAGATAGTCACAAACAATTTCACAAGTTCTCTGAAATTCATCCACAGACACATGGGGACTCACAGATTCCCTTCTAGGAAGCCCTCCCCCAGGACCACTGTGCAAGGTGACCCCAGGCTCCCTGATCCCCGACCTGGTCACAGGCTGGCCCCTCCATTGAGCAGCAGACAGGAGGCTCTGTAGCCCCTCGGCCTCACCTGGGTGGGCTCATTCACCATAGCCTTCAGTGTCTGGATTATCCTCAGACAGATCTTGCAGTCGAAGCCCAGCTCCTGCATTTTGATCAACAGGTCACCCTGTCAGGAAAGAAAGCCCCTGTCATGGTCTCTCAGACATTCTGGGAGTGCGTGAAAGTGACCAAGAAAGCGGCCCTTGGTGTTTCTGAGGCTGGCAGGAATGTCCGTGATCTCTTCCCCGAGCATGGATACACTGAAGGCCTGAACTGGCTGCCTGGACCCTGCCTGCCTTTTTGCTTGTCTTAGAGGCTCTGAGACACCCCAGAAACAGCCTCCCACACCCCCAGTACTTTCCCAGCCCTGCACTTGCCCCTCTCCTATTGAGGAACTCCCAGGGGAGTCTACCTATTTGGGTTCTGCAGCCCCAGGCTCTTTGGAGTGTGAGACCCCGGAGGATCCTCTTGGGACAGTCTACCAGGTATCTGTAGCCCTCGTGGCCAGACATGAATTAGACAAAACCAGCATCGTCAGAAACAGCCCAGCCTCCACTCCCACCTCCTGACCATTAGAGAGCTCCAGCCCTCACCCCAGGAGCCACCCAGGGAGGAGGGAAAGGAGAGGGACTGTGGCAGGTGAGCAGAGAGCCAACATGTACCTGGGGGCCCTCCTGGGCCAGGCACGGGCAGGATTGCTCCCTGTCACACAGGTGGGCTGTTGCCACTTCATAGTACTCAGGGCTCAGACGAGAGAAGACCAAACCTGAGGAAGAAGGCACTTCAGCTCCCCCTCCGCAGGTGGAAGGAGAGGGAAAACCCATTCTCCTGGCTGGTGGGAGTCCAGGAGGTAGCCAGGGCCTCGGACAGGGGCTGGGCCTTGCAGGGGGCCAGGATACCTGTCCACATGCTTTGCCCTGGAGCTGCTCTGACCCACTCTCAGCACAAACACATGTTCTCACTTTCCTTCTAGAAAGCCAGGAGGGCGGTGAGACTTTCTCTTCTCCTCTGTTCTGCCAGCAACACAGATTTGGGGGTCAGTTTGTCTAGAAACTTCCCTCAATCTCCTTTCAAGAGATTTTCTTTTTTTACCTTCCAGCCAGATGGCCCAGCCAAATCCACTCTCCCTTCCAGAAGTGTCCTTGCCCTTGGGGCTCACACTGACCCCAAGGCCTGGGAGACAGCAGGGTGCAGGGGGCAGGAAGTCTGCCTTGAGCAGGGAAGAGACCCCGTTCTCTCACCAGCCCTGCACAATCCTAGACAGTGTAGGCCTGAGGAAACGCAGATCCACCGATGAAGGCCAATGGCCTTCACCACACAGATGCGGAGGCAGGGCCTTGGGAGGGAAACGGGGGATCTCAGGCCACACAGTGTGGCCAGTAGAGTTAGGACCAGAATCCCTGGCCTGTCTCTCCTCCTTGGCCAGGCCACTGACAGGCTGGGCAACACACTGGGCTAAGCCTGGCTCTGAGGGGAGGGCCAGGTCTCCATGATGTGGGAGAAGGCTGGGGAGAGGCAGGGGCACCTGGGTGCCCACAGAGTCCATGCTCCGGGTTCAGCCAGCCTGAGAGTGCGAGGCTGGAAGGGCCATCAGGATCGATCCCGAGGGGAAGGCCTTACCTGGGTTGCCCAGGAGCATGGCTGCAAGGAGAAGGAGGGCCCAGGTAACCATGGTGGGGCAGCTGCTCAGATGCCTTTCACACCCTGTTTTGTGAGCAGGGAGCCTGCAGCTTAACCTTTCTCAGGTCCTGCCCTTTTTGTATGTCATCTTCCTGTGTCACTGGGTTTACCACAAGTACAAATACTAATTTATGAAGAAGCAGATCAGTGCAGTGGTAGCCCACAGGGTTCACGCCACACCCCACTCCCACACAACTAGAATGCCGGGTTGCTGGAGGCCAGCAGCTGCCTGGATGCTTGGGATGTGCTAATGGAGGGAGAAACCGCTTAGTACAAGTATGTTCCAAATACTTCGTGGGACATACTTATACTAAAAGTATAAGTGAGTCATCTCACTTGATCCAAAACCTATTTTTAAACAGCTTTTTAAATTTAACAATATACCACGAACATCTTTCCACATCTGTAAATATAGATCTTCTTCATCATTTCCACTGGTTACCTAATGGTTCCCTTTACACATGAACCATAGCTGGGGTCCTGTAACTCTGGGACTCATGTCCCCTGTAGTACTTTGGTTTGAAGAGCAGAGGCCGGGAAGCCTCTCCAAGGGCTCACCCGGTAGTCGAGTTGAGTGATGTGAAGGCCTTCTTCAGACAGGGTGCCTCAGCATCTCAAAATGGCAGCTGTAGCTCCTCCAGGCTACAAGGCCTGTTCATGTGGAAAATGGAAAGAGTGAAGCAGAAAGAGATGGTACTTGTATAGGAAAAACATCTTTCCCAGGGACCTTCAACCTCCATCTAATTGATCTGAACTGTGTCACATGATGACCCTGGCTGCAAAGGGCAATAGGAAGGGAGTCTAATGCTGGACCTTCACTGACACTTCGTTTTTTGTTGTTGTTTGTTTGGTTTGGTTTGGTTTGGTTTTTCTTTTTTGAGATGGAGTTTCACTCTTGTCACCCAGGCTGGAGTGCAATGGTGTGATCTTGGCTCGCTGCAACCTCCACCTCCAGGTTCAAGTGATTATCCTGTCTCAGCCTCCTGAGTAGCTGGGATTACAGGCGCATGCCACCACGCCCTGCTAATTTGTGTGTTTTTAGTAGAGACGGGGTTTCACCACGTTGGCCAGGCTGGTCTCAAACTCCTGACCTCAGGTGATCCACCCGCCTCAGCCTCCCAAAGTGCTAAGATTACAAGAGTGAGCCATCGCACGCGGCCTTCATTGACACTTTGAACAAAATTGGTATTCTGTTAGGGAGGATGAGGGAATGGGAATCGTATAGGCAATGGCAGTGTCAGTTACTGCACGACTTTTTTTTTTTTTTTTTTTTTTTTGATACAAGGTCTTGCTCTGTCGTTCAGGCTAGAGTGCAGTGGTACAATCACAGATCACCGCAGCCTCAACCGCCCAGGCTCCAAAAATCCCCCCACCTCAGCCTCCCTAGTAGATGAGACCATAGGTGCTTGCCACTATCACCCCTGCTGATTTTAAAATGTTTGGAAGAGATGGGTCTCCATATGTTGCCCAGGCTAGTCTCGAACTCCTGGACTCAAGCGATCCTCCCCGCCTCCAAAGTGCTGAGATTATAGGCATGAGCAACCATGCCTGATTTTGCAGGACTTTTTGATAAGGAAACATATTTTGGGAAGAATTGGTAGGACTTTGTAGCTATATGATTACAAGAAAGAAACAAGAGAGAGGTGAAATATTAGTGAAATATCAGGAGGCTGAGGGACTGGCTGTGCAAATTAGAAAAAGGAGCTTGTTGGTGAGAAGTTGAGTTTGAGGTATTGCATTTGTGGCTGGCTTGTTTCCCCAGATGTAAATCAACTGCTTGAGGGCAGGACTGCCTCTGCCTGTCAGGGTCTCCCCACCATGCCTAGAACAGCTCTCAGACCAACCGGCAAACTCCTTTTACCTCAGATGAGGAAAGCAGGACTCAGAGAGATCCAGTGAATTACCCACCAACACATAGCTAGGAAGGGAATAGTCTGTGGATATGAACCCAGACCCTATGACTCCAAAGCCCAAGTTTTCCCCCAGCCCTACCCTATCTCAGTCTCCAGGTTTTCAGTGCAGGGCCACAATCCTCTTGAGGCCAGCTCAGGCACTACTCCCCCGTCTCAGCAGGCTCCCTCTCTCCTGACCACTTGTAGACCTTGGTCTCATGTGTGAAGACCATATTAATGGGCAGAAAAAGTCTTGAAAGGTGACTCATGTCTCTTTATTGTGGGAAACTTGGTGAGACCAAATATTGCAGTGAGTCCTTTTCTGAGGTGTTGAGGGGTACGTGACAAAGCTTACGTAGTTAGTCACAAGTCTCCACCCAGGCCTCTGGGGTCCCGTGTGATAAGAACCTGGGGTCTTACCCAGTTCCCACCCATGGTACCCCGGGAACTGACCCATTGCAAGTCAGGACCAGGCCCCAAAAAAATTCCTGTGTGAAATACTGCCTTCTGTATCTTCTTCAGAAAATCTTCACTTACGCTAAAGTCATAAAAATAGCCTCTATGTTTTTTTCTAGAACTTTTATAATTTTAACTTTGACATTTAGGTCTATGACTCATCTCAAATGAATGTATAATGTGAGTTGGGTTGAGGTTCTGTTTTTCAATATCAATTTCTTGAAAAGATTTTTCTTTTCCCATTGAATTGCTTTGGCATGTTGGTTGAATATCAATTGACTATGGGTCTGTTTGCGGACTCATTTTATCAACTACTACTGCAATAATAATAATATTATAATCATAATAAAGCAATCCAATTTTTTAAATGGGCAAAATATTTGAACAGGTAATTTGCAAAGGAAGATAAGAACAACCAAAACATTTGAAAACCTGCTCAACATCATAAATCACAAAGAAATTCCTTTTTTTGAGCTGCAGCCTCACTCTGTCGCCCAGGCTGGAGAGCAGTGGCATGATCTCGGCTCACTGCCACTTCTGTCTCCTGGGTTCAAGCAATTCTCCTGCCTCAGCCTCCTGAGTAGCTGGGATTACAGGCACATACCACCATGCCTGGCTAATTTTTGTATTTTTAGTAGAGATGGGGTTTCACCATCTTGGTCCATGCTGGTCTTGAACTGCTGATATCAAGTGATCCACCCACCTCGGCCTCCCAAAGTGTTGGGATTACAGGCACAAGCCACCACTCCTGGCCAAGAAATTCTGTATTAAAACTCTACTGAGATGATGTCATCAACATGACAGTAGCCAAAAGGCAGAAAGAGCCCAGGTGTCCATTGACAAATAAATGGATAAACAAGCCAGTCATCATGGCTCAACCTCTAATCCCAGCACGTTGGGAGGCCAAGGTGGGAAGATGGCTTGAGGCCAGGAGTTTGAGGCCACCCTGAGCAACATAGTAGACCCCAGTTCTACAGAAAAATTTAAGAATTAGCTGGGCATAGTGGCATGTGCCTATAGTCCCAGCTACTCAGGAGGCTGAGGTGAGAGGATTGCTTGAGCCCAGGAGGTCAAGGCTGCAGTGAGCCAAGGTCATGCCACTGCACTCCAGCCTGGGTGACAGAGTGAGAGCCTATCTCTAAGAAAAATAAAAATAAAAATTTTTTAAAATGCATAAACAAAATGTGCTGTACATATACAATGGAGATGGAGTACGATTCAGCCAAAAAAGGGAACACAGCTCTGATACATACAACATGAATGAACCTTGAAATAATTATGCCAACTGAAATAAGTCAAACACAAAAGGATAAACGTTGTATGATTCCAGTTACATAAAATTTCTAGAATAAGCAAATTCATAGGGACAGAAAGTAGATTAGAGGTTACCCAGGGCTGGAAGGAGTGGGAAATGAGGGACTTAGTGCCCATTGGTTACAGACTTTCCATTTGGTGTGATGAGAACGGTTTTGGAAATAGATAGTTCCAAATAGATGATTCCACAACTTTGTGAGTGTAATTAATGCCACTGGATTGTACATCTAAAATGGTTAAAATGGTTAATTTTGTTATTTATTTTTATTTGTATTATTTTTAATTGACAAATCATAATTTTATACATTTATGGAGTACAATGTGATGTTTTGATATATGAATACCACTTAGAATGATTAAATCAAGGTAATTAACATATCTATTACCTCCCCTATCAGTTTTTGTGGTACACATTTTATGTTGTATGTATTTTACCACAATAGAAAAAAAAATTATTTTAAAAGGCTGTTTGTCCGGAGCTGCGCGCCCTGGCCATAGCAAATAATAATTAATGATTAAACGCCCGAGCTCTATTCCTTTCCACCTTCTACCTCCTCCCTAGACTTGTTGTTTCTCTTTTGTATCAATACCTCATAATAGATGGCGCTCTTCCTGCTTCTTCTTCACTTGTTTTTCCCCCCGCGGCCGCGAAAATTGTTACTTTGTAGCACAGGCACCATCCCGTGCCCGGGAAAATTACCAACTGACAGCGCAGGTGCAACATGACGTTGGACCAGAGAAACCAATACCTACTTGGTCACGCCCTCTGCGATGAGATCATCTCCGCCTCTGGCCCAACCCCTTCCCCTCCAAGTGTATATAAGGCACTGCATTACCGGCATTAAACGAGACTTGATCAGAGCACTGTCTTGTCTCCATTTCTCGTGTCTCTTGTCCCCCAAATTCCCACTCCCTCCTCCAGGGCCTGCTTCGACGATCCCGCGGGCCGGGATACGTGGCGCCCGAACAGGGACCTGGAAATGAGGGACTCCATGAGGAAGAGGACGCCAAAGGACGGTCGACCGCTAACGAAGATAAAAGGAGTCAAATTCTTCCGATCACCACGGGAACCTGCCGCGTCAGAATCGAAGGTAAGTGACGCGTCCGAAATGGGACAAGAATTAAGCCAGCATCAAATATATGTAGGACAATTAAAAGAGGCTTTAAAGATACGAGGAGTAAAGGTTAAAGGTAATGATTTGTTTAAATTTTTTGATTTTGTAAAAGACACTTGCCCTTGGTTCCCACAGGAAGGAACTATTGATATTAAAAGATGGCGTAGAGTAGGGGATTGTTTGCAGGACTATTATAATACTTTTGGGCCGGAAAAAATTCCTGTAACCGCCTTCTCTTATTGGAACCTCATTAGAGATTTAATAGATAAGAAGGAGGCCGATCCGCAAGTCATGGCTGCGGTCGCTCAGACAGAGCATATTTTAAAGGTTAGCTCCCGCTCTAACCTCGCAAAGCCTCCGCAAGATACGGAGGAGGATCTCATTTCCCTCGAAAGTGATCATGAGGAAATTAAGTCTCCTTCTGTAACAGATAAAGAAATGCCACACGAAAACAAACCAAAAAAAATACCCAATTTTACAGATGCTTCAAAAAGAGGAGGAAATTAATAAGCCTAATCAATTGGACATAAATTGGGATGATTTAGAGGAAGAGGCAGCTAAATATCACAACCCTGATTTGCCTCCCTTTACTTCATACCCACCCCCATATAATAAGACGCATAATGAGGCTTCTGCGCCTATTGTTATGGCAGCAATAGATCCCAAAGAAGAATTAAAGCAAAAGATTGCTCAACTAGAAGAGCAAATTAAACTTGAAGAGTTACATCAATCATTGATAATTAGGCTCCAAAAGCTAAAAACAGGAAATGAAAAAATACCCAACTCAGACGCTATGGAGTGTTCCTTGCGCCCACTTCAGCGGCCTGGACAACATGTTCCAAGAGGGGGGTTAGTTGCTAGCCGACATAGAGAAGACTCCTCCCCCAAAGACGTTTTTCCGGTCACTGAAACCATAGATGAACAGGGACAGGCTTGGAGGCATCATACTGGATTTGATTTTACTATTATAAAAGAGTTAAAGACTGCTGTCTCTCAGTATGGGGCTACTGCTTCATATACTCTTGTTATAGTGGAATCTGTGACTGATAATTGGCTCACTCCTACAGACTGGAATACCTTAGTTAGGGCAGTCCTTTCTGGGGGAGACCACTTAATTTGGAAGTCAGAGTTCTTTGAAAATTGTAGAGATACAGCTAAAAGAAATCAACAGGCAGGAAACGGTTGGGATTTTGATATGTTAACTGGTTCAGGTAATTATGTAGACACTCGGGCCCAAATGCAGTATGATCCTGGACTGTTCTCACAAATCCAGGCTGCTGCTACAAAAGCCTGGAGAAAACTTCCCGTTAAAGGAGATCCAGGGGCTTCGCTCACAGCGGTTAAACAAGGACCCGATGAGCCATTTTCAGACTTTGTGCATAGGCTTATGACCACGGCAGGTAGAATCTTTGGAAATGCAGAAACGGGTGTAGATTATGTTAAACAGTTAGCTTATGAAAATGCTAACCCCGCCTGCCAAGCGGCAATCAGACCTTATCGAAAGAAAACAGATTTAACAGGATACATTCGCCTTTGTTCAGATATTGGGCCCTCATATCAACAAGGCCTAGCAATGGCCGCCGCTTTTAGCGGCCAAACAGTGAGAGACTTCCTCATTAACAAAGGTAGAGATAAAGGGGGATGTTTTAGATGCGGAAAAAGGGGACACTTTGCAAAAGATTGCTGTGAAAACCAAAATAAGAGTCCAGAAGCAAAAATCCCAGGCCTTTGCCCAAGGTGTAAAAGAGGAAGGCACTGGGCAAACGAATGTAAATCTAAAACTGACAGTCAAGGAAATCCTTTACCCCCCAGGCAGGGAAACGGGATGAGGGGCCAGCCTCAGGCCCCGAAACAAGCATATGGGGCAGTCAGCTTTGTTCCAGCCAGCAACAGCAATCCATTTCAAAACTTAGTAGAGCAACCCCAGGAAGTGCAGGATTGGACCTCAGTTCCACCTCCCACACAATACTAACACCTGAAATGGGACCACAGACCTTAAATACCGGAATATATGGACCCTTACCACCTAACACTTTTGGGCTACTTTTAGGAAGAAGTAGTGTCACCATGAGAGGCTTACAAGTCCTCCCTGGAGTTATCGATAATGATTATGAAGGAGAAATTAAAATTATGGCCAGAGCTATTGATAGTATTATTACTGTCCCTCAAGGAGTTAGAATAGCTCAGTTACTCCTGCTACCTTTGGTTAAAACAGATAATAATATCCAATACTCTAATAGAAATATAAAAGGTTTCGGATCATCAGAGATATATTGGGTGCAACCAATTACAAATCAAAAACCCGTCTAACCATAAGGTTTACTGGACTAATAGGCATTCACTGGACTAATAGACACAGGGGCTGATGTAACGATCATTAAACAGGAAGATTGGCCCTCTCATTGGCCTACCACAGAAACTTTAACTCACTTGAGAGGAATTGGACAAAGCAGTAATCCTAAACAAAGTTCTAAATATCTAACATGGACAGATAAAGAAAACAATTCAGGCCTCATTAAGCCATTTGTCATCCCTCACCTACCTGTTAACCTTTGGGGGCGAGATCTGCTCTCTCAAATGAAAATTATAATGTGTAGTCCAAATGATATAGTTACTGCACAAATGTTAACTCAAGGATACACCCCTGGTAAAGGTCTTGGAAAAGGAGAAAACGGTATCCCACAGCCTATACTGGTTTCAGGACAACTTGATAAAAAGGGGTTTGGAAATTTTTAGCTCAGGCCACTGACATACCTGCACCCCAAAGGTGCGCTGACCCCATTACTTGGAAGTCAGATGAGCCCGTTTGGGTTGATCAGTGGCCTTTACTCAATGATAAACTAAGTGCTGCCCAACAGTTAGTGCAGGAACAACTAGCAGCAGGACATATTGTGGAAAGTAATTCTCCTTGGAATACACCTATTTTTGTTATTAAAAAGAAGTCTGGTAAATGGAGACTCTTACAAGATTTAAGAGCAGTAAATATCACTATGATCCTTATGGGTGCCTTACAACCAGGATTGCCTTCACCAGTTGCGATTCCTCAAAAATATTTTAAAATCGTTATTGACCTTAAAGATTGCTTTTTTACAATTCCCCTTCACCCTGCTGACCAAAAAAGATTTGCCTTTAGTCTTCCATCTACAAATTTTAAACAACCAATGAAACGCTATCAATGGAAAGTCTTACCTCAGGGTATGGCTAATAGTCCTACCTTGTGTCAAAAATATGTAGCTGCCGCTATAGAGCCAGTCAGAAAAACATGGGCACAGATGTATATTATACATTATATGGATGATATTTTAATAGCAGGAGAAACTGGCGAACAAGTCTTACAGTGCTTCGCCCAACTCAAACAAGAGTTAACAGCAGCCGGACTACAAATAGCCCCAGAAAAGGTACAATTACAAGATCCATACACCTATCTTGGTTTCCAAATTAATGGACCCAAAATCATTAATCAAAAGGCCGTTATACGTCGTGATCATTTAAAAACTTTAAATGATTTCCAAAAATTACTGGGAGACATAAATTGGCTTCGGCCGTACTTAAAGCTCACCACAGGAGAGTTAAAACCTCTTTTCGATATATTAAAAGGAGACTCTAATCCAAAATCCCCCAGGTCCATTACTAAAGAAGCATTAATAGCACTCCAACAGGTAGAACATGCCATTGCAACACAATTTGTTACCAGCATTGATTATTCTCAGCCATTAATATTCATTATTTTTAACACAACAATAACCCCTACTGGCCTATTTTGGCAGAACAATCCCATTATGTGGGTACACCTGCCCTCCTCCCCCAAAAAGGTTTTGTTGCCTTATTATGATGCCATAGCTGATCTAATTATCTTGGGAAGAGAAAACAGTAGAAAATACTTTGGAATAGAACCCTCTACTATTATACAACCCTACACTCAATCACACATCCATTGGCTGTTACAAAATACGGAAGCCTGGCCAATTGCTTGCGCTTCTTACACTGGCGTGATTGACAATCATTACCCACCTAACAAACTCATTCAATTTTGCAAACTTCATGCGTTTGTGTTTCCCCATATTACCAGTAAAGAACCTCTCAATGACGCATTACTAATTTTCACTGATGGATTCTCCACAGGACTTGCCGCTTACACTTACAATAATGTAGTCGTTAAATTCCAGACCGCTTATACATCAGCTCAGCTGGTCGAATTGCAAGCTATAATTGCAGCACTATCAGCTTTTCCTTGTCAGCCACTTAACATTTATACAGACAGCGCCTACCTGGCTCATTCAATACCCCTCTTAGAGACCGTGTCTCAAATTAAACATATTTCAGACACAGCTAACCTATTTTTACAATGTCAACAACTTATCCAAAAAAGGACTACTCCCTTTTTTCTTGGGCATATTAGAGCACATTCAGGATTACCGGGACCTCTAACACAAGGTAACGCAACAGCTGACACGGCAACAAAAACCATAGCCACAGTCACTACAGACAATTTGCAACAAGCGCAAAAAGCACATGCCTTACATCATTTAAACGCCCAAACCTTAAGGCTTATGTTTAAACTTACCAGAGAACAAGCTCGACAAATAGTTAAACAATGCGCCAACTGCATAACGCATTTACCTGTTCCCCATCTAGGAGTTAACCCCCGAGGACTCATCCCCAACGAAATTTGGCAAATGGACGTTACTCACCACTTAGAATTCGGTCAACTAAAATATATCCATGTATGCATAGACACCTATAGTGGATTCATCAGTGCAACTCTCCAAACAGGAGAGGCCACCAAACATGTCATAGCTCATTTATTACACTGCTTTTCTATTTTAGGAATACCCAAACAAATCAAAACAGATAATGGCCCCGGTTATATAGCCAAAACCTTCTTACAATTTTGTAATACCCTACAAATTAAACATACCACAGGCATTCCCTATAATCCCCAAGGACAAGGTATAGTAGAAAGAGCTCATCTGTCATTAAAAACTGTTATCACAAAATTAAAAGGGGGGAGCTGGTACCCCGTGAAGGGTACCCCCAGAAACATACTCAATCATGCCCTGTTTATCCTTAATTTTTTAAATTTGGACAGTCATGGAAAATCGGCTGCCGACCGTTTCTGGCATCCTGAATCTCAAAAACAGTTTGCAATGGTAAAATGGAAAGATCCACTTGATAATTCATGGCATGGCCCCGATCCAGTTTTAATTTGGGGAAGAGGCTCAGTATGCATCTTCTCACAAAAAAATGGTGCAGCCAGATGGCTGCCTGAAAGATTGGTAAGACAAATAAATCATAACCATTGTCAGTCCAGGGAAGATAAATCTCCCTGAGAAGTTCTTTCCTTCTTGTTTTTCAGAAAATGAAGCCTAACATGAGATTCCTTTGGGGAATAATCGCTCTATATAGCATAGTGGCAGTCTATGCAGGTTTTGGTGACCCTCGTAAAGCAAGAGAATTATTACGAAAACAATACGGCCAGCCTTGTGATTGCAGAGGGGGACAAGTATCTGAACCTCCGTCAGACAGAATCACCCAGGTGACTTGCGTGGGCAAGACAGCTTACCTAATGCCAAACCAGTTATGGAAATGTAAGTCTGCCCCAAGAGATACCTCACCTAGCGGGCCGCTCCTAGAATGCCCTTGTAGCTCTTTCCAATCTTCTGTACATAGTTCCTGTTATACCTCCTATCAACAATGCAAATCAGGCAATAGAACATATTATACGGCCACGTTACTAAAAACACAAACTGGAGGCATTAATGACGTACAAGTATTAGGATCCACTAATAAACTTGTACAATCGCCTTGTAACGGCCAAAAAGGAAAGCCTGTTTGTTGGAGCACTACCGCCCCCATTCACATTTCTGATGGAGGAGGCCCATTAGATACTGCAAGAATTAAAACCGTCCAGAAAAAATTAGAAGAAATTCATAAAGCTCTATATCCGGAACTTCAATATCACCCTTTAGCCTTGCCTGAGCTTAGAGATAATTTTAGGCTCGATGCTCAAACCTTCGATATCCTCAATGCTACTTACAATTTACTTCAAATGTCCAATACAAGTCTGGCCCATGATTGTTGGCTTTGCCTTAAGATGGGCCCCCCATTCCTCTAGCTATACCTAACCTTTTATTGTCCTATGCCAATTACTCAAATGAATCCTTAGTAAATAATTCCTGTCCTATTATCCCCCCCCTCTTAGTTCAACCGATGACGTTTTCTAATTCCACTTACCTCTTTTCACCATCATATAATAACCCTAAAGAAATTGATTTAGGCTATGTTGTGTTTGACAACTGTACCTCCATAATCAATGCCACCAACCCTTTGTGTGCTATAAATGGCTCGGTTTTCGTTTGTGGAAACAACATGGCATATACGTATCTACCTACACATTGGACAGGGCTTTGTGTTCTGGCCACTCTTCTCCCCGACATTGATATCATCCCTGGAGATGAACCTATCCCCATCCCCGCTATTGAACATTTTATTTATAGACCAAAACGAGCCATACAATTTATTCCCTTGTTGGCAGGACTAGGAATCACCACTGCTTTTACTACAGGAGCCACAGGCCTAGGAGTCTCACTAACCCAATATACCAAATTATCCAATCAATTAATTTCAGATGTACAGACCTTATCCAGTACTATACAAGATTTACAAGACCAAGTAGATTCATTAGCAGAAGTAGTTCTCCAGAATAGAAGACGTCTAGATTTGTTAACGGTAGAACAGGGAGGGATCTGTTTGGCTTTACAGGAAAAGTGCTGTTTTTACGCCAACAAATCCGGAATCATCAGAGATAAGATAAAAACGTTACAAGAAGAACTAGAAAAGCGCAGAAAAGGCCTGGCCGCCAATCCCTTGTGGACTGGACTTGATGGACTTCTCCCCTATCTCCTGCCATTTCTTGGTCCTTTACTTACTCTTCTACTCTTTCTCACTCTCGGGCCTATAATCCTTAATAAGCTTATGACATTTGTCAGACAACAAATCGAGGCCTTCCAGGCCAAACCTATACAGGTCCATTATCATCGCCTTGAGATGACTGAAAATGGTGAGTCTTATTTACCTTAATAAGACCACCTCCCCTGTGTGCTGAACTGGACAGTCAATGACGGGTAAGAGGACACTATCCCCATCGGAGCCTAAGACAGGAGGGCCGCCCTTGCTGCTGCCTTATCCCATGACGGGCCTAGAAGATGGGGATGAGTTGACCCAACCTAAGACAGGCGCAGTTCCCGAGGGGTCATTTCTTATCATAAAATAATAAAAAGGGGGACCTGTCCGGAGCTGCGCGCCCCGGCCATAGCAAATAATAATTAATGATTAAACGCCCGAGCTCTATTCCTTTCCACCTTCTACCTCCTCCCTAGGCTTGTTGTTTCTCTTTTGTATCAATACCTCATAATAGATGGCGCTCTTCCTGCTGCTGCTTCACTTGTTTTTCCCCCCGCGGCTGCGAAAATTGTTACTTTGTAGCACAGGCACCATCCCGTGCCCCGGAAAATTACCAACTGACAGCGCAGGTGCAACATGACGTTCGACCAGAGAAACCAATACCTACTTGGTCACGCCCTCTGCGATGAGATCATCTCCGCCTCTGGCCCAACCCCTTCCCCTCCAAGTGTATATAAGGCACTGCATCACCGCCATTAAACGAGACTTGATCAGAGCACTGTCTTGTCTCCATTTCTCGTGTCTCTTGTCCCCCAAATTCCCACTCCCTCCTCCAGGGCCTGCTTCGACGATCCCGCGGGCTGGGATAGCTGTTCAAAGAAAATGAAAGAAGGAAGAATAAATAAGTAAATAAAAGATTGTTTGCAGAAGCTTTTTCATAAGAGCCAAAAATTAGACATAAACCAAATGTCCATCAACAGGTCAATGGATGAAGAAATTAAGGTAGAGCCATGCAATATTGTACACAACTTGGCAATAAAAAGGAATGAACTACTAATACATGCAATAAAATGAATAAATCTTAAAAAAAAAAAAAGGAAGAAAAAGAAGCCAGACATGAAAGACTTCATTCTGTATGATTCCATTTATATGAAGTTCTTGAACAAGCAAAATTCATCTATGGCAAAAGAAATCAGAGAAATGGTAGGAGATGGAGGAAGATGTGAGGGTTATTGGGCTGGCACCGGGATTTTCTTAGGTAGTGAAAGTGTTCTATATCTTAATTAGCTTGTGAATTGTGTGAGTGTGCATCTATCAAAACTCTTCAAACTGGACATTTAAGATTTAAGTGGTTAGCTACATGTAAATTATATCTCAATTCTAAAATTATCCAAAATTTTCTTTTTTTTTTTTTTTTTGAGATGGAGTTTTCCTCTTGTCGCCCAGTCTGGAGTGCAATGGCACGATCTCGGCTCACCGAAACCTCTGCCTCCAGGATTCAAGCTATTCTCCTGCCTCAGCCTCCCGGGTAGCTGGGATTACAGGCATGGGCCACCACGCCCGGCTAATTTTGTATTTTTAATTAGTAGAAATGGGGTTTCTCCATGTTGGTCAGGCTGGTCTAGAACTCCCCACCTCAGGTGATCCGCCCACCTCGGCCTCCCAAAGTGCTGGGATTACAAGCGTGAGCCACCGCGCCCAGACAAAAAAAAGTTACAATTTTATGACTCCCAATGAACAATATCAAATACTTCCCCAAAGGATAGTATCCATTTACAACACTGCCAACATTGTATGAGAGTTCTCTGAACTCTCACCAGCATTCAATATTATCACACTGTTTATTTTACAAATGTAATGAGTGAAAATCACACCTATTTTTATTTTCATTTCAATTACTACGAATTAAGTTTAATATTTTCCCAGGTATTTGTTTACATTTACATTTATTTTGAAATTGTCTTTTTATGGCCCCTGCCCAGTATCTATTGGACTCTACTATGTTTTTTAATTTGTAAGAATTCTTTATTAATAAATACATTAATGTTTTGATATATTTGCTACAAATATTTTGTCACTTCTTGATTGACCTTTAAATTTCCATAAGGTTCTTATGCATAGAAAGTTTTCACTTTCTATAATCAAATATGAATATTTATTTGTGACATCTTTTCTCAGTTTAGAAAGTTGTGATTGCCTCTTTTTCCCTAGAAAATAATTATATTTTTGCTAATTTTTGCAGTTAGACATATTTTTTAATGTGACACTTTAATCCTCTGGAACTGATTTTAGGAAGGTATGAGGTGGGATGAAAATGTATTCTTTTCAAATTGCTATTCTCTTAATCTAAAGGTATTGATTATATACTTTCCCCTCCTCTCCACTGATTTGAAATTGTTCTTTTATTGTATATTCAGTTATACATAATAAGATCAAATTCTGAGTTATCCATTCTAATTGACCCGGATATCTAGTGTTCTATTAACATTATCCAATCCTGCAGTTTTCTTCTTGATATTTTCCTTTGATATTCCTTTACTTTTAAATTGTACTTTGAGTAATATTTTATATACTATACTTTATATGCTAAAAGTATATATAAGGTATAATATTTATATACTAAATATTAAATATCTACTAAATGCTAAATATAAATTATTTTGACCAATATATCAGATTGTAATTTTCACTTTAAATTTTATTATAACTAAAAACTAATATGTAAAAAATTCACTTCTTTATAGTCACTCTTTCAGCCATGATCATAGTATAACTTTTTTTTTTTTTTTTTTGGAGACAGAGTCTCTGTCTGTCGCCCAGGCTGGAGTGCAGTGGTGCGATCTCGGCTCACTGCAAGCTCCGCCTCCCAGGTTCACGCCATTCTCCTGCCTCAGCTTCCCAAGTAGCTAGGACTGCAGGCACCCGCCACCACGCCCAGCTAATTTTTTATATTTTTAGTAGAGACAGGGTTTCACCATGTTAGCCAGGATGGTCTTGATCTCCTGACCTCATGATCCACCCGCTTCAGCCTCCCAAAGTGCTGGGATTACAGGCGTGAGCCACCGTGCCCGGCTGTTTTTTGTTTGTTTGTTTGTGTGTTTTTTGAGATGGGTCTGGCTGTGTTGCCGAGGCTGGAGTGCAGTGGTGTGATCTCGGCTCAGTGCAACTTCCGCCTCCCGGGTTCAACTGATTCTTCTGCCTCAGACCCCTGAGTAGCTGGGATTACAGGCGCCCACCACCACACCTCACTAATTTTTGTATTTTTAATAGAGACTGGTTTTCACCATGTTGGCCAGACTGGTCTTGAACTCCTGGCCTCAAGTGATCTGCCCGCCTTGGCCTCCCAAAGTGCTGGGATTACAGGCGTGAGCCACCATGCCCAGCAGATCATAGTATGACTTTCTATTTTTTCCAAGTCATCTTTTTTCTCTCTCAATAAAGTTTTAGGAAGAGTTCTCCAGTGCAGGGGAGCTGAGCATCAGCCAACCTGGGACTCAGACCATGATGCTCCTGGGTGGCCAGGGAGTTGGCGGGGGTCGACGGGGGGCATGAGACTTCAGAGGGATGTCCAGCTGGGAGCAGATCCCTCTTCTGCTTTCTCCCCAACTTGTGCAAATGACTCAGAGCTTATTCACGTGACATTGTGATATAACAAAACAAAACGCCAGGGACTCAAAATGAGATAATTAAAGGCAGTAAAACAGAAATAAAATAGGGAGATAATCAGCCAAGAAAGACCCATGGGAGAAAGCAGATGATGGAAAATAAAGTGAAGCAGCATTTTATGGTATGTGTTTCACCAGACTTTCTGAAATTTAAAACACGATGGCCCTTTATTTAGAGAACTGCTCTTCTCAGCACCAGTCACAGCAAACAAGCAGTCCTTAGATGTTAACTGTCTGATTGCACTTGGGAAAATATTATTAAATAGCCTCACCCTAAGAATGAGAAGAAAATATACCTATCAAATTTTATGGAACATTTTTACATTTCACCAGCATCCATTGATCTCTTACTTTTGGTAAACATTTCCATTGTCTCCTATTTCAGGAATTCTGTACTTTAAGGCAGTAGGTTTACTAAATACCACATCTGCCTATTTACTCAAATGATATCCTTTACTTAAAGGCTTTTTGCATTATCCAGTTTTCCTGATAGTTTGTATAGATGATTGCCTGAATTTCTCGAAAACCACCAAATTTCCCTTAAGCATCAAAGTTATTTTTATTTCTTTGCAGTAATTTCAATTTAGATTTCAGTCCTTGCTTACGTTTTGGGAGACCCAGCCATCTGCCAAAGCCTGAAGGCACAGAATGTTTATTCTCATCAATGTCCTTTCTATGTCAGCATTCAGGGTTAGTGGCTGTCATTTTTCCTGATGATTTTATGGTTTTTATAACCTCTTTGTTACATGAGTTTAGGATAACTTTCTATATGAATGAGACTATCCTGTATCTTCTTCCCTTTCATCCCATTCTAGATATACTGTGAGCTCTAAAAAATTACACTTGCCCAAACTCACTGTTTTCTTGGTACCTGGTTGCCATTTGTACCACTTCAAGTAATCATCCTTTTTCTTAAGGTACAGATTCCAGCAATGAGATGAGTTCCCTGGTTGTACTTTGTCAATAGTTTTCTCATAGCTACAATGTATTGGTTTAATCGTCACAAGCTTAATTTAGGAGACGTCGAATTACCTGTGGATCCATTTGTCAACTGGAAATGCTGCTTCCTTCCATGTACAATTTATAATCTTGAAAATTTGCTCAATAAGAATCTGTTAATATGTTGCCATGTTAAAGTGAATTAAAATTTACAACTACAATAAGAATCATAATTTTATGATTGAAAAACGATGATGAGTCAGGATATATAAAAAACAAGCCGAAGCCTGAGGCAGTGGCACGCACCTGTAGTCCCAGCTTCTCGGGAAGCCCCGGAGTTTAAGAGCAACCTGGGCAACATATTGAGACCCAGTCTCAAACAAACAAACAAACAAACAAAGAAATGGACGAAAGCCTTTCCCCTCTAACTTTCCCATCTCTTCAGAATATATCTTTTGGGGATATGGTATTATTTATTAAATAGTATTTTATTTTACAAACAAAATAATTCCAGCCAATCATGGTGACTCATGCCTGTAATCCCAGCACTTTGGGAGGCTGAAGTGGGATGATCACTCAAACCCTGGAGTTTGAGATCAGCCTGAGCAACACAGACCCCATCTCAAAAAAAGTTTTTAAATTTAAAAAATAACTCCAAGAACATTTGTTACGCCCGTTCAGGGACATTGTATATTATAAATATGAATTTGCTATGTAAATATAAAATTTACTGCCAACTTTATGATATAAACTTAAATGAACATTTTAATCAAATTGAAAAACAGAAAACAACTCCTGAGAAGCAGCTTGCCACCCAAAATATAAACATGAGTGAGAAAAGCAACACAAAGAAAAGCCTTGGGCAACTCTCTCATGCTCCAATTACCTTCCTTCTAGCTGGACTCCCTCAGGCTGAGAAATCACTTCCATTGTCCTTGACTGTATTAATTTTCTATTATTGTCACAGCAATTACCACAACCCTAATGGGTTAAAATAACACCCGTGTATTATCTGACAGTTCCGTCGGTCAGAAGACTGGGTGTGCTCAACTGGTGATCACAAGGCCAAAGTCAAGATGTGGGCTGGCTGGGCTCTAACCTGAAGGATCTGAGAAGAGTCTGTTTCTGGGTTCGTGCCACATTGTTGGCAGAGCTCAGTGCCATGTGGTTGCAGGACTGAGATGCCCCTTTCCGTGCTGTTATCGGAGGGTCATTCTCAGCTCTAAAGGCTGCTGGTATCTCCAGGCTCATGGCCCTGTCCATCCCTTCGAAGCCAGCGATGGTGGCGTAAATCTTTCTCAGGCTTCCAGTCTCTCTGAAGGCCCCTCTGCCTCATTTTCCTGTCCCCCATTCCACTACACCCACACACACACACTCTTACATATACACGCAGACACACACACACACACACAGACACACTCACATAGACACACACTCATATAGACACACACATAGACACACACATACATAGGCACGCACACACACATATGCATGCACTCAAACACACTCTCACATACACACACACACTCTCGCAGACACATTCATATAGACACACTCACATAAACACACATTCACATAGACGCACTCGCATAAACGCACACTCATATAGACACACACTCTCGCATAGACACACTCTCACACAGAAACACATTCTCACATAGACACATACACTCACATAGACACACATACACACTCTCACATAGACATACACACGCTCTCTCTCTCTCACGTAGACACACAAGCCATTGCCTCCTCTGTCTTCTGCCTGGATCCCCAGTCCTTGCTTCAGTACCTACAGCTGGAGAGCCCCTTCTTTGCTTTCTCATTCATGCATTTATGATGAAAATTTGTGGGTTTTCCTTATGAACGTGTAAGGAAATATTTTACGTATTTTTGACATTTTTATGTACTTACGAAAAGCGTAAGAAGAAAGAATATAAGCCCCCACTAGTTCGTAGCCTCTCTCCTCAGAGGAAAGAAAAACTGTTAAAATTTTCTTTTTTGTATCTTTCCGTACAAGCATGTGTATATATGTTGCTCCATTTTAAATTACACAATGTAAAACATATTCAGAAATGCGCACGAAACAAAATGTACAGCTCAACGGTTTATCATCAAGCACACATCCACGTAACCACCCAGGTCAAGAACGCTGCCAGCTCCCCAGAAGCCCTATCATCTTCCCTCCCAGGGACCACCCCTTCCTCCTTCCCTACGGAGGACTTCATGGTAATTGTGTTCTTGTTTTTCTTTAGAGTTTTACCACCTGAGCACATACTCTTAAACTCTATAGCTGTTTTCTCTGGTTGGTTGGTTGGTTAGTTAGTTGGTTTTGAGCTGGAGTTTCGCTCTTGTTGCCCAGGCTGGAGTGCAATGGCGCGATCTCGGCTCACTGCAACCTCCACCTCCCAGGTGCAAACGATTCTCTTGCCTCAGTCTCCTAACTAGCTGGGATTACAAGCGCACACCACCACACCCAGCTAATTTTTGTATTTTTAGTGGAGACAGAGTTTCACCATGTTGGTCAGGCTGGCCTTGAACTCCTGACCTCGGGTGATCCACCCGCCTCAGCCTCCCAAAGTGCTAGAATTATAGGCATGAGCCACCATGCCAGGCCTGTTTTCTCTGTTTTTGAAGTGTATATAAATGGAACCGTACAGAATGATTGTTGCATCTGACGTCTTTTGATCAGCATTCATGTGTGAGATGGTCCATGTTGTCGTATCTTTGAGCAGTCTGTCCTTTCTACTGCTGAGCAGTATTCCATCATATGGATATTCCACAGCTTATCCATTGTCTTATCCATGGATATGTGGGGTGTTATCAGTTTTGACCTATTTACCTTCCTTTTTTCCAACTTTATTAAGGTACACTCATATGCACACATTTAAAGTGTATCACTTTACCAGTTCTGACACATGTACACACCCATAAAACCATCATAGCAGTCAAGACAGTGAACACATCCATCAGCCCAAAAAGTGTCCCTGTGCCCCTTTGGATAGATGGATGGGTAAGTGGATGGATGGATGATGGAATGGACAGAAGGATGAGGTCAGTCTGCAAGGAAGAAACAAGAAAGAAAATCTAGATGATGGGTGAATGGATAGATGATTGGAAACAGCTCCCACATGCCACAGTTTTTGCTCATCATTTTGGATACATACCCCGGGTGGATACATACCCCGGAATGCCCTTTATATTATTTTATTTTATTTTATATTATTTTATTTTATTTTGAGACAGATTATCACTCTGTCGCCCAGGCTGCAGGGCAGTGGCGTGATCTCAGCTCACTGCAACCTCCACCTCCCATGTTCAAGCAATTCTCCTGCCTCAGACTCCTGAGGAACTGGGATTACAGGCATGTGCCAGCACGCCCAGCCAATTTTTGTATTTTTAGTAGAGACAGGGTTTCACCATGTTGGCCAGGCTGGTCTCAAACTCCTGACCACCCGCCTCGGCCTCCCAAAGTGCTAGGATACAGGCATGAGCCACCACGTCCTGCCTGGATGCCCTTTAAAATGGATGTTACACAGACAGTTATGCATCAGTTGACTCTAAGGGCCCATTCTGGGCCCAGGCAGCCTACTCACCCTGGAAGCTTGCTGGATTATTAAGAAATGACAGGCCAGCCAGGCTTTGTGTCTTGGACAGAAGCTCCTGAATATAGCGCTATGGTAAACTAAAAATAGATAAAAGTGTGAGGGCTGACTTGTTAAAGTAAAAATTGCATATATTAAGGCATACAACATGATATTTTGACAAACGTATACATAGTGAAGCATTAGTGGAAATGTAAATTAGTATAGCCATTATGGACAACGGTATAAAGGTTCCTTAAAAAATTAAAAATGGAATTACCATATGATTCAGCAATCCCTCTTCTGAGTATATACCCAAAAGAAATGAGGCTGGGCACAACAGTTCACATCTGTATTCCCAGCACTTTGAGAGGCCAAGGCAGGAGGATCACTTGAGGCCAGGAGTTCAAGGCCAGCCTGGGCAACATAGCGAGACCCCCATCTCTACCAAAAAAAAAAAAAAAAAAAAAAAAAAAAACCACTCCTGACCACACGGCCACCACCATTTGTATCAGGCTTTGGAGTATGACACAAAGGAAAGTCAGTCGTTTCCAGTAGTTTCCCCGGGAGTTAGCAGACCTCATCTGAACTGTCCATAACTCATTTCTCAAGTTCCTAGGCTGCAAGAGAGGATCAACCTTCACCAAAACCTCTGGTTTCAGAAGTTAACCCTTTACATCACCCTTTCTCCCTCATGCACAGGCTCTCTGCCACATAACTTCTCAAAACTCTCCCACCCCAGAACCTCCCCTACGTGGGTCCCTTCCTTTGGGAGGCTCCAAAGTCACTGGCAACTTCCCTGTCTGACTTTCATGGTTGATGACAGCTTGGATCCAGAGGTCTTAGAACTGAGGTTCATATACGCCCACTCTGAACCCTCACCTGGCTGTGAGCCCTACCCGCCTGCCTTCCCCACCCTCCCACCTATCAGCTTCCATCCCAGAATGACCCACATGACTCTGGCCTCCGCTGCAGCCTCACTTGGCTGCTGGCTTCTGTCGCTGGGTGTCCTGGTGCCTGACCTTTACCACAGCCCTGTCCTGGTGTTTGACTCGTTCCTGATGTGAAAAGACTGGGCACTCTGCTCTCAGCTTCCAGAACTGCATTCCCCAGCCTGACCCTCCATCTTCTGGGATTCCTGCTTCCCCCTCAGGACTGTGGATCCACACCAGCCCCTCATCCTCACAACCAAAACAGGACAAAATCTACACCAGCGAGAATTGTTTTATAAGAGCTTCTTGTTTGCTAGTATATTTGACTGGAAAAGGAAGGTTGGTTTTTTTTTTTCCTTTGGCTTAATTTTTTTCTTTGGCTTAATTTTTTTTTCAAAGTACAAAGACAATGAGTACTGACCACATGTAATTCTACCAAGAAATACCATTATCAACAAGCTAGTACACATCCTGCCAGTAGTTCTCCGGTGTTTCGTTTTGTTTTTTTCTTTTTCATTTTGAACCTAAGTTTCCTGAGGCATACCAACCTGTGTGTAAATTCCGAGTGGTGACATTTACCCTTATTTTACTGTCTCTTACCCTGTGGGCCATTGCAGTACTTTACATCCCCAACAAATTGCCCTTCGATTATGTCTGCAACTTATTCACCAAATCAGACCAGTTGTACTGTGGCAGTGCCTGGCACCACCATCTGGATAGGCACCAGCCTGTTTCCCAGGATAATTGGTCCCCAGGGTGCTGTTCTCTCTGCACTGCCACCAGGGCCTGCTGGATGTGGCCATCTCTGCCAGGGATGCAGAGCTGGGCTGTGTCCCCTAGTACCCTGGAGGCCCCAAGGCAGCTAGGGTCTATCCTGAAATGAGAATGTCTCCCTCTACTCTGGTTTCCCAGTCTGTTAGGCCATTTGAACCTACATGTCCTGGAGCTTTTAGCTGAAGCATCTCCTTCAGCATTTACTTGCAGACATCCTGTCACTGGGACTTGGACAAGAGCCCCTGGGGGCTGGGCTGAGGGCAGACCTCCTGTCAATTTTCAGAACTGCCCTACTCCCTGCTCGGCCAGAACACTGGGGCTCTGCTACAAGTGGAGCTCCAGCCTGGTCAGAGTCTCTCTCAGCAGTTGCTCTGATAGCCTTCAGGATGGTGCTCCCAACCAGTCTGCAAAGCCTCCAGACCTCAGAATGCAGCCCTCGGTCATGTTCATTGATTGGGCAAATACTAAGTGAATGCTACTCTGTGCCAGGTACTCCACCAGGCACTGAGAACACAAAGATGAGTAAACACGAACATGGGGCCTGCCCTCATGGAACTTACTTTCTTGTGGGAGAGAAGACAATGATCAAATTACAAATAAGTGGGCCCAGCATGGTGACTTACACCTGTAATCCCAGCACTTTGGGATGCCAAGGCCAGCTGATTACTTGACGTCAAGAGTTCGAGACCAGCCTGACCAACATGGTGAAACCCCACCTCTACTAAAAATGCAAAAATTAGTCAGGTGTTGTGGTGGGCACCTATAATCCCAGCTACTTGGGAGACTGAGGCAGGAGAATCGCTTGAACTTGGGAGGCAGATGTTGCAGTGAGCTGAGATTGTGCTACTGTACTCCAGCCTGGGTGACAAAGCAAAACTCCATCTCAAAAAAAAAAAAAAAAATTACAAATGAGTGTAAACAGTAAGAAAGAACAGCTTGTCCGGGCACGGTGGCTCACGCCTGTAATCCTAGCACTTTGGGAGGCCGAGGCAGGCGGATCACCTGAGGTCAGGAGTTCGAGACCAGTCTGGCCAACATGGTGAAACCCGGTCTCTACTAAAAATACAAAACTCAGCCGGGTGTGGTGGCTCATGCCTGTAATTCCAGCTACTTGGGAGGCTGAGGCAGGAGAATCGCTTGAACCCAGGAGGCAGAGGTTGCAGTGAGCCGAGATCGTGCCATTGCACTCCAGCCTGTCCTATAGACCTATAGAGTGAGATTCCGTCAAAAAAAGAAAAAAAGAAAAAAGAAAAAGAAAAAGAAAAATTAGGGGAGGGGAGGGGAGGGGAGGGGGAGGAGAGGGGAGGGGAAAGGAGGAGAGGGGAGGAGAGGGGAGGGGAGGGGAGGGGAAGGGAAATTAAAATGTTGTAAAGCCCAGATACGCTGTGCTGCCGCCTGTAATGAAGGAGCGCCTTCCTCAACAGGTAGATGGGCCCTGGGGTGTCGAGAGACTGGACCCTCTGGTGTTCCTTTAGTTCAGCAGAAAAAGCTGTCGCAACTTCTTGGGGTGCAGCGAAGTCCGCGAGAGGCAAGGTGTGGGGATCGCGCTGCCCAGGGCGGTGCATCGCTACCTGGCTCCCGGGCGCCACCTCCCGGTCCTGCTCGGAATTGCACTCTCTGGCAGCCTTGTGTTTGGGTGTGAGGGTTAAGGCGGGGGTGGCGCCCTGCCAGGATACTTCCTGAGCAAAAGTTAAGCCTGTTCCTTCCCAACTGGAACATTTAACAGCCAGGGAGAGACCCCATAATTCTCTTTTCCCCTGGCATGATGATGGGCAGTGTTCAAGATGACCACCGCAAGTCAGCCTGCGCCCCAGGGTGACTGTGATGAGCAGAGTCCCTGGCCATACGTGATGGGCCTGAGCCTGGGCATGGGACGAAGCTTTGTGGCCCTGAGCCACTACACTTAGGGGTTTCGTGGTAATTTCCTGGAGACAGAGGCTCCTGGTGGCTGAAGGAATGCCTTTGTTGTGTTTTCTCAGACAGGTGGCTTGGTGAGAGCAGGGCTGCTGCCCCTTCTGTCACCCACCCTGTGCCTGGAACAGTGCTTGAGCACAGAGCCAGGACCCTCCAGATTCAGCGACCTGACCCCATCTTCCTGGGAAAACACTTGTTCCTGCAGGAATGGCAGCTGGAAGCCTTCCAGTCAGAATCAGCTTCTCTTCTCCTGTTGAAGCCACCATCACTGCTCCCTTGTCCTAAGGCAGCTCAACTAAGGAGGTGCCCACTGGGCCTTCTCTGCTCCTGCCTCAAGATGCCTTCCTCAGGATCCACATTTTCCCTCCACACTTGGCACCTGTTCCAGGCAAGCCCTCATCATGCCCCTCAGGACTCCACTTGAGGCCTCTTACTTCAGGGAGAGACCAAGAAGAGGGGCCTGAAGCATTTCCTGCAGAAAGGAGATCCAGCCTCTGCCAGAGGCCTGCGTGGGTCTCTTATCTCCTTAGACCCGAGCAGTTGGAGGCTGGGCCAGAAAGGCAGAAAGGAACAGAAACCAACAATGGGCAGGAATGTCCTCCAGCTACAAACTATAGGCGCAGCTACAGTCAACAGGTGCAATTTTAGGGACATTTAAAAGGGTCACAATTCCACAAACAAAATGTGGTATATGCACACAGCCTTTAAAAGGAAGGAAATTATATGAGATGCATGATACCATGGATGAACCCAAAAGACACTCTGCTAAGTGAAATAAACCAGTCACAAAAAGACAAATACTATATGAGTCCATTTCCAGGAGGGACATAGAACAGTGAAAATCATACAGACAGGAAGTAGAATGATTGTCAGGGGGTGGGGGAAAGGAGAGTTAGAGATGCAAAGTAGAATGATTGTCAGGGGGTGGGGGAAAGGAGAGTTAGAGATGCGAAGTAGAATGATTGTTGGGGGTGGGGGAAAGGAGAGTTAGAGATGCGAAGTAGAATGATTGTCAGGGGGTGGGGGAAAGGAGAGTTAGTGTTTCATGGGCACAGAGTTTCTGCTTGGAAAGGTAAAAAGCATTCTGGAGATGGATGGTGGTGATGGTTGTGCATCAATGTGAATGTACCTAAAGCCACTGAATGTACACTTGGAAATGGTTAGGAGTCTCACTGTCTGTCGGCCAGGGTGGAGTGTAGTGGCGCGATCTCAGCTTACCACAACCTCTGCCTCCTAAGTTCAAGCAATTCTCATGCCTCTGCCTCCAGAGTAGCTGGGATTACAGGCGCCAGCTAGCATGCCGAGCTAATTTGGATATTTTTAGTAAAGACAGGGTTTCACCATGTTGGTCAGGCTGGTCTTGAACTCCTGACCTCAGGTGATCCACCCACCTCGGCCTCCCAAAGTGCTGGGATTACAGGCGCAAGCCACCGCTCCTGGCCTAGGATGCAAAGTTTAGGTTATGTGTATTTTACCACAAATGAAAAAAGAAAAAGATTCACAATTCCAGTCAGGAGAAAGGCACTCTCTTCTACACTGCTCAGAGGAGATGAAGTCAACATGACATCTTGGGATACCTATTGGCAGTGTGCATTAAAATTTAAATATGCTAGGCCAGGCATGGTGGCTCATGCCTGTAATCTCAGCACTTTGGGAGGCCAAGGTGGGAGGATCACCTGAGGTCAGGAGTTTGAGACCAGCCTGGCCAACATGGTGAAACCCCGTCTCTACTAAAAATACAAAAATTAGCTGGGAATGCTGGCAGGTGCCTGTACTCCCAGCTCCTTGGGAGGCTGAGGTGGGAGGATCGCTTGAACCCAGGAGGTTGAGGCTGCAGTGAGCAGAGATCGTGCCACTGCACTCCAGCCTGGGCAACAGAGCGAGACTAGCACTAGAGCTACCAGACAAGTCCCACTGTCTGCTTGGACAACGTAGATGAAGCTGTGACATCTGGAAGAGCTGTAGCCTTTTCACTGCTATGGAGGAAGACTTGGAGGGTCCAGACAGCAGAGGCTGAGCACAGGGAGAAGCCAGATCTTGGTGACATGATTTGCACCCATGGATAAACTTTGCCAGCAACTACTTGATCAACTTCCAGATTTTTCAATTACATGAACGAAAAATCCTGCTCCTGCTTTTCTCTTTGAGACAGAATCTCACTATGTTGACCTCGAACTCTTGGGTTCAAGTGAAAATTCTCTTTCCTATAGGTCAGTTTGCCTCAAGTTATCTCTGCTTTGTAACATAAAAATGCCAGATACACTTACTTTTGCAATCACAATTTAACTAATTAACACAAAAACAATAAATACATTCCCCAAGGTCAAATCTTCTCTTACCAGCTTTAAGAAAGCCTGAAAGTTATTTTTAGTTCTCCCTTTGCCCTCAGATATTTCTGGCTTTTGAATAAAATATGAAAGTGCCATGTTGAGCAAATTCTTACATTAAGCTTGTCCTGAATGGGGTTAATATATCAGGACTACTTGAATTCAGAAAATATTTCTGAGCCCCAACTATGGACAAAGTCCCATCAAGGGTGTGATAAGAGCTGAAGATATCATTAGATGCAATTTCTGCTGCAGGGGTCAATGAGGAACAAACCTGTCTTCATGAACAGCACCCACTTAGGAGGGAAGCTCCTTGAAACGAAGCACATTATCTGGTTGGTTTACTGCCATTTCTCCGGTGCCTGGATTAGTGCCTGGCACACTGCCAAGTATATATTTTTATAATTGAATAAAAACAATAGAAATAAATAAATGAATGGAACCATTACTTCTTCAGGTTATACCAATGTGGATTTAAAAATGGAGTCAATGCCAGAGTCAAACAACTTGAACTTCAGAAGGGTCCCTTGAAGTTGTTAGTGGAACAGATTTGTTTGCTCTCTCCTTTCTTGGAACCCAGGCTCTACTTGAAGGGGCAGGGCTGGGCTGGTAGATGACAAATGCCATAAAAAGGTCAGCTCCCGGGCCGGGCACAGTGGCTCAGCCCTGTAATCCCAGCACTTTGGGAGGCCGAGGTGGGCGGATCACCTGAGGTCAGGAGTCTGAGACCAGCCTGGCCAACATGGTGAAACCCCGTCTCTACTAAAAAATATAAAAATTAGGCTGGGCGCGGCGGCTCACGCCTGTAATTCCAGCACTTTGGGAGGCCGAGGTGGGTGGATCATGGGGTCAGGAGATCAAGACCATCCTGGCTAACACGGTGAAACCCCGTCTCTACTAAAAATACAAAAAATTAGCCGGGCGTGGTGGTGAGCACCTGTAATCCCAGCCACTGGGAGGCTGAGGCAGGAGAATGGCATGAACCCAGGAGGCGGAGCTTGCAGTGAGCCCAGATCACACCACTGCACTCCTGCCTGGGCAACAGGGTGAGACTCCGTCTCAAAAAAAAATAAAAATAAAAATAAAAATTAGCCGGGTGTGGTGGTGCACGCCTGTAATCCCAGCTACTCAGGAGGCTGAAGCAGGAGAGTTGCTTGAACCCAGGAGTTGGAGGTTGCAGTGAGCTGAGATCACGCCATTGCACTCCGAGAGCAGGTTCTCCCAAGAGGCTCCCAGGCTCCCATGCTCCTTCCCAGCAGGCTACTACAGCAGGAGGACACCGGCCAGAACCAAATGTGTGTGCATCCAGGAGGGGGCATGGGAGAGGCTCAAGTTGTAGCCTCCAGGCCAAATGGACACCCAAGTCAAAGTCTGGCAGTGCTAAGAGCTCTCCCAAAGGACAGATAGTACAATGGCAAGAGGGAAGAGATTGGGTTCCAGGTCAGGGGAAACTGGGAGACCTCCTTGGAGGATGTGAAATTTAACCTGCACAAAAAGGATGCAAAGTACAAATTAACTTCCTTTCTTCCTTCCCTCCCTCTTTTCTTTTTCCTTCTTTCTTTCTGTCTTTCCTTCCTTCTGCCTTTGATTGAGATTATTTGGGCTGCACATAACAGAATATCCAAGTAGAAATTATATAAACAGAACAATAAGGGCTCGGGATTGGTTATATCAGCATCTTGGCCATGTCAGGGCTCTGAGCTCCTTCTCAGTACTTCTTCTGTCTCCCCCTTCTTGGGGCAAGATGGCTGCCATGGTTTCGACATCCCAGCCTTGCACGGGAATGTCCAAAAGAAAAAACAGGCACTTCTCATCTGTCTGCTTTAACCGGGATGAAAACATTCCCCGGAAGGATCCCCCACCATGCTGCCCCCAGCCAACTTGTGTCAGTCTGGTTGACCAGAACCCAAACACACGCTTACCCTAAGTAATTACCAGCAAACGGAGATGGCGTGGCCAGATCACGATGCGTCCACAGAGTGAGGCCACAGAATCAGCTCTCCGAACCAGAACAAAACTTGGGTTCCATTAACGACGAAGAAAGAAGGAATGGCAGTTGGTTGATTAGGCAGCCACTATGTTCCCAGCACCATGCTGGGGCCTGAATCAGCCATGAGCAGACAAGCACATTTCCTTCCTGCAGGGAGTGTCCAGTTAGGGACAGAGGGAAAGGACATTCCTGGCAGGGCAGATGAACAGTGAGCTTTCATCAGGGCCCTGGGGGAACGGACATCTGACAGATGGTGAAAGAGGACAGCCCTGATGCAGGAACCAAATGTCACCCATCTGGGACACTTACTCAGGGAATATTCTGCACTGAGATTCAACACTCAGATCTTCCCCAAGGCCTCTACTGCAATCACTTTTTGGTCATAGAACTCATGCACAGCAAGAGTGACTCGAACTGTGCCTGCCCCAAATCCAATATGTCCAGTGTTCAATTTGGATTTGGAAAACAGAGCCTCACATCTTGGTGTAGGGAAGGGGCAACACGGATGGGCTGCAAATATGGTGGGCAGCTGCATGCATTTCCTAGGGCTGCTGGAACAAAGCACCACAAGCTGGGTGGCTTCAAGCAACAGAAACGTGTTCTCTAACGACTTTGGAGGCCAAAAGTCTGAAATCCAGGCCATGCACGCTCCGAAGGCTGTAGGGAAGAACCTCTTCCTGCCTCTCCTCGGCTTCTGGCAGTTGCTGCAATCCCTAGTGTTCCTGGGCTTGCAGCCGCATCACTCCAATCTCTGCCTCCATAGTCACATGGCACTCCCTCTGTGCCCCAATCTCCATTTCTTTTAAGGACACCAGTCATTGGATTAGGGCCCACCCTAATGACCACATCTTAAATAGATTACACCTGCAAAGGCTCTATTTCAAATAAGGTCACAGTCACAGACGCCAGGGGTTAGGACATCAACATATCTTTTAGAGGACACAATTCAGCCCACAACAGCAGCATAAAGAAAAGGGAATTCAAGGAAGGTCAATGTCAACATTGCCAGTTCCTCCCACCAGCTGTTCTTAATAGAATCCAGCTGAGCTTGGGGAGACAGAGGGAGGAAAAGAGATGATCCCAGTCCCCAGAGATGTTCAGGGCCACAGCTATTCGGGCTGCTCAGATACAGACCAGGGAGCAGGAGATGTGGGTTTGGCTGTCACTCTCTACCAAGCTCCCCAACACTCTGAACCTCTATTTGTGGTGCAGAGTGGTGAACGCTCCCTGTACCAGCCCCATGCTCTCTCTTTTCCTAGGCCTTTGCATGAACTATTTATCTGCCTGGAATTCCTCCTCAATCAATCCCACCCCACCATTTGACCGCACCAATTTCTACGTCTCCCCAAGTCTCCCCTTAGCTGCCCCATCTCCCCCAGAGTCTCCCCTCCTTCTCCAGGCCTGGGTGGTATTCCACTCTGATTACTGGTCTGTGCCCCCACCCCATAGATATTAAGTCCACCAGGGCAGTGACCGTTGTCATCCCAACTCCTAGCTCATTAACCATTTTTTGGTCAAACGAATGAATTGTGAAACTGTAAGTTTCATTGCCAAGGGCCCTACCTCCCTACCCCTTCCCATGGAGAAATTCCTTCTTTTGAAAGAAAGTAAGACATAAGATAGGGCTATGCTAGGAAAGGCTGCTACCATGAGGCCTCCCGAGGGCACTGGCCTTGTATTTCTCATGGGTTGGTTCTACCCCAGAAATAGAAATTACACTCAAATAAATTCAACTGTGAAGAGTGGGGATAGGAGAGGGGAGGAAAGTCATGGGCCCTTAGGCTCAGGCCCCGAGTAGTGTCAGAAGAATGCAGCCCAAAATACAACAAAAGGAACTAAAATGAATCTGCTCTTCCGTGCATCTCTGCAAGAGGACATAATAGAGATTTTAATACCAGCTGTCCCATTTGGCTGATCTCTTTTGTCCCGGCCCCAGGTGTCTCAAGTCCCACACTTGACAGCCTCACATTTTCCACAGTCAAGAAGAAAAACAAGACTCTTCTCCACCCACAGCCTGGCTTATTTCTCTCTCCTCCCCTTTCTTTTTCAATTGTGATGAAATATACAACTATAGATAACGTAATACTGTCTTAACCATTTTTAAGTGTACAGCTCAGGAACATCAAGCACACCCCCACATTATGCAACCAAAACCACCGTTCATCTCCAGAACTTTTCATCATCCCAAGTAGAAACCCTGTTTCCATTAGCCAATACCTCCCTGTTCCCTCTTCCCCAGCCCCTGGTAACCTCTGACCTACTTTCTGTCCCTACGAGTTTGACTACTCTGCATACTTCCTATAAAGGGAATCACACAATATTTGTCCTTTTGTAACTGGATTATTTCACTGAGCATCATGTTTTCAAGATTCGTCCATGTTGTAGCATGTGTCCAAATTTCTTTCCTTTTTTTTCCTCTCCCCACCCCCCCAGAGAGAGTATTGCTCTCTTGCCCAGGCTGGAGTGCAGTGGCGCAATCTCAGTTCCCAGCAACCTCCGCCTCCCAGGTTCAAGCGATTCTCCAGCCTCAGCCTCCCGAGTAGCTGGGATTACAGGCATGCACCACCACACCTGGCTAATTTTTGTATTTTTAGTAGGGATGGGATTTCACCATGTTGGTAAGGCTGGTCTCGAACTCCTGACCTCGTGATCTGCCCACCTTGGCCTCCCAAAGTCCTGGGATTACAGGTGTGAGTCACTGCGCCCAGATGAATTTCCTTCCTAAAAAGGCTCAATAATATTCCTTTGAGTGTGTTTACCCATTCGTCCGTGGATGAACACTTGAGTTGTTTCTACCTTTTGGCTATTATGAATAATGCTGCGATGAAAATTGACATACAAATATCTGTTCCAGTACCTGTTTTCCATGCTCTTCAAAATACATATGTAGGAATGGAATTGCTGGGTCTGAAGGTAATTCAATATTCAAACTTTTCAGAAACTGTTTTGTAGAAAATCTTTTCCACATGGGTTTCCACAAGGGTTTCCACATGGGTTTCCACGGTGACTGCACCATTTCACATTCTCAGCAGCAAAGCACCTAGGGTTCCAATTTCTCCGCATCCTCTCAACACATATTATTTTCTGTTTTTTCATAATAGCCGTCCTAAAGGGTGTGAGGTATGGTTTTGACCGACCTGGTCAACATGGTGAAACCCCGTCTCTACTAAAAAAATACAAAAATTCGCTGGGCGTCATCATGGGTGTCTGTACTCCTCAGCTACTTGGGAGGCTGAGGCAGGAGAATCGCTTGAACCCGGGAGGCGGAGGTTGCAGGAAGCCAAGATCATACCACTGCACTCCAGCCTGGGCGACAGAGTGAGATTCTACCTCAAAAAAAAACAAAAGAAACAAAAACAAAAAGAAGGAAACATGTGGCCGGGCACAGTGGCTTATGCCTGTAATCCTAGCACTTTGGGAGGCTGAGGCAGGTGGATCGCCTGAGCTCAGGAGTTCAAGACGAGCCTGGACAATATGGCAAAACCCTGTCTCTACCAAAAATATCAGAGAAAAAATTAGCCGGACGTGGTGGCACACGCCTGTGGTCCTAGCTACTCTGGAGACTGAGGTGGGAGGATCACCTGAGCCTGGGAGGCGGAGGTTGCAGTGAGCCAAGATCGCGCCACTGCACTCCAGCCTGGGTGCCAGAGTGAGACCCCGTGTCAAAAAAAAAAAGAAAAAAGAAAAAGAAACATGCAGGAGCCAATAGACTGGAGGGCTCTCTGTTATGGTAGTGGGACCACCCTGACGAATACAGCCCTGGAGGCAGCCAGCCACAAATCCCCACTCTCTTGCGCAGCCTGTCCTGATTGTATCCAAACCAGATACCACTCACTCATTTTTTAAACACATACTGAATAACACGCATGTTTCAGTTCCACCTTCCTGAGGTTCTACCAAGGTCACTCAGTTCCCAATCTTTGGTTACACATTTTTACACAGTCTTGGTGGACTCCCATGATGGCAGCTGTGTTTGTTGTACTGACAAGCGCTTGAGGCCAACAGAAACTACATAATCCTTGGGTAACCTTGAGTGTGTCAATAGCCACCTTGTATCCAATTCCTTTTTTTGTTTGTTTTTTTTGAGACAGAGTCTCTGTTACTTGGCCAACATTGTGCCGGGGGACCGCGCATCCCAGGGACCAGGAGCCAGGACACCCTCAGCTCAGTCACATGTTTAATGGCCTCGCACTCCCAGACTGGAGTGCAGTGGTGTAATCATGGCTCACTGCAGCCGTGACCTAGTGGGCTCAAGCGATCCTCCTCCCTCAGCTTTCTGAGTAGCTGGGACCAGAGACATGCATCACCACACCTGGCTAATTTTTAAATTTTTTTTGTAATGATGGAGTCTCACTATATTGGCCAGGCTGGTCTCAAATTCCTGGGCTCAAAGGATCCTCCCTCCTCAGCCTCCCAAAGTGCCAGGATTACAGAAGTGAGCCACCATGCCCAGCCCCAACTCTTTTCATCATGGTACGAATTCCTGCCCTGTCCACCCCCAAGAGCACTGTAGTGCTTCTGAGTATAGGGGCCTGTGAGCCTCCACTAGGGAGAGGGTTCCTGCAGAGATCAGATAAACTGATCACAACAGCTGGGGTGATAGCAATGTGCTAACTTTCTCTTTCTTCCACTCAAAATATCCTCTGTCTCCCTCAGTCTGTGAGCTTTTTCTCCAGTATGCTCTGCCAGTGGGGGCCCTGCCTGAGAGCCCCTGCAGCTGCAGAGGACAGTTTCTTTCTGCTGAACCATCGCAGCTATGCCCCAGCCCCTACCCTGAAGGAGTCCCCAGGGTCCATGGGCAGTACTTCCTGTATAGGGCTGTCTGGGAGCCACTCCAGGGGCACAGAAATCTTGTCTCTGACTCAGGGTATTTTGTTTTCTGTTTTATGTAAATATTCTTCTGACTAACGCAAATCTTATGTCCATAGAACCAGAAGATTTTTCCAGAGGCAAAGGTAAGGAGGAGGTGAGAGTGTCCTAGGTCTGCCCTTCCAGGGGTTAAGAGCCTGGGTTAAGAGCCAGGCAGGAAGCTCTCAAGAGCATTGCTCAAGAGTAGAGGGGGCCCCAGAGGCCCCGGGAGGGGATGGGAGGGGAACACCAAGGCTGCCCCCAACCAGAGGCCCCCCACCCTCCTCAGCTTCCCTCCCACGGCCTGGAGAGGTGAGACCAGGTATGGAGGCTTGAAAGCCCCTGGTTGGAGGAAGACACAAGTCCAGCAACATGGGAGTCCGGGCAGGGAGCAAAGGAAGCAGGAACAGGCCATCAGCCAGGACAGGTGGTAAGGCAGGCAGGAGCGTCCCTGCTGGGAAAAGGTGGGATCAAGCACCTGAAGGGCTCTTCAGAGCAAAGACAAACACTGAGGTCGCTGCCACTCCCACAGAGCCCCTATGCCCCACCCAGCTATAAGGGGCCATGCCCCAAGCAGGGTATCCAGGCTGCAGAGGTACCATGGCCAAGTCACACCTGCTGCAGTGGCTGCTGCTGCTGCTGCCCACGCTCTGTGGCCCAGGCACTGGTGAGTCTGCCCCAGCCTCCCCTGTCCTAGGCAGCTCCACCACTCACTGAGCACTGCTCTGTGCTAGGCATTATCCCAAGTCTGTCCTCATTTTAAAGACAAGGCAGCTGGGGCTCAGAGAGGGTTCAGAGCTTATCCAAGGTCACACAGCTGGTGGGTCCGGGAGCAGGTGGAACCCAGAGCTGTCTGACACCCACATGTTTAATGGCCTCGCGCTCCCAGCAAAATTGGGTCTAGAGATTGGGTGAAATCAGGATGCCAGGTATGTAGCCTGGATCCTGACTAAGGTCTGGCCCCGAACCACAGCTGCCTGGACCACCTCATCCTTGGCCTGTGCCCAGGGCCCTGAGTTCTGGTGCCAAAGCCTGGAGCAAGCATTGCAGTGCAGAGCCCTAGGGCACTGCTTACAAGAAGTCTGGGGACATGTGGGAGCCGTGAGTACCACCAAGGATGCACAACAACTGGGGGTCTGAGATGAAGGGTGCTGGGTGGGCTCTGAATGGGCAGGAGGGGAGTGGAGCCCCCCTAAGGGATGGTTGAGATGGAATGGGATGAGATGAAATGAGATAGGATGAAATGGAATGGGATGGATGTGATGGGATACGATGACATAGAATAGATGGAGTCGGATGAATGGGATGGGATGGGATGGGATGGGATGGGATGGGATGGGATGGGATGACAGAATAACAATGGATGGATTGGGATGGATGAATAGAAGAGATGGATGGGATGGGATGAATAAAATGGAATGGATGAGTTGGGACAAGATGGGCTGGTGGGCAGCCGCTGGTGCCTTGGAGTGCTCTGTTGGCCTCTGCCTGAGAGAGCCTCCCCATTGGAGCTGGGAGCCTACCCCCCACTCATGTGTCCTCCACCTGGGGGCCCCCTCCCTCCCCAGGATGACCTATGCCAAGAGTGTGAGGACATCGTCCACATCCTTAACAAGATGGCCAAGGAGTCCATTTTCCAGGTAATGAGGCCCAGATCCTGGATGAAGATTGGGGCCCAAGAGATGAGGGACAGAGCAGGGAAGAGGTGAGCCCCCTAAAGGGGCCATTTCCAGGCTGAGGAGGAGGCCTGGGTGCCTGAGAACTCCCAGCTCCTCCTGGCTGGGAGTAGGTCCTGGCCCTGAGCTCAACAGCACAGCCAGAGATGGTCCTTCCTGAGGGGAAGGGCCCCTACATGTGCCCAACTACTTAACTCCATGAAACTCTTGAACTCCAGTGCCCTGGGGGAATAGGGGTAGGTCTGCCCTGGTGGGGCCTTGTATCCAGGGACTTGGGTGGCATAGACCTCAGAGAGGCCCAGCTGACAGCCCGCTCTGGCCTCCCAGGACACGATGCGGAAGTTTCTGGAGCAGGAGTGCAACGTCCTCCCCTTGAAGCTGTTCATGCCCCAGTGCAACCAAGTACTCGACGACTACTTCCCCCTGGTCATCGACTACTTCCAGAACCAGATTGTGAGGGCTGCAAGCTCACCTCCTGCCTGCCTCCCCACGCAGGCCCCTGTGACCACCCATGGGGAGTTATACACATAGCACCCCAGCCGGGTGGACACACACACACAGCACCCCATCCAGACACATACACACACACAGCACCCCAGCCAGTCAGACACATACACACACACACAGCACACACACAGCACCCCAGCTGGTCACACACACACACACACACACACTCTGCCCACAAAGGGCCCAGGAAACTAAGTGCCCTTCAGCCATGCACCCGACCACAGCCTCCCAGGTTCAGGTTCATAGGTGGGCTTGCACGCTCACACACTCTTACACTCTCACTCACACACATGCTTACACACTTACTCATGCTCACATATATGCTCATGCTCATTCACATGCAATCCCGGCCACCTCCCTTAAAGTCCCCACACAGCCCCATCTTTGCCTTTTGTCTCCCCACATAGAGTTCTAAAGCACAGCACCCCCACTAGGCCTGTTTCCTCCCATTCCAGTGGTCCTGGTCCCTGAGCCCTTGGGCCAGCATGAACAGGGGTGGGCTTCCCTCCCATAGCCTAACACTCCCACCCTGTGCTGTGCCCCAGGACTCAAAGGGCATCTGTATGCACCTGGGCCTGTGCAAATCCCGGCAGCCAGAGCCAGAGCAGGAGTCAGGGATGTCAGACCCCCTGCCCGAACCTCTGTGGGACCCTCTGCCAGACCCTCTGCCGGACAAGCTGGTCCTCCCCGTGCTGCCCGGGGCCCTCCAGGTGAGGCCTGGGCATCACACACAGGTGAGGGAGGCCCCCACAGCCAGTTAAGTGGGGATCCGGAGGGCTAGAGCCACCTCTGAAGCCCATGAGCACTGGGCCCTGGAAGAGGCAGAGCCGGGAAGGTGATGGGAAGCTCCAGGCAGGGCCTAAGGGAGGAGGGAGAGAAAGGGAGGGGAGGAGAGCCTGGAGGACTCTTCTCCCAGCACCCAGCCTGGCCTCCACCGGATTCTCTCCCCAGGATCTCTCTGAGCAGCAATTCCCCATTCCTCTCCCCTACTGCTGGCTCTGCAAGGCTCTGATCAAGCGGATCCAAGCCATGATTCCCAAGGTGAGGCATCCAAGGCCACACAGAGCCCAGGAGGGTCCCCTGCAGCTCCCACCTCCCTCCCAACTCACACCCCCATCAGGGCCCAGCTGGCTGCCAGAAGTTAGGAGGGGAGAGAACCGTTTGTGCATTGCCCCCACCCAGGGACCCTGGGGCTCAGGCTCAGGCCTGGTAGGTACCAGGCCTACAGTTCATGCAACAAACATTAAGCCCCCCCTGTATGGAGGTGCCACACCAGGTGCCAAAGTACAAAAATGGACAAGATGCAGCTTTGTCCTCCAGCAGCTCACCAACTGATGGAGAAGGATCCCCAGAGGTCCCTGTAGAAAAGCTGCTTTGATCTTTCAAGAGGGAAATTTCCACAGATAGATTCCCCATCTCTGCCTGAGTCCAGTTTGGAGTCTTCCAGACCTGCAGTAGCTGTTGTCCAATGGCCCCACCAGCCCAGGGCTACCTTGCCCCAAAATGGAGCCCAAATGAGGAAAGGCCCTCCCCTCTCAGCCTTTCCCAGATGGGGTCACATGGGCCACTGCAGACTCAAGGTAGCAGGTGAGGTTCCTGCTGAGGCAGGTGGTTCATGTGAGCCCAGGAGACCAGCTCGAGCAACATGGCAAAACCCCGTCTCTACTAAAAATACAAAAATTAGCCAGATATGGTGGCGGGTGCCTGTAGTTCCAGCTACTCGGGAGGCTGAGGCAGGAGAATCACTTGAACCCAGGAGGCAGAAGTTGCAGTGAGCCGAGATTGCACCACTGCACTCCAGCCTGGGTGACAGAGCGAGACTGTCTCAAAAAAAAAGAAAAAAGAAAAAAAGAAAGATGACTGCAGAGATCACAGTGAGAGGTGATGGGACAGGGACGGAGCTGAGGGCTGGTCTGGGGACGCATTTGGGAGGTGGACCCGCTGCACTTGGGCATGGATGCTGGAGTGTGAGGACCAGGGAGGACTCCACAGTGACTTTTACAGACTGGCCAGAGCAACCAACCCTCTGTAATACCAGCAGCTGAGATGGGGAGACTCAACAAGAAACGGGTTTGAGTAGGAAAAAAGAGCTCCCTCCTGGCCATGTTGAGTTCAAGATGCCTGTGTAAAGTGCAGGAGAGGAGAGTCAGGCAAGCAGCTGAATCTCAAGCCTTGGGGGAAAGTCAGGTCCAGCATATCAGTCTGAGAGTCACTAGCTGTGGGCCACAGCCTTTGGGACCAGACGTAGGTCTGAAGCTGGCTCCTACACTCAGCGACCCTGTGTGAGTCCCCTGCATCCCTTGGACTCTCTGATCCCCAGTGTCCTTATTTGTGAATAGTCTTGCCCTCCCTTCTAGAAGAGAATGAAGGAATGTGTAGGAAGTGCCTAGCTGGGTGCTCGGCAGAGAGTGGAGGCTTGCCAAGTGAAGACCCCATGCTGGCTTCTCTCCGCCCCCACCCCAGGGTGTGCTAGCTGTGGCAGTGGCCCAGGTGTGCCGCGTGGTACCCCTGGTGGCGGGTGGCATCTGCCAGTGCCTGGCTGAACGCTACTCTGTCATCCTGCTCGACATGCTGCTGAGCCGCATGCTGCCCCAGCTGGTCTGCGGCCTCGTCCTCCGGTGCTCCATGGATGACAGCACTGGCCCAGGTGAACCCACTGCCCCCTCCTTAGCCCAAAGCCTGCTCTCCTCCTCCCCCTACCCTGCCCCTGCATGATGCTCTCCCTCTCTGGTCCCGCTGCAATGCACCAAGGACAGAAACCGAACGCCTCTTCAGGGTGGCCTTGCCTGCTTTCCCCCTAACGCTCACGTCTCTGGGGTCGCCCACAGGAGAATGGCTGCCGCAAGACTCTGAGTGCCGCCTCTGCATGTCTGTGACCACCCAGGCCAGGAACAGCAGCGAGCAGGCCATACCACAGGCACTGCTCCAGGCCTGTGTCAGCTCTTGGCTGGACAGGGAAAAGGTACAGGGCAGGCACATGGGGACTTGTGGTCAGCGCCTGTTCAAGGTGGAAGCCTGAGCCCAGGAAAGGCTTTGCAGCCAGAGACACATAGGATGGGTGAGAATGGAGTGCAGACAGGCAGGCAGGATGTAGGGCAGACAATGGTGGGACTGTAAGTTAGGGCAGAGCCTGTTAAGGGTTAGGAGTCACCTCTGGACAAAGGGCTGTGGGCTCCAGAGACCAGCAGGCCCCCTTCACGGGCTGAGTGAGCACCAGGCAAGCCTTCAGAGGCCTGGTTATCTACTAGGA